>NC_058524.1:265990666-266615666 GCF_904849725.1 Hordeum vulgare subsp. vulgare | reverse complement strand
AACATCACTGTCCATATTGTCACCAGGTTGATGTTCATCACCAGATTGTGTTTCTGCATCAGACGCAGAAATATCATTAGGTTCTTCAGGTGTGACAGTATTTGGTGAACTGGCGTGCGGGTTTCTATCATCCTTCTTCTTCTCCTTAGGATGACTAAGTGTATCAGCATTGATTCCTTGAGAATCTTGATCAATCCTCTTAGGATGACCTTCAGGATACAAAGGTTCCTGAGTCATTTTGCCTCCTCTAGTAATGACTCTGACAGAGTTGTCATTTAATTCATTGAGCAGGTCATTCTGAGCTTTAAGTACTTGTTCTACCTGAGTAGTAATCATAGAGGCATGTTTACTCAGGAGCTTCAGAGCATTGACATTTCTGTCTACACAAGCATTTAAATGGCTAAGCATACGAGTACTTTGTTCCAAATGTCTGCTAACATAATCACTGAAACTCTATTGTTTGGCAACAAAGTTGTCAAATCCATCAAAGCATAGGCTAGCAGGTTTATCAAAAGGAATATCACTCTCATCAAACCTACGCAGAGAATTCACTTCTACTCCCTGTGTCGGGTTGTCGGATTTTTGACATCTTCAGATCTAATGCCATTATCTTGCATAGATTTCTTGGCTTCTTGTATATTTTCGGGACTGAGGAATAGAATACCTCTTTTCTTAGGAGTTGGCTTAGGAGGTGGTTCAAGAATAGTCCAAGCATAATCGTTGATCAAGAGGTTATTCAGTAGAGTCTCAGCTTGTTCTACAGTTCGTTCCCTAAAGACACAACCGACACAACTATCTAGGTGGTCTCTAGAGGCATCGGTAAGTCCGTTATAGAGGATATCAAGTACCTCATTCTTCTTAAGAGGGTGATCAGGAAAAGCATTCTGTAGCTGGACGAGCCTCCCCCAAGCTTGTGGAAGACTCTCTTCTTGGAGTTGAGCAAAGTTTTATATTTCCTGCAAGGCAGCTTGCTTCTTATGGGCAGGGAAATATTTCTCACATAAGTAATAGACCATCTCCTCGGGACTACGCACACATCCAGGAGCAAGAAAGGTGAACCAGGCTTTAGCATCATCCTTTAGAGAGAAAGGAAACAACTTAAGGATATAGTAGTGGCGGATCTTCTCCTCAATAGTGAAGAGGTTGGCTATTCGGATAGTTTGGCAAGATGGGCTATGACCGTCTCAGACTCATAACCGTGAAAAGGATCAGATTCGGCTAGAGAGATTATCTCAGGGTGGACAGAGAATTCATAATCCTTATCGGTGACAAAGATAGGCGAAGTGGCAAACTTCGGGTCATTTTTCATCCTAGCTTCACGAGATTTTTCCTTCCACTTGAGAATTAATTTCTCAGCGTCATAGGCATCCTTACACGTAAGAAAATCCTCAGCTATCTCTCCCTCCATAACGTAACCCTCAGGTATATCAACCAATTCATATCTAGGAGAGCTAGATCTAGCAGGAGCAAAAGCAGGTTCTATCTCAATAGTATCGGCTGTTTCAGAAGCATCACGAGCATTGGCAGTAACTCTAGCAATATGGGCATCAAGGAACACTCCTAGTGTAACATCAGGCAAAGGAGTATCTCTAGCAGTATCAAGCATAGCATCATCGGGCAAAATAGCATCTCTAGCATCATCAGGCAAAGCAGTATCAGGCATAGCATCTCTAGCAGTATCAGGCATAGCATCTCTAGCAGCATCAGGCATAGTATCAAGCATAGCATCTCTAGCAGTAGTATCACAAGCATCATCAAGCACAGGCGACATATCAAGATTTCTAGCAGGAGGTGATGTCGCAAACTTACTCATAACTGAAGGTGAATCAAGTGCAGAGCTAGATGGCAATTCCTTACCTCCCCTCGTATTTGAGGGCAAGACTTTGGTCTTCGGATCCTTCAGATTCTTCATAGTGATCAGCAGATATAAATACCAAGTGACTCAGAGAATATACCAATACCTCCCCGGCAACGGCGCCAGAAAGATGCTGATCTGCGCAATCTCTGGCGTTAACTAGACGAATGCTTATGACAACAAACCTTCTCCTGCAACGGCACCAGAAGAATGCTGATAGCACTCCCCGGCAATGAAATTGGAAGAATGTTGTTGATGGCCCACCAGCGCGTGGGTTCGCAGCAGTTTTCGAGGGTAGAGTATTCGACCCAAATTGTTGGTTTGCACGTCAGGAGGTGAGAGTATACTCTCAAGTATTAGCAGCTGAATTTGTCGGATTCAACCACACCTGAAAGATTAGTATCTGCAAGCACGGTAGTAACATCAAAGTAATATGATAACAACGGTGTGAGAAACGATCTGTTGACGACAGACTATTCCTAACGATTGTATCAATGGCGCCTTCGTTGCCGCGTTGACGGAAGTTGTCAATTCCCATCAACGGTAGGTGAACCAACAGTGTAGCAGGTAGCAACAATGTAACGAGCAATAGCAGTGGCAAGGAACAACAGTAGCAAGTAGCAACAGTAGCAAGCGACAGTAGCAGCAACAGTAGTAGCAGCAGCAGAGCAAGACAAGTAACAACAATAGCAATAGTAGTAGCAGCAAAGCAAGACAAGTAACAGTAGTAGCAGCAGAGCAAGACAAGTAACAACAGTAGGACAAACTCATAGGCAATGGGTCGGTGATTCGTTTGGAGGATATTCATCATGCAACAGCTATAACACGGAGAGATAAGTGGCTAGCTCCCGTTCGTCAATGTGATGTAGGCATGCATTCCGTGTGTCGTCATACGTGCTTAGGGAAAAGAACTTGCATGACATCTATTGTCCATCCCTCCCGTGGCAGCGGGGTCCAAAAGAAACTACGGGATATTAAGGTTCTCCTTTTAGTAAAGAACCGGACCAACGCATTAGCACTTGGTGAACACATGAACTCCTCAAACTATGGTCATCACCGGGAGTGGTTCCGGTTATTGTCACTCCGGGGTTGCCGGATCATAACACATAGTGGGTAACTACAACTTGCAAGATCGGATCTAGAACACACATATATTGGTGACAACATAATAATTTCAGATCTGAAATCATGGAACTCGGGCCCTAGTGACAAGCATTAAGCATGGCAAAGTAGTAGCAACATCAAATCTCAGAACATAGTGGATACTAGGCATCAATCCCCATCAAAACTAACTCGATTACATGATAGATCTCATCCTACTCATCACCCCCCAGCGAGCCTACGAATAGATTACTCACGAACGACGAAGAACTTCATGGAATTGGAGAGGGAAGAAGGTTGATGATGACGATGGCGACGATTTCCCCTCTCCGGAGCCCAAGACGGACTCCAGATCTTCCCTCCAAATGAAGAACAGGAGGTGCGGCGCCTCCATATCGAAAACGCGATGAAAACTTCTCTTTTTATTTTTTCTGGGACGAAAGACAACTTATAGAGCTGGAGTTGGGGGCGGCAGGTGCCTGTGGGCCCCACAAGCCTGCCCACCGCCACCAGGGGGTGGTGGCGGAGCAGGGGCTTGTGGCCCACTGGCCCACCCCCTGAGGTGGAACTTGGCGCATATATTTTTGATATTTTCTAAAACTACTCCCCGTAAATTTTCAGGACATTTGGAGAACTTTGATTCTGCACAAAAATAACACCAAGGCAATTTTGCTGAAAACAGCGTCACTCCAGGTTAGTTCCATTCAAATCATGCAAATTATAGTCCAAAACAAGGGAAAAAGAGTTTGGAAAAGTAGATACGATGGAGACGTATCATTGCTTTCAGTTCTCACTTGGCAAACAATCTATAAGGGATTGACAACCCCTCCATAGCGTTGGGAGCAAGCTCTTTCTGTTTGTGCACGCACTTGCGATACTCCTTCACTGGATCGATACCTTGGTTCTCAAAACTGAGGGAAATACTTACCGCCGATGTGCTACATCACCCATTCCGCTTCGAGGGAACACCAACGCAAGGCTCGAAGGCCACGGGGAAATCCTTTGCATATTTGCCTAGGAAGTCCCTAAAGGCATAGCCATAGCAGAAGGATTCCTGGTGCCGTTGCTGAGGAGAATCAAGACAAGAATAGTCTCCCGCCAGCACGCTTGTTTCTGGCGCCGTTGGAAGGTCTTTTGTCGCAGTAGCAGTATGTTACTAGCCCGAGATTCGATCGTCGGTATCTCCATACCTAGTTCAGTCTCGTTACCGGCAAGTCTCTTTACTCATTCCGTAATACAAGATACTGTGGCTAACTCTTTAGTCACATTGCTTGCAAGGCTTGTTGTGTTGTTGTATTACCGTGTGGGCCCCGAGATACCTCTCCATCACACGGAGTGACAAATACCTGTCTTGATCCATGCCAACCCAACAGACACCTTTGGAGATACGTATAGAGCACCTTTATAGTCAACCAGTTACGTTGCGACGTTTGATACACACAAGGTATTCCTCCGGTGTCCGGGAGTTGCATGATATTATGGTCATAGGAACAGATACATTGACATGCAGAAAACAGTAGCAATAAACTGACATGATCATATGCTACGTTCATAGTTTGGGTCTTGTCCATCACATTATTCTCCTAATGATGTGATCCTGTTATCAAGTGACAACACTTGTCTATGGCTAGGAAACCTTAACCATCTTTGATCAACGAGCTAGTCAACTAGAGGCTTACTAGGGACAGTGTTTTGTTTATGTATCCACACATGTATTTGAGTTTCCAATCAATAAAATTATAGCATGGATAATAAACGATTATCATGAACAAGGAAATATAATAATACCCAATTTATTATTGCCTCTAGGGCATATTTCCAACAATACTCGCGTCCTACGCGGGAATAGCGGCCCCGGCGGATCGTACAAGATAGCCTAACTGACGTACGCAACAACAACGACGGATACCTCACGTAGCATCGAGACTTCAAGTCTATAAGTGTAGGTAGCAGCGGAACACTAGCAGCAATGAATCCCAGTCGAACTCGGCTCGACTTCTCGATCTGGCTTCGGATGGCCAGGTCGCGTCGGTTGCGGTAGGACGCCGAACCCTAGCTTCTCTCGTCTCAAATCTCGTATCTGTAGAACCTCAGCTCTGTATACCACTTGTTAGATAAAACGATAGCAGCGAGACACGAGAGACACGGCTTTTTATGTGGAAACCCTTGCGGGACAAAACCACGGACGCACGAAGGCGCAATCACTATGAGGATGGAGTATTACATGCATGAGACTACAGACCGTCTTTAGGTGCGACTACATGGAGTATATATGAGGGGCAATACATGAGAGTCCTTGGAGGACAAGTAAACAATTTGTACTCATGCGCGTCGATACCAACGCAAAGGCCCACACCGTTTGTACTATGTGTAGTCCAATATTGTAGAATTTGGATCACAATTTAACAGTTTCGTTTGTTTTTATTATTTCACGATAAATTTTTTCACATGTCATATACCAGAAAGTTCATGATTTTAGGTTTGTTTACCAAATACACTAATGGTGTTTATATTTTCTAAAATCAAATTTAGGTGTCATGTGTCCAATTTTTAACATTTATCTTTGTGCTATGCTTGAGTTGGTTGTTCCCAAACCACAAACTTTCAACATATTTCTGCTATGGCCAAACTTTAGCTTAAAATTATGATATACGTTGTCTTGGATATTGGTTTTTGTGTGTGTGTGATTTGATCCTTCGTAGTAGAAATAGTTTCCCAGAGGTAAACTGGTTTTGTTTGGGTCATAAATAGAGAAGATGAGGCCACTTCTGCATTGCCTTATTTAATTTTGAGGTAAGCATCAACATACATCTCTATCTATACTGTAATGTTGTACATCTCCTTGCTTTCCCATCGCACTTCAAAGATGTTCTTCACAATCCCTCCCTCATCTTTTGTATGTCTCATTCTTCTTAGTATCGATCCATTGATAAATATGTGTGAGAGCGGAAAACGTATTACCTCAATGTGAGGGGGCGTGGTGCATGTTATAGGCAGGGGCGCGGGATCCCTAGAGAGCGCATACATGGTTTAAAGTACATCTTGGAGATCAAGGAAAGTAGAGATAGAGCTAATCTAGTTACAACCGAATACAAGATAATGATAGGCATAACTAGATCCTCTAACCACCGTGATAGATTCCTTTGCGTGCAAGTCATGTAGTCGTGACATGTATGTTTGACACCCTCCCTTAATCACAACTTCGTGAGTTGAGATTATGTTTGAAGTCTTCAAAACTTATTGTGGGCAAAGCCTTTGTAAATCCATCTGGAACTTGATCACGTGAATGGGTAAATCGAATGCCTAGCAGCTTATTAGCCACCCTCTCTCTAACAAAGTGGAAATATATCTCAATGTGTTTTGTTCTGGCATGAAAAACTGGATTTGCACACAAGTATGTAGCAATAAGATTATCACACCATAAGTAGGGAGCCTTATGGCTCTTTACACCCAACTCCTTTAACATAGTTTGCAGCCATATGACTTCTGTTGTTGTATTTGCCAATGCCTTATGTTCTGCCTCTGTGCTAGATCTCGAGACAGTAGCGTGTTTCCTGGCACAGCAAGATATGAGGTTAGGTCCAAAGAATACTGCAAAACCACTAATCTGAGTGAGAGAAGGCACTAAGAAGAGTAGAAGATGACTTGCTGAAATTGAGACCAATACTCAAGGTAAGTTTCACATATCTGACTATACGCTTGGCAACAGTTAATGGGACTGTAGTGGGTACATGTAGGAATTGACAAACTTTGTTCACAACAAAGTAAATATCAGGTCTTGTAAGTGTCAAATACTGAAGAGCACCTACTAGACTTCTGTATTTTGTACTGTCATCTGAACTGAGGGATTTTCCTTATGTAAGTGACAATTTTTCTATACTAGGTAATGGAGGGGGTGTGGGTTTACAACCTTGTAGACCTGCTTTTCTTACCAAATCTGTGGCATATTTTTCCCGAGAGATGCGAAGCCCATCATTGTGTTTCTTCACTTCAATCCCTAGGAAGTAATGAAGCTCTCCTAGATCCCTGAGAGAAAACTTTGCACTCATGTCTTTTAGCGGTCCTAAAATTGCCTCATCAGAAGAGCTTGTGACAATGATATCATCAACACAGATGAGAACAAAAATGGATGTATTAAACTTTGTATAGATGAACAATGAGGTGTCAGATTTTGAGGGAACAAAACCAAGTGTTAGCATCTTTCTACTGTGACAAGAGTACCATGCCCTTGGAGCTTGCTTCAGCTCATACAATGCTTTATCAAGCTTGTATACATGATGAGGTGCATGTTTACTTTCATATCTAGGAGGTTGTTTCATATATACTTCCTCTTCCAGAAAACCATGGAGAAATGCATTGTTCACATCTAGGTGTCGAAGGCTCCATCCCCTGAAAACAACAATGGACAAGACCAAACGAATAGTGGTAGCTTTAACAACTGGACTAAAAGTTTCCTCATAGTCTACACCATACCATTGTTTGAGGCCTTTTGCCACAAGTCTAGCTTTGTAACGATCAATGATTCCATCAGACTTACTTTTGATTTTGAAGACCCATTTGCAATCAATGAGATTTTTACCTTGATGTGCAGGAACCAGGTGCCACGTTTTATTTTTTTGTAGGGCATGGTATTTTTCACACATTCCCTTTTTCCATTTTTCATCACCAAGTGCATTTTCAACTGTTCTGGGCTCCCCTGGTTCACCTGTAGAACAAACTAGGCCATATTTGGTCGTGTTTTATAGTTAATAGGTTGAATTACCCCTTCACTATTGGAATCATAGAATTTCCCATCTGACTCATCTTTGTCGTCTGTTGACAAATGGCAAAGAAACTCTTTGTCACGAGCTACCAAAAAATAGAGGTTAAAGAACGCACTGATGGAAAATATACTATTTTCCATCAGTGTAATCTTTCTCGTTCGCTGACAGAAGACCAAGATGCGCGAGACAGATGGCAAAGAGATTAGGCGGACCCACTGTACAGTGGACGGCATGGTTGCTGTGAGCTACATCTTTACCATCAACCTGTCCATCTTTGCCATCCGCCTCTCAAAGGGGGCGTCACCATAACAACCACGGGGCCCGACCCCCTCCCCACCCCATCTCCCCACACCTCTCTCTCTCTCCCCCTCCCCGCCTCTCAAAGGAGACGACACCATAACAATCACGGCGCCCGGCCCCCTCCCCACCCCATCTCCCCACACCTCTCTCTCTCTCTTCCCCATCCCCACCTCTCCGTCTCTCCCCCCTCCCCGCGCATCCCCCTCCACCTCCATCTCCAAGCGAGACTCCGGCGGCCACGCCCTCCCTCCCTCCCGCAGATGCAAGATGGTGCGGCTATTCTCCTCTTCGTTCGATGGGGATGGGGATGGGGATTGAGAGGAGCCACTTCCACCATGGCTGGGCAGCAGAGCACCGCCTCCTCTCCTCCATGACCAAGCACCGCCGGTCTCTTCGACTCTCTGGTCGCCGTGGAGGTCCACAGCCTCCAGCATCCCTACCTCTCTCCTCGACGATGCCCGAAACCCTAGCCATGGCCATGGCGAGCCCAAAGGAGGTGCAACAGTCAGATCATCTTCTTCTTCTCCCGTTGGGGTGTTGTTCCTCTCTGCGCATAATAAGCATGGGTCGTGTGCAGGTGATGTTGCTGCTGCTGTGTCGATCTGGAACCGTAGGACGAGAATATGGGGCCTTCTACAGGTTCGATTTTTGTTTGTATTTTACTGTCCGAAATCTACAACGTATGTTCACATGTTGCACTGCAAATATATTATAATTTCAACTCGTGAGGATTGCAAAGCGATGTGATGAGGTTGGTGGTCGGTATTACCATTACCATGCACCCATATATAATATAGTGTTTCTTAGGTGTTAGATATTCTTTAATTATTTGTATGGATTAGACGAACATGTCATCAGCATTGGTTAATTCGTGGGCAAAAGAAGAATTAAGGACAGTAAAACTAACTTGGTAATAATGTTTCCCATTTTCCATTTTATTTGACTCCACAATAATCTATTTCTGGTTGTGATCTCGCTTTAAACTTCTAATTTACATCCTATATTTTCATTATTGAGGTATTCTAAGTACTGTGAAAATTATAAATTATCCTTTTAGTTCTTCATATCAATTTTTTTATTTTTGTCTATGCATAAGACTGAATTTTAAAAATAAATAATTTTTATTATATCAATTTTTAATTTCCGTCTATACCTCAAGTACAATTAAGGAAAACGACCATACCTAGATACAGTTGGAAGGGACTGTACCAACATTTGCACGTTAAAAGACCAGCAGATTCTTTAATGCATGAGAAGCACACAAGAAGAAGATGCAATGTGTCTGAGATAAAACAATGTGACTTTTTTGTTGAGAATTCTTGAGGTAGTATCAGAAAGAATATTTTATATGGTTAATTAAAACATCGACACCATTGGTTTAGCTGGTATATTTAGAAAGAAAGAAGTACGTAAGGTTAACATGGCGTAGAAGATTTCCAAGGTCATGTCTAAATATTTTTCCACTGCAGCGAGGTAATGTCTTAGAAGTGATGATATATATTTTCTTTGCATAACTTGCTTATTAACTGATCGAGTGAAGTCCTATTGTGTGTACATATTTTTACTTATTAGTTGCATGATGTGCTAAAAGATCTAGATAGATATGTCCATATTTTTTCACTATTGCTGCAAATAAATGCATAAAGGCATCATGAACTTTCATTTCCTTTGCACTAGTTTAACAGATATTGTAGGTAGGAGCAATAACAGTATGACGGATGTTGTTGTTAAATATGAGATACCAATTGTCACATTGCATTGTAAAGTCAATATTTGAGAAATATATAGCATGCCACCTACGACTACGATATATGCAGTCCCTCTTCCGGAGTGTTCCTCGCCGACTGCCAGGCCTTCCGTCGGGTCTTATCCTATGAAGATAATCCCTATTTTATTAAATAAAATTCAGGACTCCTTTATGTATGTCTAAGATACGGACAATTCAGATAAGAAGCTTAGAAGTTATCATCTCATGCTTTGTCTATCATACCTAGTAGTTCAATATCTTTCTAATATTTACATATTGTGCAATTATCATAATATGTGTATCTCTCAAGATTTATGAGCTAATTTGTTTCCTCTAAAATTTAGAGATCCCTATCAAAATATTGAATTTCGAATCCCCTGTTTTTATCAATGTTGATTACTTCGCAAACAACTTAACCATTTAAAGATTAATCACAAGTTTCTGAAATATGGCAGAGGAGTTCACATGTAATTAGTAATTAGTAGTTTTCACGCGCAAGGTGATAGAGATTTCACAATTATTAGCTTATTCTTCATCACATTATGTGACAATTGTGGCACCCCGATTCAACGAATCGGATTACCAGTGTTTCCAACCCAAAGATCACGTATTGTGGAAACACTCAACAACTTGGCACATAACTGAATCGACTTTATTCATAGCATAAGGTTACAAATACATATCTTAAAATGATAGTGAGGCCAAAGGCACCCTTGGTGCTGCACAATATCTACATTATTTATGAGAGATAGCGGGGCCTCGAAACTACTAAGTACTTCTACGGCGTAGCGGAACATAGCGACAACTCCATACACAGGGACACTGTTGTGGACACTTCCTAGTACGCATCATCAGGACCTCTGTCCTCGGCTTCTCCTGCATTTGGCTTGATACACCAGGTGAGTACTTGGAATGTACTTGCAAGCTCATAATAACCAAGCAATGCAGCAAACAATAGCATGGCAACAAATTAAGAATAATACCACTTGGCTTTATAACGTCCACTTACTCATGTCCGGGGTTGTCTCACAACCACCAGAATGCTTATCAAGCATCTCCACTCAACTAGAGGGTTCTTCCATCATTACTAACATCCAGACGGGTGACCATCTACTGAGGTCTGGTCGGGCTGTCCATTACCGTGGACACGGCTATTTGAATAGTTTTGACACTCTACAGAGGTTGCACACTTTACCCACACTCTGGAGCACTGACCTCGTGATCGCATTCGGGTGGACCAGCATTGGTCCAACGCAACATGCCTGACCCGTGACTCTCTCATCATATCCCCGGCAACCACTCCCTTCCGGAGTCCTACCCTGGGTGGCCCTGTATCCTCATGACACGTGTGTCCTTATGACACCTGCCACCGTCGTGGCCAAAGAAAATTGTCCCAACCGGGGACGGGCCCAACTCAACTTAACTGGGCTCACAGGGTTATCACCACCCATCGGGCCAAGGTGGCACACGTGCATAACCCTCCCTCTTTGGGGCATATTGGTGAGAGATCACGCGGACAACCCAAGTCACGGCCTTCCCATACCGGCAAGAGGTGGTTGTACGATTATGCCCGGTCAGGTGACTCATGATCATCCATCATGCCATAGTAACCATAGTGGTTCATAGTCATAAGCATATATCTCTATATGATTGTTTATTAAATGATTATTTTATTAGCAAGTTAAACAAGTGTAATGCATGAAGATGTGATCTATGCTATGCAAAACTACATCACATGGATATGATGGCTTGCCTTGATCAGTCTGGTTGTTCAAACACTCCTGGTCTTCAAAGTTTCCCTCTGAAAATGTGTTTGAAATAGCAAAAGAAAAGGAAAAACATTAAATACCTTTTTATTAACCAGAATTCTATGAGTGTGGGAAAAATACCAAAATTTACCAGATTGTAAAGAATTTCTATACCAAGCCAATGCAAAAACAATCAAGTGATTTGGACTTGTAAATAAAAAGATTTAAATGGTCAAAGTTTCTGTTTAAATCTGGAATTAATAAAATAAATAGAATTCCTGGGAGGGGCCACGTCGAAGGCGTAAAGTGGAGGGGCGCCTCCACTTAACGCTTCGGCCGCACGCCGCAGACACTGGCAGGTGGGGCCTGCCCTTTTAAAACAAAGAGAGAAGAGGGGGAATAGAGGAGGGCTGCTCACCGGCGATGCTCACCGCCGATAGAGACGGCGGCAAGGCTGGGAGATGACGGGAATGGATTGCGCGCTCGACGGCGGTCCTCCCTGTACCAGTAGCTCCCTCGGAGGTGGACGGACGGCGTCACCCCTTCTTCTCCGGCGGGTGGAGGCTACGGTGGTTGTCGACGGCGATGATTCCGGCAGTGATTCGACTCACCGAAGGCTCGAGGAGCACCAGAGGGACCAAGGGAACTCGATGACGGCCTTGGATTAGACTGGGTAAGGGCGGAGGAGGATGGCGACAGAGGGGATTTGGCGGCGGAGCTTGTCGCCGGAGCTGAGGGAGACGAGCTCCCGGCTCTTGCTGGGGGTCTCTAGGGCTAATACAGGGGTGGAGGAGAGGGGTGGGAGCTAGGAGGGGTTCGAGCAGTGCCTTATATAGGCCAGCGACGAGCGCTGTCGAGCTCTCCCGAAGTGACGAGGCTCAGGCTTGCCACTGGAGCAAGGACGGCGAGCTGGCTGTTGCGGCGTGGGGGTGAGGTGATGGAGGAGGTCAGGGGAGCGAGGGACAGGTCCGGAGCCATTAATGGCTTCGGACGACCACAGTGGCCGAAGCCCACTGTGTTGCCGGTGGCAGAGCTTGGCCGGGAGCGACAGCGGCGTTCTCTGGTGAACCAGAGGGTTCGGGAGGTGCCACGCGGCTACCAGGGACCTCATCGGTGCTTAGGACAAGGGGGGGGACATCGATTGACGGCTCGGGGCGGCTCGGCTGTCACTGGAGCTGCGCAGAGCGGGCTCTGTGGCATGGCATCACCGTGGTCACCACGGTTGCGGCCACCCTGATGCCACGCAAGCCTTGAAACCTTGCCTATTGCGTCGACCAGCCTTCCATCAGTCACCATCCACTGCTTGCGTGAACATACAAGCTCTGCTGCGACTAGGAACATCAACAACAGGTTCTGCCAGCAGACTTTGGGTGGTTCTAGAGCTCAACAAGGTTGGGATTAGAGCAAGCTAAGATGTCTAGTAGAATCAGCATAGAAAAGACTCTAAACTGGCAAAGATTGGCAAGGTTTGAAGATCAAATGAATATAGTTCCTTTGAAAACCATCTTTCTGGTCCAGAACGCAAATGAGCTCCTAGCACTCAATTGCAAGCTTTGCTACGAGTCTCATTTGGTGGGGAAGTGTCATTCCATAGTGCACACATAGCCAAAAAATTGTAGATCCATTGTGCACTCCTAGCTGGCACGTCCTTCACAAAGGTCCTGTTTTAGCAGAAACTTAGCACAGCGTTTTGGCTCAAAATTTGTATTGGACCATGGGATGTTTTTACATATTGGAACCATATATGATCCCTATTAACTACAGGAATTTATTGGGAATTTTTCAAAACAGGAATCATGGGGTTGCTTCACAAAGGGATAATTCTGATCAGGAAAGAAATAATTATTCTAGCCATAATTATCTATTGGACAAAGAAATATTTTTGAATATTTTGAAATCATATGGTATTGAGAAGATGTTGCAAAAGTTTTCGGTCTTAAAGCTCATCCAAGCTATAGGTTGGCATAATTCCCAAAATAGAATAAGAGGATTATTTGATGAAATAAAATATTGCAAATAAATCTGAGAAAGGTTTTAATAAGAAGCAAATGGTTTTGGGTTGTTTGAGACAAGAAATCAGAGATTTCATAATCCAACTTGCTTTAAGAATTTGAAAATCCACCAAAATTGCAAGTGATCTTCAAAAATATTTTAAAAAGAAAAGGTTTGAAAAATCAGGGTGTTACAAAGCTACCCCCCTTAGGATGAATCTCTTCCTCGAGATTCGATTGCTCAGGGAATAAGTATGGATATGCGGATCTCAAGAAGTCTTCTCTCTCCCATGTAGCTTCTTCCTCAGTATGGTGTTCCCACAATACCTTATAAAACTTAAGCACCTTACTCCTGGTAGTTCTTTCCATCTCATCCAACATTCTGACGGGTTTCTCCTCATAGGTCAGATCCTTAGCAAATTCTAGCTCACTCATATCTTCCTACTTAATTGGAGGTGCAGTACACTTTCTTAGTTGTGAGATATGAAAGACATCGTGCACATCTGACAATTCGGGTGGTAGCTCTAACTGAGAGGCGACTCTGTCTCTTTGTGCAATCACTGGAAAGGGACCGATATATCTGGGTGCAAGATTTCCCCGTGTGCGAAGCCTTCTTACTCCTTTCATGGGGGTTACTCGGAGATAGGCGTATTCTCCTGGTTCAAAGGTCACTTCTCGGAGATTTGGATCGTGGTAGCTTTTCTAGAGGGACTTGGATGCTTGAAGGCGTTCCTGAATATCTTTGACCTGCTTCTCGGCCTCCAACATCAAGTCGGTTTCAAATATGCGATTGTCTCCTGTCTGTGACCAATTCAACGGGGTTCGGCACTTCCTGCCATACAATGCTTCAAAGGGTGACATCTTCAGGCTTGTCTGATAGCTGTTGTTGTAGGAAACTTCTGCATAGGGTAGGCTATCTTCCCATTTGGGCCCATGGGTGAGGGCACATGACCGAAGCATGTCCTCTAGTATTTGGTTCACTCTTTCTGTTTGTCCATCCGTCTGAGGGTGGTATGTGGTACTGTGCTTTAGCATGGTGCCCAAGGCCTGGTGAAGTCATAGCCAGAATGTCGAGGTGAATAGAGAGCCTCTATCTGATGTGATTGACTTGGGTACCCCATGTACGCTTACTATCCGGGACATGTATAACTGTGCTAGTTGGTTGGCGTTGAGAGTAGTCTTTGCCGGACTAAAGTGAGCTACTTTCGTGAGCATGTCCACAATGACCCAGATAGCATCACTGCCTCTTGTTGACTTGGGTAGTCCGACAATGAAATCCATGCATATGTCGTCCCACTTCCATTGGGGAACCGGTAAAGGCTGTAGTAACCCCACGGGCTTTTGGTGTTCGGCCTTAACCTTGTTGCATATATCACACCAGGCGACATAATATGCTATATCCTTTCGCATCCCTGACCACCAAAATGTCTTTCTCAGATCTTGGTACGTCTTCGGACCTCCTGGATGAATAGAATATGCGGAATCATGCGCTTCTCTGAGGATTTGATCTCTCAGGCTGTTTTGGTCGGGGACGCATATCCGTTTTTCGAACCATAGTATTCCTTGGTCATCTACTCGGAAGGATTTGTCCTTCCCCTTTGGCAGTGACCCTTTGATCTTCTTGATTCCTTCGTCTGATTCTTGAGCTTTCTTGATTTTGTCCATGAGGGTGGGGATAATTGCCAGGGTCTCTGGGTAATTGGACCGCATAATATCATGTTGAGACTAATGAACTCTTCTTGCAGTCTCGGATGCACACTTTCCAGTAGTGCATTTACCGTGATTGGCTTTCGACTAAGAGCGTCTACAACCACGTTGGCTTTCCCCGGATGAAAGTTGATCCCAAGGTCATAGTCCTTGACTAGTTCAAGCCATCGCCATTGCCTGAGATTCAGATCGGGTTGGGTGAAAATATACTTAAGACTTTTGTGGACTGTATATATCTCACACCGTTGTCCAATGAGGTAATGCCTCCAAGTTTTCAAGGCATGAACCACGGCTGCTAGCTCCAAGTCATGAGTGGGGTAGTTCTCTTTATGCGGTCGTAGCTGTCGGGATGTGTATGCTACAACCTTCACTTCTTGCATCAGCACATTGCCAATTCCTCGTCGGGTAGCGCCACAATAAATGTCAAAACACTTGTGAATATCCAGGAGGATTAAAACAGGTGCGGTCGTTAGTCTTGTCTTTAATTCCAGGAAACTGCTTTCGCATGCTGTCATCCATACGAATGTCTGGTTTTTCTTGAGCAATTCCGTCAGTGGTTTGGCTATCTTGGAAAAGCCTTCTATGAATCGTCAGTAATAGCCTCCCAATCCCAGGAAGCTGCAAACTTCGGTCACCGAGACTGGTGTTTTCCAATTTAGCACTGATGTTACCTTACTAGGATCGACAGCCACACCTTGTTCTGAAAGGATGTGTCCCAAAAATACCACTTCCTTCAGCCAGAACTCGCATTTACTGAACTTAGCATGCAGTTGATGGGATCTCAGCCTTTCCAAGACAGCAGGAAGGTGACGCTTGTGATCCTCCTCGTCTTTAGAATATATCAGTATATCATCAATGAACACTACCACGAACTTGTCTAGGAAATCCATGAAGACCTTGTTCATCATGCTCATGAAATAGGATGGAGCATTTGTCAGACCAAATGACATGACCGTGAACTCATATAGGCCATATCGAGTAGTGAATGTTGTCTTGGGTATATTTTCATTCCTGATTTTAAGCCGATGATACCCAGTCCTGAGGTCAATCTTGGAGAACACTCGTGCTCCACTCAACTGGTCGAATAGGTCATCGATGCGTGGTAGTGGGTACTTGTTTTTAATAGTGACCTCATTTAGGTGACGATAGTCTATGCACATTCGCAAACTTCCATCCTTCTTTTTGACGAACAGTAATGGTGATCCCCATGGTGAGATGCTTGGGCGAATGTATCCTTTTTGCAGTAATTCGTCCAACTGTTTCTTTAGCTCTGCCAATTCCGGTCCTCGCGTACGATAGTATTTCTTGTAAATTGGGGCGGTACCGGGAACTAATTCGATTGCGAACTCCAACTCACGGTCCAGTGGCATTCCTTGCAATTCCTCGGGGAACACATCTGGAAATTAAAATACCACTGGAATCAAGTTCATATCCGTGACATGTGCTTGGTATGCCATTCTGTTCCTTGTCTTCATGTTGCTGGCGATAAACTGGATGGTTTTGTCGGCCGGATTAACCAGCATCACAGTTCTGGTGGCACAATTGATGCACACTTGATGGGGTGTGCTACTGCGACAAAAGACCTTCCCTAGCAATGGCGCCAGGAATCCTGGTGCTATGGCTATGCCTATAGGGACTTCCTTGGCAAATATGCAAAGGATTTCCCCGTGGCCTTGGAGCCTTGCGTTGGCGTTCCCTTGAAGAGGAAAGGGTGATGTAGCACAACGGCGGTAAGTATATCCCTTAGTTTGAGAACCAAGGTATCAATCCAGTAGGAGGAGCGCTCAAGTCACAAGTACCTGCACAAACACAAAGAGCTTGCACCCAACGCTATGAAGGGGTTGTCAATCCCTTATAGATTGTTTGCAAAGTGAGAACTGAAAGCAAAAAGTAAACAAAGCAAAGTAAAAGTGAAAGTGGAGACGATAGTTGTGAATAGACCCGGGGGCCGTAGTGTTCACTAGTGGCTTCTCTCATGAAAGCAAGTAGAAGGTGGGTAAACGAATTACTATCGAGCAATTGATAGAACCGCGCAAAGTCGTGACATTATCTAAGGCAATGATTATATCTATAGGCATCACGTCCAAAACTAGTAGACCGATACTTTCTGCATCTACTACTATTACTCCACACGTCGACCGCTATCCAGCATGCATCTAGTGTACTAAGTCCAAAAGAACAAAGTAACGCCTTAAGCAAGATGACATGATGTAGATGGACAATCTCATATCTACGATAAAAGCCCATCTTGTTACGCTTGATGGCAACAACACGATGCGTACCTTGCTGCCCCTTCTGTCACTGGGAAAGGTCACCACACAGTATAAACCCAAAACCAAGCACATCTCCCATTGCAAGAATCATAGATCTAGTTGGCCAAACAAAACCCAAGACTCAGAGAGACTTACAAGGATATCAAATCATGCATATAAGAAAACAGCAAAGACTCAAATATAATTCATAGATAATCTGATCACAAATCCACAGTTCATCGGATCTCGACAAACACACCGCCAAAGAGGATTACATCGGATAGATCTCCATGAAGTCATGGAGAACTTTGTATTGAAGATCCAAGAGAGAGAAGAAGCCATCTAGCTACTAACTACGGACCCGTAGGTCTGAAGTGGACTACTCATGAGTCATTGGAGAGGAGATGATGTTGATGTAGAAGCCCTCCAACTCCAAATTCCCCTCCGACAGGGCACCGGGAAGGGTCTCCAGATAAGATCTCGCGGAAACAGAAGCTTGCGGCGGCGGAAAAGTATTTTCATGGATGCCCTGATTTTTCTGTGATTTTAGGAAATTTATAGGCCAAAGAGCTAGGGCAGGGGAGCGCCAGGGAGGCCACAAGCCTGGTTGTCGCGGGCCCCCCTAGCCGCGGCAACAGGGCTTGTGGGCTCCCTGTGGGCCCCCTACCTTGGCCCTCAAGCCTCCCAATCTTCTTCTATTCTAGAAAAATTTATTTCGGGGATTTTATTCTGTTTGGACTCCGTTCCAAAATAAGATCTAAAAAGAGTCAAAAACACACAAAAAACAGGAACTGGCACTTGGCACTGAATTAATAAGTTAGTCCCAAAAAAGATATAAAAGGTATATAAAACATCCAAAGTTGACAAGATAACAGCGTGAAACCATCAAAAATTATAGATACGTTTCAGAAGTATCAAGCATCCCCAAGCTTAACTCATGCTCGTCCTCGAGTAGGGAAGTGATAAAGAACGAATTTTTGATGCTTTCATGTTACCTAGCATAGATGTCCTTTGTAACTCCCCTTATGTGACGTGAATGTTCAGATCCATTAGATTCAAAACAATAGTTTTCTATTGACGTGGAGACAATAATAATTCAAGCAAACTAGCAAGGTAATCATGAACTTTCAAAATAACAAGGCCAAAAGAAAGTTATCCCTACGAAATCATATTGTCTGGCTATGCTCTATCATCCTTGCACAACAAATTTAAATCATGCACAACCTCGGTATTGGCCAAGTAATTGTTTTCACACCTTTACTTTGTCAAACCTTTTGAACTCTCACGCAATACATGAGCGTGAGCCATGGTTTTAGCACTATAAGTGGTGTCGAGTGTGGTGGAGGTTGTAAGACAAACAAGGAGAAGATGGTCACATTGACTAGGCATATCAATGAGCTATGGAGATGCTCATCAATAGATATCAACGTGAATGAGTAGGGATTGCCATACAAATGATGCACTAGAGCTAAGAGTATGTGAAAGCTCTTAAAGAAAACTAGTGGGTGTGCATCCAACTTGCTTGCTCACGAAGACCTAAGGCAATTTTGAGGAAACCTATCATTGGAATATACAAGCCAAGTTATATAATGAAAATTTCCCACTAGCTATGTGGTGGTGACAAAACGAGAGACTCTCAATCATGAAGATCATGGTGCTTAATATGCACAAGTGTGGAAACATAGTAGCATTGTCCCTTCTCTCTTTTTCTCTCTTTTTTTTGTGTGCTCTTTGGCCTCTTATATATATATATATATATATATATATATATATATATATATATATATATTGGGCATCTTTGGCCTCTTTTATTTCCTCACATGGGACAATGCTCCATTAATGATGATCATCACACTTACAACTCAAAACTTAGAGCAATGATGACTCTATATGGAATGCCTTCGGTAGTGTACCGTGACAATGATCTAGCATGGCATGGACATTAATGGAAACATCATGCTAGCTATCTTACGATCATGCAATGGCAATGTAGACGTGGTGGCACATGTCATGGTGGTAGTTGCATGGCAATATATCTCGGAATGACTTTGAAAAGGCCATAGTAGGTAGGTATGGTGGCTGTTTTGAGGGAGGCTAATGGTGGGTTTTGTGCACCGGCGAAAGTTGCACGGCACTAAAGAAGATAGTGATGGTGGAAGGTGAAAGTGCATCTAAACCATGGACTCAACATTAGTCATGAAGAACTCATATAATTGTTGCAAAAGTTCTATTAGTAATCGAAACAAAGCATTCAACGCATACTCCTAGGGGAAGGGTTGGTAGGTATAAACCATCGCGCGATCCCGACCGCCACACAAAGGATGACAATCAATAGACTAATCATGCTCAGACTTCATCACATAGCGGTTCACCATACGTGCATGCTACGGGAATCAATAACTTCAACACAAGTATTTCTAGATCCACAACCCTTACTAATATAACTTCAATATTACCATAACCAAAACTCAAACTAGTTGAGATGAATCAAACTTCTCTAACTATTCAATGCACATGAAGGTGGAAGTTTTCGTATCCCTTTGGATAACTAACCCTTTTGAGACTAATTTCATAGCACAGATCAACTACCAAGCCACGCACCGTCGTGCTCTAAAAGATATAAGTGAAGCACATAGAGCAAAAGCAACTACCTCCAAAGATATAAGTGAAGCACATGTGAGCTGGATTGTCTACCAAAGGATATAAGTGAAGCTCGACAACATCACGGTGAGTGTATGTCTATCTCTCTAGGTGTGCACCAAGGATGATTGTGACACAAAAAAAAAAGACTTCTACGATACAATACGTTCCAAGCAAAACACATAACATGTGGTGAATAAAAATATAGCCCCAAGTAACGTTACCGATGGATTGAAGACGACAGAGGGGATGCCTTCCCGGGGCATCCCCAAGCTTAGGCTTTTACTGCATCCTTGAATCATCTTGGGGTGCCTTGGGCATCCCCAAGCTTGAGCTCTTGCCACTCTTTATCTTTTTGTCCATAAGAACTTCACCCAAAACTTGAAAACTTCACAACACGACACTTAAACAGAAACTCGTGATAACATTAGTATAAGAAAGCAAACCACCACTTCCTTAGGTACTGTAGAAAACTTAAATTATACTTATGTTGATGTTGGGTTACTGTATTTTCAATCTTCCATGTCTAATACCCCCCCAATACTATCCATAGTTTCATCAACATAAGCAACCAACACAACAAAAACAGAATCTGTTAACAGCAGACCAGTCTCTAGCAATATTTATACTTCGTATACTTCTGGTACTTCAAAAATTCTGAACAATTACTACAGTCCGAAGAATTTGCGTAGAAATTAGCATAAAAAGAATCAACACAAAATCTCTTATAGAAAAAAATGAAAATTGTTTTCGTGAGCAGAAAGTTTTTGTCTTTTACAGCATGACCAAACGATCATCCCCAAGACTAATCATAACGGTTTTGCTTGGCACAAACGCAAAAAGAAACACAAAAAACACAATCATAACAGAGTTATGAAAGTGTGGAAAACACAAAACAGAGAGAAAAAGGATAGATTCATTGGGTTGCCTCCCAACAAGCGCTATTGTTTAACGCCCTTAGCTAGGCAAAAGGTGATGGAATCACGTATAGTCATCCTTGGTGCTCAAACCATAAGTAGCCCTCATCATAGATTCATAAGGCAATCTTATTTTCTTTCTAGGAAAATTCTCCATGCCCTTCTTTAGGGTAAATTGAAATCTAATATTCCCTTCCTTCATATCGATGATAGCACCAATAGTCCTTAGGAAAGGTCTACCAAGAATAATGGGACATGAAGGATTGCAATCTATGTCAAGTACCATGAAATCCACAGGTACATAGTTCTTATTTGCAACAATAAGAACATCATCGATCCTTCCCATGGGTTTCTTGACAGTAGAATCCCCAAGATGCAAATTAAGAGAACACTCTTCAATCTCATGAAAACCAAGAATATCACATAAAGACTTTGGAATCGCGGAAACACTAGAACCCAAATCACACAAAGCATTGCATTCATAGTTTTTTATCTTGATTTTGATAGTAGGTTCCCACGCATCATGAAGTTTTCTAGGTATAGAGACTTCTAATTCGAGCTTCTCTTCAAGAGATTTCATCATAGCATCTACGATATGTGCGGTAAAGGCTTTGCTTTGGCTATAAGCATGTAGAGAGTTTGCAATGGATTGCATCAAGGAAATGCATTCAAACAAGGAGCAACTATCATAATTGAATTCCTTGAAATCCAAGGTGGGAGTTTCATTACTACCCGAATTTTTCATTTCTTCTACTCCACTCTCCACACCTTTATCATCAAGATAGGTGGACTCTGAATCATTGGGGCATTTTTCAACCAAAGTGGATTCATATCCAGCCCCTTCATGAATAGGTTTTACACGTGAAAACAAAGATTCAATAGGAGTCACACCAAGCACTTTAAGATCTTCGTGATTTGCATCACTAGAATGCACCCTTTTAAACCATTCATGCCTAGCGCGAATTTGGGCGGTTCTTTCTTTGCTCTCATTCATGGAGACACGCATAGCTTTTAAAGTTTCATCCAAGTTGACCTTGGGAGGAGCACATCTAACTTTCAAAGCATCAATATCACAAGACATCCTATCAACGCGCTTAGCCAAATCGTCTATTTTGAGTAGTTTTTCCTCTATGGACGCATTGAAAATCTTTTGAGAGTTGATGAACTCTTTGATATTACTCTCTAAATCAGAGGGTAATTTGTTGTGATTTCCATAAGTGTTGTTGTAGGAATTGCCATAATTGTTAGAGGAGTTACTAGGAAAAGGCCTAGGAACATAGTTTCCTCTAAAAGCATTGTTGTTGCCAAAATTGTTCCTAGCAACAAAATTAACGTCCAAACTAGCGTTGCTACTCTCAATCAAGGAAGATAGTGGCATGTCATTAGGATCTAAAGGAGCATTTCTACTAGCAACCAAATTCATCAACTCGTCCATCTTAGCACTAAGCGAGTTAATTTCTTCTATAGTGTGTACCTTTTTGCTAGCAGGTGCCTTTCAGTGTGCCACTAAGAGTAGTTGGTCATGATATTGTCTAGGAGTTTTGTAGCGTCTCCTAATGTCATTTCCATGAACGTTCCACCTGAGGCGGAGTCCAAGATATTGCGAGAAGCAAAATTCAAACCAGCGTAAAAGATTTGTATAATCATCCACAAACTCAAGCCATGAGCGCGACAATTTCTAATCATTAACTTCATCCTCTCCCAAGATTGTGCAACGTGTTCATGATCAATTTGCTTGAAATTCATGATATCGTTACGTAGAGAGATAATCTTAGCCGGCGGAAAATACTTGGATATGTGAGCATCTTTGCACTTATCCCAAGAATCGATACTATTTTTAGGCAAAGAAGAAAACCACTTTTTGCGCGATCTCGCAACGAGAAAGGAAAAAGCTTCAACTTAATCACGTCATTATCCACATATATTTTCTTTTGCATATCGCAAAGCTCAATGAAGGTATTGAGATGGGATGCGGCATATTCACTAGGAAGGCCAGAGAATTGCTCTTTCATAACAAGATTCAGCAAGGCGGCGTTGATTTCATACGATTCCGCACTAGTGGAGGGAGCAATCGGAGTACTAATAAAATCATTATTATTGGTACTCGAGAAGTCGCAAAGTTTGGTGTTTTCAGCCATGATGACTTCAACAAACCAACAAGAACACAAGCAAGCAAGAAAACTGGCAAAGGAAAACGGCAAAAAGCAAAAGAAAATGGCAAAGGAGAAAGGCAAAAAGGAAAATGAAAACGGCAAGGGAGAAAGGCAAAAAGGAAAATGAAAACAGCAAGGGAGAAAGGCAAATGAAAACGGCAAATGTGAAGTGGGGGAGAGGAAAACGAGAGGCAACTGGCAAAAAAAGGTAAATGCAAGAGATGAGTTTGTGACACCTACTTGGATAGATCTTGACTTGATCTCTCCTCCCCGGCAATGGCGCCAGAAATCCTTCTGCTACTGCGACAACAGCCTTCCCCAGCAATGGCGCCAGAAATCCTTCTGTTACAGCGACAACTCACCTTCCCTGGCAATGGCGCCAGGAATCCTGCTCCTACGGCTATGCCTATAGGGACTTCCTTGGCAAATATGCAGAGGATTTCCCCGCGGCCTTGGAGCCTTACATTGGTGTTCCCTTGAAGAGGAAAGGGTGATGTAGCACAGCGGCGGTAAGTATTTCCCTCAGTTTGAGAACCAAGGTATCAATCCAGTAGGAGGAGGGTTCTAGTCACAAGTACATGCACAAACACAAAGAGCTTCCACCCAACGCTATGAAGGGGTTGTCAATCCCTTATAGATTGTTTGCAAAGTGAGAACTGAAAACAAAAAAGTAAACAAAGAAAAGTGAAAGTGAAAGTGGAGACGATAGTTGTGAATAGACCCGGGGGGGCGTAGTGTTCACTAGTGGCTTCTCTCATGAAAGCAAGTAACCGGTGGGTGAACGAATTACTGTCGAGCAATTGATAGAACCGCGCAAAATCGTGACGTTATCTAAGGAAATGATTATATCTATAGGCATCACGTCCAAAACAAGTAGACCGATACTTTCTGCATCTACTACTATTACTCCACACGTCGACCGCTATCCAACATGCATCTAGTGTATTAAGTCCAAAAGAACAGAGTAACGCCTTAAGCAAGATGACATGATGTAGATGGACAATCTCATATCTACGATAAAAGCCCATCTTGTTACCCTTGATGGCAACAACACGTTGCGTTCCTTGCTGCCCCTTCTGTCACTGGGAAAGGTCACCACATGGTATGAACCCGAAACCAAGCACTTCTCCCATTGCAAGAATCATAGATCTAGTTGGCCAAACAAAACCCAAGACTCGGAGAGACTTACAAGGATATCAAATCATGCATATAAGAAATCAGCAAAGACTCAAATATAATTCATAGATAATCTGATCACAAATCCACAATTCATCGGATCTCGACAAACACACCGCCAAAGAGGATTACATCGGATAGATCTCCATGAAGATCATGGAGAAGTTTGTATTGAAGATCCAAGAGAGAGACGAAACCATCTAGCTACTAACTACGGACCCGTAGGTCTGAAGTGGACTACTCACGAGTTATTGGAGAGGCGATGATGTTGATGTAGAAGCCCTCCAACTCCAAAGTCCCCTCCGGCAGGGCACCCGAAAGGGTCTCCAGATGAGATCTCGTGGAAACGAAAGCTTGCGGTGGCGAAAAAGTGTTTTCGTGGATGCCCTGATTTTTTCTACGATTTTAGGGAATTTATAGGCCAAAGAGCTAGGGCAGGGGAGCGCCAGGGAGGCCAGAAGCCTGGTTGCCGCGGGCCCCCTGGCCGCGGCAACATGGCTTGTGGGTTCCCTGTGGGCCCCCTGCCTTGGCCCCTAAGCCTCCCGATCTTCTTCTGTTCTGGAAAATTTTATTTCGGGGATTTTATTCCATTTGGACTCCGTTCCAAAATTAGATCTGAAAAGAGTCAAAAACATAGAAAAAACAGTAATTGGCAATTGGCACTGAATTAATAAGTTAGTCTCAAAAAAGATATAAAAGGTATATAAAACATCCCAAGTTGACAAGATAATAGCGTGAAACCATCAAAAATTATAGATACGTTTGAGACGTATCAGTGTGTCAACCAAATCATCCCTGATATTACATGTAATCTCGAGGATTCGATGGCAATTAGTGCAGCTGGAAAGGTAGCTCCTTGTATCCGTATTTCCAGATCCCGGTATACGAGATTTGTTCTGAGCATAGAGCCAGGGGATTGTACCACCATGATTTTATCCAAGAACGAAGGGGAAATTGGTGTATGGCGGCAAAACTCCTCGAAATAAATGAGTGGGAAGCCCCAGAATCAAATAAAACTATTGCTGGTATGTTGTTAACAGAGAACATACCGATAACGACTTCTGGAGCTTCGCATGCTCCTTCGGCAGAGATATGGTAGACGCGTCCTTGGGTAAACTTAGAGTTAGGGCGGCGTCCAATAGTGTTGATCTGTGGTTTGATGTCGGAGTATGGTTTTCCACTATTGGTGGGGCACTGCTTTGCATAGTGTCCACTTTGGCCGCAAGTGAAACAGGTGTTGTTGGGCGGCAATCCTCTAGCACTGGTTGTTTGCCGAAGGCATTGTTCTGGCTCACTGTCTTGTTAGTGTTGTTACTGTTGTTCCAAGTGGGCTTGTAGACAGTGGTGTTTGGTTGCCAGGTACATGGCTTTTGTGCAATCTGCTCCTTGCTGTCCTTCTTGGGTTCAAACTTCCTCTTGCGGCCATCGTATCCAGTCTTAAGCTCTCGTTCGTCTATGAAGGCTTTGTTTACCAGCGTCTGGAAGTCTGGAAAGTCCAGCATACAGATCTGACAACAAAGGGCATTGTTTAGACCGCCTAGGAAGCGATCAACCTTCCTTTCCTCAGTGGATACATCATGGGTCGAGTATCGTGCCAGATGGTTAAACTTGTTTCGATACTCAACTACCGTCATGCTTCCTTGTGTAAGAGCGAGGAATTCTCTTTGCTTCACCTTCATAATACCCGTAGGAATATGATATCTGCGGAATGCTTCCTTGAATATTTCCCATCTAATCTCTTCTCCACAAGGCCATGTTACCTTAGTATTATCCCACCATATAGCTGCTGGCCCTTCTAGGTAGTGAGTGGCAAAGGGAACATTGTCAGCTTCCTCACAACGGGCTATGTCTAGCTTCTTCTCCATAGTCCTTAACCAGTCGTCGGCTTCAATCGGATCCGCAGCTTGGCCAAAATTGGGAGGCTTAGTTTGCTGAAAATCTGACAACTTGGATCGTGCCCCGTTGTGGTTATTCTGGACTACCATAGCCTGCATCCTTCTCAGGAATTCCATGAGTCCTGGTTCCTCTTTTCCTCAAACATCCTCATGATCTGCTCAGTATTTGGTGCCTGGGGTGGTGGAGGTGGTAGGTCTTGTGGTGGTTGACCTGCCTGCCTAGCAGACCGACGGATGGGGGTTCCATCGTTGTCGTGGCTACAACTCCCTTTCATCCTAAATTATTGTTCCCATTGCAAAGTACCGAATCGATGAGCAACATCCATAAGGGAAAAGCATGGTCATAAAACACCATAGAAATTCTCATGGAAAGGCAAATAAGCAAATAACATAATTATACAATGCAAATTAACATCACTTTTGGCATGCTAGTAGGAGAACATGTCATGACTAGACTGCTCACACGGAAGTTGACATATGCAAAGATTCATGCTCAACAACTCCAACCTCGTCTCTAGTGGCGCGGATGGCACGAACACTAGAAGACCACCGACTCCTCGCTGTCTAATCCTGAGTCAGACTCTGAACTGATGATGTTGACCTCAATCTCCGGAGCAAAGGCTATGCGGCAACGCTGACGAGAAGGTCCTGCTTCCGAAGGAGCACGACGCCTCAGCATCGGGGAAGCGGGAGTGGCAAGGAGTGAGGCCCACTTAGAATGAGTCTCACGGTGACTGCCAGAGGAAGTGCCTGGCGGTGCTGAAGAACTAACTGGGATCTCAAATCCAAGTGGTGGTGGAACTGGTGGTGCATCTGAGGGTGGAACAGAGGACTGGGGTGGGGGTAGCACTGCAGTTGCAATGACAAGTGTCGCCCGAAGACGGGATAGCTCCTCTGCCAGGGACACAATCGTAAGATAGCTAGAGCTCACATAGTGAGACAGCACGACAGTCGCACGGTCACATGCCGGGCCTACGGGAGAAAAAATGACTCGCCCTGTCGATGGCGACAAGGTGGGGTAGTGGAAGAAACCTGGATGAGTCTGCATCTCCACCTCGTGGTAGCGCAAGTCAGTGAGAGCCTCCACCACAGCAAACTGGATTGCCATCTCTAGAGTAGAAGCCGTTCCGCCCTTAGTAGAGCGAGAATAGCTGCCAATATCCGAGCTGACAACCAGGTAAGCATAAGCATGGAACTCGTACACGGACTCGGCAAGCTGCTCCCAAAACACCTGGTACACTGGTTCCTCGCTGTCACGCCCAAGATGCGACCATATCCTCAATTTGGCAGGAAGGCCTCGTTAGGGATAGAAGCGCATCTCGTCGTGTCGCAGGAATGGATATCGTTACAAGTACATGTACTGAAAAGAAGAGATATATATAAAGAATTGGCTTACACTCGCCACAAGCTACATCAAAGTCACAGCAGTACAATACATAGTCATCATGAAGAAGAGCAGGGTCCGACTACGGAAGAAAACAAACGAGAAAAGAAGAACGACGTCCATCCTTGCTATCCCAGGCTGCCGGCCTGGAACCCATCCTTGATCGGTGAAAAAGAAGAAGCAGAAGCAACTCCAAATGAACAATCAACGCGCTCGCGTCGAGTAACCTTTACATGTACCTGCATCTGGTGTTGTAGTAATCTGTGAGCCATAGGGTACTCAGCAATCTCATTTCCAAAGGTATCAAGACTAGCAAAGCTTAATGGGTGAGGCATGGTTAAGTGGTGAGGTTGCGGCAGCGGCTAAGCATATATTTGGTGGCTAAACTTAAGAGTACAAGAAATAAGAGGGGGAACATCTATGCATAGCGGACGTGACTACTGATGATCAAATGAATGATCCAGAACACCTACCTACGTCAGACATAACCCCAGCGTGTCCTCGATCGGAGAAGGAACTCACGAAAGAGACAGTCACGGTTACGCACACAGTTGGCTTATTTTAATTAAGTTAACTTCAAGTTATCTAGAACCAGTGTTAAACAAAGTTTCCACGTTGCCACATAACCGCGGGCACGGCTTTCCGAAAAGATTTAACCTTGTAGGGGTGCTCCAACTAGTCCATCACAAATTACCACAAGCCGCATAGAAATCCTCAATCACGAAGCTCGCGATCTCGTCGGATTCCCTAGTGGAAAACCTCAACTCTGAGATTACCCAAAGCATCACCGGAATCCCGATGCATAAGATATTCCGTCAAAGGTAAAACTAACCCAGCAAGGCTGCCCGGCGTGTCGACGATCCCGATAGGAGCCGCGTATCTCGTTCTCAAGACACGACGGATAAGCACAGCGTACGGTGGCCTGATAGAAATCTCACGAGTTGCCCCGGGTTGGCCCCGCAAACGTCTCTAGTTTTGGACCAGCACCATCAGCATTGGCCCCCCTGTATTATGTGAAATTACTCCTCGGGTTCATGACACCCTATGCTTTCAGTATTAACAAAGTTATTATGTTGGGCAAATGTAGTACCAATGTTGGGCCTTTCCAGACCAGCTTTAATCTAAAACGAATTATCAAGGGGGTCCCCATAACAACCCCGATCGTGTTAGGAGCGCTCGTTTATGGAACATAACACCGGTAGCCGAAACTAAGGGGGCAAAGGTGGAACAAAACACCAGGCTAGAAAGGCCGAGCCTTCCACCTTTTACCAAGTATATAGGTGCATTAAATTCAATAGCATTTAAATATGGTGATATGACAAGGAACCCATGTTATCACATGGAAGCATCTGCACCTGCAACTAGCAACGCTAACAACATGGTTAAGCAAGTGGTAACATAGCCAATTAGTGGTTTGCTAGGTCGAACGAGTTGAAGGTAATCATGGAATTGTTGAGAGGCTGATATTTAACATGTGTTAGGCAACGAGACATAAGCGACAAAAGCGATAAAACTAGCATGGCAGTGATAGTAATGGTATCTGGGGAAATGGTCATCTTGCCTGAGATCCCGCTTGGAAGAAGAGTGACTCCGTGAAGTAGACGAACTGACGTAGTCGAACGGTCCTCACATCCGACACGCTTGCGCAACTCTATCGAGACGGAGCAAACCGGAAACAAACATCAACACAGATATTCACCACACGATGCACAACATGCAACACAACCTAAGATGATGCATCATCAGTTCAAAGATGCAAGGCATGGCATGGCGAATCACCTCACGCGAACACTACACATTAAGTGAAGCTCGATATGCAACGGGTTGCATATCGACGAAACTCCACGATTAATTATTTAATTCACTCCCGATTATTTACACGGCAATATTAAATTGTTGTTATCATGGGATGGGGTGAAGCGGTGATCCTACATGGCACCCTAGACGGTTTAACTCGCGGAACAAAGAACGGAGCTACGGCACAAGAACATGCAACACAAGATGTATATGCCATGAATGCATCATGCATGCAAGTTCATAACACGGGCAAGAAGGGAAAGAAACAGGTGCGCCACGGCGAGCGAGAGGGAACCATGGCGGCAAGACGGAAACGAAGCCACGACAATGTTCCTATCCCGATAACTCGTCGAGATATCGTGTCAACGAATAGGAAGCGTGTGCGGGAACGCTAAATAAAGAATGGGGTGATCCCGCTACCGGGTTCCCATGTGTCGGGCACAACAAAAAGGTAGACAATGTGCAACGGGCAAGCATATGTAGGCGCATACATACGGTTCAACTCATACAACACATGTACACGGTTCACGGCTACGCCTCATCGGTATACCTTTGAAGCGTGCAAACGGAGGGGTTCGGTACGGTGAAGGAGAACAACGGTCGTCGTGGTTGTAGTGGTTGTCGTGGTATTCGGGTCTCGTCGATGGTAGTCGTTCTCTCAGCGTCGGTAGTCGAACACGTTCCGAAGATGGTCGGGGTCGTCGAGGATGTCGTGGATCTCGTGAACTTGTCGGCGACTCACGGTGGCGGGGATGGTGCACGCGGCGACGTAACCAGCGATAGCAAACAACAACGCGACGCAAGCAGCAAAGCGGCAGCAGGCAACCAACAGCATGGCAAACTAGCATGCCGCAACCGACATCCTAGCATCTATCTAACGTCAGCCAGCAACAAACTGCAGCAGCTAGCAATTACTAACGAGCAGCAACCGGCTAGGCAACTAACCTAGCAGCAATGCACTAGGCAGCAGAGAAACTAAGAAACAGCACCAGCAGCATACAACTACAAGCAGCAGGTAGGTGGCAGCACAGCAGGCAAATAACAGCGGCAACATGCATCTTCGGCACAGCAAGCTATCGCAAGCACAACAACCTAAACTACATCTGGCAGTAGGCAGCAACAGCAAAGCAAGCATCGGCCAAGCACCTACTGCAGCAGCTTGGCAACAGCAACAACAACTACAGCCGCAAGCAAGCTACAAAACGGTGGCAGCAACAGGGACAGCAACAGCAAAAGCAGCGGCTCGGCAGGGAAACGGGAGCTCGGGACCTTGGCGGCTTGAGGAGAGGGAGGACCTCTGGTGGTCGGTCATGGCGGATGGCGGTAGGGACAATGAGGCGAGGCGGCGCGGCACCGGTGAGCGGACCACGGCCGACGAGGGAGGAGCGGCGACGAGGCGATCACGCGGGCGAGGGGGGCGAGGGGGGCGAGGCAGGGAGGCGAGGCGACCGAGGAGAGGCACAGGGCGGCGTCCACAGGAGGCCATCGCGGAGGCGGCGCAGCTGAGCACCGGCGGAAGAGGCGGCGCGGCCCCTGCTAAACGGCGGCGCGGGAGGCCTGGGGCAGAAGAGGCGGCCGGCGGGGCGAGCACAGCACAGGGGAGCACAGCAGGGAAGAGGCCATGGCGGCGCACGGCGGCTGGAGGGGCTCGACCAGGGCGACGAGCGGGAGACGCGGGCACAGGATGACAAGAGGTGGGGATCGGGGGCTTGGGGGAGGCGACGGCGCACGGGAGGACGAGAGGGAGATGGACGAGGGGGCACGGACTCCTGGCGCTAGCCGCTAGGGCAGGGGCAGCTGGGCCTGGGCCTGGGAAGGTCTCTCCCTCTTTGGGTTTTTTTTCTTTTAAAAAAAACAGAATAACACACTTTAAAAGAAGAATATTAAACAAAGTAGAAAAATGCCTTTTTTAACTCCTTTTAAAAATACACCCCAACTAAGAAAAATAGATCGGGTGCTTTTAAAGAATAAGATGAAACCTTTTGAAGAAATAAATAAAACCCCTTTTTTACAAAGAACAAAAATAAAAGCTCTTTTAAAGGAGAAAAATAAAATGAGACTCTGTTTTAAAATAAAACAAAAGGAGAAATAAAATAAAAACCCAAGGGTTGCCCCCACATTTAATAAAAGGGTTTCTAAAGAAGACGCATTTTTTAGACGGGTTAAAACGGAAACTTTAGCAAACCGCAAAAAAGAAATAAGACGGGAGAGGGGGAGCTACTATCGCACTACGACTCGGTGATCACTCGAAGCACAACACTCAGAACACCACACGTGACAGACGATGCAAGATGCCATGCATGATGCAGCGATGCAAACTAAATGACGATGCCACCAAATAAAATAACCACACGACGGAAACGGAAATACACCAAGGGGGAATCTTCTGGGGCATCGGCATCGGGCTGTCACACTCGCCATGCGGGTACACTCGAAACCAGATGTTCCGCAGCAGTGATGGGAAGGAGGATGGTGCAGGCTCATACTGGAAATGATACAGAACCGGTGCCATTTACACTCACAAAGCCAAAGGTTAGTAAAACAATGAGTCATGATGCATGCCATGCAACAATCAAATGCAGCATCCAAATGCAACAAGCAAATGCATACTCACGACCATGTACTACTCGTTGCGCTAACGTGGTGACTAGGGTATCCTACAGTCAGCGTGGCTCTGATACCAAGCGTTGTGGCACCCCAATTCAACGAATCGGATTACCAGTGTTTCCAACCCAGAGATCATGTCTTGTGGAAGCACTCAACAACTTGGCACAGAACTGAACTGACTTTATTGATAGCATAAGGTTACAAATACATATCTTACAATGATAGCGAGCCAAAGGCACCCTTGGTGCTGCACAATATCTACATTATTTATGAGACATAGCGGGGCCTCAAAACTACTAAGTACTTCTACGGCGTAGCGGAACATAGCGGCAACTCCATACATAGGGACACTGTTGTGGACACTTCCTAGTACGCATCATCAGGACCTCCGTCCTCGTCTTCTCCTACATCTGGCATGATACGCGAGGTGAGTACTTGAAATGTACTCGCAAGCTCATAATAACCAAACAATGCAGCAAACAATAGCATGGCAACAAATTAAGAATAATACCACTTGGCTTTATAACGTCCACTTACTCATGTCCGGGGTTGTCTCACAACCACCGGAATGCTTATCAAGCATCTCCACTCAACTGGAGGGTTCTTCCATCATTACTAACATCCACACGGGTGACCATCTACTGAGGTCTGGTGGGGCTGTCCATTACCGTGGACACGGCTATTCGAATAGTTTTGACACTCTACAGAGGTTGCACACTTTACCCACACTCTAGAGCACTGACCTCGTGATCCTATTCGGGTGGACCAGCATTGCTCCAACGCAACTTGCCTGACCTGTGACTCTCTCATCATATCATGGCAACCACTCCCTTCCGGAGTCCTGCCCTGGTTGGCCCTGTGTCCTCATGACACATGTGTCCTTATGACACCTGCCACCGTCGTGGCCAAACAAAACTATCCCAACCGGGGACGCGCCCAACTCAACTTAACTGGGCTCACAGGGTTGTCACCGCCCACCGAGCCAAGGTGCCACGCGTGCATAACCCTCCCTCTTTGGGGCATGTCGGTGAGAGATCACGCGGACAGCCCAAGTCACGGCCTTCCCATACCGGCAAGAGGTGGTTGTACGATTATTCCCGGTCAGGTGACTCATGATCATCCATCATCCCATAGTAACCATAGTGGTTCATAATCATAAGCATATATCTCTATATTATTGTTTATTAAATGATTATTTTCTTAGCAAGTTAAACAAGTATAATGCATGAAGATGTGAGCTATGCTATGCAAAACTACATCACATGGATATGATGGCTTGCCTTGATCAGTGGGGTTGTTCAAACACTCCTGGTCTTCAAAGTTTCCCTCTAAAAATGTGATTGACATAGCAAAAGAAAAGGAAAAGCATTAAATACCTTTTTATTAACCATAAATTCTATGAGTGTGGGAAAAATAGCAAAATTTACCATATTGTAAAGAATTTCAATACCAAGCCAATGCAAAACAGAATCAAGTGATTTGGACTTGTAAATAAAAAGATTTAAATGGTCAAAGTTTCTGTTTAAATCTGGAATTAATAAAAGAAATAGAATTCCTGGGAGGGGCCACGTCGAAGGCGTAAAGTGGAGTGGCGCCTCCACTTAACGCTTCGGCCGCAGGCCGCAGACACTGGCAGGTGGGGCCTGCCCTTTTAAAACAAAGAGAGAGGAGGGGGAACAGAGGAGGGCGGCTCACCGCGACGCTCACCGGCGATAGAGACGGCGGCGAGGCTGGGAGATGATGGGAATGAATCGGGCGCTCGACGGTGGTCCTCCCTGTACCTGTAGCTCCCTCGGAGGTGGACGGACGGTGTCACCCCTTCTTCTCTGGCGGGTGAAGGCTACGGTGGTCGTCGACGGCGACGGTTCCGGGAGGGATTCGACTCACCGAAGGCTCGAGGAGCACCAGAGGGACCAAGGGAACTCGATGACAGCCTTGGATTAGACCGGGGAAGGGCGAGGAGGCTGGCGACAGAGGGGATTTGGCAGCGGAGCTTGTCGCCGGAGCTGAGGGAGACGAGCTCTCGGCTCTTGCTGGGGGTCTCTAGGGCTAATCCAGGGGTGGAGGAGAGGGGTGGGAGCTAGGAGGGGTTCGGGCAGCGCCTTATATAGTCCACCGACAAGCACTGCCGAGCTCTCCCGAAGCAGCGAGGCTCGGGCTTGCCACTGGAGCAAGGACGGTGATCTGGCTGTCGCGGCGTCGGGTTGAGGTGATGGAGGAGGTCAGGGGATCGACGGGACGGGTCCGGAGCCATTAATGTCTTGCGGACGACCACAGTGGCCGAAGCCCATTGTGTTGCCCGTGGCGGAGCTTGGCGGGGAGCGACAGCAGCCTTCTTCGACGAACCAGAGGGTTCGGGAGGTGCCACACGGCTACCAGGGACCTTGTCGGTCCTTATGACAAGGGGGCAGCGATTGACGGCTCGGGGCGGCTCGGCTGTCACTCGAGCTGCGCAGAGCGCGCTCTGTGGCATGCCATCACCGTGGTCACCACGGTTGCGGCCACCCTGATGCCACGCAAGCCTTGAAACCTTGTCTATTGCGTCGACCAGCCTTCCATCAGTCACCATCCACTGCTTGCCTGAACATACAAGCTCTGCTGCGACTAGGAACATCAACAACAGGTTCTGCCAGCATACTTTGGGTGGTTCTAGAGCTCAAGAGGGTTGGGATTAGAGCAAGCTCAGATGTCTCGTAGAATCACCATAGAAAAGAGTCTAAACTGGCAAATATTGGCAAGGTTTGAAGATCAAATGAATAGTGTTCCTTTGAAAACCATCTTTCTGGTCCAGAACACAAATGAGCTCCTAACACTCAATTGCAAGCTTTGCTACGAGTGTCATTTTGTGGGGACGTGTTATTTGGTAGTGCACACATGCCCAAAAATTTGTAGCTCCATTATGCACTCCTGGTTGGCACTTCCTTCACAAATATCCTATTTTAGTAGAAACTTAACAGAGTGTTTTTGCTCAAAATTTGTATTGGACCATGGGATGTTTTAACATATTGGAACCATATATGATCCCTAGTAACTACAGGAATTTATTGGGAATTTTTCAAAACAGGAATCATGGGGTTGCTTCACAAAAGGATAATTCTCGTTAGAAAATAAATAATTATTCTGGCCATAATTATCCATTGGACAAAGAAATATTTTTGAATATTTTGAAATCATATGGTATTGAGAAGATGTTGCATAAGTTTTGGGTCTTAAAGCTCATCCAAGCTATAGGTTGCTTCACAACCCATAGTGATGGCATAATTCCCAAAATAGAAAAAGAGGATTATTTGATGAAATAAAATATTGCAAATAAATCTTAGAAAGGTTTTAATAAGAAGCAAATGGTTTTGGGTTGTGTGAGACAACAAATGAGAGATTTCATAATCCAACTTGCTTTGGGAATTTGAAAATCCACCAAATTACAAGTGATCTTCAAAAATATTTTAAAAAGAAAAGGTTTGAAAAATCAGGGTGTTACAACAATAGATTGAGTATTGTGAGCAGTATGGTCTAATATTTTGAGGTTGGTCTAATATTTTGAGGCTGATGAGTTCAGCCCTAGGGTACAACAACGATAAAGAATTTGTAAATGTTCCGAGGTTGTAGATTTTTAACCATCCTAAGTGTATCAACATTGAATTCTTTCTAATCAATAATAATAACTTGCCACGTCAAATACATAATATTTGACAAATTTTTGTGTTGCGTACAAGTATAGCTGATGGATCTCTATTGTATCTTACGCGCTATGCATCCTTCTACCATGCACGCTAACCATTTCAACCACAAGATAGAGATCTTCACCTTTGTTCAAGAAATTTCCCAACATGATTTGCATATCATATTTCATGGACTTCAATAATATATAATATTATGCACTAGTTTCTTTCATTCGATGGTTCAGGGTAAATTAGTGAAGGTAAATATTACGTGTATATATTGTTTTTCCTATTTTGTTTGATTATGCTCAGAATATTTCTACTTTCATTTTGAAAGAGTTAGATTGTTATGACGAGAGGCCCAGTTAGCCAAACTGACCCAGTTATTTTAATAATATTAGGGGCTTAGCCCAGTTTATTATAGCCTAGGGAACTTATATATAGTCATGTAATCAACACTTTTGGGATAAAGCATAGATCAATCTATTTTGATCGGCTCCAACTAGGAGTCGGTGCCCTAACCCTAGCCGCCTCTACTACTCGCCGCCGCCTCCTCCCTGTGATGAAACGGCGCTGTCACGCCGATTGCGTCGCCCTCGTCTCCTCCAACCTCCCTCCTACCCTTACAACCTAAGGCAGAGGGTCGGTAAAACCCTAGTTTCTACCAGTTTGGTACCAAGTAGCTTCGGTGCGATCATGTCTTCGCTGCCGCCCACCTCAACCCTCCCGCTGCCAACCGCCACCATCGCCCCGCTGGCCACCACGGCCGGCACCCTTTCTCTGCCGGTGTCAGTCACCTCCACCGCGCCGGTTCCCACCGTCTTCACTTCGGAGGAAATCACTGGAGCGCTCCGCGGTCCAGGGCATCCGCCTCTACTTGGCTAGGCCCTACGGGCCGTCGCCGGCTGCGCTACCCACCACTTCCACCGGGCCGCTACTCCTGTCGTGGCAACCGCCGCACCCGGCGGCCTCCGCGACGCTCGCTGGGCCGCTACAGCCGCCTCCCGCCTCCAACCCGCTCTGGCCGCAGTGGCCATCACCGACCCTCGCGACCTCCGCCGCGCCCGTTTTCCCCCCTGCAGCAGTCGCTGCAACTGCAGCCGCCCCCGCCGATCCACTTCGGGCCGGCTACAACCACGTCACTGAGAGTCCTGATCCACCAGGTTCGGTTCCCGCCTTCGTTGTCACCGCTTCCGGCCTGGTTGGACGGGTCATCAACGCAGCCGGCGCCCATCCAACGATACGACGGGCCCTCCAGCTCGGTGGATGTGTACGCCGGCCTCGACGAGCAGCCGTTTCACGAGGGACCACGTGCGTCCATCAACCCAGCGCCACCCCCCATGCTGATCCACACCGCTGACCCGTACGACCACGGCGGACATACTCAGACCCCGCCACGCTTCGCCAAGATCTACTTTGCCACATTTGACGGCACCGAGGAACCCCTCAACTCGCTTAATCAGTGTGAGCGGTTCTTTCGGGGGCAACGCACGCTTGCGTCGGACCGCACCTGGATCGCCTCATATCACCTCCGAGGCGTCGCGCACACGTGGTACTACGCCCTCGAGCAGGACGAGGGCGGCATGCCCTCATGGGAGCGCTTTTGCGAGCTCTGTCTCCTTTGCTTAGGGCCCACGATACCGGGGAGCCGGCTGGCGGAGCTAGGCCGACTCCCCTTCACCTCCACGGTGCAGGACTTCACCGACCGCTTCCAGGCCCTGGCATTCCATGCGCCCGGCGTGACGGCCCGTCAACGGGCCGAGCTCTTCATCGGCGGTCTGCCAAATCATATCTGCGTAAACGTAGAGCTTCGGGGACCGCAGGACATCCAGACGACCATGTACTATGCCCGCGCGTTCGAACAGCGGATGGTGGCTATGCAGCAGGCGTTTTCGGCCCAGGCACTTCGCCCACCCCCTCAATCGGCTATGTCTGCACCCAGCCGGCCTGCCCAGCCGGCGATAGGGACGCCCACCACAGCAGCAACTCGACCGTTCCGTCGGCTAACCCCCACCAAACATAACGAGCGTCGTCGCCAGGGGTCATGTTTCAACTCCGATGACCCCTACGTGCCTGGCCACGTCTGCACGCGCCTCTTCTACCTGGAGGCGGACGACTATGTCGCGGAGGATACAGCTCCCTCTGAGCTTGCCAAGGCGGCGGCCCCGGCGTCAGCCACCGCTCTCGTGGTCTCCCTGCATGCCCTTGTCGGCATACAAGCGGAAACAACGATGTTGTTGCCAGTGACGGTTAATGGGGAGAGCCTCTTAGCTCTCCTGGACATGGGCTCTACACACAACTTCCTGCGCGCGTCTACTATGCGTTGCCTGGCCCTCTAGCCGACGGTCTGCGAGCAGCTCCGAGTTAGCGTGGCTAATGGTGACCGTCTCTTCCGCCACGTAATTATGCAACAGGTTCCCATCCTCATCGGCGATGAGTCCTTCGCCATCGCGTGCGTCGGCATCGACTTTGGCGACTACGACTTCATCCTCAGCGTCGACTTCTTGCGGACGCTGGACCCATCCTTTGGGACTTCGACGCATTGACCATGACTTTATGGTGTCCAAGGCGCATGGTGCAGTGGAAGGGCGAGGGTGGCACTTCTCTAGCAGTTCCCTCTCAGCTATCGACCGCCATAGCAGACTCCGAGCCGCCCATGCTGACTCATCTCCTACAGTGGCACGACGACCTTTTATCGGTTCTCCTTGTTCACAAGCCCGAGGGCTCGTGGCGTTTCTTCCTCGATTACCGTGCTCTCACTAACAAGACGACGAGGGTCAATTTTCCTATATCAGTCGTGCAGGAGCTCCGGGAAGAGCCGCCAAGGCCACGCTTATTCCCTACGCTCGATTTGCGTCCTAGTTCCCATCACGACCACTTTGAGTTTTTGGTGATGCTTTTTGGTCTCTCCAATGCGCTGGCGACATTCTAGGCCTTGATGCACGACGTACTTCGGACTAGCTCAACCCTCCGAAGGCACCTTGGGAGCAACTTAAGGAGTTCCACCAACATTTTCTAGACGTCCAACTCGAGGACGAGCTGTTTGCGCCTGCGGACAGAAATGTTATGACCAGAGGCCCAGTTAGCCAAACTGGCCCAGTTATCTTAATAATATTAGGGGCTTAGACCAGTTTATTATAGACTAGCGAACTTATATATAGTCATGTAATCAGCACTTTTGGGATTAAGCAAAGATCAATCTATTTTGATCGGCTCCAACTAGGAGTCAGTGCCCTAACCCTAGCCGCCTCTCCTACTTGTCGCTACCTCCTCCCTGCGTCGAGACGGCGCTGTCATGCCGGTCGCGGCGCCCTCGTCTCCTCCAACCTCCCTCCTACCCTTATAACCTAAGGCAGAGGGCCAGTAGAACCCTAGTTTCTACCATACATATATACGTAACACACTGAACTGAACGAGGGTATCATTAGGACCAAAGATAAATGACTTTATAACTGAAAGTTAATGTTTACCGGTTTTAGCTATTTGCTCTATACTTTCTGTAAGTGCATTTAGTGCCCCTTAATGATTTTGTTGGATTGAAGACTTATAGGTTAAGAGACTGATATGTTTATCAGTTTACATGGGCTCAATATGTCGCTGGAGAGTTTGAGTTATTCGATGAATATCGACCCCTAAAAATATATGTATTCGGGTGAAGATTTTGGTCATTCCTTGAAGACTCTGACTGCGAAGAAATTGCGAAGAAATTGATATTCCCCCTGAAGACATTGAAGATGAGGAATTCGTTGTGTCTGGAGAAAAATGCTCTGAAGATTTTGAAAGTTGAAGATTTACTCTTTCTGGTTATTTTCTTCGTTCTTGAGTCATAGGATCACCGTACTATTAAAGGGGGTGGAGGTAAAACTAAGGAAATAGTTTCCTTGTGATGCTCAACTCAAACCTACACCTACCAGATACTCCACGTGAGGAATATGGGAGACATGAGGACTTTCACAGTTGAAAGTTCCAACAGTTGCCATGCCGCGCACCACCTGTCCCAAATCTTATCCATCCAATGGTCATGTCATTAAGGGTATTAATGTCAAATCATGTCGGGATGATCCCAGGCTATAAATAGCCACCCCCTGCAACCACTAGCTGGTCGGATGCACCAAGAGAAACTGATACTTGTCCTTTAGAGCAACCCAATTCCTCGACGACTTTGAGCGAAAATCATCAAGTGAGGAAATACCCCAAACACCCAAACTAAAACCAAAACAAAATTGATTGAGCATCACTCAAGAAGTTGTTTCTGTGTGGAACCGATGTTTGTTACCTTTGAGGACTGTGCATCCTCCAGAAGGTTAGGCGTCATGGTCCAGAGCATCTAGCAGTTAATTGTGCATCTTTGGGTGACCGAGTTTGTGATTGTTTGGAAGTCTGTCCTGAAGACTTACCACGAGTGTTGGGAGAGGACTATGTGTCCTTAGCTGAAGGAGAATACGGTAGGGACTGTGTGTTTTTTGGTTTCAATATCAAGCCGCTCCAAGCCAGATGTACAACTATCACAATAGTTGGAACTGGGTCATCAACCACTGTCTTCGTCAAGCTACTGGTTCAATTTCTTCAACTCTTTTCATTTCCTCAATTGCATGTTGAAGACTTTCATCTGTACTATTTGAAGAATTTGGCTGAAGACTTCTTTTGAATTCCTCACCTCAAATTCTTTACCTGAGTTATTCATCACCTGCTTATCCTATATACATGACCTGTGCAAATCAATCCTATCAATTCACGTTGAGTACTTTGTTGTAGTCGTTTTTGCACTTCTATCTAAGTACTATTTCCACTACACTCAGTTCATGACTGTGGACTTTCCTCACTAGGAATTTCCTTAGTGGTGAATTAGTAAAAATCGCTTATTCACCCCCCCTCCTCTAGTCGATATAACACACTTTCAATTGGTATCAGAGCATGATACTCCCTTGTTCTATGTGATTTTGGTTTAACCACTTGGAGTTTTAATTATGTCGACCGCAGGTATGATCAAGGTTACTGCAGGTTGTCCTATCTTCGAAGGAAAGGACTTCCCCTACTGGAAGACCAAGATGCAAATGCATCTTCAAGAAATTGACAACGATCTCTGGTACATTGTGGAAAATGGTGTTCCCTCTGTCACTGCAACTTTCACTGTCGCTGATGTGAAGAAGTTCAAGCAACTCGACTCGCAAGCGAATAATATCAAATGTTGCCATCTGAGCAAATGTTAGTAAGGCAGAGTGAGTGTTGTGGGCTCAGTGAAGCTTATGTGGGATAGGTTGTCCAAAGTCAATGAGGGAGTCTCCACACCACGTGACTCTCGTGTTGATGTTCTTTGCAATCTCTTCAACCGTTTCAAGAGGCTTGATAATGAAAGGTGCCAAGATACATTTGATCGCCTCACTGATATCTCAAATGAATTGCAAGCTCTACGAGTTAGAGAGGTCACTGACCATGAAGTTGCGAAGAAACTGCTACGATCTTTTGATCCATCATTTGACACACTAATTCTGATGATCCAAGAATGAAGAGACTACAAGATGCTTGATCCTAGTGATATACTTGAGAGACTCAATACTCATGAATTCCAGTTAGAAGAAAACAGAGACCTATATGAACCAAGCTATTCATAACCTTGTGCGTTGAAGGCAAAGGTTGTTCCTCATCTGAAGAAGAAGAATCTGACTATAGTCTTGGTGATCCTGAAGAACTTGGGCATGAACTTGCTATGCTCGTGAGGAGATTCCAGAAGTTCACAAAGCGTGGCCATTTTGGAAAGTCTTCAAGGAAAGATATGAGGAAATCAGAATCTTCATCTGAGGACTAAAAGAAAAAAAACCTGCCATATATGAAAGAAATATGGTCACTACATTGCTGATTGTCCTTGTTGGGTGAAGGAATCAAGAAAGAAGAAATACAATGATGAAACTTCTGATGACTCGAAGAAAAAGAAGAAACCTTCAAAGTCCTCATCTTTAAAGTCCTCATTGACAAGAAAATGGATTCTGGAGAAGAATGTGAGGAATGTGATGAAGAGGAAGTATCTGAAATGGAGTCAGAGCCTGGGGTGGCAAGCTTAGCCCTTGTTATCACATTCGTGAACAATTCCATCTTCGACCTCGCAAAAAATAACAACGTCAACAACACTGATGACTATGATTATGACTTTGCTCCCACATATTGCTTCATGGAAAAAGGTTCAAAGGTACCAAGTCACACTTTCTCTTCTGACTCTAGTAACTGTGACCCTGATGACTATCAAAAATCCAGTCACTATAAACATGCTAATATTGCCACTAAGCAACAAGTTGCTATTGAAAAGCTTCAGAAACTGCTAGGCAGAAGTGATGATCTATTGACTTACGAAATGAATCGGACTCAAATCCTCACTAATGATGTTGAAAGTCTTCACTCGAGAATTGATAGTCTTCAAGAACGTCAGGGCTCACTCTTGGCTGATCATGAGAACCTTTCTTATGAATTCTTCAAAGAAGGCTAGATCTTAAAAAGCTAAGGATGTCCTATGATGATCTTCAAGTCGAAACAATTCTTTATTTGCTCAACAGATCAGTACCGCTCAGGAAGAATTCATTCCACCTTGTTTGAAATGCATAAAACATGAAACTACAAATTCTTCACCTGAAACTTCAAATGCTTCTATCGCTACAATGTCTATAACTGTCTCTGTGGTAACTAATTCCTCACTTGAGGAAACCACAAGTGTCACTGATGAAAATGTAGGGTTAAAGGAATTGTATGCGACACGCATATACAAAAACCTCAAAGGGCATCAAACCATTTGCGATGTGCTCAAAATCAGATCTTGAATAAGAATCCGAGGAAAGAAGGCATTGCCTTTGAGAGGAAACTCAATGTTGATGGTTTATACTGAAAACCTACGCAGTATCCCAAAACCTCATGGGTTACTGCAAAGGGACCTCTTCTTGATCCATCCACTCTAACGGGCTTTACTTGTGAAATGTTTTACTCCTCTGATGAGTCACTTGACTGAAACTATAAACTGTTCAAAAATCAGGCTCGTGAAGTATTTTGCTTGATATGTTGGAACTAACTGTAGGAACAGACCACCCCTGAGGAAATTCTGGGTTCCCAAAAGCTGTCTAAAAAAATCTCCACGTGAATGTCCTCAGGACACCACCAGTGAAGAATAGGAACCCCAGATCAAATTCCTCAGGTGGACCAAAGTCTTCACGAGGAACAAATTCCTCAAATGGTCAAAATTATTCTCGTACTTGCACTAATGCTTTTGACATGGAGGGAAACTACAAGGGACATGAATATGTGCACAATTCCAAGAATCACTATGTTCATGAGTTCTCAACGAATTTCTTTGGCTATTCATTTGAGTACCCTAATCCCCTACTGTGAAAAGAAGTGCATTAGATTCAATCCCTCCATTCTCATATGGTGCTTGCAGGATGATGTACTCTTTACCACCCCTTCAGATGTGGGTGCGGAAGAAATCGAACAAATCACAACTGCAGCTCAGGTCTCCAGATAAAAGTCATCACGCGAAGAATTTGCTCGAGACCTGAGGAAATTGCTTGATAGGACGCAAGCTAAAACATAATGAAATGACCTATCATTTCACTCGTCGTCATTATGTCCTCAAAATTACTTTTTGTGATGAAAGTCAAGTTTGATAAAAATAGATATCATATTCTTCAATCTGAAGCATATGAGATAGTAAGCAGTACTGATTCATCTGCAGGATGATCAACCCAAGAACATAGAGTGGGTTCTTGATATTGGATGTACAAATCACATGATTGGTGATAAAAGCCTATTGATGAACATCCCACTTACTCCATCACCACTGAAGATTATCACCTACGCTCACAAACATAAAAGCAAGGTATTGGGACTTGGTAAAGTGGCTATCTCTAAGGATCGATACATGGACAAAATCATGCTTGTCGAATCCCTTGGGTTTAACCTCATGTCAGTCTCAATGCTTTTTGATCCTGATATGATTGTCTTCTTTTGAAAATATAGATGTGTAGTCATCATGGAATCTGACAAATCCAAAGTCTTCGAAGGATTTAGGAGAGGAGATCTGTATATTGTTGATTTCTCTACAGGTCCCCAGCCAGCCACGTGTCTACTAGCAAAAACCTCAGAGGGCTGGCCATTGGCATCGAGACTGTTAAATTCTTCAAGGACCATCTGTGCAGGGCCTACGAGTCTGGAAAGATGACCAGATCCAAAGACCCCTCGAAGACAATCACGACCACTTCTCGTCCATTTGAATTGCTTCACATGGATCTATTTGGACCTACTCATTATGCTACTCTAAAAATGCAACATATCTATATGGTTTTGTCATCGTTGATGACTATTCTTGTTATACTTGGGTGCATATCATTGTTTACAAAACTAAAGTGCAGAAAGTCTTCAAACTATTTAACTCAAGGGCCTCGACGAACTTCACTGTCAAGATCAAACACAACAGGAGTGACAATGAGACAGAATTCAAGAATACAGGCCTTGATGACTATCTTGATGAACTTGGTATTACTCATGAATTATTTGCTCCTTATACTCCTCAACAGAATGGCGTCGTTGAGCGCAATAACATGACTCTGGTTGAAATGACATGGACAATGATTGAAGAATATCAGACTCCTCGACACTTCTAGCCTGAAGCAATCAACACTGCTTGCCACATCATCAACAGGGTATGTCTTCAATAATTCCTCAAGAAAACTTCATATGAACTCCTCACTGAGAAGAAACCCAATGTAAGTTATTTCCAAGTCTTCGGTGCAAAATGTTGGATTAGAGATCCTCACCATAGCTCAAAATTTGCACCAAAAGAACATGAGGGTTTTATGCTCGGTTACGGAAAGGACTCGCACACCTACAGAGTCTTCAACACCTATCACAACAAGGTTGTTGAAACTGTATATGTGCGGTTCGATCAAACTAATGGCTTGCAAAGAGAGCAACTGCCTCGTGTGCTAGATAAATTGACTCCTGAGGAAGATATCGAGCAAAAGGCTACTGAAGATATCATTCCTACTGAGGAACAACCTCATGTTGAAGAAGTCGTCCCCAACAATGATGAAATTCATGCAGTTCCACCTGAGGAAATTGCTCCAGATCAAATTCCTCAGCCCAACCAAAGTCTTCCACCTACGCATCCGAAGATTGTAAATGAAGTAAAAATTGACAAAATCTTCAATGATATCAATGCATCAGGTCCCCTCACTCGCTCAAAAGTTCACATTTAGTTGAATTTTTTGGGCATTCCTCTTTTTTATCTATCACAGAACCCTCAAAAGTTGATGAAGCCTTCATGGAACCTGAGTGGATTCAAGCCATGCAAGATGAACTTCTTCAGTTCAAGCTAAATGATATCTGGAAACTCGACAAAAGACATAATCCTCGCAAGCATAATATCATCGGTAGCAAGTGGATCTACCGAAACAAGCAAGATGATGATGGACAGGTTGTGAGGAACAAGGCACGACTTGTAGCCCAAGGCTACACACAGGTTGAAGGAATTGATTTTGCTGAAACTTATGCACCTGTTGCTAGACTTGAAGCTATTTGTATATTGCTTGCTTATGCTAACGATCATAATATTACACTATATCAAATGGATGTGAAAAGTGTGTTCCTTAATGGTAAGGTCGAGGAAGAAGTATATGTTGTTCAGCCCCCAGGTTTTGAAGACCCGAAGCATCCTGACAAAGTCTTCAGACTCAAAAAGGCGTTCTATGGCCTCAAGCGAGCCCCTCAGGCGTGGTATAACACATTGAAGGAATTCCTCATGAAGAAAGGCTTCAAACCCGGTTCACTTGATTCTACTCTTTTCAGAAAATCCTATGACAATGAACTATTTGTGTGGGAAATATATGTCGATGACATTATTTTTGGTTGTACTCACAAACGTTACAGTGATGAATTTGCCTACATGATGGCTGAAGAATATCAAATATCTATGATGGGGGAGCTGAAATTCTTCTTAGGACTTCAAATTCGTCAACAACACAATGACATCTTCATTTCTCAAGAGAAATACCTCAAGGATGTCCTCAAGAAATTCGACGTGAATGGATGCAGAGGTCTCAAAATTCCCATGCTAGCCAACGGCCACCTCTACACTGACGAAAATGGTAAAGATTTCGATCAGCAAGTATATCACTCTATGATTGATTCCTTAGTGTACCTATGTGCATCTAGGCCAGGCATAATGCTTAGTGTTTGCATGTGTGTGTCACATCCCCGAATCCCTATTGGAGTATAGCAAGTTTGTGCTCATGTCTTGTTCCTTGCATCCAAGTAAATGAAATAAAATCAAAAGCAAAGCAAAGAAAACAAAAGCAAACCCTAGCAACTCTATATTCAAAAGCAATTAAAATTTGGTCGCAAGTTAAAAAAAATCCAAAATGGCCAATAGAAAAGTTCATCATTTCTGATAAATGTTGAAAACAAAATATCACGGGTGAAATATATTTTCAAAATGCTTTTGGCATTTTATTTTAAATTTAAAAACTACTGAAATCAACTATATAATTGATTTCAAATAATCCAAAGTCTTCAAAAATGCTGAAACTTTTGTTTATATTTGGAAATATTCCACATAACACTTCAGCATGTTTCAAACTATTTTAGGAATAGTTTGGAGCCAAAAATAAAACAAAACAATATCAGAAATGTTATAACAGAAACAGAAATGAATAAAAAATGGAAAAGAGTTATCAGACGCACACCTTGGCACAGGCCCATCTCCTCCACTTCTGTCGTCTTCCTCCTTCGCCAGTCGGAGCAGGAGCTGGCCGCCGCTTCTCTCGGCGCGCACATGCACCTATGTGTGTGTGGCTCGCTTGGATGAGCTAGAGAGGGAGGATAAGCCTCCCCGAGCTCGTTCCCATCCTCTCCCCCTCCTCATTCGCCCCGTGTCCTCTCCCATCTCGGCCGCCATTACTGCGAGCTCGAGCTCGAACTAGCCATCACTCCGGCCGTCCTCCCTCACCTCTGAGTGTGCCGTTCGCTCCGCCTCGACGAGCTTGTCGTACCTGCCAAAGGAGAAGAGCCCCCGAGCCCTGCAACGCCCTCGTCACTGTCGTCTTCAACCTTCGGCCGCCGGCAAGCCATCGTTGATTCGCCGGATCCAGTGCCTCCCCGAGCAGCCTGAGCATCCCCTCGTCACCGCAGTGAGCTCCGGAGTGTTTCCCCCATCTTCACCTCTCTTTCCCGAGCTCTAGACCTAGTTTCACCGGAGCACGACGAGGACCGCCGTTGTAGCTCTTCGCCGGTGACTCTACGGTGACTGGTTGGTCTATCTGAGGTCCGGAACAGCTCCAGCTCACCGCGTAGGTGCTCTAGGAGCCCAGCCCCGTGTGTTTTGCCCCCATTTTGGATTACCTCGACGATGGCCGAGCTTCAACCGCCGCCAAGCTCATCGCCGGCGTAGATTCCGGCCACCCCAACCCCTGGGGTTTGTTCCATCGTGCGCGCCATCGAGTGGTCGTTCTTCCTGTGCCCTCTGCCGCTCGAATGGTCATCGGAGACGCGTTTCCGACGCCCTCTGCCATCTCTGGTGCTGCCGGAGGCTCACCGCCGGCGAGATCGACCTCGTCGCCCGTGGGTTCAACCCCCCTGAGCCTATGATAGGTGGGGCCAGCCCCAGACTAATTAGGTTTAGTTAAATTAAAAATAAAAGTTTTATTAAAAGCTAAGTAGCCACTGACATATGGGTCCAGCCCTACTAAATAGCTAATTAAGTTTAGACCTAATTTAAAACTAGCCGGAGTCACTAACGAGTCGGTTCCAGTGGTCAGGTTTGACTTTCAACGGCCAGCTGACCTGCTGATATCATGCTGATGCAATAAATATAATTCTTGTTTTAATATAATTATAGAATAATTGCAAAACTTTGGAAATTCATAGAAAATTGAATATAACTCCAAATCAGACAAATAATATATGCAAATTGATCAGAAAAATTCAATGAACACAATGGTGCTACTTTCATGCATGAAAAACAAAGTTATGAAACAGCATCAGGTCAAATCAATTAAATGCTTAAGGTAAATATGTCATTTCAAATGATAATTGAATTTGGACTTCAAACCAGATGCAAACTAAGGTTTCACCAACAATTTTGAAACATATCACCCTTCATTTCATGGCATGTTCATGCATCATGACTGTTGCATATGATTGTTAATATTTGTATGTTGTTATTCGGTAGACCCCGCCCCTTCGGATACGACTAATTATCCGACTGACGGATATCACCCCTGTGCTGAGCAACAAGGAAAGCAGCCATTTTGATCATCCCGATAAATCCCATGTTCTCGCTCCTGCTCTTATTTATTGCATTAGGTCAAAATGCTTCAAATGCTTTTACCATGTTAGTTGAACCCATTCATTTGCATGACCTGTCTTTGTCACAGTAATTAGCTAAACCTTGCAACCTAGCATACCTGGTAGATGCTTGAGCCATGATGTGTCTTATCCTGCTATGCATGCTATGCTTAGAGTTGTGTCTGGTCTGTCATCAGGGTGATGAACAGGATCGTGACAATGTATTCAATTAATAAAGGTTGTGTGTTGAACCTGATTTGGTAAAGGTACCGGTGAAAGGCTATGTAGGAGTACATGGCGGGTTGTTTCATTGGAACCGTCCTTAGGAACTGAGTTCTGTGTATGTAATCCAAGACTAGATACTACCACACGTTGGGATACTTAATTGACCCTCTCGACCTATTAACCGCCTAGTACTCGGTCCAGGAGTTGCAAGTAGTTTCTGGTGTTTATAGTCATGCTGGAGACCGTGCATAGTGCTGATCTTACAGGTTGGCTATGATGCGGTAGGTGCTACGGCAACAGAAATCCTTCTGCTGCCTCTTGAGCTTGCGTTGGTTTTTCCCTTGAAGAGGAAAGGGCGATGCAGCACAGGAGCAGTAAGTATTTCCCTCAGTTTGAGAACCAAGGTATCAATCCAGTAGGAGAATCGCGTCAAGTCCAGAGTACCTGCACAAACACGCTATAAAGGGGTTGTCAATCCCTTCAAGATTGATTGCAAAGTGAGATCTGAAGGCGGAAAGTGCAATGAAGAAAAAGAGTAAGGCTGAAAATATGGTGTGGAGTAGACCCGGGGGCCATAGTGTTCACTAGAGGCTTCTCTCAAAATAGCAAATATTACGGTGGGTGAACAAATTAGTGTCGAGCAATTGATAGAACCGCGCAAAGTAATGACGATATCTAAGGCAATGATCATACATATAGGCATCACGTCCGAGACAAGTAGACCGATACTTTCTGCATCTACTACTATTACTCCACACATCGACCGCTATCCAGCAAGCATCTAGTGTATTAGGTTCATGACGAACAGAGTAACGCCTTAAGCAAGATGACATGATGTAGAGGGATAATCTCAAACCAATGATGAAAACCCCATCTTTTTACCCTTGATGACAACAACATGATGCGTGCCTCGCTACCCCTTCTGTCACTGGGTGAGGTCACCGCACGGTATGAACCCAAAACCAAGCACTTCTCCCATTGCAAGAATCATAGATCTAGTTGGCCAAACAAAACCCACAACTCGAAGAGAATTACAACGATATGAAATCATGCATAAGAGAGATTAGAAGAAACTCAAATAAGATTCATAGATAATCTGATCATAAATCCACAATTCATCGGATCTCGACAAACGCACCGCAAAAGAAGATTACATCGAATAGATCTCCATGAAGATCATGGAGAACTTTGTATTGAAGATCCAAGGGAGAGAAGAAGCCATCTAGCTACTAGCTATGGACTCGTAGGTCTATGGTGAACTACTCACGCATCATCGGACAGGTCATGGTGTTGATGAAGAAGCCCTCCATATCCGAATCACCCCTCCGGCAGGGCACCAGAACGTGCCCCAGATGGGATCTTGCGGAGACAGAAGCTTACGGCGGCGGAAAAGTACTTTCGATGATCTCATGATTTTTCTGGAATTTTAGGGAATTTATAGGCGAAAGACCTAGGGCAGAGGTGGCCCAGGGAGCCCACAAGCCAGGGAGGCACGCCCCCCCTAGCCGTAGATAGGGGGCTTGTGGGGTCCCTGCAGGCCCCCTGCCCTGATTCTCAGGCTTATCGATCTTTTTCTGTTTAGGAAAATTTCATTTTGGCAGTTTCGTTCCGTTTGGACTCCGTTCAAAATCCTCCTCTGAAAGGGGTCAAAAACATGGAAAAAACAGGAATTGGCACTTGGCACTGAGTTAATAAGTTAATCCCAAAAAATATATAAAAGGCATACAAAACATCCAAAGTTTGACAAGATAATAGCATGAAACCATAAAAAATTATAGACATGTTGGAGACGTATCAAGCAACCCCAAGCTTAACTCCTGCTCGTCCTCGAGTAGGGAAGTGATAAAGACTGAATTTTTTATGAGGAATGCTACCTAGCATAGTTGTCCTTTGCAACTTCTTTCATGAGACATGAATGTTCAGATCCTTAAGATTCAAAACAATAGTTTTCTATTGACATGAAAACAATAATATTTTAAGCAAACTAGCAAGGTAATCATGAACTTTCAAAATAACAAGGCCAAGGAAAGTTATCCCTACAAAATCATATAGTCTGGCTATGCTCCATCATCCTCACACAACTAATATAAATCATGCACAACCCCGGTATTGGCCAAGTAATTGTTTTCTCACTCTTACTTTCTCAAACTTTTTATAACTATCACGCAATACATGAGCGTGAGCCATGGATATAGCACTATAGGTGGAATAGAGTGTGGTGGTGGTTGTAAGACAAAAAGGAGGAGATGGTCACATGGACTCGGCGTATCAAAGGGCTATGGAGATGCCCATTAATAGATATCAATGTGAATGAGTAGGGATTGCCATACAAGGGATGCACTAGAGCTATAAGTATGTGAAAGCTCAAAAGGAGAACTAGTGGGTGTGCATCCAACTTGCTTGCTCACGAAGACCTAGGGCAATTTTGAGGAAGCCCATCATTGGAATATACAAGCCAAGTTACAAAATGAAGATTCCCACTAGCATATGGTAGTGACAAAGCAAGAAGCTCTCAGTCATGAAGAACATGGTGCCATTATGAAGCACAAGTGTGGTAGCATTGTCCCTTCTCTCTTTTTCACTTTTTTTTATTTGGGCTCTTAGGCCTCTTTTTTTTCTTTTTTTCTTTTTTTTTATTTGGGCTCTTTGGCCTCTTTTTTTTATTTCCTCACATGGGACAATGCTCTAATAATGGTGATCATCACACTTTTATTTACTCACAGCTCAAAGCTTAGAACGATAATGACTCTAAGGGAAATGCCTCCGGCAGTGTACCGGGATGTGCAACGATCTAGCTTGGCGTATGACGTTGAAACATCTCGCTAGCTATCTTATGATCATGAAATGGCAATATGAGAGTGACGGCACAAGTCATGAGACGGAACGGTGGTTGTTGCATGGAAATGTATCTCGGAATGGCTATGAAAATGGCATAGTAGGAAGGTATGGTGGCTGTTTTGAGGAAGGCATATGGTGGGTTCATGCACCAGCGAAAGTTGCACGGCACTCGAGAGGCTAGAAATGGTGGAAGGTGAAAGTGCATCTATACCATGGACTCAGATTAGTCATGAAGAACTCACATACTTGTTGCGAAAGTTTTTATTAGTAATCGAAACAAAGTGCTAAACGCATACTCCTAGGAGAAGGGTCGGTAGGTGTTAACCATCGCGCGATCCCGACCTCAACACAAAGGATGACAATCAATAAATCAATTATGCTCCGACTTCCTAACATACCGGTTCACCATACGTGCATGCTACGGGAATCACTAACTTCAACACAAGTATTTCTAGATTCACAACACCCTACTAACATAGCTCTTAATATTACCAAATCCACGTCTCAAAACTAATTGAGAGGAATCAAGACTTATCTTTCTAATCAATGCACATGAAGATGGAAGTTTTTGTATCCTCTATGGGTACCTATCACCTTTGGGACTACTTTTATAGCATAATCCAACTACCAAGTCACGCACCGCCGTGCTCTAAAAGATCTAAGTGAAGCACATGGAGCAAAATTATCTAGCTCAAAAGATATAAGTGAAGCACTATGAGCATTCTAGCAAAATCAAAATGAGTGCATGTCTCTCTCTAAAGGTGTGCAGAAAGGATGATTGTGAAACGACAAAAAGAAAAGACTCCTACGATACAAGACGCTCCAAGCAAAACACATATTATGTGGTGAATAAAAATATAGCCCCAAGTAATGTTACCGATGGATTGAAAACGAAAGAGGGGATGCCTTCCCGGGGCATTCCCAAGCTTAGGATTTTTGGTGTCCTTGAATTTGGCTTGGGATGCCTTGGGCATCCCCAAGCTTGAGCTCTTTCTACTCCTTATCTCTTTGTCCATGAGAACATCACCCAAAACTTGAGAACTTCACAACACAAAACTTAAACAGAAACTCGTGATAACATTAGCACAAGAAAACAAACTACAACCTCTCTAGGTACTGTAGCAATCTTGATTTCTATTTATATTGGTGTTGGGCTACTGTATTCTCACTTTTCCATGGCTATTACCCCCTGATACTATACACAGTTTCATCAAAACAAGCAACCAACTCAACAAAAACAGAATCTGTCAAAAACAGACCGGTTTGTAGCAATCTGTATACTTCGTATACTTCTGGTACCTCAAAAATTCTGAAACATTACGACTGTCTGGGAAAAAGGCATATCAACCATTAGCAAAACGAATCAACTCAAAAGCTTTTTCTGAATAAAAATGAAAAATCATCTCGTGAGCGTAAAGTTTCTGTCTTTTTCCAGCAGGATCAAACAACCATCACCAAGACTAGTCATAAAGGTTTTGCTTGGCTCAAACACAAAAGGAAACACAAAAAACACAATCACAACAGAATTATGATGGTGTGGACGAAACAAAATGGAAAGAAAAAGATAAATTCATTGGGTTGCCTCCCAACAAGCGCTATTGTTTAACGCCCTTAGCTAGGCAAAAGGCGATAAAATCACGTATCGTCGTCTTTGGTGCTCAAACCATAAGTAGCGTGATCACTCATCATCTTAAGGTTTTCATCTTTCTTGCTAGATGATTCACCACTACATTTGGGAAAAAATAGACTTGGTGACCTTATTGTGGGCAAAGTTTGGATTATTCTGCACAGCGGCAAAAGCGGAACCCAAGTTGGTTATAACATCCTCTAGTTTGCCAATCCTAGCGGAATCATGACCTAGTTTTTCGTTAACTATGGGTTCCTTCTCCTTTAAATTTTTCAAAACCATTCCCACCTTAGATCCGTACTGAGTGATTTGATTGTGGATCTTTTTATCCAAATTCTCAGTGAGTTCGATCGTAGCAACTTTATTTTGAATGACGTCTAGCTTACGCATCACATGTTCCAGAGTTAAGGTAGTTCCATTAACCATGATTGGGGGTGAGCCTACCAAATTTATCATAGCTCCCTAAAAATCAACGGTATGGCTACCCAAGAAATTTCCACCTACGATGGTGTCAAGAATATACCTATTCCAAGGAGAAATACCCACAAAGAAACTGCGAAGCAGGACGGTAGTGCATTGCTTATGAGTAGAACTCCTCTGAGCGTTGCAAATCCTATACCAAGCGTCCTTTAAGTTTTCTTCCTCAATTTGTTTGAAATTGAGAACTTCGCTCTCGGGGGTATCGTTCGAAGTGGTGGATCTAGCCATGAGGACAGGTAGACTATCCCACACAGACAAACAGAAAGCAAGCGAGAGAAAAGGGCGAACGAAAAGGCAAACGAAAAAGGAAAACGAAAAAGGCAAATATTTTTTTGTAATTTCCTTTTCTTAGAAGTGGGGGAGAGGAAAACGAGAGGCAAAAAACTAAATGCAAGAGATGAGTTTGCGACACTTACTTGGATGAGTTCTTGACTTGATCCTCCCCGGCAACGACGCCAGAAATTCTTCTGCTACGGCAACAGAAATCCTTCTGCTGCCTCTTGAGCTTGTGTTGGTTTTTCCCTTGAAGAAGAAAGGGCGATGCAGCACAGGAGGAGTAAGTATTTCCCTCAGTTTGAGAACCAAGGTATCAATCCAGTAGGAGAATCGCGTCAAGTCCAGAGTACCTGCACACACACAAAAGAGCTTGCACCCAACGCTATAAAGGGGTTGTCAATCCCTTCAAGATTGATTGCAAAGTGAGATCTGAAGGCGGAAAGTGCAATGAAGAAAAAGAGTAAGGCTGAAAATATGGTATGGAGTAGACCCGGGGGCCATAGTGTTCACTAGAGGCTTCTCTCAAAATAGCAAATATTACGGTGGGTGAAAAAATTACTGTCGAGCAATTGATAGAACCGCGCAAAGTCATGACGATATCTAAGGCAATGATCATACATATAGGCATCACGTCCGAGACAAGTAGACTGATACTTTCTGCATCTACTACTATTACTCCACACATCGACCGCTATCCAGCATGCATCTAGTGTATTGAGTTCATGACGAACAGAGTAACGCCTTAAGCAAGATGACATGATGTAGAGGGATAATCTCAAACCAATGATGAAAACCCCATCTTTTTATCCTTGATGCCAACAACATGATGTGTGCCTCGCTACCCCTTCTGTCACTGGGTGAGGTCACCGCATGGTATGAACCCAAAACCAAGCACTTCTCCCATTTCAAGAATCATACATCTAGTTGGCCAAACAAAACCCACAACTCGAAGAGAATTACAAGGATATGAAATCATGCATAAGAGAGATCAGAAGAAACTCAAATAAGATTCATAGATAATCTGATCATAAATCCACAATTCATCAGATCTCGACAAACACACCGCAAAACAAGATTACATCGGATAGATCTCCATGAAGATCATGGAGAACTTTGTATTGAAGATCCAAGGGAGAGAAGAAGTCATCTAGCTACTAGCTATGGACCCGTAGGTCTATGGTGAACTACTCACGCATCATCGGAGAGGTCATGGTATTGATGAAGAAGCCCTCCGTATCCGAATCCCCCCTCCGGTAGGGCACCAGAACGTGCCCCAGATGGGATCTTGCGGAGAGAGAAGCTTGCGGCGGCGGAAAAGTACATTCGATGATATCGTGATTTTTTCTAGGATTTTAGGGAATTTATAGGCGAAAGACCTAGGGTAGAGGTGGCCTAGGGAGCCCACAAGCCAGGGAGGCGCGGGCCCCCCTGGCCGCGGCTAGGGGGCTTGTGGGTCCCTGCAGGCCCCCTGCCCTGATTCTCAGGCTTCCCGATGTTTTTCTGTTTCGAAAAAAATCTTTTGGCAGTTTCATTCCGTTTGGACTCCGTTCAAAATCCTCCTATGAAAGGGGTCAAAACATGGAAAAATAGGAACTGACACTTGGCACTAAGTTAATAAGTTAGCCCCAAAAGATATATAAAAGGCATACAACACATTGAAAGTTTGACAAGATAATAGCTTGAAACCATCAAAAATTATAGATACGTTGGAGACGTATCAGTAGGTAGTGGCACGGTGTACCAAGTGGCACCCGGATGGTGGGCTTGGGAACCCTGTGCACATCGTTTGGGGCCGTGGCAGAAACCTCGGCCGGACTTCCGTGCGGGTTACCCTCAGATAGGCGATAAACCTGGACTAGGTATTAATGTGGTTAACGATCGTGGCCGACTCCCTCGTTGGGCCTCCGCTTGAAGGTTGCCGAGGTGCATGACGTGCACATAGCGATAAGTGGCGAGAGCGTGTGTGAATAAGTACACCCCTGCGGGGTTATGATCTATTCGAATAGCCGCGTCCGCGGATATGGACTACTTGGAAACATATTTTGTTCATAGACAACTATAATGGCTACTCATAAAAATGTCAAGATAAGTGTGAGTGACGTGGATGGTATTTCCGTAGGACGACAGAATGATTCCATGATGGTGTATTGTTGTGGAGCTAGTGGACTCGCGTGCGAGAAAACAAAGTTGTCAAAACTATTTAAAATGTAGATGGTCTAGCCAAGAGTCAAAGGTGGCTTTCTGCATGAAACCACACAACTCCTTGTTGATACATTGCATGAGTAGATAGATTATTCTAAAGTCTTGTTGAGTACTTATGTACTCACGTTTGCTTAATAAATTGTTGCAGAGGTTGTTAATGACCCTAGTGGTGGTTTCTATCTAGACGTTGACGACAACGAGTAGCTGGTGTCCCAGCTACGATCTGGCCCTAGGTTGGGTCTCTAGATAGTCAGGCCATGTGCCTTTTACCTTTCCATCTGTCTGTACTCAGACAGTTTTAATCTTTTGCTGCCTTGTAAGACTTGTTTGAATGACTTGTGATGATGGGTCGTCAGACCCCTATCTGTGTAATATTATGTGCGAGGCTCTTCCAAGCCTTCTAAATAAAGTTTGTATGTTTATGGTTACGTTGTGATGCCATCGATGTATCTATGCATATCGGGTATGCCATGCGTACGTGTGTTGTACTTGATATGTATGGGGTTAGAACACCTAGTCGTATGCCTTAGTAGCACTCCTCACGAGGAAATGCCCCTTTGTGTTTCCACCGAGCCATGGTAGTTCGCTACTGCTCCGGACACATTGGTTGACCGGCATGTGTCCTTCTTAGCTATTGTGTCTATCCCTTTGGGAAAATGCCACGCGGTGTAATGGAGTCCTTGTAGCTTGCTACGACTCGTCTACACTCGCTGATGACCGACACCTGCTTTGCTGGGTCATGTATGGATGTCCCTGTACGGAACTGCCACTTGAGTTTATGACTAGACATGTCGACCCGGGTTCTTTGACATCGGAATGCTAGCGACATAATTGCATACGCGAGTCAAAAGGCGCAAACGGTCCCGGCTAAGGTAAGGCTGCAGCCGTGGGGATAACCGTGCCTGAGACCGCAAAGAGATGTAATGTGTTACAGGCTGGATTCCTATGGCTTAGGATCGGGGTCCTGACAGTGTGCCTGTTTCCAAGAAAAACCAAAGGAATCACACCATAAGGTTGTGAAACATATTCTTCGATATCTAGCTCACACACCAACACTTGGATTATGATACCCCAAGGGCTCAAATCTTCACCTCGTTGGATATTCTAATTTTGATTATGCTGGTGACCATGTGGATCGCAAGTCAACTTTTGGCACCTCCCATTTCCTCGGACAATCCTTAGTATGTTGGTCCTCAAAGGAGCAGAACTATGTATCACTTTCTACTGCCGAAGTAGAGTACATTTTTGTTGTCACTTGTTGTGCTCAACTACTATGGATGAAGCAAACCCTCAAGGACTACGACATCAACATGAACAATGTGCCCCTCTACTATGACAATGAAAGTGCAATCAAAATTGCATAAAACCCAGTACAACCCTCGAAGACTAAGCACATTCAGATTTGTCATATTTTCTTCATGATCATGTACTCAGGGGCAATATCTTCATCGACCACATGAAGACTGAAGGCCAGCTAGCGGATATCTTCACTAAGCCCTTGGATGAGAAGAGATTTTGCAAGTTGCGGTGTGAGCTAAATATCTTAGAATCTTTGAATGTTCAGTGAAAAAGGCACAGATCCTAACACTTATACAAAATTGATGACTTAGATGTGCAACACACGAAGAAAATTTTTTCTTCAATCAATAAAGAATAACACTCTAAGTGTAGAGAAATTGACGAAGAATTTGATTCTCAGGTCCCTATGACAATTGTACGCGGTGCTTCAAATCATCATTCTTATACGGTGGGCCATGCCACCACCCAAGTTGAAATTCTTCAAAACTGAAACATTTTTTGAAAAATCCTCAAAATTGCAAATTCCTCAAAAATTTCTGTGATGATCTTCATTCACTATATATTAAGTAATGATCTTTCAATGTACTCAACAATATTCACTTATTGCTAAGTCTTCAAGTTGGTATTTCTTCTAAGCGAATGTGATCGGACCTGTCTCCCCTCTATGTTAAGCTTAACCCAGTCTATTCTTAATTCTTCGTATGCGTTCTATATGTCACTTGTTCAAAGTCCTCACCGAGTCCTTGTCAGCTGAAGACTTTGCTACAAAATCCTCAAAATTTTAAAACTTAATTTTTTCACGCGTTACCGCTCTAACTGTACCCACTACTCATGATTGGATAACCACGGTCTTCACTATCTCCACCGCTTCGTATGTGAGTAGCACGTGTCATGCACAGAGGAAAGGGAAGGGGCAGTTCGGTCCGAAAGCTTCACTTATGATCATTTTCACCTAAGCTATAAATAGCCCCTTACCCCCCCCCCCTCAGTCAAAACTCTTCTCTCCTCTCGTCTTCTCTGCTCGAGCTCAAACCTAGCGTCGCCGCTAGAAATCTTCGCCGCCAATGAGGAACAACTTCACTGCCTCGACCTTGCGTCACCGTACTCACGCCGACTACGGATCATCTCCCTCCTCCTCGTCGTAGTTGTCTTCAATTGCCGAGTTAGGGCACTGAAGATCTGAACCGACGAGGTTCTGTTTTCACTTCCACAGTTTGTCGAGTTCATTGAGTTCTTCATACAGGGTAATTAAAATCTTATTTTAGTGCCTCTGTTGATCCATTTATTTTGTTTACATCTGTGAAATTGTTATTCCTCAAAAAATACTTCAGATGTGCACACCCACGTCTAGAACACTTGATGAATTTCTCTAATTTCCTAAATTCTTCACGAGATTCCTGAATTGTGTAAATTTCCGAATCTGCACAACTCTAGAACCCAAGATCGGAATACTTAGTCAAATTCCACAACACTATATTGGTCAAATTACTCAACATTGTATTGGTCAAATTCCGCAACACTGTATTGGTCAAATTTCTCAACTTCAGTCATTTTTCAAATTCCTCAAATGTGAGAACGCATATGACATCTCCAAATTCTTCGCACCTATACTCTGTTCACAGGTACAAAATGCCAGCTGATGAATCACTAGGTTCTCATCAACTTAACTCATTTGAAGCGTTTCTTGAAGAAAATATACCCGTCTCATCAGATACCTCCATAATACAAATTCCCCAACAAAGACTTCAACTAAAGAAAATGGAGGATGACAGGAAACAGAAGGGTGGCAAGAAGCTAGAACTGAACACTGCCTTTGAGATTCCTAAATAGATCTATGCTAATTACTGTACACGAGATGAAGAGATTCATGGGAAAGAAACCACTACAAAACGCAAGATCATGCTTCAGAGGATTGAAAGAAGATGGGATCGGGAGTGGAAGAAATACAAGTATGTCACTCCCAAGTATGCCAACAAGTTTGCCCTCAAACCTCCTTGCAATAGACCGCCTTTGGGAGACCAACAAAGTGCCCATCCCTCCAGCATGGTCTCGGTTGAAGACTATCCTGCGGAAAAAGCCAAGTATTTGTCCAAGCCGAGGAAAAGGCAACAGAGGCTGTAACAAAGTTCAATGAGGATTCTGCTGCTGCCTCTTCCTCTACTACTGAGGCTTGTGCCACAGAACAACCTCCCAAGAAGACACTAGTGAAGAAATCTGGTGTAAAATCAAAGTCCTCAACAACATTATCTAAAGAGAAAATTTCTCAGACAAAAACAACCACGGCTGCAAAGTCCTCAACGGCAACCAAGTCCTCAATTGTAGCACAGTCTTCACTTCCTCTGCAGTCCCAACCCAGTCACCATCCAACAGGGACTCCAATTCCCTCAATGACATATGCCTCTGGCTCGGCTCAGAAATCTTCAACTGGCATACTGAAGAAAAAGATGACTGTTGGGAGAGAAACAAGGCCCAGCCCAAACAAAGTTGTCCTCAATATTCCTTCTGCATCAGAGGAAAGTGAGGAATATGATGAAGAAACTATTCAAGCCATCATCAGGAACAAACAAGAACATGTTGCACAAGCTACAGGTACCAACATTCCACTCGCACTGGATCTGAAAGTGGTACTGGACTTCATCGATCTTGGGTACAAAGATCCGAACACACCCATTGATGATTTGAAGCTTCCACCTGGACTCAGTCACATGACAGCCTCATTCATAAATGAAGCAAAGTGGAAGGAACATCAAGCCAAACAATCTCGGACAACAAAGGTTCAAAAGGATAAGTACATGCAACAAAATCTTCTGACCATGATGCCAGAGCAACTTGTTTACACTTAAGCAGAGCTGAAAACACTCACTTACAAATACACAAGTCTTCATGCTGACGGAAAGGGAGTCGAAGTGCGGTTTGTCAAGGCCGCAACTGAAGCCATTGCAAAGTACAACAGAAGGGTTGCATCCCGAAAGCAACAAGCTATTCCTCAAGCCAGCTACACTGTACAACTGGGTGATGAAGATGAAAAACCAGCTGCAAATGAGCCCGATGCTGATGAAACTGCTGAAGAATCTGCCAGGCCTGCAACTGCATATGCAATGCCTGAAGAAATCGCTCTTTCACCAAAGTCTTCAAAAGTGAAGAAAGTGGCACTTCCTTCTACCTTAGAAGTGAAGAAAACAAAAGTTGTTGAGAAGGAAGCCAAGAAGAGAAAGGCATCAACACCTTCAAAGTCTTCACACACAAAACGCATGAAGACTTTGCCTAATTCATCATCGGCTCCACATGATGCAACTCCTCTCACTGTTGCACCATCATACATGACTGTACCATTTGGTGAATAACATATCATTTGAGAAAGGGATGAGGAAATGGATGAAAATCGGTTTGCGTCATCCACACCAATAGATGAGTAAATTCAAGCTGATCAAATTTCTCAAATCTCAACACCATTGATACGTCTCCAACGTATCTATAATTTTTGATGGTTCCATGCTATTATCTTGTCAACTTTGGATGTTCTGTATGCATGAATATGCTATTTTATATCTTTTTCGAGACTAGCCTATTAACTCAGTGTCAAGTGCCAGTTCCTGTTTTTTTCCATGTTTTTGACCTTTTTCAGGGGAGAATATTGAATGGAGTCCAAACGGAATAAAACATGCCGAATGATTTTTTCCATAACAGAAGACATGTAGGAAACTTGAGAACCAAGGCAGGGGACCTCGGAGGAGGTCACAAGCCACCCAGGCCCGTCCTAGGGGGGCGGGCCTAGCATGCTTGTGTGTCCCCTGTGGCTCCCCTGCCCTAGTTCTTCCGCCTATAAATTCCCTAAAAATCTGAAACCACGGAAGAGAGCCACAAAAATACGTTTCCGCCGCCGCAAGCTTCTGTTTCCGCAAGATCCCATCTGGGGCACGTTCTGGTGCCCTGCCGGAGGGGCGATTCGGACACGGAGGTCTTCTTCATCAACACCATTGCCTCTCCGATGATGCGTGAGTAGTTCACCACAGACCTTCGGGTCCATAGCTAGTAGCTAGATGGCTTCTTCTCTCTCTTGGATCTTCAATATAAAGTTTTCCATGCTCTTCATGGAGATCTATCCGATGTAATCTTCTTTTGCAGTGTGTTTGTCGAGATCCGATGAATTGTTGATTTATGTTCAAATTATCTATGAATGTTATTTGAGTCTCCTCTGATCTCTTATATGCATGATTTCGTATCCTTGTAATTCTCTTCGAGTTGTGGGTTTCGTTTGGCCAACTTGATCTATAATTCTTGCAATGGGAGAAGTGCTTGGTTTTGGGTTCATACCGTGCGGTGACCTCACCCAGTGACAGAAGGGGTAGCGAGGCACGTATCATGTTGTTGCCATCAAGGGTAAAAAGATGGGGTTTATATCTATTGCATGAATGTATCCCTCTACATCATGTCATCTTGCTTAAGGCGTTACTCCGTTTGTCATGAACTTAATACACTAGATGCATGCTGGATAGCGGTCGATGTGTGGAGTAATAGTAGTAGATGCAGAAAGTATCGGTCTACTTGTCTCAGACGTGATGCGTATATGTATGATCATTGCCTTAGATATCATCATGACTTTGCGTGGTTCTATCAATTGCTCGACAGTAATTCGTTCACCCACCGTAATACTTGCTATCATGAGAGAAGCCTCTAGTGAACTCTATGGCCCCCGGGGTCTACTTCACATCATATTTTCAGCTCTACACTTTTACTTTGTTGCACTTTCCGCCTTTAGATCTCACCTTGCAGTTATACGTGAAGGGATTGACAACCCCTTTGTAGCGTTGGGTGCAAGTTTGCTTGTTTTTGCGAAGGTACTTTGGAGACTTGCCTTGACACTCCTACTGGATTGATACCTTGGTTCTCAAACTGAGGGAAATACTTACTGCTACTGTGCTGCATCACCCTTTCATCTTCAAGGGAAAAACCAACGCAAGCTCAAGAGGTAGAAAGAAGAATTTCTCGCGCCGTTGCCGGGGAGTATGAAGTCAAGAATAGTCTTCCTCCAACGTGTCAATTTCTTGCACCGGGGACTGTTCTAAGTGAAGCTTATCCAAGTAACTGTCGCAAACTCATCTCTTGCATTTACTTTTTTTGCCTCTCGTTTTCCTCTCCCCCACTTCTTAAAAACAAAAATTACAAAAATATTTGCCTTTTTCGGTTGCCCTTTTCTTTCGCTTGCTTTCTGTTCGCTTGTGTGCTTGTCTGCTTGCTGAAGTCACCATGACTGAAAACACCAAACTTTGTGACTTCTCGAATACTAATAATTATGATTTTATTAGTACTCCGATTGCTCCCGCCACTAGTGCGGAATCATATGAAATCAATGCTGCTTTGCTGAATCTTGTTATGAAAGAGCAATTTTCCGGCCTTCCTAGTGAAGATGCCGCATCCCATCTTAATACCTTCATTGAGTTATGCGATATGCAAAAGAATAAAGATGTGGATAATGATGTGATTAAACTGAAGCTATTTCCGTTCTCATTGCGAGATCGAGCAAAAACTTGGTTTTCATCTTTGCCCAAAAATAGTATTGATTCTTGGAACAAGTGTAAAGATGCTTATATATCCAATATTTTCCACCGGCTAAGATTATCTCTCTCCGAAACGATATCATGAATTTTAAGCAACTAGATCATGAGCATGTTGCACAATCTTGGGAGAGAATGAAATTGATGATTAGAAATTGTCCCGCTCATGGCTTGAGTCTTTGGATGATTATACAAATCTTCTATGCTGGCTTGAATTTTGCTTCTAGAAACATCTTGGATTCCGCCTCCGGTGGAACTTTCATGTAAATCACACTAGGAGAAGCCACAAAACTCCTAGACAATATCACGACAAACTATTCCCAGTGGCACACTAAAAGGTCACCTACTAGTAAAAAAGTGCATGCTATAGAAGAAATTAACTCTTTGAGTGCTAAGATGGATGACGTAATGAAATTGTTTGCTAGTAAAGGTGCTCCTTTAGATCCAAATGATATGTCCTTGTCTTCCTTGATTGAGAGTATCAATGAGAGCTTGGATGTTGATTTTGTTGGTAGGAATAATTTTGGCCACAACAATGCTTTTAGAGGTAACTACATTCCTAGGTATTTTCCTAGTAATCCCTCTAATAACTTTGGCAATTCCTACAACAATGCTCATGGAAATTACAACAAATTACCCTCTGATTTAGAGAGTAATATTAAATAGTTTATCAACTCGCAAAAGATTTTCAATGCGTCCATAAGAGAAAAACTACTCAAAATTGATGACTTGGCTAGGACCGTTGATAGAATGTCTCTTGATATTGATGCTTTGAAAGTGAGTTGTGCTCCTCCCAAGATCAATATGGATGAAACTTTGAAAGCTATGTGTGTTTCCATGAATGAGAATAAAGAAAGAACCGCCCAAATTCGTGCTAGACATGAATGGCTTAAAAAGGTGTGTTCTCGTGATGAGAATCACGAAGATCTTAAAGTTCTTGGTGTGACTCCCATTGAATCCTTGTTTTCTAATGTCAAACTTAATGATGATGGGGCTGGATATGAATCCACTTTGGTTGAGAAATGCCCCAATGATTCGGAGTCTATATTTCTTGATGCTAAAAGCATTGAAAGTGGAGTAGAGGATATCAAAACTTTGAGTAGTAATGAAATTACTACTTTGGATTTCAAGGAATTCAATTATGATAGTTGCTCTTTGATTGGATGTATTTCCTTGATGCAATCCATTCTAAACTCTCCACACGCTTATAGCCAAAACAAGGCCTTTATCGATCATATCGTCGATGCTATGATGAAATCTCTTGAAGAGAAACTTGAGTTGGAAGTTTCTATTCCTAGAAAACTTCATGATGAGTGGGAACCTACTATCAAAATCAAGATCAAAAGTTATGATTGCAATGTTTTGTGTGATTTGGGTGCTAGCATTTCCGCTATTCCAAAGTCTTTATGTGATGTTCTAGGCTTCAATGAGATTGATGAGTGCTCTCTTAATTTGCATCTTAGGGATTCTACTGTTAAGAAACCTGTGGGAAGGATCAATCATGTTCTTATTATTGCAAATAGGAACTATGTACTCGTAGATTTCATTGTGCTTGATATTGATTGCAATCCGACATGTCCTATCATTCTTGGTAGACCTTTCCTAAGGACTATTGGTGCTATCATCGATATGAAGGAAGGGAATATTAGATTTCAATTTGCGTTGAAGAAGGGCATGGAACATTTTCCTAGAAAGAAAATAAGATTGCCTTATGAATCCATGATGAGGGCTACTTATGGTTTGAGTACCAAAGACGACGATACTTGATTCTATCGTCTTATGCCTAGCTAAGGGCGTTAAACAATAGCGCTTGTTGGGAGGCAACCCAATGAATTTATCTTTGCTTTTTTCTTTCTGTTTTGTTGTTTCCACACCATCATAATTCTGTTACGATTGTGTTTTTTTTGTTTCTTTTTGTGTTTGTGCCAAGTAAAACCTTTATTACTAGTTTTGGTGTTGGTTGTTTGATCTTGCTGAAAAAGACAGAAACTTTGCGCTCACGAAATTATTTTTCATTCTTATCCAGAAAGAGATTTCGAGTTGATTATTTTTTATGCTGGTTGATATGCCAATTTCCCAAATTATCGTAATTTTTCAGAATTTTTTAGATACTAGAAGTATACGAAGTATGCAGATTGCTACAGACTGGTCTGTTTTTGTTGTGTTGATTTCTTATTTTGATGAAACTATGGATAGTATCGGGGGGTACTAGCCATGGAAAAGTGAGAATACAGTAATATAACACCAATATAAATATAAATCAAGTTTTCTACAGTACCTAAAGAGTTGGTAGTTTGTTTTCTTGTGCTAATGATATCACGAGTTTCTGTTTAAGTTTTGTGTTGTGAAGTTTTCAAGTTTTGGGTGATGTTCTCATGGACAATGGGATAAAGAGTGGAAATAGCTCAATCTTGGGGATGACCAAGGCATCCCAAGCCAAATTCAAGGACACCAAAAAGCCTAAGCTTGGGGATGCCCCGGGAAGGCATCCCCTCTTTCGAATTCAATCCATCGGTAACGTTACTTGGAGCTATATTTTTATTCACCACATGATATGTGTTTTTCTTGGAGCATCATGTATTATAGGATTATTTTCTTTTTGTTTTGTCACAATCATCCTTGCTGCACACCTTTTTGAGAGACACATGCACTCAGTGTGATTTTGCTAGAATACTCATTGAGCTTCGCTTATATCTTTTGAGTTAGGCCATTTAGCTCGCATGTGTTTCACTTATATATTTTGAGCTAGATAAATTTGCTCTAGTGCTTCACTTAGATCTTTTTAGAGCACGGCGGTGTCATATTTTGGAGAAATAAGAACTCTCAATCTTCACTTATATCTTTTTGAGAGTGCTCTCTCTGAGCAACTTGGTAATTGGCTTGTGCTATGAAAGTAGTCCAAAAGATGATAGGCATCCAAAGAGGATATAATAAAAAGTTCCATATTCATGTGCATTGATTATAAAGTGAAGTTTGATTCCTCTCAGTTAGTTTTGAGACATGGATTTGGTAATACTAGAGTTATGTTAGTAGGGTGTTGTGAATCTAGAAATACTTGTGTTGAAGTTAGTGATTCCTGTACCATGCACGTATGGTGAACTTCTATGTTAGGAAGTGAGAGCATAATTGATTTATTGATTGTCATCCTTTGTGTGGCGGACGGGATCGCGCGATGGTTAACACCTACCAACCCTTCCCCTAGGAGTATGCGTTTAGGACTTTGCTTCGATTACTAATAAAACTTCCGCAAAAAGTATATGAGTTCTTCATGACTAATGTGAGTCCATGGTATAGATGCACTTTCACCTTCCACCATTGTTAGCCTCTCTAGTGCTGCACAACTTTCGCCGGTGCACAAACCCACCATATACCTTCCTCAAAACAGCCACCATACCTACCTATTATGGCATTTTCATAGCCATTCCGAGATATATTGCCATGCAACTACCACCGTTCTGTCTCATGACTTGTGTCGTCACTTTTATATTGTCATTACATGATCGTAAGATAGCTAGCGAGATGTTTCAACGTCATACGCTAAGCTAGATCGTTGCACATCCCGGTACACTGCCGGAGGCATTTCCTATAGAGTCATCATTGTTCTAAGTATTGAGTTGTGAGTAAATAAAAGTGTGATGATCATCATTATTAGAGCATTGTCCCATGTGAGGAAATAAAATAAAAAGAGGGCAAAGATGCCCACAAAAAGAATGAGAAAAAAATGAAAAGAGGCCAAATAGCCCAAACAAAAAATGAGAGAAAAAGAGAGAAGGGACAATGTTACTATCTTTTTCCACACTTGTGCTTCCAAATAGCACCATGTTCTTCATGATAGAGAGTCTCTTGGTTTGACACTTCCATATACTAGTGGGAATTTTCATTATATAACTTGGCTTGTATATTCCAATGATGGGCTTCCTCAAAATTGCCCTAGGTCTTCGTGAGAAAGCAAGTTGGATGCACACCCACTAGTTCTTCTTTTGAGCTTTCACACACTTCTAGCTCTCGTGCATCCGTTGCATGGTAATCCCTACTCATTCACATTGATATCAATTGATGGGCATCTCCACAGCCCTTTGATACGCCGAGTCAATGTGACCATCTACTCCTTTTTGCCTCACAACCTCCACCACACTCTATTCCACCTATAAGTGCTATATCCATGGCTCACGCTCATCTATTGCGTGAGAGTTGAAAAGGTTTGAGAAAGTAAGAGTGCGAAAACAATTACTTGGCCAAAACCGAGGTTGTGGGGATGATGGAGCATAGCTAGACTATATGATTTTGTAGGAATAACTTTCATTGGCCTTGTTATTTCAAAAGTTCATGATTACTTTGCTATTTTGCTTGAAGTATTATTGTTTTCATGTCAATAGAAAACTATTGTTTTGAATCTTAAGGATCTGAGCATTCATGCCACAAGAAAGAAGTTACAGAGGACAAATATGTTAGGTAGCATTCCACATCAAAAATTCAGTCTTTATGTCACGCCCAAGATGCGACCCTATCCTCAATTTGACACGAAGGCCTCGTTAGGGATAGAAGCGCATCTCGTCGTGTCGCAAGAATGGATATCGTCACAAGTACATGTACTGAAAAGAACAGATATATATACAGAGTTGGCTTACACTCGCCACAAGCTACATCAAAGTCACATCAGTACATTACATAATCATCAAGGGTAAGAGCAGGGTCCGACTACGGACGAAAACAAACGAGAAAATAAGAACGACGTCCATCATTGCTATCCCAGGCTACCGGCCAGGAACCCATCCTAGGTCGATGAAGAAGAAGAAGAAGAAGAAGAAGCAACTCCAAATGAACAATCAACGCGCCCGCGTCAAGTAACCTTTATTTGTACCTACAACTGGTGTTGTAGTAATCTGTGAGCCACAGGGGACTCAGCAATCTCATTTCCAAAGGTATCAAGACTAGCAAAGCTTAATGGGTGAGGTATGGTTAAGTGGTGAGGTTGCAGCAGCGGCTAAGCATATATTTGGTGGCTATCTTACGAGTACAAGAAACAAGAGGGGGAAGATCTACGCATAACGGACGTGAACTACTGATGATCAAATGAATGATCCTGAACACCTACCTACGTCAGACATAACCCCACCGTGTCCTCGATCGGAGAAGGAACTCACGAAAGAGACAGTCACGGTTACGCACGTAGTTGGCATATTTTAATTAAGTTAACTTCAAGTTATCTAGAACCAGTGTTAAACAAAGCTTCCACGTTGCCACATAACCGCGGGCACGGCTTTCCGAAAAGATTTAAATCTGCACGGGTGCTCCAACTAGTCCATCACAAATTACCACAAGCCGCATAGAAATCCTCAATCACGAAGCTCGCGATCTTGTCGGATTCCCTAGTGGAAAACCTCAACTCTGAGATTACCCAAAGCATCACCGGAATCCCGATGCACAAGATATCTCGTCAAAGGTAAAACTAAACCAGCAAGGCCGCCCGACGTGTCGACGATCCCGATAGGAGTCGCGTACCTCGTTCTCAGGACACGACGGATGAGCGATGGTAACCATGCCAAACGCCGAGTTGCCCTGGGTAGCGTTAATAACCTGCTCTGTTTTGGATCAACAATCATGAGGAGCACTGGCCCGGGGGTTGATTAAATTATCCTCGGGGTCCGGAAAGTCCCTCTACAATTTATTAGGTGATTAGGCAAGTGTAGTACCAATGTTGGGCCCTGCCAGACCGGATTTAATCTAAAACGAATTATCAAGGGGGTCCCCATAACAACCCCGATCATGTTAGGAGCGCTCAATTATGGAACATAACACCGGTAGCCGGAAACTAAGGGGGCAAAGGTGGAACAAAACACCAGGCTATAAGGGCCGAGCCTTCCACCTTTTACCAAGTATATAGGTGCATTAAATTAAATAGCATTTAATATGGTGATATAACAAGGAACCCATGCTTTCACATGGAAGCAACTGCACCTGCAACTAGCAACGTTAACAATGGGTTAAGCAAGCAGTAACATAGCCAATCGGTGGTTTGCTAGGTTGAACAGGTTGAAGGTTTCATGGCATTGTTGAGAGGCTGATATGTAAACATGTGGTAGGCAACGAGACATAAACGATAGAATCAGTTAAACTAGCATGGCAATGATAGTAATGGTATTTGGGGAAATGGTCATCTTGCCTGAGATCCCGCTTGGAAGAAGTATGACTCCGTGAAGCAGACGAACCGACGTAGTCGAACGGGTCCTCACAATCCGGCACGCTACGGAACTCTATTGAGACGAAGCAAACCAGAAACACAAATCAACACACGTAATTCACCACACGATGCACAACACAAATGTTGCATGAGCAGCTGGATACATGCAAGTCACGGCATGACAATTCACACAATCAAACACTACACATTAAGTGAAGTTCAATATGCAACGATTTGCATATTGACAAAACTCCACGTTTGTTTATTTAGTTCTATCCCGATTAAATACACGGCCATATTAAATGTGGTTAAACATGGCAAGAGGTGAAGCGCAAATAAACTACCTATCTAGGCATTTTAAATGAGGCCGGAAACGACATATAGCATCTCCGAAATGACCCCACGTGTTAAATTCTAATTCTGTCCAGATTTTTCCTAACCACATTTTAAGTTTGTTAAACAGCAAAACTAAGTGGTTCACGTGATTCTACTCATCGTTCTGGTCCATTTACATATATGGCACTTCTCCCACGGAGCTACGGACAAATAGTTACGACCTAAATCGTTTTCAACACATCGACACGCAAATCGAAACAAACAACACGCTAACAACCTTGAACATGCATGAGAGTTCGCTTTTGAGAAACTATGGTAAATTCTAAGCAACTTACATGTTGAAATCATTTTAATCCGGTGCACGGTTTAGAAACTACGCTCGTTTGAAAAACAATGCCTTTTTCTGAAATTAACAAAATCCCTGAGAATTGGAAAAAAATCAAACGACATTTAAAAAAACATAATGGGCCGAATTGCACCATAGTGCAATGGCCCAGGGATGAAATCGGCCCAAGGCAGCTGTGTGCAAGAGAGAGAGAAAAAAAAACACAGCCAGCAAAAGATTTGGCACTCATGGGATTTGATCCCACAACCTCTTGGACAAGGGAAAATACCTTAACCACTGCGCTGTGTTGAGGCTTTCGTACAAGACGGATATATATCTGATATACATCATACCAAGGCTCTAATCTAAATAACACAAAACAAAAATAGGCGTGGCTGGGATTCGAGCCCCAGATCGCTTGGTTTAGGTGTGGATCGGCTACCAGCTAGGCTAGCAACCTGCTTGTGAAACAAAGCAGTAGTATCCTAACAACACATGACACCGAACGGCTCTGAAAACTAACACACAAGGTTCAGATACGGGAATCTCACAGCAGGGGAAGAGGCCGGCGGCCATGGCAGGGGAACAGCGACCACAAGCCAGCCCGACGTCGAGGAGGGGGCCTGCGCAGGCTGGAATGGCCGGTTCCAGGGCAAGGGACTCCATTCCCAGCGGATCTAGCGCTGGTGGCGGAGCGGTTAGTCCCTGCAGGGAGACGAAGAACAAAGCATGAGAGAGAGAGAATGATATACAGGAGGGAGAGGGGCGAGGTCCCAGAGGGAAGCGGAGGCCTTGGACTCGCCGGATCTGGACAGGGCATAGCCAGATCCCGCGATGTGTGGACGACTTCAGAGGCCCTGAGGTTGAGGCAGCCATGGGCGACCTCCAGGTCCTGCAGGTGCTGCTGCTGCAAGACAGAGAGAGAAATGAAATGAGGGAGAGAGAGACCTGAGAAGAGGATACGGAGGGTAGGAGGAAAACAGGGGCGCGGACATGACCTCGTGGTGCTACTGATGTTGTTGACCTACATGGCTTGGATGCGGATGAGATTCGTCGAGGCCGACGAGGAGCTCGGGCTCCTGGCTGCTGCTACTACGCACGGACGAAGGGAGCTACGGGCATCCGGACACGTTCAGGAGGCAAGGGAGGAGGTTGGCTCAACGGCTAGTGAGGGGTTGGACGCGAACTGGATCTTGGGGATCCCGAGGAAGGAGGAGGTTGGTCGGGTGGCGGCTACGAGGGAATGGGTGGATGGGACACGGGGTAGGACTAGGGTTTGACTGCTTAAATAAATAGGTGGATTTGGATAAGGCTGATCCGGACCCTCCGATTTGATCGGACGGTCGAGGAAAAAAATAAGTTAGGGTATCTAATTATAAAACCGATGACGGTTTGCGGTAAAATGGGGTTGATCCGGACCCAACGATTACGACTGCCGGTTCGGGTTCCGGGAGGTTTTTGGACTAGGTTGCGCTAGGGTCGACGCACTGTGTAGAGGGGCTAGACAAAGATGAGTGGGAAAACGGGCGACCCGGCAACGTATTTAAAAACATCGACAGACGTCCGACGATAGACCGAATACGGTGCCGCTACGGTCCACCGTTCGGGTACCAGACGGACTCCGATCGCGACGAAATTTGACACGCGGCCTGCCTATATTACAATTCGACCGCACGTCAAATATCGACTCAAACAGAGAAAGTTTTACGCACACTTGTAAAACAAGGTTTCGACGATGCCACGGGCGCGTGCGGTCGGGCTCAAAACGAACAACGACGTGAACCGGCAACTAACAACGGATGCAAGTTTTGAAAACTGGCGGCAACGGAGATGCCGATGCAATGCAGATGATGTGCATGATGCGATGATGATGCGACAAATAAAAGTAGACACAGGACGAAAACAGAAAGAAAAGGGGAATCTTCTGGAACGTCGGTCTCGGGCTGTCACAACTCTCCTACACTACAAGAGGATCTCGCCCCGAGATCCAAGAATGAAAGGGGGAGAGGATGAGAAAGAACAAGAAGTAAAAAACTTAGTCGCTTCTTTGACAAACGAGTGAAACCAATGAACCTTGAAAGTTGCAAGGTGATGAGGAATGATATGGGAAAGAAGCAAGAATTCACGGAAAATTTCGGCAGCACTTCGGTAGGAAAAAGGGACAAAAATTTCGATAAGATGGTAGAATTAGACAATATTCACAACAAACAAGTAAATAGAGCAAGGGAACACCATGATCTTGATAGAACAACACGATTGACCCAAAAGAGCAACATCACAATGCCTCCGGAACAATAGAATAGGAACTAGCTCATACGGAAGAAGAGAATGACAACTACTAACTCCAATGAACTTGACAAGCATCCTTGCGAGAAGAATTGGACGGAGTTGTTGGACAAACAACAACGAAAAGAACAAGATAGTAGTGGGCTTATGGAAATCATCACAACATATATGAGGTGACAGCCAACAACTAAAAGAAACAAGGATTGATTGGGAGAAACAAGATATGAACAATTTCTTACACCAAGAGGATACATTGAGAACTTGGATTAATGACAAGCACCATGATAGCAACAATCCATAGGAAAAGCTTTAGGTGAAATTCAAACCAAGATAGCTCAATGAAGAAATCATGGGTTGAAATATCTCATGATCATAGAATTGGTGGGTTTAATTATCTCATACTTGAGAGGAAAACTCTTTGAGGCTCCTACACTAACAAGAATGCTATAATACCACCTCAAAGAATAAAGGAAGACAATTGCGCATAGAAATGCAAGAGAAAGGATACTTGAGGCTCTCCAACAAGAATCTTGAAGAACACTTGAGAAAAACCACACCCTTGAAGAATCACCATGACAAGCCTCCGTATGAAAAGGCTTATGCAAAGATGAGAAGGATGAAAGAATAAGATTGAAGCCTTGCAAGACTTCGATGAAGCTTCACGAAGAGATACTTGAGAAAACTTTGGACTCCGGAAAAGAAAAGAGAAGAACACTTGAGAACAAGGAATTGATATCATGAGCCACTCCGAAAGAAAGATTGAAATCATTTGATGAAACAAGAATAAGAATTATGTTATGCTATTCCTTCATCAAGTTTAATTGATGACCAGCAACGGATTTAGCATACAACTTATTCTTCTAGAAATTATTGAGGGGAGAGATAAGCATCACTTGAGGCATGAATGAAGGACGCACCGGTAAGAATTCACAAATAAATGGGAACACCACGAATTAATGGAGATACAAGAGAATGAAGAGATCATGAGCCACCTGAGAGAAAACTTGAACAAGGCACCGGATAATCGAGAGACGAATGAAGAGATAACAATGGAGAAGAATTGAGGATGAAAGCTGAAAGCTGAGAACGAAGAATCTTCTAAAATGATGGCCTTCGGAGGAACGAGAAATAAAAAAACTCAGAAATGCACCGGATAGCAAGAAAGGGTTACTCATGATTGGAACAACTAAGATGATGGCACCAAGCTAAAATGACAATCTTCACAAGAATGGAAAAAGACTGAGAGAAACACTCCTTCGAATTTGCAAGCTAAGAATGATGACGAGGAACAACACCAAGAATTGTTGAGACCTCCGGAATAAAGAAGAATGCAAGATTGAGCCAAATATGAGAATTAACTCCAGTTGATCTTGAAGAATGAATATGACTGAGGAAAATCATACTTACGTCATAGTTGAAAAGAATTAAAAATCTCTGGATGATTAAAAGAGCCAGACAAGATCCTGGGAAAACCTGTGGGTTATGGGCCCACTCAAAGAAACCACCGTTAGAAAAGATTGCTTAGAAGAGAGATATTGCACCGGTATAAGAGAACTAGATGAGGTTAGCACCTCGAAATAATTAAAAGAACTGAAAACAAGAAACTATTGAAATATGAATAAAGAAACATGAATGAATAAAGATGAAAATGAAGCTCCTGAGAATCTTCACGATGAATCACCGGATAGGACACGGAATAAAAGATAGCTGAAGCACAATGAAATGAATGCGCTTGGGTGAAATCCAATCATCGAAGAAAAAGGGCGGGAGGGCGGGGAAAAACAAAGACGACTTGGGACAGATAGATGAACTCTGGATGAAATGAGAGAACGATCTTGCAAAATTAGAGAGGATTGAATTCACTGAAGAGAAGCACACCAGTTGAATGGAATTGAAATGACCACTCCGGTTGACAATAATTGATAAGACGATCTGATTGAGCAAAGAATTGTGTTCACATAAAAATTATGAGAACACCTCTTGGAAAGATCTGAAATCACCACTTGACATCGAAGCAACTTGAATTACCATATTCCAACAAAACAAAGGGTGAGGCTTGCAATTAGCCAGAACAAACGCATGAGAAAGATTTCGTTCGATATTTTCGTGGACAGGATCGCACGGGCTCGATTTTTACAATAGCCATCAAGTGCAAGGCAGTGCACCCGACATACGAAGCGTCCCCGAGTCGTAGCAAGCTACAAGGACTCTTTAAGACACAACGTGTACCGCTGTAAGTCGACCATGAACAAACGAATCCACTAGATGTCGAACCCCAACCTAACATCATGCATTTGTTGGAAGATTGTCCTATAAGAAACTACTTGAATTCCCACCTAAGAATTCCCGAAATATCTCGTCATGCAATCTGGTACACGGATACAAGGAGTAATATTCACACAACTCTTATACTAACCCGTCACTTGTATCACATCCGTCAACACACAACTAGAATCTCGGACCTTCATCTACAACAGACCCTCGTGATCACAACGATACAAAGTATGGCAGTACTCCCGAACAATCTGCACCAGTACTGGGGACATCGGGGTTATCTCGCCACTACTAGTATTGAAGCAATTACGAACATCCTTCGTTCTTAGATACTCAGAAACCTGAATGATAACGATGTGCTCAAGAATCCCCTGGAGCTCAACTACCCGGAAGAAAATCAAGTCAGACAGGAGGCACCAAGACAGAACTCCGTCACATCGGCGTCATATAGATTCCAAAAATATCCGCGTGATCCTAAAAAAAATTGAGTGGGAAGAGGAGTAGAGTAAATTATTACGTCAAGATTCCTCACCAGAGCATAGAAGAGGAGAAAAAAGAATCCTACTCTCCGATATATAACTAGACTCAAAGTATTTTTACTAGACTCGACTCGGCCAAGTTCGATCAATCAAGGGGGCTCCTAGGTCGGTACGGCTCTGATACCAACTTGTCACGCCCAAGATGCGACCCTATCCTCAATTTGACACGAAGGCCTTGTCAGGGATAGAAGCGCATCTTGTCGTGTCGCAAGAATGGATATCGTCACAAGTACATGTACTGAAAAGAAGAGGTATATATACAGAGTTGGCTTACACTCGCCACAAGCTACATCAGAGTCACATCAGTACATTACATAATCATCAAGGGTAAGAGCATGTTCCAACTACGGACGAAAACAAACGAGAAAATAAGAACGACGTCCATCCTTGCTATCTGAGGCTGCCGGCCTGGAACCCATCCTAGATCAATGAAGAAGAAGAAGCAACTCCAAATGAACAATCAACGCGCTCGCGTCAAGTAACCTTTATATGTACCTGCAACTGCTGTTGTAGTAATCTATGAGCCACAGGGGACTCAGCAATCTCATTTCCAAAGGTATCAAGACTAGCAAAGCTTAATGGGTGAGGTATGGTTAAGTGGTGAGGTTGCAGCAGCGGCTAAGCATATATTTGGTGGCTATCTTACGAGTACAAGAAACAAGAGGGGGAAGATCTACGCATAACGGACGTGAACTACTGATGATCAAATGAATGATCCTGAACACCTACTTACGTCAGACATAACCCCACCGTGTCCTCGATCGGAGAAGGAACTCACGAAAGAGACAGTCACGGTTACGCACGCAGTTGGCATATTTTAATTAAGTCAACTTCAAGTTATCTAGAACCAGTGTTAAACAAAGCTTCCACGTTGCCACATAACCACGGGCACGGCTTTCCGAAAAGATTTAACCCTGCAGGGGTGCTCCAACTAGTCCATCACAAATTACCACAAGCCGCATAGAAATCCTCAATCACGAAGCTCGCGATCTCGTCGGATTCCCTAGTGGAAAACCTCAACTCTGATATTACCCAAAGCATCACCGGAATCCCGATGCACAAGATATCTCATCAAAGGTAAAACTAATCCAGCAAGGCCGCCCGACGTGTCGACGATCCCGATAGGAGTCGCGTACCTCGTTCTCAGGACACGATGGATGAGCGATGGTTACCACACCAAACACCGAGTTGCCCCGGGTAGCGTTAATAAGCTGCTCTGTTTTGTACCAACACTCATGAGGAGCACTAGCCCGGGGGTTGATTAAATTATCCTCGGGGTCCGGAAAGTCCCTATGCAATTTATTAGGTGATTAGGCAAATGTAGTACCAGATTTAATCTAAAACGAATTATCAAGGGGGTCCCCATAACAAACCCGATCGTGTTAGGAGCGCTCAATTATGGAACATAACACCGGTAGCCGGAAACTAAGGTGTTAAAGGTGGAACAAAACACCAGGCTAGAAGGGCCGAGCCTTCCACCTTTTACCAAGTATATAGGTGCATTAAATTAAATAGCATTTAATGTGGTGATATAACAAGGAACCCATGCTTTCACATGGAAGCAACTGCACCTGCAACTAGCAACGCTAACAATGGGTTAAGCAAGCAGTAACATAGCCAATCGGTGGTTTGCTAGGTTGAACAGGTTGAAGGTTTCATGGCATTGTTGAGAGGCTGATATGTAAACATGTGATAGGCAACGAGACATAAACGATAGAATCGGTTAAACTAGCATGGCAATGATAGTAATGGTATCTGGGGAAATGGTCATCTTCCCTGAGATCCCGCTTGGAAGAAGTATGACTCCGTGAAGCAGACGAACCGACGTAGTCGAACGGGTCCTCACAATCCGGCACGCTACGGAACTCTATCGAGACGAAGCAAACCGGAAACACAAATCAACACACGGAATTCACCACAGATGCACAACACAAATGATGCATGAGCAGCTGGATACATGCAAGTCACGGCATGACAATTCACACAATCAAACACTACACATTAAGTGAAGTTCAATATGCAACGAGTTGCATATTGACGAAACTCCACGTTTGATTATTTAGTTTTATCCCGATTAAATACACGGCCATACTAAATGTGGTTAAACATGGCAAGAGGTGAAGCGCAAATAAACTACCTATCTAGGCATTTTAAATGAGGCCGGAAACGACATATAGCATCTCCGAAATGACCCCACGTGTTAAATTCTAATTCTGTCCAGATTTGTCCTAACCACATTTTAAGTTTGTTAAACAGCAAAACTAAGTGGTTCACGTGATTCTACTCGTCGTTCTGGTCCATTTACATATATGGCACTTCTCCCACGGAGCTACGAACAAATAGTTACGACCTAAACCGTTTTCAACACATCGACACGCAAATCGAAACAAACAACACGCTAACAACCTTGAACATGCATGAGAGTTAGTTTCCGAGAAACTACGGTAAATTCTAAGCAACTTACATGTTGAAATCATTTTAATCCGGTGCAAGGTTTAGAAACTATGCTCGTTTGAAAAACAATGCCTTTTTCTGAAATTAACAAAATCCGTGAGAATTGGAAAAAAATCAAACGACATTTAAAAAAAACATAATGGGCCGAATTGCACCATAGTGCAGTGGCCCAGGGATGAAATCGGCCCGAGGGAGCTGTGTGCAAGAGAGAGAGAGAGAAAAAACACAGCCAGCAAAAGATTTGGCACTCATGGGATTTGATCCCACGACCTCCTGGACAAGGGAAAATACTCCAACCACTGCGCTGTGTTGAGGCTTTGGTACAAGACGGATATATATCTGATATACATCATACCGAGGCTCTAATCTAAATAAGACAAAACAAAAATAGGCGTGGCTGGGATTCGAACCCCAGATCGCTTGGTTTAGGTGTGGATCGGCTACCAGCTAGGCTAGCAACCTGCTTGTGAAACAAAGCAGTAGTATCCTAACAACACATGACACCGAACGGCTCTGAAAACTAACACACAAGGTTCAGATACGGGAATCTGGCGGCCATGGCAGGGGAACAGCGACCACAAGCCAGCCCGACGTCGAGGAGGGGGCCTGCGCAGGCTGGAATGGCCGGTTCCAGGGCAAGGGACTCCATTCCCAGCGGATCTAGCGCTCGTGGCGGAGCGGTTAGTCCCTGCAGAGAGACGAAGAACAAAGCATGAGAGAGAGAGAACGATATACAGGAGGGAGAGGGGCGAGGTCCCAGAGGGAAGCGGAGGCCTTGGACTCGCCGGATCCGGACGGGGCATAGCCAGATCCGGCGAGGTGTGGACGACTTCAGAGGCCCTGAGGTTGAGGGAGCCATGGACGGGCTCCAGCTCCTGCAGGTGCTGCTGCTGCAAGACAGAGAGAGAAATAAAATGAGGGAGAGAGAGACCCGAGAAGAGGATACGGAGGGTAGGAGGAAAACAGGGGCGCGGACATGACCTCGTGGTGCTACTGCTGTTGTTGACCTACATGGCTTGGACGCGGATGAGATTCGTCGAGGCCGACGAGGAGCTCGGGCTCCTGGCTGCTGCTACTGCGCGCGGATGAAGGGAGCTACGGGCATCCGGACACGTTCAGGAGGCAAGGGAGGAGGTTCGATCGACGGCTAGTGAGGGGTTGGACGCGAACTAGATCTTTGGGATCCCGAGGAAGGAGGAGGTTGGTCGGGTGGCGGCTACGAAGGAATGGGTGGATGGGACAAGGGGTAGGACTAGGGTGTGACTGCTTAAATAAATAGGTGGATTTGGATAAGGCTGATCCGGACCCTCCGATTCGATCGGACGGTCGAGGAAAAAAATAAGTTAGGGTATCTAATTATAAAACCGATGACGGTTTGCGGTAAAACGGGGTTGATCCGGACCCAACGATTACGACTGCCGGGTTCGGGTTCCGGGAGGTTTTTGGACTGGGTTGCGCTAGGGTCGACGCACTGTGTAGAGGGGCTAGACGAATATGAGAGGGAAAACGGGCGACCCGGCAACGTATTTAAAAACATCGACAGACGTCCGACGGTAGACCGAATACGATGCCGCTACGGTCGACCGTTCGGGTACCAGACGGACTCCGATTGCGACAAAACTTGACAGGCGGCCTGCCTATATTACAATTCGACTGCACGTCAAATATCGACTCAAACAGATAAAGTTTTACGCACACTTGTAAAACAAGGTTTCGACGATGTCGCGGGCGCGTGCGGTCGGGCTCAGAACGGACAACGACGTGAACCGGCAACTAACAACGGATGCAAGTTTTGAAAACTGGCGGCAACGGAGATGCCGATCAAATGCAGATGATGCGCGTGATGCGATGATGATGAGACAAATAAAAGTAGATACACGACGAAAACGGAAAGAAAAGGGGAATCTTCTGGAACGTCGGTCTCGGGCTGTCACACTTTATCACTTCCCTACTCGAGGAGGAGCGGGAGTCAAGCTTGGGGATGCTTGATACGTCTCCAACGTATCTATAATTTTTTATGGTTCCATGCTATTATCTTGTCAACTTTGGATGTTTTGTATGCATGAATATGCTATTTTATATATTTTTTGGGACTAACCTATTAACTCAGTGCCAAGTGCCAGTTCCTGTTTCTTCCATGTTTTTGACCTTTTTCGGAGGAGAATATTGAACGGAGTCCAAACGGAATACAACTTGTGGAATGATTTTTTCCATAACAGAAGACACGCAGGAAACTTGAGAACCAAGGCACGGGACCTTGGAGGAGGTCACAAGCCACCCAGGCCCGGCCTAGGGGGGTCGGGCCTAGAAGGCTTGTGGGCCCCCTGTGGCTCCCCTGCCCTAGTTCTTCCGTGTATAAATTCCCTAAAAATCTGAAACCACCAAAGAGAGCCACCAAAATACTTTTCCACCACCGCAAGCTTCTGTCTCCGCAAGATCCCATCTGGGGCACGTTTTGGTGCCCTGCCGGAGGGGGATTCGGACACGGAGGGCTTCTTCATCAACACCATTGCCTCTCCGATGATGCGTGAGTAGTTCACCACAGACCTTCGGGTCCATAGCTAGTATCTAGATGGCTTCTTCTCTCTCTTGGATCTTCAATACAAAGTTCTCCATGATCTTCATGGAGATCTATCCGATGTAATCTTCTTTTGCGGTGTGTTTGTCGAAATCCGATGAATTGTGGATTCATGATCAGATTATCTATGAATGTTATTTGAGTCTCCTGTGATTTCTTATATGCATGATTTCGTATCCTTGTAATTCTCTTCGAGTTGTGGGTTTCGTTTGGTCAACTTGATCTATAATTCTTGCAATGGGAGAAGTGCTTGGTTTTGGGTTCATACCGTGCGGTGACCTCACCTAGTGACAGAAGGGTTAGCAAGGCACGTATCGTGTTGTTGCCATCAAGGGTAAAAAAGATGGGGTTTATATCTATTGCATGAATTTATCCCTCTACATCATGTCATCTTGCTTTAGGCGTTACTTCATTTGTCATGAACTTAATACACTAAATGCATGTTGGATAGCGGTCGATGTGTGGAGTAATAGTAGTAGATGCAGAAAGTATCGGTCTACTTGTCTCGGACGTGATGCATATATGTATGATCATTGCCTTAGATATCATCATGACTTTGCGCGGTTCTATCAATTGCTCGACACTAATTCGTTCACCCACCGTACTACTTGCTATCATGAGAGAAGCCTCTAGTGAACACTATGGGCCCTGGGTCTACTTCACATCATATTTTCATCTCTACACTTTTACTTTTTTGCACTTTCCACCTTCATATCTCACCTTGCAGTTAACCGTGAAGGGATTGACAACCCCTTTGTAGCGTTGGGTGCAAGTTTGCTTGTTTTTGCGCAGGTACTTTGGAGACTTTCCTTGATACTCCTACTGGATTGATACCTTGGTTCTCAAACTGAGGCAAATACTTACTGCTACTGTGATGCATCACCCTTTCCTCTTCAAGGGAAAAACCAACGCAAGCTCAAGAGGTAGCAACCACCTCCTTAAAACTTAGAGACGACTGCTGAAGAAAAGGAGGATGATGTGGACATTGGCTGCACCACACCACTAATCCATGATGATTTCTGGGAAAAGGCTAATCCAAATCGCCAATGGTCCCTCCAATTCCTCAAATCCCTGAATCCCATGCAGCTAGTGAAAATGCAAATCCTCAGACTGAAAAAAGATCTCACCTCTGAAGTGAGCACCACACCAAGAATCAGCTGCATTAGTTGATGAAAATGCAAATGTTAAAGAAACTGATGTAACTGCAACTGAACCAATGGCACATCAAATTCCTCAGACTGAACAAACAAGTGCATGAAGAAACTGCCTCAACACAAAATAAAGAAACAACTGATGAACCAGTTGTTGAAAATCCTAAATCAGCAATTGTGGTTGCCAAAATTCCTCAAGCTGAAGAAATTCCGCATCAAAATCTTCAACCAAAGCCTCGTCGGCCATACTCAAAGAGGCCAAATTTTCTGAAAGCATATTTCTATGATGAACGTCATTTCTTCACTAGGGCAAATCCATACGACAAGCTTCGAATCAGGCACAGGAAGTTTTGGACCAGAAGACAAATCAACTACTATGCTGCTGTGCTAGTAGGGAATAAGAAGATATTCCATCACACACACATTCTTCATGGAGATATGTAAGAAATTCCTTGCTTTACCCCTGTTCTGAGTGTTCTTCACGATGCAGGGCTACTGCCATTCTGCATGGATATCTGTGACTAGAACACGGACATTATTCTTCAGTTCTATGCCACTCTGCACATCTCACGTGACCCCAAAAACATCAACTATTGGGTCTTGGACTGGATGACTCAGCACACTCACTTCAAAGCTCCAGCCACTGAATTGCTTCGAGCTATACCAGTCCCAATTCTTTCAGATGAAGCAATAAGCCTATATGATGAAAAAGAGTTGCCAAATCATCTAATGGAAGTCCTCATGAAGCCTTTAGCTCCGAGCCAGCCTCCAAGGGCTCGATTCATGGTGAAGGAATTGAAATATGTGCCCAGAACAGTCTGCATGATCTTGGCATATTCCTCCGCCCCTATCAAAGGCCATGATAATGAAGAAGATGTTGTCGGGATCATGAAGAACATAATGTAAAACATCATTCATGGAATCCAAATGAATCTTCACGACTTCTTCTTGAGGACTTTGGCCAACAATGCTTTTTCACCATTAGAGCTGAAGATTTATGCGCCTTGGATCATGAGATTCATCAGAACCAGATCCTCAATCAACTGTCAAGGTGACTTTCAGAATCACCTTAGTTACCAGCCTCCTCTCAAAGTCATCAAGACATCTTTTGAACCAGATGAGGGCAAAGGCAAGTCTGTGATTGATGAAGGAAAACGGCCACTGGATGGTCAATTTTGCAAGGTTGCATCCTACTCTACCTATGATGACACTGCCACCCAAGAATCTGATGGCAGAGCAAAACCTCCAAGTCCAACTGTCCCACGGTTGATGACTAACAGTGAGCTACTCCTCAGTCTTCATCAGAAGGTTGATCAAAACCATAAGTGGGTTAAGCGCCAGTTTGACTCCATTGTGAAAACCCTCAATGATACTCAAAATGTTGTGAAGAAAAAAATTATTATCTTCATGAGGTATTTGATCGCACTTGGGCCATACTGTCACACCTCAAGACTTCTAAGGAACTTCAAGATATGGAATTCACTCAAAACTTTGATTGCTCATGGCCACCAAAGAAGAAATTCAAGAAGATCACAGTTCCTGACTTGGTGGACAACTCATATTCCTCATTCCGCTCTACTGATTCTGATGAAGAACCTGCTAATACTGCAACATGCCCAACAAGGAAGACTGGCGTGAAGAATTCTGGCGCCCCTCCTCCACCACAGAAGTGAAGTACTTCATGGGAGTTAGTCCTCAGTTTTGTCCCTTTTCGTCACTTGATGACAAAGGGGAGAAATCGAAGTTAGTCTTCAAGCGGTTCTAATTTATGGGCTTATAAACATTATTAAGTTACAAACTCTCGTTTCTTCTGAAGTGTTTTATGTATTGAGTTGTAACTTAAGCCTGATGGTGTTCTGACACTTTTGAACGTTTTTCCTCGCATGCTAATTCCTCAAGTTAATTAAATGCATGCATGCTGAAATTCGTCAGACACAATTTTTCATCATGCATTTCAAGTTCCTCATACTATATGTCAAATGCATGCATGAATTACAAGATATAGGGGAGATCTCCATGATATATATCATCAATGTGCATTTGCTATCCAACACAAATTACTCAAATATCCACATCTTCAAGGGGAGTTTCTCTGTATCTTGCAATCAAATTCCTCAAACTCTATACTTACACTTCATATTTGTGTCCCCGTTGAAAACTTAACCTATTTGTCATCAACCACCAATAAGGGGGAGATTCTAAGTGCATCAAGTGCCCCTTAGTGATTTTGGTGGATTGAAGAATTATAGGTTAAGAGACAGGTATGGTTGTAAGTGTACATAGGCTCAATAAGTCGCTAGGGAGTTTGAGTTATTCGATGAATATCGACCCCTAGATATGCATGTCTTCCGGTGAAGATTTTGGTCATTCCTTGAAGACTCTGATCGCGAATAAATTGCGAAGAAATTGTTATTCCTCTAAAGACTTTGAAAGTTGAAGATTTACTCTTTCTGGTCATTTTCTTCATTCTTGAGTCATAGGATCACCGTACTGTTAAAGGGGGTCAATATAAAACTAAAGGAACAATTTCCTCATGATGCTCAACTCAAACCTACACATAACAGATACTCCACGTGAGGAATATGAGGGACATGAGGACTTTCACAGTTGAAAGTACCGACCGTTGCCACGCCGCGCGCCACCTGCCCAAAATCTTATCCATCCAATGGTCATGCCATTAAGGGCATTAAAGTAAAATCATGTTGGGATGCTCCCAGGCTATAAAGAGCCGCCCCCACAAATACTAGCTGGTCGACTGCTCCGGGAGAAACTAACACTTGTCATTTAGAGCAACCCAATTCCTCGAGGACTTTGAGTGAAAATCATCAAGTGATGAAATACCCCAAACACCCAAACCAAAACCAAAACCAAAGTGATTGAGGATCACTAAAAAGTTGTTCCTATGTGGAACCGACGCTTGTTACCTTTGAGGACTGTGCATCCTCCAGACGGTTAGGCGTCATGGTCCAGAGCATCCAGCACTCAATTGTGGATCACCGGGTGACCGAGTTGTGAGGGTTTGGAAGTCTGCCCTGAAGACTTGCCACGAGTGTTGGTTGAGGACTGTGTGTCCTTAGCTCAAGGAGAATACGGTAGGGACTGAGTGTCCCGGGACAGTGTGTCCTTTGGTTTCAATACCAAGCCGCTCCAAACCAGATGTACAACTGTCATAGCAGTTGGAACTGGTTCATCAACCATTATCTTCATCGAGCTACTGGTTCTATTTCTTCAACTCTTCTCATTTCCTCAATTGCATGTTGAAGACTTTCATCTTTACTGTTTGAAGAATTTGACGGAAGACTTTCACTGAATTACTCACCTCAAATTCTTCACCCGAGTTATTCATCACCTGCTTATCATGTATACTTGACATGTGCAAACCGATCCTATCAATTCATGCTGATTACTTTGTTGCAGTTCTGTTCGCACTTCTGTCTAAGTACTATTTCCGCTGCACTCAGTTCATGACTGAGGACTTTCCTCACTAGGAACTTCCTCGGTGATGAATTTGTAAAAATCGCCTATTCACCCCCTCTAGTCGATATAATGCACTTTCACTTTCAAGCTTCAGTCTTATGATATACATATGCTTATATATTGTTTGATTACCTTGATTGTGTCAAAAAATAGTCATATGCCTAATTAATTAATATTATGGAGCAATTGTGCTTGATGGTACCTTTTTGGCGACATACTTAATGTTCTAATTATCTATACTACGAGATAAATATTATCACCGAAGTCATTGTTTCTGATTGTTTGCCAAAGCCATGGATCCTAAATTTTGTGCTTTGACGGCTAACTTTTACAATGATGTTGGATACAGAAATATAGTATTCTTATTGTATATGAAATTAATAGTCGGTTTGCTGACAATTATTTGGTTTGTTCTAATGTACGTTGTTATTTGAGGAGAAGCCTCGAGTGTTCTCTCGAAAATAATGCAATCTTCAACTGTGATGACGTGAAGGTTATAAAATACATGAAAAAACAACTCCCAAGGGAAAAGGATTACACTAGGCACCAGCATTCCGAATCGAAGAAAGAAGTTAACATCATTGGTGTCAAATCCTCTTTAACTTTCTTCTCGCTGCATTTGATGTTGCTGATATGCAATGTGGAAAATGAATAATATACTAGATACTACTACATACTACTTGAGCAAGGGATAGTTCGATTGTCTACATTTACTATAGTATGTAGTTATTACACATGTCTGTTCTTTCATTTGAATGATTTAATATTTGTTATGTTTGGTCAATTCTCATATATGAAGGGTTCACAAATTATTTATATTATTGTGTTGAACAAATCCTTAACAACATGCATATTTCCATTGCTTTGTTCTTTGGTAGTAAACGTTAATTCTAAAGAAATATAGTGATTTTTTCTGAGAAATCGTAATGCATTGATATGGTTCAAAAATGTAAAAATTATAATTTCTTTGCACCTTAATGTTGTAGCATGTCTATTAGGTTGTGTACATAAATCACCATGGTCTATACAACTCCATTTTATGTGTTCGCATAATAATCGTTATTCTTCTATATAACCTGATAAAAAGTTCACTATATTTTCTTATAGAATGTTGTTACAATATTATTTTAGGAAATGAAGTCAAAATGGCAGATGTTGGTACTACGCACCGCTTATCCAACCATATATGTATTTCTTCCTACTCTCTAACCAAACATAATTAAGCAAATGCACTAATAATTTTCGTGCACATGATAGTTCGATACAATTTCATAAGCAGTTTGATGTTTCATTACTTTGTTATCTCAATGAATGTAAAATGTTTTTCTGCGTTGATAATATACAAATTCATGCATCCATTTTCAATTGATGTGTATAAATATATGAAATCAAGGTACTTTCTAAGAAAAATACATATTATAAATGACAAACCAGATAGTATTAGGAAAAATTCTAGCCCATGTTGGTGCACGGGTGGGTGACTAGTATTGTTAATTGAACTTTAAGAGAAGGGGTTTTCTGATACTAAGTATAATGGTTTGCAATGATCTGCTGCTCAATATAATTGTCTAGTATTTAAGAAATAAAATTACTTTACTTTCACCAATTTATCATCCCTTTTAAAATACTTATTGTCAACTCTAAAATAGGTCAAACTAGTTCATGAGCAAGGACCAAGGGTTACAAAACAATCAATTTATAAACTGCCAATGAGATGTCAATGCAGTAAGATCAAGAACAAGAGGCTTATGATGGGCAACAACAATGAGCAGTCATCAAGTCCAAATAAGGAAAACCAAGATCAAACAAGTCGATGTGTGTGTTTCGGATTTAAGTGCTAAGGGAGATTGTTTAAGGCTGATTGTACATCGCGTTTAGAGCTATCTTTTCATCTTTTTTTATAAAAAGAAGGGTATGTACTCAAACTTGTAAGTATGATTCTGGGCCAATTGTAGTGTAGAACATGGTGTATTTGTGATTGCTTTATGCTAATATTCCAAATGAATGTAGTTTCTCTAGGGCGATGAATTCGAGCTCGGTACTGTTGGATTTGTTGGGTTTGTTGTGTTGGCTCCTACCTTGTAGCAGGTTTTGTCAACCTCTAATGGCTAACACAGGTTAGTATTTTGTATTGTTTTGCCCACAAGTTACTTGTACGGTTCTAGCTCATGCTACTATGTATGTATATGTACCTTTTACTTCTAATTTGTTGTAAGTTTCATTTGTGTTTTGTGATTTTTGTTCTATTATGGCTTGAATCGAACAATGATAGTTGGCTCTGTAAACTATTTTCGTTTAGATAGTGTTTTTCAAGATTCAGTTCCGCCTGATACCGGTTAGCACACCTACTATTTAGATACATCAAGTGTTTGAGAATTCTGCATTATGTATATCAGATTTGTCGTGTTCATATTTTATTCCAAATATTACCATACATGTGTGTCAATGAAAATGACTAAACTTCCATTTTGCACTCGGATTTCAATAGTAAATATGAACTATGCTAAGAAAAATAACTCTATGTCTTCACATAAATTTCTAACACTATCATACTACACTCAAAAAGGACGGGCGCCACAATGCGCGCCGTCAACGATCTAGTAGTGACCTATACTTACCCTATTTTCCTCCAAAATGACATAATAAGCTTAGTTAGTTCAAAAATGACATAATTGCCTAAGTTAGCTCTAAAATGACACAAATAAGGAATAAGAAGAAGAAAACCAAGGAATAGGAGAAAAAGAAAGAATAGAAGAAGAAAGAATAAAACAATAATGAGAAGGAAAAGAAAAAAAAGAGAGAAGAGAGAAGAAGAAGAAAATATATTCTTATTTTTCTTTTTCTCTTTTTTCTCCATCTTCTACTCCTTCTTATTCTTCTTCTAGTCTTCTTCTTCTTCTACTACTTCTTCTTCTTTTACTTCTTCTTTTATTCTCTTAGTCTTCTTCTTCTAACTTTCTTAATTACTTCCATTTTGCAGATTTGATTCACTTCATGGAAGCTGGCATTCATGGGCTGCTAGTGTTTAGTTTTTTTTCATTTGTATTTACGAACAATGTGAAACTTATGTATGTATATATGGATGAACTATGCGGGAAAAAGTTATTGTGCTAGCCTATGTGTTCTCTAGCTTGTTAAAATTTTCACGATAATGTAGGAAATATATGTGTTGTGATATATATGTCCTGAAGATGCCTGAAACTATATATATATATGGGTGTGTGTGTGTGTGTGTGTGGTGAAAATGCAGGGAAATAAAAGAAAACAGAAAAAAATGGGGGCAATATAGGCTCTTTGCCATGTGCTAGCAGATGGCAAAGCCCTTTGCCATCTGCCAGCAGACGGCAAACATGACACATGGCAGCAGCCTGTGCGATCTCAGAGCACCACGTCTGACTCATTTGGTCACTTTCCCATCTGGTGGTAGATGGTAAAGGCTTTGGGCACGCAGATGGCTAAGGGGCTGGGGCAGGCAGATGGCAAAGGCTTCTGACAGGCAGACGACAAAGGGCTAGGGACAAGCAGATGGCAAACTTTGTGGTCAGTTGGCGTATGGCAAAGTATGTCGTTAGCCACCTATTACGTTCCCGTCAACGTCCTTTGCCATCTACTAGCTGATGGCAAAGTTTCTTTGTCGTTCGTTGTGTCCTGGCAGATGGCACACAGCCGCATTGCCGGCACTAGCAGCAGCGAAACTATTTCCATCTATCGGCAGATGGCAAAGACCTTTGCCATCCGTGCAAGGGTCCTTTGCCATCTTCGACTGACTCCTGTAGTGATTGTTGTAATCTCGTACGTCGAGGAATTGAAGTTGCATCACGTGTGACCATAGAAGATCCAGCAGCTCTTGCTGAAGATGGTACAACAACATCTCCCGAGACGGATCCAGGCGAAGCCGATGAATGGACATCGTCGGGAGTCATCACAGCATGGGTCGGATCCCCTACGACAGTCGGCTGAGGTGTTGATGAAGCAGGAATCACAGAAGATCCGGGGTGGCTCAATGGCTCATCATGAGCCCATTGTGGGGCGGGCCCGCCTAGCCTCACATCTGTCCCCGTAGCCATCGAGCGGATGGACGGACGCCACCTGTAGCATAGCGGTTAAAACAAGAGGCGCACACAGCCCGGGCCAGCCGCAGGTTGCCGCGTGGCGGCAGGCGATTTGTGCTGGTCGGTGGGTGTGGCGCTCTCGGTCGGAGATTGGCGCAGGCGTGGCGATGATGTGCTCGCATCTAGCGCGACTGTTGCGGGCCCGCTGTTGTCTCGTGGAACCGATCCCGAAGCCGATCCTCTACACAATTGTAGGTCGGATCCCAAGGGGGATATGCTCCCCATGCTGCGGCACATGGGATATAGCTCGTTTGAGATGATTTCTTCATGAATTTGGTCATCGTTTTCATCATCAATAGCCCCTGCAATATCATTAAAAGACTCATGCGCACAGGTGATAGGGTTAGCCAACATATGATCATCACAATTGTTAATGCCCCCTTGATCATAAGCGGAAAAGGATAGATGGAAAAAAGAAGAATTTATTTTTGGAGAAGGGTACCAGCATTGGCGTGAACATCCGAGAAGGGAAACTTAATCTCATAAGAGACAACATCCCTAGAGATGTAAACACGGTCGGTCGATATATCAAGGCATTTTACTCCCTTGTGTTGGGCACTATACCCTAGAAAGGCACATTGTTTAGAGTGAAACATGAGTTTGCGATTGTTGTAGGGACGGAGGTTGGACCAACAAGTACAACTAAAGACACGAAGTGTTGTGTAGTCTGGTTTGGTGTGGAGAAGACGTTCTACCGGAGCTTCATTATTTATGACACGGCTAGGGAGCATATTAATGATATGAACGGCGGTGAGAAACGCTTCATCCCAGAATTTTCGTGGCATGGAGGCATGAGCAAGGAGGGATAGACCAACCTCGATGATGTGCCTATGTTTACGTTCAGCTGAACCATTTTCTTGGTGAGCATGAGGACATGACACATGACGGGAGATGCCCAAGGTTTGGAAGAAGGAATTTAATTCTTCATATTCCCCTCCCCAATCGTATTGGACAGCAATGATCTCGCTATCGAATTTCCTTTCAACAAGTGCTTGGAAATTTTTGAATACTCGGAAAACATCGGATCATCTTTTGAGAAGATAGATCCATGTGAACTTGCTATAGTCATAAATAAAACTTACATAGTAAGTGTGTGTACCAACAGAACTAGGAGCAGGGCCCGAAACATCGGAGAATATTAATTGCAATGGTTTGGTGGAAACACTTGTATAGCTAGGATAAGGTAATTGATGAATTTTATCTTGCTAACAACAATCATAAATACTTTCAACATTGCGCTCACCAACATGCGGGAGCTTATTTTTCCTCAACAAAGTATTAACCAAAGGAAAAGAAGCATGTCCTAAATGATCGTGCCATCGCGTTGACGAGAGTTTGACGACACCACAAGCTTGTTTATTGAATCGTGTATGCTCCGGAATCAACGGGTAAATCCCTCGGACACATCTACCTGATAGAGTATTTTCTTCGTTACGTAATCCTTGATCAAAAAGAAATAAGGATGAAACCCGAGGAAGACATGGTTATCAAGGGCAATTCTATGAACTGGAAGAAGATTTTTATTGGCGCTAGGAACATGCAAGATTTTTCTAAGATGAATTTTGCGAGGAGGGGTATTGAAAATCAAATGACCTATGTTGTTGATCCTTGTACCTTCACCAATGCCAGTGTGGATTTGATCCTTGCCACGTTACTTTTCCTTCATGGTCACCTTTTAAAGTGCATTGGTGATGTGGTTGGTGGCACCACTATCGATGTACCAGTTGGTGTCGATCCCATAGGAGCCATCCGCAGCAGCAACAACTTTGTCCTCGTCTTGGTAGGAGTCGTCATACTCGTCATAGCGGTACCAGCAATCTTTGGCCGTATGCCAAGGTTTATCACGGATGTGACAACGAGGGGCATCCAGGCGAGATCGGGTGGAACCACGTTGTCGACCCCGGTTGTTGGTGGAGGAGGACCGACCACTGTGAGGGTTGGAGTTGCTGTTGGAGCCGCCACCTAAAGACTTTCCCTTGTTGCGAGGACGTCCGCGCTGACGGGAGGAAGAGCTGTTGCGGCAATGGTACGCGGCGTTCGCGGAAGACTTGAACCAGCCCGAGCTGTGGAAGAGTGCCATGCGCTGGTCGAAGTTGCTCATCATGGAGAAGAGCTCATAAAGCATGACCGGCATGACACTAGCGTCGAGGGCGGAGACCAGGGACTGGTAGTCCATGTCCAGGCTGTGGAGGATGTAGGAGACGAGTTCATCGTCTGGAAGCGGCTTGCCGGCCACGGTGAGTTCGTCCGCGAGCCCGCGCATGTAGGCGGAGAAGCCGATGACGGATTGGGTCCCCTTCTGTGCGCTGATGAGGGCCATGTGAATGTTGTTCACATGGTTGAGAGACTGCGATGAGAACAAGCCCGCTAGAGCCGCCTAGAGCGCGCCCACGGTGGTGATCGCGGTCACCTGCACAAGCACCTCTTTGGAGAGATTGTTGAGCAAGTACCCGAGAACCTGCTGGTCCTCCCTGACCCAGATTGGATGGAGAGGTTTGAGCGTAGTTGTTTGCTTCCCGTTTTTATCTGTGGAGACGAGGGTTTTGGCCGGATCCGGTGAGGTTCCGTCGGCATATCCGAAGGCGCCGGCGCCTCTCATTTGTGGCATGATCTCTGCGCGCCACAAGACGTAGTTGGTGCGAGTGAGTTTCTCCGTGATCTGGCCATTGAGGTTTGGGTGGGAAGATCCATAGGAAGACATGGATGTGGCACTATTGGCGATGGGGAAGCTAGATGCTATGAGGAGTAAAGGCTCTGATAACCTTGTGCGAGAGCGGAAAACGTATTACCTCGATGTGAGGGGACGTGGTACATGTTATAGGAAGGGGCGCGGGGTCCCTCGATAGCGCATACATGGTTTAAAGTACATCTTGGAGATCAAGGAAAATAGAGATAGAGCTAATCTACTTACAACCGAATACAAGATAATGATAGGCCTAACTAGACCCTCTAACCACTGTGATGCACTCCTTGGCGTGTGTAAGTGCATCTAGTGCCCTTAGTGATTTTGGTGGTTTGAAGACTTATAGGTTAAGTAACAAATGTGTTTATAAGTGTACAGAAGTTCTATAAGTCGCTGAGGATTTTGAGTTATATGATGAATATCGACCCCTAAAAATGTATGTCTTCGGCTGAAGAAATAGGTCTAAGCTTGAAGACTTTGATCGCGAAGAAATTGCGATGAAATTGATATTCCTCAAGACGATATTGAAGATGAGGAATTCAGTGTGTCCTGAAGAAAAACTTCCTACACACTTTGAAGCGTGAAGACTTACTCCTTCTGTTTCGTTTTCTCTACTCTTGAGTCTTAGGAACACTGTACTGTTAAAGGGGGTCGAGGTAATTCTACGGAATGAATTTCCTCATTGATGCTCAACCCAAGCCTAAACCTACAAAACCCTCAAGTGAGGAATATGAGAGACATGAGGACTTTCACAGTTGAAAGTTCCGACTGTTGCCGCGATGCGCGCCACCTCATCGATCTAATCCACACCAATGGTCACAATATTTAAGGGCATTTATGTCAAATCATGTCGGGATGCTCCCAGGCTATAAATAGCCACCCCCCCCCCACACACACACACACACAACCACTAGCTGGTTGGCTGCTCCGCGAGAAACTAACACTTGTCATTTAGAGCAACCCAAATTCCTCACAGGCTTCGAGAGTAAATCATCAGTGAGGAAATACCCGAAACACCAAACCACAAACCAAAACCAAGTGATTTAGCATCACTGAAGAATTTGTTCCTGTGTGGAACTGAAGCCTTTTACCTTTGAGGACTGTGCATCCTCCAGATGGTTAGGCATCATGGTCTAGAGCATCTAGCTATTAATTGTGGATCGTCGGGTGATCGAGTTTGTGAGGGTTTGGAAGTCTGCCCTGAAGACTTACCACGAGTGTTGGGCGAGGACTATGTGTCCTTAGCTCAAGGAGAATCCGGTAGGGACTGTGTGTCCCGGTACTGTTAGTCCTTTGGTTTCAATACCAAACCGCTCCAAACCAGATGTACAACTGTCACAGCAGTTGGAACTCGGTCATCAACAACTGTCTTCATCGTGATACGGGTTCTATTTCTTCAAGTCTTTCAATTCCTCAATATTGTATGTTGAAGACTTTCATTGTCACTGTTTGAAGAATTTGCTAAACACTTTCACTGAATTTCCTCAATCTCAAATTGTTCATACATGTTAATCTTCACCTGCTTATTCTTTGTCTGCATACTATGCACGATTTTCATAATCTTCATCAAGTAAACTGTTGTTTTAATCTTACCGCCTCTCATCATGCGCTATTTCCGCTGCATGTTATTCATCAATGAGGAATTTCCTCAAAAGGAATTTTCTTAGCGATGAAATTCTAAAAATCGCCTATTCACCCCCGCCCCTCTCTCTAGTCGATATAACGCACTTTCAATTGGTATCAGAGCAAGGTACTCCCTTGTTCTTTGTGATTTCGGTTTAACCACCTGGAGTTTTAGTTATGTCGACTGCAGGTATGATCAAGGTTACTGCAGGATGTCCTACCTTCAAAGGAAAGTACTTTCCCTACTGGAATACCAAGATGCAGATGCATCTTCAGGCTATTGACAATGATCTCTGGTACATTGTGGAACATGGCATTCCCTCCATCGCTGCTATTGTCTCTGCCGTTGATGTGAAGTAATTCAAGCAACTTGATTCTCAAGAGAAGAATATCATATGTGGCCATTTGAGCAAAGGTCAGTATGGCAGAGTGAGTGCTTTGGGCACAGGGAAGCTTATGTGGGATAGGTTGTTGATGTTTGTTGTGTATCCCTTGCAACGGCGCCAGAAATAGTTGTCTCGACGGCACCAGGAATCCTTCAGCTACGGCTACGCCTTAAGGGACTTCCTAGGCAAGTATGCAAAGGATTTCCCCCGTGGCCTTGGAGCCTTGCGTTGGTGTTCCCTCAAAGCGGAAAGGGTGATGTAGCACAGCGACGGTAAGTATTTCCCTCAGTTTGAGAACCAAGGTATCAATCCGGCGGAAGAATATCTCAAGATCCTGCACAAACACAAAAGCTTGCACCCAATGCTATGAAGGGGTTGTCAATCCCTTATAGATTGTTTGCCAAGTGAGAACTGAAAGCAACAAAGTAACAAAGCAAAGTAAAAGCAGAGATATAAACGATGGATGTGAATACACCCGGGGGTAGTATTTAGTAGTGGCTTCTCTCATGAAAGCCAGTAGACGGTGGGTGAACAAATTACTGTCGAGCAATTGATAGAACTGTGCAGAGTCGTGACGATATCTATGCAATGATAATTTCTATAGGCATCACGTCCGAAACAAGTAGACCGATACTTTCTGCATCTACTACTATTACTCCACACGTCGACCGCTATCCAGCATGCATCTGGTGTATTAAGTCCATAAGAACAGAGTAACGCCTTAAGCAAGATGACATGATGTAGAGGGGTAATCTCAAACTAATGATAAAACCCCATCTTTTTACCCTTGATGGCAACTACTTGATGTGTGCCTTACTGCCCCTACTGTCACTGGGAAAGGTCACCACACGGTAAGAACCCAAAACCAAGCACTTCTCCCGTTGCAAGAATCATAGATCTAGTTGGCCAAACAAAACCCAAGACTCGGAGACACTTACAAGGATATCAAATCATGCATATAAGAATTCAGCAAAGACTCAAATATATATCACAGGTAATCTGATCACAAGTCCACAATTCATCGGATCTCGACAAACACATCGCCAAAGAAGATTACATTGGATAGATCTCCATGAAGATCATGGAGAACTTTGTATTGAAGATCCAAAAGAGAGAAGAAGCCATCTAGCTACTAACTACGAACACGTAGGTCTGAAGTGAACTACTCATGAGTCATTGGAGGGGCGATGATCATGATGAAGAAGCCCTCCACCTCCAAAGTCCCCTCCGGCAAGGTGCCGGGAAGGGTCTCCAGATGAGATCTCGCGGAAACGGAAGCTTGCGGTGGAGGAAAATTATTTTCGAGGCTCCCCTGATTTTTTGCGGAATATTTGGGAATTTATAGGCCAAATACCTAAGTCAGCGGGCGACCAGGGAGGCCACAAGCCTGCCCACCGCCGCCTCCCCCCTGGTGGCGGAGTGGGGGCTTGTGTGCTCCCTGGAGCCCACCTGGCTTGGCCCAAAAGCCCCTGGACTTCTTCCTTTCGGGAAAAAATCATTTCAGGGTTTTTCTTCCGTTTGGACTCCGTTCCAAAATCAGATCTGAAAAGAGTCAAAAACATGAAAAAACAGGAACTGGCACTTGGCACTGAATTAATAACTTAGTCCCAAAAAGATATAAAAAGGTACATAAAACATACAAAGAAGAAAAGATAACAGCGTGAAACCATCAAAAATTATAGATACATTTCCGACGTATCAAGCATCCCCAAGCTTAACTCCTACTCGTCCTCGAGTAGGGAAGTGATAAGAATGAATTTTTGATGCTTTCATGCTACCTAGCATAGGTGTCCTTTGTAATTCCTCTTATGTGATGTGAATGTTCAGATCCATTAGATTCAAAACAATAGTTTGCTATTGACATGGAAACAATAATAATTCAAGCAAACTAGCAAAGTAATCATGAACTTTCAAAATAACAAGGCCAAAAGAAAGTTATCCCTACAAAAGCATTTAGTCTGGCTATGCTCTATCATCATTGCACAACGAATTTAAATCATGCACAACCCCGGTATTGGCCAAGTAATTGTTTCACACCTTTACTTTCTCAAACATTTTCAACTCTCACACAATACATGAGCGTGAGCCATGGTTATAGCACTATAGATGGTGTGGAATGTGGTGGAGGTTGCAAGACAAAAAAGGAGAAGATAGTCACATTATCTAGGCATATCAATGAGCTGTGGAGATGCTCATCAATAGATATCAATGTGAATGAGTAGGGATTGCCATACAAATGATGCACTAGAGCTACAAGTATGTGAAAGCCCTTAAAGAAAACTAGTGGGTGTGCATCCAACTTGCTTGCTCACGAAGACCTAAGGCAATTTTGAGGAAGCCTATCATTGGAATATACAAGTGAAGTTCTATAAAGAAAATTTCCCACTAGCTATATGGTGGTGACAAAACGAGAGACTCTCAATCATGAAGATCATGGTGCTCAAAATGCACAAGTGTGGAAAAAGTGGTAGCATTGTCCCTTCTCTCTTTTTCTGTCATCTCTTTTTTTTGGTGGGCTCTTTGGCCTCTTTTTTTATGGGCTTCTTTGGCCTCTTTTATTTCCTCACATGGGGCAGTGCTCCAATAATGATGATCATCACACTTTCAACTCAAAACTTAGAGCAACTATGACTCTATATGGAATGCCTTCGGTAGTGTACCGTGGCAATGATCTAGCATGTCATAGACATCAATGGAAACATCATTCTAGCTATCTTACGATCATGCAATGGCAATGTAGATGTGGTGGCACATATCATGGTGGTAGTTGCATGGCAATATATCTTGGAATGACTCTAAAAAAGCCATAGTAGGTAGGTATGGTGGCTGTTTTGAGGGAGGCTAATGGTGGGTTTTGTGCACGTGCGGAAGTTGCATGGCACTAAGAAGATAATGATGGTGGAAGGTGAAAGTGCATCTAAACCATGGACTCAACATTAGTCATGAAGAACTCATATACTTGTTGCAAAAGTTTTATTAGTAATCGAAACAAAGGATTCAACGCATACTCCTAGGGGAAGGGTTGGTAGGTATAAACCATCGCGCGATCCCGACCGCCACGCAAAGGATGACAATCAATATACTAATCATGCTCAGACTTCATCATATAGCGGTTCACCATACGTGCATGCTACGGGAATCACTAACTTCAACACAAGTATTTCTAGATCCACAAAACCTTACTAGCATGACTTCAATATTACCATAACCACAACTCAAAACTAATTGAGATGAATCAAACTTCTCTAACTATTCAATGCACATGAAGGTGGAAGTTTTCGTGTCCCTTTGGTTAACTACCCCTTTTGAGACTACTTTCAAAGCATAGATCAACTACCAAGCCACGCACCGCTGTGCTCTAAAAGATATAAGTGAAGCACATAGAGCAAAAGTATCTAGCTCAAAAGATATAAGTGAAGCTCGACAAAATCACGGTGAGTGCATGTCTCTCTCTCTAGGTGCGCAGCAAGGATGATTGTGACACAACAAAAATAAAAGACTCCTACGATACAAGACGCTCCAAGCAAGATCACATAACATGTGGTGAATAAAAATATAGCCCCAAGTAACGTTACCGATGGATTGAAGACGAGAGAGGGGATGCCTTCCCGGGGCATCCCCAAGCTTAGGCTTTTACGGCATCCTTGAATCTCTTGGGGTGCCTTGGGCATCCCCAAGCTTGAGCTCTTGCCACTCTTTATCTTTTTGTCCATAAGAACTTCACCCAAAACTTGAAAACTTCACAACACGAAACTTAAACAGAAACTCGTGATAACATTAGTACAAGAAAGCAAACCACCACTTCATTAGGTACTGTAGCAAACTTAAATTCTACTTGTGCTGATGTTGAGTTACTGTAATTTCAATCTTCCATGGCTAATAACCCCCGATACTATCCATAGTTTCATCAAAATAAGCAAACAACATAACAAAAAATGAATCTGTTGACAGCAGACCAGTCTGTAGCAATCTGTATGTTTCTTAGACCTCTGGTACTTCAAAACTTCTGCAAAATTACGAAAGTCTGAAGAATTTGAGTAGCAATCAGCAGCAAAAAGAATCAACTCAAAAGCTCTTACAGAAAACAAATGAAAATTCTTTTCGTGAGCAGAAAGTTTTTGTCTTTTCCAGCGCGACCAAACGATCATCCTCAAGCCTATCATAACGGTTTTGCTTGGCACAAACGCAAAAAGAAACACAAAAAAACAATCATAACAGAATTATGAAAGTGTGAAAAACACAAAACATAAAGAAAAATGATAGATTCGTTGGGTTGCCTCCCAACAAGCGCTTTTGTTTAACGCCCTTAGCTAGGCGAAAGTGATGGAATCACGTATAGTCATCTTTGGTGCTCAAACCATAGGTAGCGTGATCATTTATCATCTTCAGATTTTTCATCTTTATTAGATGACTCACCACTAGCTCTAGGAACAAAAACAGGCTTGACGGTCTTTTTGAGAGTAAGATTTGGAGTATTTTGCACAGGGGCAAAAGCGGAACCCAAGTTGGTTATGACATTTTCTAATTTGCCAATTCTAGAAGAATCATTAACTATAAGTTCCTTCTCCTTTAAATTTTTCAAAAAGTTTCCCACTTTGGATCCGTACTGAGTAATTTGATTGTGGATCTTTCTATCCAAACCCTCAATAAGTTCAACTGTGGCAATTTTATTTTCAATAGCGTCAAGCCTTTGCATCACGTGTTCCAAGGTCAAGATAGTTCCAGTAACCATGAGCGGGGGTGAGCCTACCAAATTAATGATAGCTCTATAGGAGTCAACAGTATGGCTCCCCAAAAAGTTCCCGCCTACAATGGTATCAAGGATATACCTATTCCAAGGAGAAATTCCAACATAGAAACTGCGAAGGAGGACGGTAGTGGATTGCTTACGAGTTTATCTACTTTGAGCATTCCAAATCCTGTACCAAGCGTCCTTCGAATTTTCTTCCTCATTCTGCCTGAAATTGAGGACTTCATTTTCAGGGGTGTCGTTTGGAGTGGTGGGTCTAGCCATTGATGGACTATCTCACGCACAAACGAGCAGGAAGAGAATATGAAACGGGCAAAAGGAAACGGCGAAGGAGAAAGGCGAATGAAAACGGCAAATGTGAAGTGGAGGAAAGGAAAACGAGAGACAACTCGCAACAAAAGTAAATGCAAGAGAAGAGTTTGTGAGACCTACTTGGATAGATCTTAATTTCTCCTCCCCGGCAACGGTGCCAGAAATACTTCTGATGTTCGTTGTGTATCCCTTGCAACGGCGCCAGAAATAGTTGTGTCGACGGCATCAGGAATCCTTCAGCTATGGCTACGCCTTAAGGGACTTCCTAGGCAAGTATGCAAAGGATTTCCCCCGTGGCCTTGGAGCCTTGCGTTGGTGTTCCCTCGAAGCGGAAAGGGTGATGTAGCACAGTGACGGTAAGTATTTCCCTCAGTTTGAGAACCAAGGTATCAATCCGGCGGAAGAGTATCTCAAGATCCTGCACAAACACAAAATCTTGCACCCAACGCTATGAAGGGGTTGTCAATCCCTCATAGATTGTTTGCCAAGTGAGAACTGAAAGCAACAAAGCAAAAGCGGAGATATAAACGATGGATGTGAATACACCCGGGGGCCGTAGTGTTTAGTAGTGGCTTCTCTCATGAAAGCAAGTAGACGGTGGGTGAACAAATTACTGTCGAGCAATTGATAGAACTGTGCAGAGTCATGACGATATCTATGCAATGATTATTTCTATAGGCATCACGTCTGAAACAAGTAGACCGATACTTTCTGCATCTACTACTATTACTCCACACGTCGACCGCTATCCAGCATGCATCTAGTGTATTAAGTCCATAAGAAAAGAGTAACACCTTAAGCAAGATGACATGATGTAGAGGGATAATCTCAAACCAATGATAAAAACCCCATCTTTTTACCCTTCATGGCAACTACTTGATGTGTATCTTGCTGCCCCTACTATCACTGGGAAAGGTCACCACATGGCAGAACCCAAAACCAAGCACTTATCCCATTACAAGAATCATAGATCTAGTTAGCCAAACAAAACACAAGACTCGGAGAGACTTACAAGGATATCAAATCATGCATATAGGAAATCAGCAAAGACTCAAATATATATCATAGATAATATGATCACAAGTCCACAATTCATCGGATCTCGACAAACACATCGCCAAAGAAGATTACATCGGATAGATCTCCATGAAGATCAAGCAGAACTTTGTATTGAAGATCCAAGAGAGAGAAGAAGCCATCTAGCTACTAACTACGGACCCGTAGGTCTGAAGTGAACTACTCACGAGTCATTGGAGGGGCGATGATGATGATGAAGAAGCCCTCCACCTCCAAAGTCCCCTCCGGCAGGGTGTTGAGAAGGGTCTCCAGATGAGATCTCGCGGAAACGGAAGCTTGCGGCGGTGGAAAAGTATTTTCGAGGTTCCCCTGATTTTTTGAGGAATATTTGGGAATTTATAGGCCAAAGACCTAGGTCAGGGGGCGGCCAGGGAGGCCACAAGCCTGCCCACCGCCGCCACCCCCTGGTGGCGGAGTGGGGGCTTGTGGGCTCCCTGGAGCCCACCTGGCTTGGCACAAAAGCCCCCTAGACTTCTTCCGTTCGGGAAAAAATCATTTCGGGGTTTTTCTTCCGTTTGGACTCCGTTCCAAAATCACATCTGAAAAGAGTCAAGAACACACAAAAAAACAGGAACTGGCACTTGGCACTGAATTAATAAGTTAGTCCCAAAAAGATATAAAAAGGTACATCAAACATACAAAGAAGACAAGATAACAGCGTGAAACCATCAAAAATTATAGATACGTTTGAGACGTATCAGTTGTCCAAAGTCAATGAAGGAATTTCAACTCAGCGTGACTCTCGTGTTGGTGGTCTTTGCAATCTCTTCAATTGCTTCAAGATGCTTGACAATGAAAGCTGCCAAGATACCTTTGATCGCCTCACTGACAACTCAAATTAATTGCAAGCACTGGGAGCTCGAGACATCACTGACCATGAAGTTGTGAAGAAACTGCTAAGATCTCTAGATCCATCATTTGATACACTGGTTCTGTTGATTCAAGAAAGAGCAGACTATAAGATGCTTGATCCTGCTGATATACTCGAAAGACTCAATACTCATGAATTCCAACTGGAAGAAAAGAGAGATCTGTATGGATCAAGCTACTCTAGACCTCGTGCACTGAAGGCCATAGCAATTTCCTCATCTGAAGAAGAAGACTCATATTGCAGCATTGGTGATCCTGAAGAACTTGCATAGGAGCTTGCAACGCTCGTGAGGAAATTCCAGAAGTTTACAAGGCGTGGTCAGTTTGGTAAATCTTCAAGAAGAGATATGAGGAAATCAGAATCTTCATCTGAGGACTACAAGAAAAGAACTTTCCAAAAATGCAAGAAATCTGGTCACTATATTGTTGATTGTCCTTGCTGGGTGAAGGAATCAAAGAAGAAGAAATACAAGGATGAAAGTTCTGATGACTCGAAGAAAAAGAAGAAATCTTCAAAATCCTCATCCTGAAAGTCCTAATCGCACAAGAAGACTAGTTTCAGAAAGGCTCGGGCACTCATTGGCAAGGGAATGGATTCGGAGGAAGAATCTGAGGAATGTGACGAAGAGGAAGGTTCTGAAGAAGACTCAGAGTCCGGTGTGGCAAGTCTTGCACTGGCTACCACATTCGTCAGCATGTCAATCTTCAACCTTGAAGAAAATGACAACACTATCTACATTGATGACTATGTTGATGACTTCGCTCCAACCTATTGCTTCATGGCAAAAGGTTCAAAGGTACCGAATGGCACTTCATCCCCTGATTCAAGTGACTGTGAACCTGATGATTGTAAAAAAAAACAGTTACAGTAAACTTGCCAACATTGCAACTAAACAACAAAGTTCCATTGAAAAGCTTCAAAAACTGCTAGACAGAAGCGATGACCTGTTGAATGATGAAATGAATCATACTCAAATCCTCACTGAAGATGTGAAAAGTCTCCATTCCAGATTTGATAGTCTTCGAGATCGTTATGGCACACTCTTGGCCGATCATGAGAAACTTTCCTATGAATTTCTTCAAAGGAAACTTGATCTTGAGAAGTTGAAGATGTCTCATGATGATCTTCGAATGGAAAATGATTCATTACTTGCTCAACAGATCAGTGCCGCTGAGGTTGAATTCACTCCACCATGTCTCAAATGCATCGAGCGTGAAACTGCCAATTCTTCACCAGAATCATCAAATGCTTCTATTGCTACAAATTCTTCAACTGCTCCTGTGGTAACAAATTCCTCACTTGAGGAAACCACAAATGTTACTGACAAAAATGCAGGGCTGAAGGAATTGTATGTGACAGGCATGTACAAAAGTCTCAAAGGGCATCAAACCCTTCGCGATGTGCTCAAAAAGCAGATTTGGAACAGGAACCCGAGGAAAGAAGGAATTGCCTTTGAAAGGAAACTGAATGCTGATGGATCATACTGGAAACCTGAGCAGTATCCCAAAACCTCATGGGTTGCTGCTAAAGGACCTCCTGTTGATCCCTCCAATCTAACAGGTTTTGCATGTGAATTATCCTATTCCTCATATGAGGCATTTGACTCCAACTATAAATTGTTCATAAATCAATCTGGTGAAGTATTTGCTCGATATGTTGGAACTAACTGCAGGAATGGATCACACCTAAGGAAAATCTGGGTCCCCAAAAGTTGCTTGGAAAATCTTCACGTAAATGTCCTCATGACACCACCAGTGAAGAACCTGAACCCCAGATCAAATTCCTCAGGTGGACCAAAGTCTTCAAGAGGATCAAAATCCTCAACTAGTCAAAACTATACTCATACTCGTGTTAATGCTTCTGATATGCAGGGAAATTACAAGGGATACAAATATGAGCATTATACCTCAAATCATTATGTTCATAAATCCTCAAAGAACTTCTCTGCCTGTTCATTTGAGTACTCTAACCCCCCTACTGTGAAGAGAAGTGCATTAGCTTCAATGCCCCCTTTCTCATATGGTGCTCGCAGGATGATGAACTCTTTGCCACCACTTCAGATGTGGTGGTGAAGAACTTGAACTAATCACTTCTGCAGGTCAGGTCTCCAGATGAAAACCATCATCTGAAGAATTTGCTGGAGACCTGAGGAAAATGCTTGATTGGCGCAGGCTAAAATTGATGAAATGATAACATTTCACACGTCCTCAAATTTACTGTTGATGATGAAATTCCTATCTGATGAAATTGATATCATATTCTTCAAGTCTGAAGCATATGAGATGGTAAGTTGTACTAATTCATCTGCATGATGACAAACCCAAGAGTACTGAGTGGGTTCTTGATAGTGGTTGCACAAACCACATGACTAGTGATAAAAGCTTGCTGATGAATATGCCACTAACTCCATCACCACTGAAGCAACTCACTTATGCTGAAAAAGGTAAAAGCAAGGTATTGGGACTTGGCAAAGTGGCTATTTCCAAGGACAGGCACATGGACAAAGTGATGCTTGTCAAATCCCTTGGACTTAACCTCATGTCAGTCTCAATGCTTTGTGATCTTGATATAGTTGTTATCTTTGGAAAATATAGATGTGTAGTCATCATGAATCTGACAGATCCAAAGTCTTCGAAGGCTTTAGGAGAGGGGATTTGTACATTGTTGATTTTTCCACAGGTCCTCAACCGGCCACATGCTTACTAGCAAAAACCTCAGAAGGCTGGCTATGGCATCGAAGACTTGGTCATGCAGGCATGAGGAATTTGCACACGTTGACGAAGAAAAAGCATGTCATTGGCATCGAATCGGTCAAATTCATCAAGAACCACCTCTGCGGTGCTTGTGAGTGTGGAAAAATGACCTGATCCAAACACCCCTCGAAGACTATCATGACTACTACTCGTCTGTTTGAATTGCTTCACATGGATCTATTTGGACCTACTCATTATGCTACTCTAACCAATGCAGCATCCTTATATGGCTTTCTCATCGTAGATGACTATTCTCGATATACTTGGGTACAAATCATTCTGTATAAAACTGAAGTGCAGGAAGTCTTCAAACGATTTTCCTCAAGGGCCTCGACGAACTTCGGCGTCAAGATCAAACATATCAGGAGTGACAATGGGACAGAATTCAAAAACACTGGTCTTGATGAACTTGGTATTACTCACAAATTATCTGCTCCTTATACTCCTCAACAAAATGGCGTCGTTGAACGCAAGAACAGGACTCTGGTTGAAATGGCATGGACCATGCTTGAAGAATATCAGACTCCTCGTCGTTTCTGGCCTGAAGCAATCAACACTGCTTGCCACATCATCAACAGGGTGTATCTTCCCAAATTCCTCAAGGAAACCTCATATGAACTCCTGAGTGATAAGAAACCCAATGTAAGATATCTCAATGTTTTCGGTGCAAAATGCTGGATTAGAGATCCTCACCATAGCTCAAAATTTGCACCTAAAGCACATGAGGGTTTTATGCTTGGTTACGGAAAGGACTCGCACACCTACAGAGTCTTCAACACCTATCACAACAAGGTTGTTGAAACTGTAGATGTGTGGTTTGATGAAACTAATGGCTCACAAAGAGAGCAATTGCCTCTTGTGCCAGATAAATTATCTTCTAAGGAAGCAATCACATTCAAAGGTACTAAAGACATTGTTCCTACTGAGGAAATTGATGAAGAAATCTTCCCCAGCACTGATGAAATTCAAGAAGGTGCTTCTGAGGAGATTTCTCCATATCAAATTCCTCGGCCCAGACAAAATCCTCAACCGGCTCATCCAAGGATTGCAAATGAAGTAGAACTTGACGAAATCCTCGATGACATCAACGCGCCAGGTCCTCTCACTCTCTCAAAAGCTTCACATTTAGATAACTTTTGTGGGCATTCCTCTTTTTGTCTATCACAGAACCCTCAAAAGTTGTTGAAGCTTTCATGGAACCTCAGTGGATTCAAGCCATGCAAGATGAACTTCTTCAATTCAAGCTAAATGACGTGTGGGAACTCGTCAAACCACCAGATCCTCGCAAGTTCAATGTCATCGGCACCAAGTGGATTTTCTGAAACAAGCAAGATGAGGATGGTCAAGTTGTGAGGAATAAGGCACGACTTGTAGCCCAAGGCTACACACAGGTTGAAGGAATTGATTTCGATGAAAGTTTTGCACCTGTTGCTAGGCTTGATGCAATTCGAATACTACTTGCTGATGCTAATCATCATAACATTACTCTATATCAAATGGATGTGAAAAGTGCATTCCTCAATGGTAAGCTTGAGGAAGAAGTATATGTTGCTCAGCCCCCAGGTTTTGAGGATCCGAAGCATCCAGACAAAGTCTTTAGACTCAAAAAGGCACTCTATGGCCTCAAGCAAGCCCCTCGGGCATGGTATGATACATTGAAGGAATTCCTCATGAAGAAAGGCTTCAAACCTGGTTCACTCAATCCAACTCTTTTCACGAAATCTTATGATAATGAACTATTTGTGTGCCAAATATATGTCGACGACATTATATTTGGTTGTACTGACAAACGTTACAGTGATGAATTTGCTTACATGATGAGTGAAGAATATCAGATGTCTATGATGGGGGAGCTGAAATTATTCTTAGGTCTTCAAATTCGTCAACAACGCAATAGCATCTTCATATCACAGGAGAAATACCTCAAGTATGTTCTGAGGAAATTCGACATGCATGAATGCAAAGGCGACCAGACTCCTATGCCTACCAACGGCCACCTCTGCACTAACGAAAATGGTAAAGATTTCGATCAACAGGTAGATCGCTCGATGATTGGCTCTTTATTGTATGTATGTGCATCTAGACCAGATATAATGCTTTGTGTTTGCATGGGTGCTCGTTTTCAAGAAAAACCGAAGGAACCACACCATAAGGCTGTGAAACACATTCTTCGATACTTAGCTCACACACCAACACTAGGATTATGGTACCCCAAGGGCTCAAATCTTCATCTCGTTGGATATGCTGATTCTGATTATGGTGGTGACCGTGTGGATCGCAAGTCAACTTCTCGCACTTGCCATTTCCTCGGAAGATCATTAGTCTGCCCGTCCTCAAAGAAGCAAAACTGTGTTTCTCTCTCCACTGCCGAATCTGAGTACATTGCTACTGGATCCTGTTGTGCTGAACTACTATGGATGAAGCAAACCCTCAGAGACTACTGCATCAACATGAAGAATGTGCCTCTCTACTGCAACAATGAGAGTGCAATCAAGATCGCCTACAACCCAGTACAACACTCGAAGACTAAGCACATCCAGATTCGTCATCATTTTCTTGGGGACCATGTCCTCAAGGGCAATATCATCATTGAGCATGTGAAGACTGATAATCAACTAGCGGATATTTTCACTAAGCCCTTGGATGAGAGAAGGCTTTGCAAGTTGCGGTGTGAGCTAAATATCTTAGAGTCTTCAAATGTTTTGTGAAAACATGCACACATCCTAACACTTATGCAAAATTGATGACTTAGATGTGCAACACACGAAGAATTTGGTTCTGAGGGCCCTACGACAATTGTATGCGACGCCTTAAATCATCATTCTTATACAGTGGGTCACGCCACCACCCAACTTTGAAATTCTTCAAGTTGTTTTTCTTCAAAGTTGAAATTCATCAATCTGACACTTTGTCACAAAATCCTCAAGTTTTCCAAAATCATCAAATTCTTCAAAACATTTCATGATTTTAATTTGCCTATATATATATATAGAGAGACTAAGATTTCAATGTCCTCAACAGCATTCACTTATAGCTTTGTCTTCAATTTGATATTTCATCTAAGTGAATATGATCGGACCCGACTCCCCTCTATGTTAAGCTCAACCCAGTCTATTCATTTCTTCATATGCGTTCTACTTGAAACTTGTTCAAAATCCTCACTGTGTCCTTGTCAGCTAAGGACTTTGCAACGAAATCATCAAAACTTCAAAAATTAATTTTTATAACGTTACACAGTAACTGGACCCACTTCCCACGATCGGATAACCACAATCTCCACCGCTTCAATCGTGGGCTCCACGTGTCGTGCGGAGACGAATGGGCAAGGGCAGTTCAGTCTAAAAGTTTCGGCCGAGCAGTTTTTCACCTGGGCTATAAATAGGCCCTTACCCCCCCCCCCTCAGTCAAAACTCTTTGTCCTCTCGTCTTCTCTCCGCTCGAGCTCAACCCTAGCGCCACCGCTAGCAATCTCGTCGCCGGTGAGGAAAAGTTTCACTGCCTCGCCCTCGCCGAACTCACGCCGGAAGCAGAATCTTTCCCTCCGCCACCGCCGTAGCTGATTTCTGCCGCCAAGTTAGGGCGCAAAAGATCTAAACCGAAGAGCTTCACTCATTTACTGCTCCTTTTCTTCGTGTTCTTCGCTCAGGGTAATTAAAATCTTATTTTACTGCCTTTAGACTCATGAAATATGTTTTTGCTCAGAGTGTCTGTCAGCCACGCACACTCATTCCTCTAACACTTGATGAATTTCACTAAGCCACTGAAATTCTTCATGAGATTCCTCAATTGTGTAAATTCTCGAATCTACACAACTCTAGAACCCAAGATCAGAATGCTTAGTCAAATTCCTCAACCAACTGGTCAAATTCCTCAACTTCTAAATTTTTCAATTTCTTCAAATCTGAGAACGCATATGACCTCTTCAAATTCTTCGCACCCATACTCTGTTCACAGGTACAAAAATGCCAGCTGATGAATCACTAGGTTCTCATCAACTTAACTCATTTGCAGCGTTCGTCGAAGAAACTTTACCAGTGTCATCAGAATCTTCAAGAGTGCATATTCCTCAGCAAAAGCCTCAGTTGAAGAAAATGGAAGATGACAGGAAGCAAAAGGGAGGAAAGAAGCTTGAACAGAACACAACATTTGATATTCCTAAAGAAATATACGTTGACTATTGCACCCCTGATGAGGAAATATATGGCAAAGAAACGATGGCGAAGCGCAAGATAAGGCTTCGTAAAATTGAACGCGAGTGGGTTAAGGAGTGGAAGGAATACAGATATGTAACTCCTAAGTATGCGAAGAAATTCGCCCTCAAGCCACCTTGCAAGAGGCCTCCTCAGGTGATCAACAAGCTGATCATCCCTCAAGCGTTGAAACAATTGAGAATTACCCTGATGAGAAAGACAAATATTTGTCTAAGTTACAGAAGAAGGCAGAAGCAGACGTGATGAAATTCAACAATGACTCTGCTGATGCTGCCAATGCCACCACTTCTTCAGCTGCTGAGGCCTCTGATACAGCTATTCCTCAGAAGAAGATTGTGCCAAAGAAACCAAAAGCCTCAGGGCCAAAAGAGCAAATGCCTTAGAAGGATGCTCCAGTGACAAAATCTTCAACAGCACCACAGTCCTCACAGCCTCAAGAGAAGCAGATAGTTAAGCATCAGCCTGCTTAATCAAGTTCCTCAGTGCCATCTGCCACGAGTTCTACTACAAAGTCTTCACCACCTCTCTTGAAGACTAAAATGACTGCTGGAAAAGGCATCAGGCCTAGTCCTAGAAAAGTCATCAATGTTCCTTCTGCATCAGAAAGAAGTGAGGAATTTGATGATGAAACTCTTCAAGCAATCATCAGAAACAAGCAGGAACGAGTTGCACCAGCCTCAGGCTGCTCTATTCCTCTTGCCATGGACCCGAAGGTTCTGCTGGACTTCATCAACCTCTGGTATGAAGATCCAAACACTCTCATTGATGACTTGAAGCTTCCCCTGGTTTCAGTCACATGGTTGCAACTTTCATCAATGAGGAAAAATGGAATGAACGGCAAGCCAAGCAAGCAAAGGCTGCTAAACTAAAGAAGGGGAAATTCCTCAAGCAGAATCTCCTCAATCTGACGCCTGAAGCTCTTGTATCAACTCGGGCTGAACTGAAAACCTTGACAGATAAGTACACAAGTCTATCTGATCGTCAAAGTGTCAAGGTGAATTTCATCAAGGCTGCAACAGCTGTAGTTGATGAATACAACAAGAAAGCTGCTCCTCCTATGCAACAAAAGCTACCTGAGTCCAACTACACGGTTCAGCTAACAGAAGAAGATGAAGCTGATGAACCTGCTGCTGAGGAAATTCCTCAAGATACTCCAGCTGAAGAATCTGCTCCAGCTAAAGAAACCGTTCCAGCTGAAGAAAATGCTTCAGTTGACGAAACTGTCATGACTGAATCTGCACCAACTCCTGATGAAACTATTCCTTCACCTCAACCCTCAAAGGTGAAGAAGATAATTCCTTCTGCATCAGACGTGAAGAATACCAAAGCTTCTGAGAAAGAAGCACAGAAGAGAAAAACTTCAATGACCTCAGAATCTTCAGAGGCCAAGCGCCCAAAGGTCATTCAGTCAAAGTCTTCAACTGCACCCGTGGATGCTACCCCTCTGAATGTAGCTCCATCCTACTTAATCGTTCACTTCGGAGTTGACTATGTCATTCCTGAAGATGATGAGGAAATGGAGGATGTTGAAGCTGAAGAAATCATGGATGAGGAAATATTAATTTATGATATCCCTCAATCTACCATTCCTCAAAAGACCTCTGAAAAAATTGTGGGCGGTGATGAAACTGGGTGCAGGATTCCAGCTATTCATGATGACTTCTGGGAAGAAACTCATCGCTCACCAAGGTCAACTCAAATTCCTCCTACTCCTACTGCAACAAAATCCCTCACAGGATCTGATGGGAAGACCTTCCGTGAGGATTTGCTCAAGAATCAGCTGCATCAGCTAAAGATAATGCAGCGACCAATGCTACAACTACCTCCTCCAACAAGCAAATTCTTCAAGCTGAGGAAAATCCTCAACCTGATGAAAATGCTCCTGCCCCAAACACTGAAACTGTTATTGTTGTGGTTAACACAGAAACATCAATGATAGTAGCTCCTCCTCAAGAACAGCAGCATAATCTTCAACCGCGGCAGAATCGGCCTTTCTCCAAAAGGACAAAGTTTCAAAAGAAGGCATTTTATGAAGAATGTATGTACTTCACTGGCGCAAATCCTTATGATAAGCTTCACAGCAGGCACCGGAAGTTTTGGATGAGGAATCAGCTCAACTACTATGCTTCAGTGCTCTATGGGAGGAACAAGATATTTCAGCATAAGCATATTCCTCATTGTGACATGGAAGAAATACATTGCTTCACTCCAGTCCTCAACGTTCTTCATGAAGCTGGATTGCTGCCTCTCTGCACTGACATTGGCGATTGGAACTGCGACATCATTCTTCAGTTCTACGCCACACTGCACATCTCTGGAGACCCAAAGGATGTCAACACTTGGGTTTTGGATTGGATGACACAGCACACGCACTACAAAGCGACTGCCACTGAATTGCTTCGAGCTCTTCTAGTCTCAGTTCCCTCAGAGAATGCGGTGCTGATGTATGATGAACGTGAGCTGCCAAGGACCAACCTCCAAGGACTCGCTTTATGGTTCAAGACTTGAAGTATGAACCACGTATAGTCTATAGAATCCTGGCCAATGTCGTCGCTCCTATCAAAGTCCATGATGATGAAGAACATGTCGTAGGCATCATGAAGAATATCCTTTTCAATGTCATCTGTGGCATACCAATGAATCTTCATGACTTATTCCTGAGCACTTTGGCTGATAATGCACTGTCGCCGTTTGAAATGAAGATTTATGCACCGTGGATCATGAGATTCATCAGAAGCAGGGCAGGCATCAATTACCATGCTGATTTTCCTAATCATATCGGATATCTGCCGCCAATCAGAGTCATCAAGAAAACATTTGAGTCTGTTGAAGGCAAAGGCAAATCTGTGATTGATGAAGGAAATCGTCCCCTTGATGGCCAGTTTCGTCAAGCAGAGTCATATTCTTCATATGATGACACTACTACCCAAGATCCTCCAAGCCCAACTGCCCCAAGAGTGATGAATAACACAGAGCTACTCCTCAGTCTTCATCAGAAGGTCGATCGCAATCACAAATGGGTCAAACGTCAATTCAGTGCCATTGTGAAAACCCTCAACGACACTCGGAACGCGGTGAGGAAAAAACACTATTATCTTCATGAGGTGCTTGATCATACCTGGGCCACCTTGGCTCATCTGAAGACTCAAGAGGAACTTGAGGAATTGGAGTTTACTCGGGACTTTGACTGGTCGTGGCCTCCCAAGAAGAAATTCAAGCCAATTCCAGTTCCTGACCTTGAGCACAGTTCTTTTTCTTCATTTCGCACTGCTGAGCCAGATGAAGAACCAGAAGAGACTGCAACTGGTCCAAGGAAGAAGCGTGTCGGCAAGAATCCTCACGCCTCTTCATCATCCAAGAAGTGAATTTCTTTAAAGGGCGTTAGTCCTCAGTTCTGTCCCTTTTCGTCACTTGATGACAAAGGGGGAGAAATCTGAGTTAGTCTTCAAGCGGGATCTATTTTGGGGCTTAGAAACATTATTAAGTTATAATCTTTTGGTTCTTCTGAAGTGTTTTATGTAATGAGTTGTAACTTAAACCCGATGGTACTCTGACTCTTTTGAACGTTTTTTTTCGCATGCTTATTCCTCAAAGTATATTAATGCAGGCGTGCTGAAATTCGTCAGATACCATTTCTCATCATGCATTCTCAAATTCCTCATCTTATATGTCAAATCTATGCATGATTTACAAGATACAGGGGGAGATCTCCATGTAATAAATCATCAATGTGCATCTGTTGTGAAAAGCAAATTCCTCAAAATATGCACATCTTCAGGGGGAGTCTCTCAATATCTTGATTTCAAATTCCTCAAACTCAATATTTGCACTTCATATTTTTAACCCCATTGAAAACTTAACCTAATTGTCATCAACCACCAAAAAGGGGGAGATTGTAAGTGCATCTAGTTCCCTTAGTGATTTTGGGGTTTTAAGACTTATAGGTTAAGTAACTAATATGTTTATAAATGTACACACGCTCTATAAGTCGCTGAGGAGTTTGAGTTATACGATGAATATCGACCCCTAAAAATGTATGTCTTGGGCTGAAGAAATTGGTCTAAGCTTGAAGACTTTGATCGCGAAGAAATTGCGATGAAATTGTTATTCCTCATGAAGATATTGAAGATGAGGAATTCGGTGTGTCCTGAAGAAAAACTGCGTGAAGACTTCGAAGCCTGAAGACTTACTCCTTTTGTTTCGTTTTCTTTACTCTTGAGTCTTAGGAACACCGTACTGTTAAAGGGGGTCGAGGTAATACTACGGAATGAATTTCCTCATGATGCTCAAACCAAGCCTAAACCTACAAAAGCCTCAAGTGAGGAATATGAGAGACATGAGGACTTTCACAGTTGAAAGTTCCAACCGTTGCCGCGATACGCGCCACCTCATCGATCTTATCCACACCAACGGTCAGAATTTTTAAGGGCATTTATGTCAAATCATGTCGGGATGCTCCCATGCTATAAATAGCCACCCCCCACAACCACTAGCTGGTTGGCTGCTCCGCGAGAAACTGATACTTGTCATTTGGAGCAACCCAAATTCCTTAGAGTCTTGGAGAGTAAATCATCAGTGAGGAAATACCCGAAACACCAAACCACAAACCAAAACCAAGTGATTGAGCATCATTGACGAATTTGTTCCTGTGTGAAACTGAAGCCTTTTACCTTTGAGGGATGTGCATCCTCCAGACGGTTAGGTGTCATGGTCTAGAGCATCCTGCTGTCAATTGTGGATCGCTGGGTGACAGAGTTTGTGAGGGTTTGGAAGTCTGTCCTGAAGACTTACCATGAGTGTTGGGCAAGGACTGTGTGCCCTTAGCTCAAGTAGAATACGGTAGGGACTGTGTGTCCCGGGACTGTGTGTCCTTTGGTTCCAATACCAAGCCGCTCCAAACCAGATGTACGACTGTCACAACAGTTGGAACTGGGTCATCAACAACTGTCTTCATCGTGATACGGGTTCTATTTCTTTAACTCTTTCAATTCCTCAATATTGTATGTTGAAGACTTTCATTGTCACTGTTTGAAGAATTTGCTGAAGACTTTCACTGAATTTCCTCAACCTCAAATTCTTCATACCTATTAATCTTCACCTGCTTATTCTGTGTCTGCATACTCTGCAAACCGATTCTCATATTCTTCATCAAGTAAACTGTTGTTGTAATCTTAACATCTCTGATCCTGCACTATTTCCGCTGCACGTTATTCATCAGTGAGGAATTTCCTCAAAAGAAATTTCCTCAGCGATGAAATTCTAAAAATCGCCTATTCACCCCCACCCTCTAGTCGATATAACGCACTTTAAGCATGCAAGTCATGTAGCCGTGACATGTATGTTTGACAAAATATACATGCTCATGTTTCAGTGTAAGTTAAACACTTCATACTGTCGTATAGAACCAACATATCTGCTCATATTATAGTTGGTATTTCTAATATCATATTTTTAAATTAGGAAAATTGCTTCGCTGGAGCCCATGATAATTGCGACCAGTCTTAGTAAAATAGTTTGACTATCATAATGAAATATAACCATACAAATTTTCATAATTTTGATGTTCATTTTGAAAATGATCTTACCACGTACAAGCAAAAATATATGTAGTTGATACACTACTACCAATAGGATCAAAAATTGATGAACCATATAAAGTACTATTTGCAGTAAATTTAATAAAGATATTGATCTAAATTAAGTGAAAGAGCAATAAATACACAATCTGTTTCTACTTATTTGTTTCTCCTTTTTTATTTTTATTTCCATAAATACCTTCATTTCCTTGCAAAATTCTGAAAATGGCTAATTACTTATACTCTCTTTGTTTTAAAATATAAGCCTTCATTTCAATATGTACTATATACGAACGTATATAGACATATTTTATAGTATAGATTCACTCATTTTGCTCATATATAGTCCATATTTAAATCTCTAAAAGGTCTTATATTTATAAATGGAGCGAGTATAGAGCTTTTCAAGAACATCAAAGAATTATTGGCACTAACCTGGTGGAGATCAATGATATTTTGGCTGCAAAATGAGTATTGATATTAATTATTAATAATGATCACATAAACCTTATGTTTTGCACTTATAGTTGTTAAAACAAAAATTATATTCTAGATTGCTAATTATTGGTAATGAGATAATGCAGTTATACTTATTGGGTACTCACTTTTTTCTATTTCAAGATTTCTTGCATGCCACATGTAGAGTGGAGGTTGAAGATATGCACACCTGTGTCATAAAACGCTTGTCATGATCCACTTGGCTATCTTCCCTATAGTACTTTCCTCCTTGCTCACAATAAAAAGTTGTGAATCACTACGAAATAATATTAAGACTAATATTATTATTATTATTATTATTTATGAATATCTTTTAACATATCTTAATTTTCCATGTATTAATATGGGCAAATAAATATTCAGTGGAGAGCATTACAATTATATTTTTTCACCAAAAATATATAGTGAAGTCATCTAGTAAACTATTCTTATTTTCCGAAGTATTCACAACTATTTTACTGCACAAGGCAAAGATCATACAAAATAGTTCAAGATGCATGGAGATTTAATTTCATATCTATGCATGTTTTATTTCCATTATTTAGTTCCATAAGAGGTAACATGTAATTTTGAACTATATTCTACCTAAAGAAGAGATTCGTATTTATAATAACCAATTATCTCAAGTGTTCCACTACGAAATGGTTGTTTTATTTCCTTGAGAAATCTTATTGATTGTACGTCATGATAATGCTTTATATTGTGTTTATTCTACGAGGTGTCACCATCATTGGGAACGTAAGAAAGCACATAAAATTGATGGTAGCCAAAGTAGACCAATTTTAGTCACTTGGAGATTTGAATGTTTTTGTTCCTCGAAGGCCTTTAGATTTCTTGCATTTGTGATGTGCATACAATCTTCACCATTTTTGTGTCGTCGTAATGGTACTATTTATTTCAAGTTTAATGTAAAATAAAAGCTTCTTAAATGAGTAAACTTTCATACTTACATCCTTTGGGAAGAAGTGTTAATTATCCTTTCAGATCTACATAGATATTTTTCTTTGTATTATTATATTTTTCTTAACTTAACTAATACCCCCTACATCCCAAAATGAGTGCCACTCATTCAGCAAAACTTTGTACTAATTTCATACTAAATCGCGACGCATATTTTGGGATGGAGGGAGTATTGGTTTTCTTCGTAATATTGTGATTTCTATGATAAGAAATTTGTCTAATCATATGGATGAAAGGTATATACAAAGAGAATTATTCAGTACTGATGTAGTACCGTATTCATAAAATATATTCACATTGTACAAAACATATCTAATTAATACAACAATGTTGAAACACTCTAATTTCTTGCATGTGTGGTACCACACGTCAATGATTTTTTTTGTGGCATTAACGATGCCCTCGCATTTGCGAGGGCCATCATGCTAGTTTAATTAAAAGAGAGATATTCGCTCTGATATTGCCACTAATGACTAATGAATGCAAAGGATTCCAAAAATCCTCTCTTTGCTATTTTTCCACAAGAAATGGGATAAAAAGGGCAGAAATCACGCTGGAGACTGGAAAGGAAGGAAAATAGAGAAGAAATAAGTCACCAGGAGGTGCCAGAAGGCCACCAGAGTCAAAGACGACGTTCCTTGCGACCGCACGCGCTCGCATGAGCGGTCATTTGGCATAGAAACCTAGGCAGGTCGTCCACCTGAAAAACTTTTAAAAAGGGTGCCTAGTTGAGATGTCAATAGAAAAAAGCATCGAGCACACGCAAAACCACTTCATCATCTTCTTCATTCACAAACCGCATATGTCGCCATTTTCATGTCCATGGTCATCTCCACCACCATAGTGCTCTCTCATCTAGTTCATACTTGTAATCATGCACCGCACAAGGCATCCATTGTAAGAAGTATTGCAATCAATTAATCCCAACATGTGTTCTTGAATGTTTTATTCTCGCAATTTGATCTTCATGTGTGAGTAGTATGGTAAAGTATGGGGTGAGGCATGAGCCTTGCAACCCCGGGTACTTGGTGAAGGGATCAATGGAAGTCTTTGACACAACGTCTCGTATGTGGGAAATAAAATTGTTTTTTAAAGTCTCTTGTCTTGTCCGTCGTCTTCATCCCTGCAGGTACCCAAGATCATGGAGGTTGAGCATCGATGAGGATAGTAACAAGAGGATGTGAAGTGTTATATCGAACACCGGGACAATAAGGTTTAGTAGGGTAACATGGATGATATCCTTGGGGATTCATGAGTGTAGTCATTAAATGCCCAATACTTTTGTGTGATATTATTATCTTAATTATCACGGCAAACCCGTGAGACGGATACGGCCTTCAGTAGGACAACTGATTCTTAATGCAGGACTCGTGCCGGTCAAGATGTTATTTGGAGACATCCTACACTCCGATAGGAAGCAAGCACCTCTTGATGGGTGGCTTCGTGAGCACAAACTAGTACCCTTTTTTCCAACACCAACACATGGTGTAAGCATTAAGAGCTCATCCTCGTACCTTCTTTGTTTGAATCACAATTTGATTGCTGATCCGGTCAAAAGTTGGATTTGACACTTTGGTAAAAGCATGCTAGAGACCATTGCTTCAAGGGAATCTTCCTTTCATCGGTTTGATACACAGGGTCACCTCTAGGGAAATAGGTGTCATATACCCTTTCTTGTTCCAATATTGGATCAATAAAATGAGATATCACCTCTCCATGAGGATGGTCGGTGGGACAATAAGTGCAAACACACTCACGAGGTGACGACACATCGCGTGGCCTCATCGCACCACATGGGCAGCTAGGATTCACACAGCAAGTCCAAGATGAGCTACCACATTAAGGAAAAGTGCATGGGACCGCTTGAGGACAAGCCCCCTTGGATGATATACAAGTCGAGGCTAGACAATGTGAGGTCGAACGAGCGAGGAGCTCACCGACATGAGATGGCCATGGAAGAAAGTTCGCTTTCTCCAAATACGATGAGGAGCCTGACATTGATACGTCTCCGTCGTATCTATAAGTTTTTATTGTTTCATGCCAATATTATACAACTTTCACATAGTTTTTGGCAAGTTTTTATATGATTTATGCGACTAACCTATTGATCTAGTGCCCAGTGTGAGATCATGTTTTTTGCATGTTTTTTGTATCGTAGAAAAACCATATCAAACAAAGTCCAAGCATGATAAAAATTTACGGAGAATTATTTTGGAATTTATGTGATTTTTGGGAGGTGGAATAAACGCAAACGAGGGCCCACAAAGCCCACAACCCACCAGGGCACGCCACAGGCCCCAGACGTGCCCTGGTGTCTTGTGCCCTCCTCGAAGGTCGGTTGGAGCCCTTCTTATGGCGCAAGAAAGATAATTTATGGAAAAAATCGTGTAAAAATTTCAGCGCAACCGGAGTTATGGATCTCTAGGAATTTAAGAAACCGTGAAGGGCCAGATCTGGGAAGCGCGAAATAGAAGAGAACAGAGAGGGAGATCCAATCTCGGAGGGGCTCCCGCACCTCCGCCGCCATGGAGGCCATGGTCCAGAGGGGAAACTCTCTTGCAATCTGAGGGGGAGGCCAGGGAAACATAAGAAGGAGGGGGGCTCTCTCCCCCTCTCTCCCGGTGGCACCGGAGTGCCGCCCGGGCTAGGATCGTGACGGCGATCTACATCAACAACCTTGCTACTGTCAACACCAACTTTCTCCCCCTCTATGCAGTGGTGTAACACCCCTTCTCCCCACTCTAATCTCTACTTAAACATGGTTCTCAACTCCATATATTATTTTCCAATGATATTTGGCTATCCTATGATGTTTGAGTAGATTCGTTTTGTCCTATGGGTTAATCGTGATCTTGGTTGGTATGATTGTATATTTTATTTATGGTGTTGTCCTACGGTGCCTTCCGTGTCGCGCAAACGTGAGGGCCCCCCTCCGTAGGGTGTTGCAATATGTTCATGGTTTGCTTATTGTCGGTGTTGCGGGAGTCACAGCAGCCTAAACACGGATAAGTGGGTTATGGCGTATGGGAGTAAAGAGGACTTGATACTTAATGCTATGGTTTGGTTTCGCGACCTTAATGATCTTTAATAGTTGCGGATGCTTGCTAGAGTTCCAATCATAAGTGCATATGATTCAAGCAGAGAAAGTATGTTAGCTCATGCCTCCCCCTCATACAAAATTGCAAGAATGATTACCGGTACTTGTTATCGATTGCCTAGGGACAAATGACTTTCTTGTTGACAAAAACTATCCACTTTTATTACCTTGTAATTTATTCATGGTTTTATTCTCGCAAAGTACTCGTAGTTTTATTCTTGCAAAATAGTTTCATACTTGTTTTAGTAAAGTAAACGTCAAGCGTGCGTAGAGTTGCATCGGTGATCGATACAACTTGAGGGAATATTTGTTCTGCCTTTAGCTCCTCGTTGGGTTCAACTCTCTTATTTATCGAAGAAGGCTACAAACGATCCCCTATACTTGTGGGTTATCAAACATCAATGACGTGTGTCATTCCATCAACCCCGTCCATGATCAGGGAGAACCTCGGTGATGTATCTGCCATATTTCTCCGATCGGGTGATTGTTGAGCCCTTCCCAGCCAGCTTGAAGATCGTGAACTATGAGAAGTACGACAGGGACACAGATCCTTCCTTATGGATTGAGGATTATATGTTCGTGAACAACGTGGCAAACGGTGATGATTTACATGCCATAAAATACCTGCCACTCATGCTCAAAGGCTCGTCCTAGCATTGGTGGCATACTCTGTGACCTTGCTCATTCAACACTTTGGGAACTGTGCAGCCTGAATTCATGGAAATTTTCTAGGATACACATATTAAATCAGCGGATGACAATGATCTCACCCTCGTAAAATATTGATCAGGTGAGTCTGTACATAAGTTCTAGACCTGGTTCCTCAAAATAAGAATGAAATCATCAACTGCAGCAACATCGAAGCTCCCACTGCATTCTAAAACACCATCAATGACGAGTGGCTATCCACAGATTACAACCACTACAAGTCAAAGACCATGGCTGCACTCACGGTCATAATGGTAAATTTTTGCGTTGGGGAAGATAACTGACTCGTCAAGAAAAAGGGCCAGGGCGACGATCTGGAACATCCGAGGTGCGCGATGGAAATGGAAAACCATGTCGTATTAGACGAAACAAATGTGGGAACAACAATGGTAGTGATGCTGAGGACTGCAAGGTCAACGCCGGATCTGATAACCAGCGCGAGGGCGGTGGCACCAAGAACCGTTCCAGTGAAACAAGGGCGACAACAAATCATAGCTATACAAGATCTTATATCAGCCATGCGCCATCCAACCTGGAACCGCAAATCGTCTGACTAAACACGCCAATCAAAATTGTTGGGTCATTAAGCAAGCCGCACTGCTCGACAAGCAAACCCAACAAATCCAACCCTTAATACGTCATCAACGTATCCATATCTTTTTTATTTTTAAATGCTATGATGTTATCACTTTTATATGCTTTATATGTCATTTTATACTATTTTATGAACTAACCTATTAATTTATCCCAATGTCAGTTTCTATTTTTCTCCATGTTTCTAGTTTCGCAAGAAAACCATACCTATAGAAATCTAAACACGATGAGACTTCCTGACATTTTTTCTAGACAATAAAAGACCCTAAAAGCTTTGGGGAAGGACGAGAATACCCACGAGGGCCCCACAAGCCAGGGCGTGCCCTAGGGGTGGGCACGCCTCCATGACTCGTGAGGCCCTCGTAGCATCGTTCCCCCTATTTCCTCGCGTATAAATTTCCGCATATTCATAAACCTCAAAGCAAGACCTAAAATAATTTTATCGCCGATGCAAGCCTCTATTCCCCACGATCCCATATGGAGCCTTTTTTCGTTACTCTACGAGAGGGGGAAATCATAGAGGAGGACATCTTCATCAACATTGTTGTCTTCATGATGATGTGTGAATAGTTCCTTCAAGCCTATACGTCCATAGTGGTAGCGCTCTCTCTCTCTCCCTCCCTCCCTCCCTCCCTCTCTCTCCCTCTCTCTCTCTCTCTCCCTCCCTCTCCCTCTCTCCCGTCTCCCTCCCTCTCTCCCGCCTCCCTCCCTCTCTCATCTCTCTCTCACTTTCTCTTTGTGTGTGTGTGTGTGTCGCTCTTACTCTATCTCTCTCTCCCTCTCTCTCTCTCTCTTTGATCTTCAGTACAATGGTATTCTCTAAGATCAGTCCAACGTAATCTTTTGAGATGTATTTATTGGGATCTGAAGAATTGTGGGTTCATGATCGTATTATTCATTGGATTTATATATGTTTCTTGAGCCTTCTTTGTTGCATGATTTTAGAGCTTTGTATTTCACTTCGATTTATCAATCTACTTTGGCCAAGTTTGATTGATCTACTTTCACCAAGGTGGTGCTTTGTAGTAGGTTCAATCTTGCGGTGATCCTGTCCGGTGACAGAAAGAATAAAAGCATGTATTCATATTGTTGCTACTAAGGATAAAATGGTGGGGTTCGATCATACTGATCGATCTTATTTTGTCTACATTGTGTCATCTTACTCATTGTGTTACTATGTTTGTCATGTACTTAATACTTTGAGATGCATGTTGGCTAGAAGTCTTGTGGTGGAGTAATAATAATAGATGCAGTTGGATTAAGGGTCTATTTATGACAAACGTAATGTCTATCTTTGATTATGTAATGAATGATCACAATTATAATTGTGTGCAATTCTTTCAATTACGCAATAGTAATTTGTTCACCCTTCGCTACCTTGCTTTCGAGAGAGATGTCACTAGTAAACCTGTGGCCCCGGGGTCCATTCTTAATTAATTTGTAAGCTTCTACAATTGCTACCTATTTGTTGTCATTTTCATTTCTATCATTATCACTATTTCTACATATTTGCTATCATTATCATTTCTATCAATATCACTATCTTCTTTTAATCTTGTAAATGGCAAGAACCAGGGGAGTGACGACCCCCTTGCCTTTGTTGGGTGCACTGGTAACATTGTTAATGTGGTGTCTTCTACTAGTTGATAAATCTTGGTTTTTAACTAAGGGAAATACTTTCTACTGACGTACTAAATTACCCTTCTTCTTCGGGGAAATCCAACAACTTCTGTGGAAGTAGCAACCCTCGCAATGACGACGACGGGGATGGGCACCAGTCCGAGCCGAACAACAACGGTCAGAAACAACTCCCACGAGAAGTGAATGAAATAAGAGGTGATGGCCAATTAAACAACATGCAATTCCAACACATCTACTATTTTTACCCTACAATTTTACATCTCTCCATTGTTCTTCGTTCCTAATTTGTGTTGAAGAGAAACAATCCTTGAGACGCTAGGGGTGGTTGGACCGACCTAGGTTAGCACATAGCCGCCGCACTACCATACGAGGTCCCTCCCGGGGGTGTGGGTTTTTTGGGTCAACAGAAGTTCTTGTAGGCATGTTGTGATAGCCCGAGACCGACGCTTTAGAAGATTCCCCTTTTATTATGTTGCCGTCGTGCGATTAGGTTGTCTGTTGCATTCATCATCGCATCATGCGCATCATCTGCATTGCATCAGTACTCCGTTACCGTCGGTTTTCAAAACCTACAACCGCTATTACTTGTCGGATCTCTCCGTTATCGATGTTGACCGTTTTGAAACCATCCACACACGCACGCGAACGCGGCATCGATAAAATATTATTTTTAAAAATGCGTATAAAATATTCTTGGATTGGGTTGAAACTTGGCGTGCGGTCTTAATATAATGTAGGTAGGCCGCTTGCCAAATTTCGTCGCAATCGGAGACTGTTTGATACCCGAACGGTCGACCGTAGCTGCACCGTTATCGGTTTATTCGTCGGTCGTTTTTCGATGTTTTAAAATATTGTGTTGGGCCGCAAATCCCCTCTCTTCTCTCATCACATCATGGTTACACAGCCTACCCAGCCCACCTAGCCACCCCTCGCCTTCAGAATCGTCCGATTGCGATCCTACGGTCGAAATCGGAGTCAAAACCCCTAAACCTAGCCCCTTCCCTATATAAACACCACTTCCGTGCCTAAATGGGTCTTCCCCCACCTCTAGCCACGTTTTTCGCACTGAGCCACCATCACCTCGCCACTTGTCGCCGCCACCTCAACCAGCGTCGCCAGCCGCAGCCAACCAGGGGCCGCCACGCGCACCTGGCCGCCCCGAGCCGTCGTAGCCCGCGTCTGGCCCTCCCAGGCCCGAGCCGGCCCGAGCGCGGCCTCGCTTGCCCCTTCCTGCCCCCGAGCCTCGCGCTTCCAGCCCCACCGTGCCACGGCCGCGACCTCGCCGGAGTCCCATCTCCCTGTCGCGCCCTGCCGCTAGCCGGACCTCGCTGGAGCGTCACCCCCTCGTCGGAGCAAGCTCTGTCGGGGCCCAGCTCCGCCACTTGCCATGGCCACCCGATGAAGCTCACGGCCGCGAGGAACAAAGTCGTAGCCCCTGAATCCGGTCAATCCCGCGCCTCGACTCCATCCCCATACCCCTCCACGACAGATCCGACGAGCTGCCCGGACCACGGCGCCCCCTTGCAGCCGCCCCGTCGGAGTTCCCAGATCCAGCCGCCGCCGGTCCAACCTCCCTCGATCTAGGCGGGATAGGGAGGAGGACGAGGAAGGCCGCTCGCCTGCCAGCGCCCAGCTTGGGCCGGTTCCCTCCCAGGTGGGCCGCATGCCCCTGAGGCCCAGCCACACCGCACCCAGTCGGCCCAGCTCCCCTTTCGGCCTGGCTCGTCCTACTGCAGCGTCCTGGGCCGAGCCCACTCTCATGAGCAGCCCAGCCTCCCATCTGTCACTCTGTGCAACGTATAGCTAACCCGCGCCATGCCAGATTAGGCACGTAGTATTTTTTTCCAACCTGCGAATTTATCCAATTTCAAAAAATGCATATTTTCAAACGTCGTAGTTTTTAAACCGTGCGTCGGATCGCGACAAATTATATATGTAACTTGGCTAGATTTTCGTGTAGATTAACATTTTCTAACTCTCATACATATTTAAAACGGTTAGTTGTGCTGTTTGCATTGGTTTGCGTGTCGACGTGTTAGAAACGGTTTAGTCCGTAGTTAATTAACCGTAGCTCCGCTGGAGATGAGCCATATATGTAAATGGACTAGAACGACGAGTGGAATCACTTGAACCACTTTGTTTTGCCGTTTAATAAACATAAAATGCGGTTAGGACAGGTCTGGACAGATTACAAAGTTAACGTGGGTGGTCAATTTGGAGATGCTATATGTCGTTTCCGGCCTCATTTAAAATGCCTAGATAGGTAGTTTAATTACGCTTCACCCCTTTTCATGTTTAACAACATTTAATATTGTCGTGTACCTAAACGGGAGTGAACTAAATAATTCGTATGCGGAGTTTCGTCAATATGCAACTCATAGCATATTGAGCTTCACGTAATGTGTAGTGTTTGATTGTTGTGAATTACCATGTCATGCCTTGCATATTTGAAACTGAACATGCATCATATGTGAATTGCATCATGTCATGCCTGTGCCGTGGTGAATACCGTGTGTCGATTCTTGTTTCCGGTTTGTTTCGTCTCGATAGAATTCCGCAAGCGGTCAAAATTTGAGGATCCGTTCGACTACGTCGGTTTCGTCTACTTCACGGTGTCATTCTTCTTCCAAGCGGGATTACAAGCAAGATGATCATTTCCCAAGATATCATTACTATCATTGCCATGCTAGTTGTCTCGTTTCTTTCGCTATGTCTCGCTGCCTACCACATGTTAAATGTCAGCCTCCCAACATTGCCATGAAAACCTCTAACCTTTCCACAACCCAGCAAACCACTGTTTAGCTATGTTACCGCTTGCTCAGCCTTTTGTATAGCGTTGCTAATTGCAGGTGCAGTTGCTTCCATGTGCAAACATGGGTTCCTTGTTATATCACCATATTATTGCTAATTAATTTAATGCACCTAGATACTTGGTAAAGGTGGAAGACTCGGCCTTGCTCTCCTCGTGTTTTGTTCCGCCTTTGCCACCTTAGTTTTGGCTACCGGTGTTATGTTTCATAAATGAGCGCTCCTAACATGCTTAGGGTTGTTACGGGACCCCCTAGATTCTCGTTTTGGGATAAAACTGGTCTGGCAAGGCCCAACATTGGTGCTATATTTGTCCAACATAATAATTCTGTTAATACTGAAAACATAGGGCGTCATGAATCCGAGGAGTAATTCAACATAATATACGGGGGCGAGTGCTGCCGGTGCTGGTCCAAAACAGAGCACCGTGCGGGGCCAACCCGGGGCAACTCGTGAGATGTCTATCAGGCCACCGTATGCTTCGCTTATCCGTGGTGTCCTGAGAACGAGATACGTGGCTCCTATGGGGATCGTCGACACGTCGGGCGGCCTTGCTTTACTTGTTTTACCTTTCTCGAGCGTCTTGTGCGAGGGATTCCGAGGATACCTTGGGTTATCTCGAGGTTGAGGTTTTTCAATAGGAACCCGAGAAAATCACGGGTTTCCCTGATCGAGGTCATTCCGCCGCAGCGTGTGGTAGTTTGTGATGGACTAGTTGGAGCACCCCTCCAGGGTTAAATTTTTTGGAAAGTCGTGCCCGTGGTTATGTGGCAAACTTGGAAACTTTGTTTAACATCCAGTTCTAGATAACTTGAAGTCAACTTAATTAAAACATGCCAACTGAGTGTGTAATGGTGATTGTCTCTTTCGTGATCTCCTTCTCCGATCGAGGACACGGTGGGGTTATGTCTGACGTAAGTAGGTGTTCACGATCATTCTTTTGACTATCAGTAGTTCACGTCCGCTATGCGTATATCATTCCCCTCTTTTATTCTTGTACTCGTAAGTTGACCAGCTCAAATAAATGCTTAGTAGTTTGCTGCAGTCTCACCACTTAACCATACCTCACCCATTAAGTTTTGCTAGTCTTGATACCTTTGAAAATGAGATAGTTGAGTCCATGTGGCTCACAGATTACTACAACAACAATTACAGGTACAGGTAAATCGATGCTTTGACGTGAGCGCGTTGATTGTTCTATTTGGAGTTTCTTCTTCTTCCTCTTCATCGATTTAGGATGGGTTTCAGGCCGGCAGCCTGGTATAGCAAGGATGGACGTCGTTCTTTTATCGTTTGTTTTCGAATGTAGTCGGACCCTGTATATTGTTGTATTGATATGACATTGATGTAGCTTGTGGCGAGTGTAAGCCAACTCCTTATAATCATCTTTTCAGTACATGTATTTATAATGGTATCCATTCTTGCGAAACAACAAGATGCATTTCTATTCTTGTCGAGGACCTCGCGCCAAAATAAAGATAGTACCACATCTTAGGCGTTACACATGTCTTAAAGATAGTACCACATCTTAGGCGTTACACATGTCTTAAAAGATAGTACCACATCTTAGGCGTTACACATGTCTTATGTATCACGCACGGTGATATGTTCATATGCAAACAGGTTAGAATTGGGAAAGTCTGAAATCCGCTGATGATATGTTCATATGCAAACAGGTTAGAATTGGGAAAGTCTGAAATCCGCTGAGTATGCGAGCCAGAAAAAGTCTGAAATCCGCTGAAGTATGTGAGCCAAGAATTCAATTATTATGCCAAAACATCAATTATTTTGGAAGAGAGGAGCTGACGTTATTACGCTAGAACATCAATTATTTTGGAAGAGAGGGAGTATTCTGTTTATCATCGTCTACATGATTTTACATCTCAAAAGTTCTGCCTCCAATCATCTTAACTACTCCCTCCATCCGGTATTACTTGTCATAGGAATGGATGATTCTAGACATATTTTAATTCTAGATACATTCATTTCTTTTTATTTTGGTGACAAGTAATTCCGGACGGAGGAGGGAGTATGATCAGTCCCAGGATAGGGATATATAGTGAGACAAACAAACATATACCTTAGGAATCTCAAATTTCATTGCCAAAAAAGCTCTACACTTGCACCTGGGAAACCTGGAGATAGGTATACCACTCTGTTCTGTAGCAATGCCAGTACAGGAACCACTCCCACAATTATAAGAAATGATCCCAAATGGAAAGACAACTCAAGTGTAACCAATGACACATTGATCATACAAACAAAACCATATCAAGACACAAGGTATTCATATAGGAGGTGAACAGGAATGCGGCTTTCATAAAATGGCCACAACGGGGATTTCACGCCTGATATGCATGAGCTTGTACCAGTCTTGTTGGCAAAGGAAAAAAGAGTGATAAGGACAGGCAGCAACAATCAGCTGGAATCATTTCCCAGAATGAAGGCCTGTACCTCTGACCAGCTAGAAACCGTATGAAGCACTCCAGATCGCGCCTTGAAGATGGATGATTCTTGCTTCCAGAGTCGCCTTTGCTTCTCTACCAAACCAGGAAGCAATGGAACAAAAGAAACACCAAACTGTTTGCCCACTCTCCGCAAGGTTGTGCTTGATCCAACAACAATACCAACATCTGCTTCCAACAAGCAAAGCAAATCTCCAACTGAGTCCCCGATATAAACAGACAACGATGGCGATGTATTGTCCAGGTCATTTTTGATGATTTTGAACTTCTCAACTTTGTCTAGTGGAGACTCTATCTTTCTGTTGATGTGACCAGTTGAAACAGATCCCTCGAAGGTAAACTCGTTGGAATGTATGTTTAGTCCGTCAAGACAACCAACTGCATGAGGGCATGAGGACATAAAATGACACCAGTTTGGGCATTTGACTTTAACATAAAGATTCAAGTTTTTGGTATAAAAACACTGTAGCAGACATGTCCAGGGAACACCAACCATTGCCCCCAGAATTAAGATAACTAGCAAACATATAAAATTGCTAGTTTCTGTAGTACCGTTAGTTTTGATCAAGTTGCCAGATGAAGGTCATTGTTTGTTCGAAAGAAATAAACCCCAAGTTCTGTCAAATATTGGTTGACCCTTACTTGGCAGTCACGCACAGATTAACATAATAAGTAAAAAGACGAACAACAAAACACTGGTACTAACTAAATGATACAGTAATCATGGAAAACAACTCTGATAAAGCTATTGCTACTGTTCAAAAGATAAGCCCTCTTTTTGCAAGGAATGGTCCAAATGATAGTACTCCCTCCGTCCCAATATAACTGTCGCTGCTTTAATACAAAATTTGTACTAACTTAGTATAAAATTTGCGTCACTTATTTTGAGACAGAGGGAGTAGGTCACAAGGTCATACTGATAACATAATAATTAATGTACACCAAGGAGCTACAAGTTGTAAAATGTAGTGACCGTCATCAGAAAGAAGCGGAAGAAAAAACTGGCCAAGGGTTTTCAGCATTACCTGATGAAAAGGCGGACCTAATAAGCTCTGCACACCAACAATAGGAAAGAATATGGACATCTAAATTGAGCTTTTCCCTTGTCTCTCCAATCTTCTTAAAGAAATTTCGACAACCATCTTGCAGAATAAGCCGCTCCCCAGCTTTTCTGATGTCATCTAAGTTCATTCCCTTCAAGACACCGGAATCAATAACTCTAGAATTTGCCTGTCTCTCAAATTCGGATAGCACTTCAAGACCTTTGTATAGTTGATCGTAGTCTACTGACTTTGCTGGAATCAAACAAAAAACACTTGAATTATCAGCTGGTTATTGCAAGCATGGTTATGCATTATTGGTAAATCGCAAATTTTCATCAGAAATTAATCAAACAGAGAGAGCATTATGCAAACCTTCTTCTGGAGGAAGTAGCCTTTCTATGCATTGCTCATGCTCTTCCATGTACTGATTAGATAGCATATTCCACGAATTTCTCAGGTCTGCTGATTTTGTACGGTCAAGGACATTATCAGACCCACTCTGACTAGCCTTTTGGTGTGACAAAATTGCAATCTCCGCCAGAATGGCAGACGAATCAACAACAGTGCATGTCAAATCAAAATCAGAAAAGATCACGAACTTGTCTTTGGGATCACGATATCTTGAAAGTGGAGCTACAACAGGTTCGTCTAGGAGCTGAGCAGAGAAAAACTCAACCTCCAGGCTCATAGCTTGTTGGTAAAGCTTCCCTATAATCTCGAGCTCTTCACCAGTTAATGAGACACTTAGTTTATCGAGCAACTCTTCTATTTGGAGTGCATTACTCTGCAGCGGAGGGGGAAACACGCATGCACTAGTTTTATTAAAGCAGGCCAGTGTTACATGCAGAAGTAGGATCAATACATAAATGAATGACACGTTCTATACCTCAAAGTCAGTGGCTGCATACGTATCGATCCATTTCTTGTATGGGTGATTTTCATCTTGTTTCAGGAAAACGCCGAGTTCTTTGCCAAGATAAGCATAAAGCCTCATGCACGGAGTCATCGCCCCAACAGTGTATGCAGCAATTTTTGTCTTCTCAAATGGTGTGGCCATTTTATCAGAACCTTTCCCACCATCAACTTTTCCAGCTGCCGTTGCAAGTAAGAAATCAGTGTACTTGGTTGTTGCTGGGCTTGGAGGGATCTCTTTGGTAGGATCAACTCCCCACTCCTGCAAATTGGATAGCCAACGCAACTCGCTGAGTAATGAAAACTCTAGGTATTAAAAAGATCTTAAATTGGGAAGAAAATTTGGTTAATAGCAATCAGTATACGAGAGTATAATCCAGTCCGAAGGACTACTATATACATACATATAACTGCAGCACGCGGCGTGCAGTAAAATTGTGATTTATCTCTCTGCCAGGACCAAAAAATGAAACCAGATGGCATGTAGATGTAAGATTTCGAACTGCATACTCCAGGGAATATGTACTCTATATGATTTACAGTTGATATAGTTGAAATCATCAGGTATGACTTAACTAATCATGACCAATAAAACAACAGCAAACTTGAATATAAGAATGAATATCTAGGTTGTTAAATGCACGCACAGGTTTGTTATATTGTACCTTAATATATGAAAAGAGGCTCTATAAGAAAATAGCAATTATACGTGGTATCGGACTATGTAAGGTATTTCATATCATACTATCCTGAACAAATTGGTTTCTATCAACGTTAGTAGCATGCTGGACATTTCCCGCAAAAAAAAAAAAAAAAGTAGCATGCTGGACATCTGTTTTTATCATTATGCATCAAGGAGATCAGATCGGGTCGTGGGTGCAGGCAGAGCCTTCGAGAGACAAGTAAATCCAAATTAATGGCGAGGATATCAGTTGTGTGTGGGGTGGAGAATGGGGCTGGGAGTTGGGTAGGAGCAGGACCTGGAGTACGGAAGAGTGGAGATTGAGCTCGTGGAGAATGGCTTTCCGAAGGGCGGTGATGGTGACCTTGTCATCGTCGTCGTCGGCGCACTCCTCGGCCATCTCGTAGCTGATGGTACGGAATGGATCAGATCCAGGGTAATCATCAGAATGTAGAGGCGAGGCTGGGGGGGGGGGGGGGGGGGCTTACGCGCGTGCGAAGGCGTGGAGGAAGTGGGCATCCTGCGCGAGGTAGTGGCGGAACGAGTCGAGGCGGAGGGACCCCGCGGCGAGGGAGAGGAGGAAGGGCGTGTACGTGGCGAAGGCAGCCTCCCGCGACGAGGCAGCGATCCAGAAGCGGCGGGCGGCGGAGCCCTCGGCGACGGCCGCCGCGGAAGAGGAAGCCGACGACATCTGCTTCTGGTGGTTGGTGGGGCTGGTGCGCGTGACTCGTAACCAATAAGAGGACGGTGAGAAGAAGGATTTGGTTGTTTGATTTGGGTTTGGGCGTAGCGCTGGCAGCGGGAGGCGGAGGCGGAGGCAGAGAAGGCGCATCCGCCTCGTCCTCGCCGCCGATTGAATTGGAGGAGGCAAGTGGAGAGTAACCGGCCGCCGGCAATGCGTGCGGTCTCCCTTCCCTTGGTTGCTGTACAACACCAGTACGCACCCGTAATTGTTGGAAAGGAAAAAAAAACTAAAAGATAACGCTCACGTGTGTGTGTGTGGGGGGGGGGGGGGGGTGGTTTTTGCAACCCGCCCACACATGGATTGCCGTTCATTGGTTTGTTGTACGAATTTTGGCAACTTTTGTCTAAATTTCTTTGTCACGTACGAGTCGGCTGGTGTGTCGATGTTTAATCACTTCGTCCGCACGTTCGTTTTTTCTCGGATTGTTCGCAGTTGCCAAGTCGGCGTGTGGTGGTTCTACTGTTCCTCCGCATGCCACGCACTTCTCCTCTTCCACTTCCTTCCCCGACGGTTTCCTCACTCCTGCATCGTGCATTTCGGGCAGCATTCATAGCTTCTCTCCCCATCCACATTCATCTGGCAGTTTCTAGGCGGAGGCGGGGCGGAGGAGAGGGGGCGGGGGCGACGGACGAGCAGCCGGTCTTCGTGGGCGTCGCTAGTGCTCAAGCAACCGAAACATCGTCTGCAGCGAAGTCACCGCGCATAGGTAGGGCGTCGGCGACTCCCCTGGTGCGGATCTGCCTCCTCCTCCACCCTCGAATCCCCCTCTCATCTGCTTATCGATTCCGGCGAGATTCGCGTTGATCTCGGGGTCGATTTACTCATCCCCGGCGATGAGGGAGTAGCAAGGTGCGCCGTTTGGAGGGCAGCACCTAGTTCATTTTGCCGCTGTGATGGAAACCACGCCGGTGATGCTCGTGATTCCTCGGGTGGCACACTCTCTGTTTTGAGAGATTAGACGCCCTCTGGTCAAGATTACAACGCCTCTGCTTTGATTTCCTAGTTGATGGTCCTGTAGGCAACGATTTCTCATTTTTCAATGGTGTTATTTTGATCGAAGTTTGGGCCTGAAAGCATGGTATTATCCCTAGATCTACATTTTACATACATTTCGTTTTGTAAGTAATATAGTTGTGTTCCTTGAAACTCACTTATTTGTCATGCTGTTCTGTGCAAACATGGCAACTCCAGTCTAGCAGTCAAAATATAGATTGCCACTTTGTTTGTTAAGTACATGGCAACTACTTAGTTGAACACGAACTGTTAGTTGCCACTTGATTTGCCACTGATTCAGGGAGAGAGGCTTACGCGCGTGCGAAGGCGTGGAGGAAGTGGGCATCATGCGCGAGGTAGTGGCGGAATGAGTCGAGGCGGAGGGACCCCGTGGCGAGGGAGAGGAGGAAGGGCGTGTACGTGGTGAAGGCAGCCTCCCGCGACGAGGTAGCGATCCAGAAGCGGCGGGCGGCGGAGCCCTCGGCAACGGCCGTCGCGAAAGAGGAAGATAACGACATCTGCTTGTGGTGGTTGGTGGGGCTGATGCCCATGACTCGTAACCAACAAGAGGACAGTGAGAAGAAGGATTTGGTTGTTTGATTTGGGTTTGGGCGTACCGCTGGCAGCAGGAGGCGGAGGCACAGAAGGGGCATCCGCCTCGTCCTCGCCGCCGATTGAATTGGAGGAGGCAAGTGGAGAGTAACCGGCCGCCGACAATGCGTGCGGTCTCCCTTCCCTTGGTTGTTGTACAACACCAGTATGCACCTGTAATTGTTGGAAAGGAAAAGATAACTAAAAAGATAACGTCCACACGTGTGGGGGTTTTGCAACCCGCCCACACGCATGGATTGTCGTTCATTGGTTGTTGCACGAATCTTGGCAACTTTTGTCTAAATTTCTTTGCCACGTAGGACTCGGCTGGTGTGTGTGCGTTTAACCACTATGCCCGCACGTCTGTTTCTCTCTCGGATTGTTCGCAGTTGCCAAGCCGACGTGTGGTGGTTCTATTGTTGCACCCGCATGCCACGCACTTCTCCTATTCCACTTCCTTCCCCGGCGGTTTCCTCACTCCCGCGTCGTGCATTTCAGACAGTATTCATAGCTTCTCTCCCCATCCGCATTCATCTGGCAGTATCTAGGCGGAGGCAGAGCGGAGGAGAGGGGCGGCGGCGGTGAACGAGCAGACGGTCTTCGTGGGCGTCGCTGGTGCTCAAGCAACCGAAGCATCGTCCATGGAGAAGTCACCGCGCATAAGTAGCGCGTCGGTGATTCCCCTGGTGCAGATCTGCCTCCTCCTCCGCCCCCGAATCCCCCCTCATCTACTTATCAATTCCGGCGAGATTCGCGTTGATCTCGGGGTCGATTTAATCATCCCCGACGATGAGGGAGTAGCAAGGTGCACCATTTGGCTGGCAACACCTAGTTCATTTTGCCGCTGTGATGGAAATCACGCTGGTGATGCTCGTCGTTCCTCGGGTGGTACACTCTCTGTTTTGAGAGATTAGACACCCTCTCGTCAAGATTACAATGACTCTGCTTTGATTTCCAAGTTGATGGTCCTGTAGGCAACGATTTCTCATTTTTCAATGGTGTTATTTTGATCGAAGTTTGGGCGTGAGAGCATGGTATTATCCCTAGATCTCCATTTTACAGACATTTCGTTTTGTAAGTAATATAGTTGTGTGTTCCTTGAAACTCACTTATTTGCCATGTTGTTCTCTGAAAACATGGCAACTCCAGTCTAGCAGTCTGCATGCAGATTGCCACTTTGTTTGTTAAGTACATGGCAACTACTTAGTTGAACATGAACTGTTAGTTGCCATTTGCTTTGCCACTGATTCAGGGGCAATTTTGCACCTGCTATCCAATTAAAGAGACGACAACAAATTGTTTTCCATCTACACTTCATTTGTCATGTTGTTTTGTAAAACATGGCAACGTGGTCTTGTTGGTTCATGTACATTTTGCCACTGAGCTTACTTGTTTGGTGACAACTGTGTGTTGAACACAAGATATCATTTGCCTTGTTTGTATATTGATTCATGTGTGTCAACTACCCACTGTGATTATAATATACATACCATCCTTTTTTGCCATGCACTTCCATTGTCACATGGCAATCCCCTATTCTACTTTCAGTTTGCAGGTGGCAACTCCTTTTTTCACCCAACACACTTTCTGCATTTGCTTTCGGTAGTGTCACACGACAATTGTGTAATGCATTTTATATATCAGGTGGCAACTCTCACTTTTGCACGAAGCTTTCTTTTTGCCATGTCCTCTGCAGTGTTCCATGGCAACTTCTTGGTTCATGTACATTTTGCCACTGAGCTTACTTGTTTGGTGGCAACTGTCTGTTGAACACAAGATATCAATTGTCATGCTTGTACACTGATTCATGTGTGTCAACTACCCACTGTGATCATAAAATACATACCATCCTTTTTTTGTCATGCACTACCATTGTCACGTGGCAGTCCCCTATTCTACTTTCAGTTTGCAGGTGGCAACTCCTTTTTTTACCCAACACGCTTTTTGCCTTTGCTTTTGTTAGTGTCAACTCTCAACTGTGTAATGCATTTTATATAGCAGGTGGCAACTCTCACTTTGCACCAAAATTTCTTTTCGCCATGTCCTCTGCAGTGTTCCATGACAACTTCTTGGTCCAGCAATCGCTAGCTGTGTTCTAGCATTGTTTCCATGGCAACCAAGATGGAGGAGGCAAGGAGACTTACTTATGAGGGCCATATTGAAAATGCATCATGCTCACTTTCTTTTGTTTTGCAAACGTGGCAAATATATTCGTGTAGCAACACACCAGATTTTGCAGCAAGGCTTTAGTTTGCAAATGTGATAGTCCTCACCTTTACGCCTCTATGGCAACTTCATTTTTTGTTTGTTTTGGTTTGCAAACAATTCCAACCCATGGCATTTTTTGCGCATACATCAATTTTGTTGTTTTCCATCAATCTTTGTTTGATCAAGGCATTTGCCATCCGTATGTCTATTCAACATGGCAGTTCCCCCTTTTTTGTTCAAATCTAGTTGTTCCTCTATGTTCATACTCATGTGTGCTTGTTCTTTACTACATCATCATGGTTCGCGTCCACCAGCAAGACGATGATGACGACTTCATGGATCCACTCCCACGGCAATGACCAAGGGCTTCAGTGATGACCAGAAGTGTTGGAATTATGCCCTAGAGGCAATAATAAATGTATAGTTATTATTATAATTCCTGTATCAAGATAATAGTTTATTATCCATGCTATAATTGTATTGAATGAAGACTCATTTACATGTGTGGATACATAGACAAAACACCGTCCCTAGCATGCCTCTAGTTGGCTAGCCAGTTGATCGATGATAGTCAGTGTCTTCTGATTATGAACAAGGTGTTGTTGCTTGATAACTGGATCACGTCATTGGGAGAATCACGTGATGGACTAAGACCCAAACTAATAGACGTAGCATGTTGATCGTGTCATTTTGTTGCTACTGTTTTCTGCGTGTCAAGTATTTATTCCTATGACCATGAGATCGTATAACTCACTGACACCGGAGGAATGCTTTTTGTGTATCAAACGTCGCAACGTAACTGGGTGACTATAAAGATGCTCTACAGGTATCTCCGAAGGTGTTAGTTGAGTTAGTATGGATCAAGACTGGGATTTGTCACTCCGTGTGACGGAGAGGTATCTCGGGGCCCACTCGGTAATACAACATCACACATAAGCCTTGCAAGCAATGTAACTTAGTGTAAGTTGCGGGATCTTGTATTACGGAACGAGTAAAGAGACTTGCCGGTAAACGAGATTGAAATAGGTATGCGGATACTGACGATCGAATCTCGGGCAAGTAACATACCGAAGGACAAAGGGAATGACATACGGGATTATACGAATCCTTGGCACTGAGGTTCAAACGATAAGATCTTCGTAGAATATGTAGGATCCAATATGGGCATCCAGGTCCCGCTATTGGATATTGACCGAGGAGTCTCTCAGGTCATGTCTACATAGTTCTCGAACCCGCAGGGTCTGCACACTTAAGGTTCGACGTTGTTTTATGCGTATTTGAGTTATATGGTTGGTTACCGAATGTTGTTCGGAGTCCCGGATGAGATCACGGACGTCACGAGGGTTTCCGGAATGGTCCGGAAACGAAGATTGATATATAGGATGACCTCATTTGATTACCGGAAGGTTTTCGGAGTTGCCGGGAATGTACCGGGAATGACGAATGGGTTCCGGGAGTTCACCGGAGGGGGGCAACCCACTCTGGGGAAGCCCATAGGTATTTGTGGGGGTCACACCAGCCCTTAGTGGGCTGGTGGGACAGCCCACCAAATCCTATGCGCCAAGGAAGAAAAAAATCAAAGGAAGAAAAAAAAAGAGGGAGAAGTGGGAAGGGGGAAGGACTCCCTCCCACCAAACCAAGTAGGACTCGGTTTGGGGGGGGAGAGTCCTCCCCCCTGGCTCGGCCGACCCCTTGGGGTTCCCTTGGACCCCAAGGCAAGGTCCCCCTCCCTCCTCCTATATATATGGGGCTTTTAGGGCAGATTTGAGACGACTTTTCTCACGGCTGCCCGACCACATACCTCCTTTTTTCACCCAACACACTTTCTGCATTTGCTTTCGGTAGTGTCACACGACAATTGTGTAATGCATTTTATATATCAGGTGGCAACTCTCACTTTTGCACGAAGCTTTCTTTTTGCCATGTCCTCTGCAGTGTTCCATGGCAACTTCTTGGTTCATGTACATTTTGCCACTGAGCTTACTTGTTTGGTGGCAACTGTCTGTTGAACACAAGATATCAATTGTCATGCTTGTACACTGATTCATGTGTGTCAACTACCCACTGTGATCATAAAATACATACCATCCTTTTTTTGTCATGCACTACCATTGTCACGTGGCAGTCCCCTATTCTACTTTCAGTTTGCAGGTGGCAACTCCTTTTTTTACCCAACACGCTTTTTGCCTTTGCTTTTGTTAGTGTCAACTCTCAACTGTGTAATGCATTTTATATAGCAGGTGGCAACTCTCACTTTGCACCAAAATTTCTTTTCGCCATGTCCTCTGCAGTGTTCCATGGCAACTTCTTGGTCCAGCAATCGCTAGCTGTGTTCTAGCATTGTTTCCATGGCAACCAAGATGGAGGAGGCAAGGAGACTTACTTATGAGGGCCATATTGAAAATGCATCATGCTCACTTTCTTTTGTTTTGCAAACGTGGCAAATATATTCGTGTAGCAACACACCAGATTTTGCAGCAAGGCTTTAGTTTGCAAATGTGATAGTCCTCACCTTTACGCCTCTATGGCAACTTCATTTTTTGTTTGTTTTGGTTTGCAAACAATTCCAACCCATGGCATTTTTTGCGCATACATCAATTTTGTTGTTTTCCATCAGTCTTTGTTTGATCAAGGCATTTGCCATCCGTATGTCTATTCAACATGGCAGTTCCCCCTTTTTTGTTCAAATCTAGTTGTTCCTCTATGTTCATACTCATGTGTGCTTGTTCTTTACTACATCATCATGGTTCGCGTCCACCAGCAAGACGATGATGACGACTTCATGGATCCACTCCCACGGCAATGACCAAGGGCTTCAGTGATGACCAGAAGAAGTCCATCGGCGATATGGGGATGCAATCTTTAATGAATGTCCTATGCTCAAATCTGGTGAACCATCTATTTGATTGGCTTGGCGAGACCTTGTTGGGGAATGTTGCATGGGAAACAAAAAAAATTCCTACATGCAAACAGATCTATCCATGGTGATGGACATCTATGAGTGGAGAGATCGGATCTACATACCTTTGTAGATCGCTAAGCGGAAGCGTTCAAGAACATCGTTGATGTAGTGGTACGCCTTCGCGATCCAATCACGAACTATCCCACGATCTCCCGATCAAGTGCCGAAAGGACGGCACCTCCGCACTCAACACACGTACAGCTTGGTGACACCTTCACCTCCTAGATCCAGCGAGCGATGGTGAAGTAACAGCTCGAGTCCTACGACAACACGACAGCGTGGTGAGGTGTTGGTGGTGACAGCCCGGTAGGGCTTCGCCGAGGGGTTGTGCAGGAGAGAAATTGCAAGGGAGAGGAGGGGCAGCACCGCATGAATATTGTCGGGTGGCTTCCCCCTATCTACCTCTCTATGTATAGGAGGAAGGGAGAGTGGAGGGCGCCCTAGGGTTACCCCTAGGGTCGGCGGCCAAGGGAGGAGGGGGACAACAGCTAGGTTTAGGGTGCCTGCTACTGCAACAAAAGACCTTCCAATGGCGCCAGAAATAGGCGTGTTGACGGCACCAGGAATCCTTCTGCTACGGCTACGCCTTAAGGGACTTCCTAGGCAAATATGCAAAGGATTTCCCCCGTGGCCTTGGAGCCTTGCGTTGGTGTTCCCTCGAAGCGGAAAGGGTGATGTAGCGCAGCAGTGGTAAGTATTTCCCTCAGTTTGAGAACCAAGGTATCGATCCAGTGAAGGAGTATCAGAAGTGCGTGCACAAACACAAAAAGCTTGCTCCCAACGCTATGAAGGGGTTGTCAATCCCTTATAGATTGTTCGCCAAGTGAGAACTAAAAGCAACAAAGTAACAAAGCAAAGTAAAAGCGAAAGTGGAAACGATAGGTGTGAATAGACCCGGGGGGCGTAGTGTTTACTAGTGGCTTCTCTCATGAAAGCAAGTAGACGGTGGGTGAACAAATTACTGTCGAGCAATTGATAGAACCGCGCAAAGTCGTGACGTCATCTATGACAATGATTATATCTATAGGCATCACGTCCAAAATAAGTAGACCGATACTTTCTCCATCTACTACTATTACTCCACACGTCGACCGCTATCCAGCATGCATCTAGTGTATTAAGTCCAAAAGAACCGAGTAACGCCTTAAGCAAGATGAAATGATGTAGATGGACAATCTCATATCTACGAAAAAGTCCACCTTGTTACCCTTGATGGCAACTACACGATGTGTGCCTTGCTGCCCCTACTGTCACTGGGAAAGGTCACCACACGGTAAGAACCCAAAACCAAGCACTTCACCCATTGCAAGAATCATAGATCTAGTTGGCCAAACAAAACCCAAGACTCGGAGAGACTTACAAGGATATCAAATCATGCATATAAGAAATCAGCAAAGACTCAAATAAATATCATAGATAATCTGATCACAAATGCACAATTCATCGGATCTCGACAAACACACCGCCAAAGAGGATTACATCGGATAGATCTCCATGAAGATCATGGAGAACCTTGTATTGAAGATCCAAGAGAGAGAAGAAGCCATCTAGATACTAACTACGGACCCGTAGGTCTGAAGTGAACTACTCACGAGTCATTGGAGGGGCGATGATGTTGATGTAGAAGCCCTCCAACTCCAAAGTTCCCTCTGGTAGGGCACCGAGAAGGGTCTCCAGATGAGATCTCGCGGAAACGGAAGCTTGCGGCGGCGGAAAAGTATTTTCGTGGATCCCTTGATTTTTTTCTGTATTTTGGGGAATATATAGGCGAAAGATCTAGGTCAGGGGGCGCCAGGGAGGCCACAAGCCTGCCCACCGCCGCCCCCCTCATGGTGGGTGGGGGGCTTGTGGGCTCCCTGTAGCCCTGCTGGCTTGGCCCACAAGCCCCGTGAACTTCTTCCGTTCGGGAAAAAATCATTTCGGGGATTTTATTCCGTTTGGACTCCATTCCAAAATCAGATATGAAAAGAGCCAAAAACACAGAAAAAACAGGAGCTGGCACTTGGCACTGAATTAATAAGTTAGTCCCCAAAAATATATAAAAGGTACATAAAACATCCAAAGATGACAAGATAACAGCATGAAACCATCAAAAATTATAGATACGTTTGAGACGTATCAAGCATCCCCAAGCTTAACTCCTGCTCATCCTCAAGTAGGGAAGTGATAAAGAATGAATTTTTGATGCTTTCATGCTACCTAGCATAGATGTCCTTTGTAATTCCTCTTATGTGACGTGAATGTTCAGATCCATTAGATTCAAAACAATAGTTTTCTATTGACGTGGAAACAATAATAATTCAAGCAAACTAGCAAGGTAATCATGAACTTTCAAAATAACAAGGCCAAAAGAAAGTTATCCCTACAAAAGCATATAGTCTGGCTATGCTCTATCATCATTGCACAACGAATCTAAATCATGAACAACCCCGGTATTGGCCAAGTAATTGTTTCACACCTTTACTTTCTCAAACCTTTTCAACTCTCACACATGCAATACATGAGCGTGAGCCATGGTTTTAGCACTATAAGTGGTGTGGAGTGTGGTGGACGTTGCAAGACAAAATAAGGAGAAGATGATCATATTAACTAGGCATATCAATGAGCTGTGGAGATGCTCATCAATAGATATCAATGTGAATGAGTAGGGATTGCCATACAAATGATGCACTAGAGCTAAGAGTATGTGAAAGCTCTTCAAGAAAACTAGTGGGTGTGCATCCAACTTGCTTGCTCCCGAAGACCTAAGGCAATTTGAGGAAGCCTATCATTGGAATATACAAGCCAAGTTATATAATGAAAATTTCCCACTAGCTATATGGTGGTGACAAAACGAGAGACTCTCAATCATGAAGATCATGGTGCTTAATATGCACAAGTGTGGAAAAGTGGTAGCATTGTCCCTTCTCTCTTTTTATCTCATAATTTTTTTTGGTGGGCTCTTTGGCCTCTTTTTTTATTTTTTATTTATTTTGGTGGGCATCTTTGGCCTCTTTTATTTCCTCACATGGGACAATGCTCCATCAATGATGATCATCACACTTTCAACTCAAAACTTAGAGCAACGATGACTCTATATGGAATGCCTTCGGTAGTGTACTGTGGCAATGATCTAGCATGGCATAGACATTAATGGAAACATCATGCTAGCTATCTTACGATCATGCAATGGCAATGTAGGCGTGGTGGCACATGTCATGGTGGTAGTTGCATGGCAATATATCTCGGAATGACTTTGAAAAAGCCATAGTAGGTAGGTATGATGGCTGTTTTGAGGGAGGCTAATGGTGGGTTTTGTGCACCGGCGAAAGTTCCACGGCACTAAGAAGATAGTGATGGTGGAAGGTGAAAGTGCATCTAAACCATGGACTCAACATTAGTCATGAAGAACTCATATACTTGTTGGAAAAGTTTTATTAGTAATCGAAACAAAGTATTCAACGCATACTCCTAGGGGAAGGGTTGGTAGGTATAAACCATCGCGCGATCCCGACCGCCACGCAAAGGAAGACAATCAATAGACTAATCATGCTCAGATATCATCACATAGCGGTTCACCATACGTGCATGCTACAGGAATCACTAACTTCAACACAAGTATTTCTAGATCCACAACACCTTACTAATATAACTTCAATATTACCATAACCACAACTCAAAACTAATTGAGATGAATCAAACTTCTCTAACTATTCAATGCACATGAAGGTGGAAGTTTTCGTATCCCTTTGGATAACTACCCCTTTTGAGACCACTTTCAAAGCATAGATCAACTACCAAGCCACGCACCCTTGTGATCTAAAAGATATAAGTGAAGCACATAGAGCAAAAGTATCTAGCTCGAAAGATAAGTGAAGCACATATGAGCTGAATTGTCTACCAAAGGATATAAGTGAAGCTCGACAAAATCACGGTGAGTGCATGTCTCTCTCTCTAGGTGTGCAGCAAGGATGATTGTGACACAACAAAAAATAAAAGACTCCTACGATACAAGACGCTCGAAGCAAAAACACATAACATGTGGTGAATAAAAATATAGCCCCAAGTAACGTTACCGATAGATTGAAGACGAGAGAGGGGACGCCTTCCCGGGGCATCCCCAAGCTTAGGCTTTTACGACATCCTTGAATCTCTTGGGGTGCCTTGGGCATCCCTGAGCTTGAGCTCTTGCCACTCTTTATCTCTTCATCCATAAGAACTTCACCTAAAACTTGAAAACTTCACAACACGAAACTTAAACAGAAACTCGTGATAACATTAGTATGAGAAAGCAAACCACCACTTCCTTAGGTACTGTAGCAAACTTAAATTCTACTTATGCTGATGTTGGGTTACTGTATTTTCAATCTTCCATGAATAATACCCCCCGATACTATCCATAGTTTCATAAGCAACCAACACAACAAAAACAGAATCTGTTAACAGCAGACGAGTCTGTAGCAATCTGTATATTTCGTATACTTCTATTACTTCAACAATTCTGAAACATTACGACAGTCTGAAGAATTTGCGTAGCAATCAGCAGCAAAAATAATCAACTCAAAAGCTCTTACAGAAAAAAATGAAAATTCTTTTCGTGAGCAGAAAGTTTCTGTCTTTTCCAGCATGACCAAACGATCATCCCCAAGACTAATCATAACGGTTTTGCTTGTCACAAACGCAAAAATAAACACAAAAAAACACAATCATAACAGAATTATGAAAGTGTGGAAAACACAAAACAGAAAGAAAAAGGATAGATTCGTTGGGTTGCCTCCCAACAAGCGCTTTTGTTTAACGCCCTTAGCTAGGCAAAAGGTGATGGAATCACGTATAGTCATCTTTGATGCTCAAACCATAAGTAGCCCTCATCATAGATTCATAAGGCAATCTTATTTTCTTTCTAGGAAAGTGCTCCATGCCCTTCTTTAAAGGAAATTGAAATCTAATATTCCCTTCCTTCATATCGATGATAGCACCAATAGTCCTTAGGAAAGGTCTACCAAGAATAATGGGACATGAAGGATTGCAATCTATGTCAAGTACAATGAAATCCACTGGTACATAGTTCTTATTTGCAACAATAAGAACATCATTGATCCTTCCCATGGGCTTCTTGACAGTAGAATCCGCAAGATGCAAATTAAGAGAACACTCTTCAATCTCATGAAAACCAAGAATATCACATAAAGACTTTGGAATCGCGGAAACACTAGCACGCAAATCACACAAAGCATTGCACTCATAGTTTTTGATCTTGATTTTGATAGTAGGTTCCCACTCATCATGAAGTTTTCTAGGTATAGAGACTTCTAGTTCGAGCTTCTCTTCAAGAGATTTCATCATAGCATCTACGATATGCACGGTAAAGGCTTTGCTTTGGCTATAAGCGTGTGGAGAGTTTGCAATGGATTGCATCAAAGAAATGCATTCAAACAAGGAGCAATTATCATAATTGAATTCCTTGAAATCCAAAGTGGGAGTTTCATTACTACCCAAAATTTTGATTTCTTCTACTCCACTCTCCACACCTTTATCATCAAGATGGGTGGACTCCGAATCATTGGGGTGTTTTTCAACCAAAGTGGATTCATATCCAGCCCCTCCATCAATAGGTTTGACACGCGAAAACAAAGATTCAAGAGGAGACACACCAAGCACTTTAAGATCTTCGTGATTTGCATCACTAGAACACACCCTTTTATACCATTCATGCCTAGCGCGAATTTGGGCGGTTCTTTCTTTGATCTCATTCATGGAGACACGCATAGCTTTCAAAGTTTCATCCAAGTTGATCTTGGGAGGAGCGCATCTAACTTTCAAAGCATCAATATCACAAGACATCCTATCAACGCTCTTAGCCAAATCGTCTATTTTGATTAGTTTTTCCTCTATGGACGCATTGAAAATCTTTTGAGAGTTGATGAACTCTTTGATATTACTCTCTAAATCAGAGGGTAATTTGTTGTAATTTCCATAAGTGTTGTTGTAGGAATTGCCATAATTGTTAGAGGAGTTACTAGGAAAAGGCCTAGGAACATAGTTTCATCTAAAAGCATTGTTGTTGCCAAAATTGTTCCTACCAACAAAATTCACGTCCAAATACCGTTGCTACTCTCAATCAAGGAAGATAGTGGCATGTCATTAGGATCTACAGTAGCGTTTGTACTAGCAACCAATTTCATCAACTCGTCCATCTTAGCACTAAGCGAGTTGATTTCTTCTATAACGTGCACCTTTTTGCTAGCAGGCGACCTTTCAGTGTGCCACTGAGAGTAGTTGGTCGTGATATTGTCTAGGAGTTTTGTAGCGTCTCCTAACGTGATTTCCATGAACGTTCCACCTGAGGCGGAGTCCAAGATATTGCGAGAAGCGAAATTCAAGCCAGCATAAAAGATTTGTATAATCATCCACAAACTCAAGCCATGAGCGGGACAATTTCTAATCATAAGCTTCATCCTCTCCCAACATTGTGCAATGTGTTCATGATCAAGTTGCTTGAAATTCATGATATCGTTACATAAGGAGATGATCTTAGCCGGCGAAAAATACTTGGATATGTAAGCATCTTTGCACTTATCCCAAGAATCGATACTATTTTTAGGCAAAGAAGAAAATCAAGTTTTTGCGCGATCTTGCAACGAGAAAGGAAAAAGTTTCAACTTAATCACTTCATTATCCACATCTCTTTTCTTTTGCATATCACAAAGCTCAATGAAGGTATTGAGATGGGATGCGACATCTTCACTAGGAAGGCCAGAGAATTGCTCTTTCATAACAAGATTCAGCAAAGTTGCATTGATTTCATACGATTCCACACTAGTGGCAGGAGCAATCGGAGTACTAATAAAATCATTATTATTGGTACTCGAGAAGTCGCAAAGTTTGGTGTTTTCAGCCATGATGACTTCAACAAAAAAACAAGCACACAAGCAAGCAAGAAAACCGGCAAAGGAAAACGGCAAAAGGCAAAAGGCAAAAGAAAACGACGAAGGAGAAAGGCAAATGAAAACGAAAAATGTGAAGGGGGGAGAGGAAAACGAGAGGCAACTGGCAAAAAAAGAAAATGCAAGAGATGAGTTTGTGAGACCTACTTGGATAGATCTCTCCTTCCCCGGCAACAGCGCCAGAAATACTTCTGCTACTGCAACAAAAGTCCTTCCAATGGCGCCAGAAATAGGCATGTTGACGGCACCAGGAATCCTTCTGCTACGGCTACGCCTTAAGGGACTTCCTAGGAAAATATGCAAAGGATTTCCCCCGTGGCCTTGGAGCCTTGCGTTGGTGTTCCCTCGAAGCGGAAAGGGTGATGTAGCGCAGCGGTGGTAAGTATTTCCCTCAGTTTGAGAACCAAGGTATTGATCCAGTGAAGGAGTATCACAAGTGCCTGCACAAACACAAAAAGGTTGCTCCCAACGCTATGAAGGGGTTGTCAATCCCTTATAGATTGTTCACCAAGTGAGAACTGAAAGCAACAAAGTAACAAAGCAAAGTAAAAGTGAAAAGTGGAAACGATAGGTGTGAATAGACCCGGGGGCCGTAGTGTTTACTAGTAGCTTCTGTCATGAAAGCAAGTAGACGGTGGGTGAACAAATTACTGTCGAGCAATTGATAGAACCGCGCAAAGTCGTGACGTCATCTATGGCAATGATTATATCTATAGGCATCACATCCAAAACAAGTAGACCGATACTTTCTGCATCTACTACTATTACTCCACACGTCGACCGCTATCCAGCATGCATCTAGTGTATTAAGTCCAAAAGAACAGAGTAACGCCTTAAGCAAGATGACATGATGTAGATGGACAATCTCATATCTACGACAAAGCCCACCTTTTTACCCTTGATGGCAACTACACGATGTGTGCCTTGCTGCCCCTACTGTCACTAGGAAAGGTCACCACACAGTAAGAACCCAAAACCAAGCACTTCTCCCATTGCAAGAATCATAGATCTAGTTGGCCAAACAAAACCCAAGACTCGGAGAGACTTACAAGGATATCAAATCATGCATATAAGAAATCAGCAAAGACTCAAATAAATATCATAGATAATCTGATCACAAATCCACAATTCATTGGATCTCGACAAACACACCGCCAAAGAGGATTACATCGGATAGATCTCCATGAAGATCATGGAGAACTTTGTATTGAATATCCAAGAGAGAGAAGAAGCCATCTAGCTACTAACTACGGACCCGTAGGTCTGAAGTGAACTACTCACGAGTCATTGGAGGGGCGATGATGTTGATGTAGAAACCCTCCAACTCCAAAGTCCCCTCCGGTAGGGCACCGAGAAGGGTATCCAGATGAGATCTCGTGGAAACGGAAGCTTGCGGCGGCGGAAAAGTATTTTTGTGGATCGCTTGATTTTTTTCTATATTTTATGGAATATATAGGCGAAAGATCTAGGTTAGGGGGGCGCCAGGGAGGCCACAAGCCTGCTCACCGCCGCCCCCTGGTGGCGGATGGGGGGCTTGTGGGCCCCCTGTAGCCCTCCTGGCTTGGCCCACAAGCCCCCTGATCTTCTTCCGTTCGGGAAAAAATCATTTTGGGGATTTTATTCGTTTGGACTCCGTTCCAAAATCAGATCTGAAAAGAGCCAAAATCACAGAAAAACAGGAACTAGCACTTGGCACTAAATTAATAAGTTAGTCCCAAAAGAAATATAAAAGGTACATAAAACATCCAAAGATGACAAGATAACAACATGAAACCATCAAAAATTATAGATACGTTTGAGACGTATCAGTGCCCCCCACTTGGGTACCTTGCCTGTAATTTCATGTGGTATTTCATGTGCATGCCTTGTTTCCCTTGCATGCATGTATCCATATCCATGCCTTCATTGTATTGTTTGTTGTTTTTGTGGTTCCATGGGTGTGATGATGTGTGATGATATGTGTTGATATGTGAAGTGATGTGGAGTGGTGCATTTGAAAGTAGGGAGCAACTATGTTAGTTTGCAATAGGTTTTAAAACTCCCCCCTCTATTTATCTTAAGCACTAGTTTCTCTTGCTCCATCCTTGATTAAAAAATGTCCATATTTCTAAGTGTTTGGTGATGGATGTGATGCTAGGTTTATAGTGTTTTGAAACTTTGTTTGAGTGGTGCAAATATTCACAAAACAGTATGATTATTTTTGTTTTGTAAATATTTAGATGCTCCAAAAATTCCTTTTCCATTTTATTCAAATAGGTCATAATTCCTTATGACCAGGGGCATTTTTTATTTTAATTTTGGTGCCATAGTTTTCCCTGGGAGCTTATTTATTTGCTGGTGTTGTTCTAAATAGAAAACCCCACGGGGTTTTCTCCCTTACCTGTCGCCAGCATGGGCCTCCTTCCCCCTCCCGAGGCCCATCTCTCCCGCTCTGTTATCCCCAGCGTCAGCCCACGCGCGCTCAATCTCCTTCCTCCTGACGGCGTCTTCCCCGCACCGCTTTCCGTCTATTGCTGCAGAGAGAGCGAGAGAGAGATTGACGGCGTCCGTCCCATCCACGACCCATATATCCTCGGCGTGCGTGCCCTATTGCCTAGGGTTTCGCATCCCCCCTCCTAGCGCCGCCACCTCCCCTCCATCTCTCTCTCCCTTCCCCAAGGTAAGATTTGTAGAAGGTAGCAGAGAGATAGCAGTAGAGCGCCGCCGTCTCCACCGCGCGTCCCTCGCCTCCGGCGCCGGCAAGCATGTCCGGGAGCTCGGTGGAAGTCCCCGTGTTCCATTCCTGTCGTTGGTGAGGTCGGGGCGCGACTACACCGACGGGCAGGACCTCGTCTCTGACGTGTTCCCGGCGGTCCTGTACCCCTTCTTCGGTTCTGCTTCGTATCGTCTTCAGTTCGTCTTCAGGCGTCTCCCTCCGATCGGGACCCACTCTTCTCCTTCCTCTCGGTGATTTGTCCTCCTTCCTCCCTTCCCCCTCTTTAGATGCGGCCTAGGTGATCGTTGCCATGCCTCTGATCGGAGATGAGAACGACAGTACATGTGTTGTGATGTGTGTGTGTGTGTGTGCTCGGGCTCGTTCCGATGCTCAGGGCAGCGACTTCGCACGAGAAAGGAGTAGTAACGACTAGGATCCCCGCTGGCGCAGCAGTAGCGGTAGGAGGCCACGCTCCGGTGAGCGTTGCTGCCGGCGTCTCTGTGCAAAGCAGAGCAGGGCGGTCCTTGTGTAGGTTACCTAGTAGGATACCCCTGTTAGGCCAAGATCCGCAGAACAGCAGAGTGGCAACAGGCGATTTTGCCACTAGCACGTCGTGGGTTCGAGTCCCGCGTCGCCCTCCTTTTGCTATTTTATCTCTCGAGCACAGTAGCGCATAGGGAATAGCTTACCTTGCTCCCTTCCTTAGTTCTGTCGAGTACTTGTTCAATAGCGTAGTGGTGTGTGGTTCTGTGTGTTAGACCAGTAGGTCCTGGGTTCGATTCCTAGGGCATCCTCTTTTTATTTTCTTGTTATCTTTTTGTCTTTTGCTGTTTTGCCTTGCTAGTTATTTGTGATGCTTGGGCAGCAATGTGGTGTTGCCAAAATATGAACATCAATAGGTTTTACACCTTGCTCTAGTTATGTGCATGTAGTAGGAGATGTGATTTTGGGTGTATGTGTGAGCAAGCTTACATGTGTGTGTGTTAGTATGTGAGTGTGCACTAGGTGTAGATTGTGCACATGGTGTTGCTAGAATATGTGTGGTGCAAGCACCCACGTGTTGGTGTAGTTGATGTTGAGGTGATGTGCTTGTGTGGTGCAAGCACCCTAGTGCATGTGTGATGTAGGTTGTTCATGTAGATGGAGGGTGAGCTCACTAGGATGTGGTGTTGTGTGTGAGTGTGTGTGCATGTGTGTGGTGACACCCACATGCCCAAGGCATGGCATAGCATTAGTATGCACTTGGTGCAAGCTTGTACGTGTAGGTGTAGGTATGCATGATGTGAGTGTAAGTGTGTGTGTGTGGAGCTAGCATGTGTAGATGCTTGATGTATGTGTTTGTGTGTATGGTGATGTGCTATGGCACACATACATGAGGTCTAAACCCTCATGTCACCATTGGTGTTGTGGAGATGTGCAAGTGCATGTGTGGGTGATGATCTAGTGAGAACACATGTGATATAGCACTATTTACCTCTGTGTGATTCCATGTAGATTTTCTTCTTAGCTTTGTGCCCATTTGCTCTATGCAAGTACCTAGGTATTATATATGTTTTTGGGGTAGAATCATCCCAGGAATCCAATGGTGGAATCAGATTTCACTTTGGAACAATTTCTGGGAATGTCATTTTTCTATTTTGTTCAATGTTTAGAGCTTGGTTCCATTTGATGTGATGAGCCCAAGATGATGATTCCTTGTTGTGGCAGTAGAGGGTGAATCCCTCTGCGGCATGGTGGTCTTGTTTCATGCTTAGGAGTTTATATGTGCAAGTTGTGCTTAGTCAAAGTAGGCATGTGGCTGAAATTTCAGCTTAGTGAAAATCTGTGATTTTCAAGTGTGAGAAACTGCTCATATTTTCTTCCCTTGTAGTTGTGCTTGCAAAAGTTCATGTGTTGGGAATCAACCCTTGCAATCAACTGGAAATTTGTAGCTTCTATGTTTGTCTAGCTCTTTGACCATTTTCATTCCATTTGACGTCCTCTAGATATTGTTTTGGGTGCTGCCAAAATGCTTCAGAGCATAAAAAACTAGTGAGAATCTGAGAATTTCACCAAGTCCTTGAAAACTGATATTTTTGTCCAAGTTAGCAGCTGTAGAACTTTATGTGTAAAACTCCTTTGTATTATATTTTTGCTCATGCTTGTAGAGCTTTGGAATAGCTTTTGCCACATATCTTATTTGGCACATTTGGGTGGCTGTAGGTGCTTTGCATGTAGCTCTCAAACTGTTATGATGCTGTTTAGGACAGAATATAGAGTTTTGTTGTTTTGATGCTTGTGAGTGCATAGTTGATGGTGTGGTGAGTTTATTTGCACTACACCATCTATTCTTGTTTGTTTTGTGAATTGGCAACCTGGGAATACCAGTAGTATGCCATTGGAGTGTGTTTGTGATGGATTTGATCCGTAGGACTCCATTTCTTGTTTCATTGTTTCCGGTTGATCCGTAGCTCCGTTCGTAACGTTCTTTATATGTTTTTTGCATCATTTTCGCGTGATGCATCTTTTCATGTCATCTTCATGCATGTCAAGATAACTTAGGGTGAAGTTCTATCCAGAAGTTTGTAGTTTCTTCTCATGCTTGTGCAAGTGACTGGAATAGAGATGCATGTTCATTCTCATCTCATGCATCATGTGTTTGTTGCATCATGTGGTGCTATTGTTCATTGGATGCTATTTTTATGTTGGGTAGCATCAGGATCAGAGAGCTAGTACGTGGATCCGGGAGAGTACGTGCAGGACGAACAAGAGCAGTTCCAAGCTGAAGACATCACATGCAAGATGACATGACCTTGATACCATCTCTAGTCTTGTTGTGCCTAGATTCACGTTTACTTCGTCATATACTCGCTGCCTACCACTAAAATAATTGCCTCCTGATATTGCCATGAAAGCCAAACACTTCCCCTCCTAGCAAATATTGCATGGCTAAGTAGACTTGCTCAACTTCTAATGTTAGCGTTGCTAGTTGCAGGTGCATTTGTCTCATGTGATAACATGAGTTTGATATCATTATGTTAAATCTGTTATTTAATTAATGCATCTATATACTTGGTATATGACGGGAGGCCTAGACTTTTGCCGGGTGTTTTGCTCCGTTATTGCCGCCATAGTTTCCGGCTACCGGTGTTTGATTCCATAACTGATCGCTCCTAACATGTTCGGGGGTGTTATGGGGACCCCCTTGATAAATCGTGTAGTGATAAGACTTGTCCGACAGGACCCAACATTGGTTTTAATCTGCTAATCACTTAATAATAATCTGCATAGGGAATATCTACCCCGAGGAATTAATCAACAACCCGGGCCAGTGCTCCTCATGAGTGTTGGCCCAAACTAGAGTCATATGCGGGGCCAACCCGGTGCAACTCGGGAGATGTCTATCAGGCCACTGTACGCTGTGCTCATCCGGTGTGTCCTGAGACTGAGATACGCGGCTCTTATCGGGGTCGTTGACACGTCGGGAGGTCCTGCTAGTCTTGTCTTACCTTAGCGATATATCTTGCGTATAGGAATCCCGGTGAAGCTTTGGTTCTCCCGAGAGTTGAGGTTTTCCTCTAAGGAATCCGACGAGATCACGAGATTCGTGATAGAGGATTACTTTGCGGCCCGTGACCGTTTGTGATGGACTAGTTGGAGCACCCCTGCAGGGTTTAATCTTTCGGAAAGCCGTGCCCGCGGTTATGTGGCAACTTGGAATATTTGTTAACATCCGGTTATAGATAACTTGAACTTAATCTGATAAAATTGCCAACTGTGTGCATAACCCTGACTGTCTCCTTCGAAGACCTCTCTTCGATCGGGAACACGGTGGGGTTATGTTTATCGTAAGTAGGTGTTCAGGATCACTTAGTGATCGGCTAGTCTTCGACCGCTAGCGTATACCACCACATCAATAACTTGTTCTACGTAAGTTAGCCACCATAAATGCTTAGGATGCTGCAACCTAAACACTGAACCTTCCTCACCTAATAACTTGACTAGTTTTGGTACCGAGGTCAAAGATTGTTGAGTCCCTGTGGCTCACAGATTACTTCAACACCCAACAGGTACATGTACGCCCGACACAGGTGATCCCGATGGCACGCAGCTAGCGTGGCAGTACAATGAGGAGAACGACCGCTTGTACGTGAACTATCCAGAAGACTGAGGCATGGTCGTGATCGTGGGGAAGCATGCAGGGTAGCATAGCCTTTTCTCATGTTATGTAGTTCGTAGCGTAACTACCTTGTCTGAATAAATGTGTGATGTAAACTCTGATATTATCTATGAGATGGCAAACGATTCCCTATTTGTCATTCTTTTATTATGTATGTGCTATGTTATCGTGCTTGCGAAATGCTTAGATGCGCTTCTTTCCATTTTGGGGCCTCGTTCCCTAAATCGGAAAGGACCGCATCTTAGTCGTTACATTGCCACCCAAGTTGGGCTGGCCTGCGCCCCAAGGAGGCCCACCCCCTTCGGTCGAAGTGGTTGGGGAGAAGGGCTGCGCCTAGCCCCCTGGTGGGCTGCGGTGCCCCCTCTCCTTGGCATTGAGTCTTACTCAACTTCACACCTTGCAATACACACAAGAACACTTTCTTGGACTGTTCCATATTGAACTTCTTCAAAACTTTGTCGAGGTATGTGCTGTGTAAAAGTTCGATCAAGCATCTCGATTTATCTCTATAGATCCTGATGGCTGATGCCTAATATGTAAAGCAGCTTCTCCTAGGTCCTTCATTGAAAAACTCTTGTTCAAGTAATCCTTTACGCTTCCCAAAAATTCTATATTGTTTCCAATAAGCAATATGTCATCCACATATAATATTAGAAATGCTATAGAGCTCCCACTCACTTTCTTGTAAATACAAGCTTCTCCATAAACTTGTATAAACCCAAACGCTTTGATCACCTCATCAAAACGGTGATTCCAACTCCGAGATGCTTGCACCAGTCCATCAATGGATCGCTGGAGTTTGCACACTTTGTTAGCATTCTCTGGATAGACAAAACCTTCTGGTTGCATCATATACAACTCTTCCTTAAGGAAACCATTAAGGAACGCTGTTCTGACATCCATCTGCCAAATTTCATAATCGAAAAATGCAGTTATTGCTAACATGATTGTGATGGACTTAAGCATCGCTACGGGTGAGACGGTGTCATCGTAGTAAACTCCATGAGATTGTGAAAAACCCTTTGCCACAAGTCGAGCTTTATAGACGGAGACATTACCGTCGGCGTCCGTCTTCTTCTTAAAGATCCATTTATTCTAAATGGCCTTTCGCCCTTCAGGTAGTTCTTCCAAAGTCCACACATTGTTTTCATACATGGATCCTATCTCGTATTTCATGGCCTCTAACCATTTATTGGAATCCAGACCCACCATCGCTTCTCCATAGCTCGTAGGCTCATCGTTGTCCAACAACATGGCCGTCAAGATATGGTTACCGTACCACTCAGGAGCGGTCGGTGCCCTTGTCGACCTATGAGGTTCGATAGCAACTTGATCTGAAGCTACATGATCATCATCATTGGCTTCCTCTTCAACTGGTGCATGCTCCATAGAAACATCTTTGTGCGATGCACTACTCTCTGGTTAAAATAAAGGTTCAACAACCTCATCAAGTTATATTTTCCTCCCACTCAATTATTTCGTGAGAAACTCTTTCTCAAGAAATGTACCTTTTTTAGCGACAAACACTTTGCCTTCGGATCTGAGATAGAAGGTGTACCCAACTGTCTCATTTGGGTATCCTATGAAGACGCATTTCTCTGCTTTGGGTTCTAGCTTTTCAGGCTGAAGCTTTTTGACATAAGCATCACATCCCCAAACTTTAAGAAACGACAACTTTGGTTTCTTACCAAACCACAGTTCATATGGCGTCGTCTCAACGGATTTTGATGGTGCCTTATTTAAAGTGAATCCAGCTGTCTCTAATGCATAGCCCCAAAATGATAATGGAAAATTGGGAAGAGGCATCGTAGAACACACCATATCCAATAAAGCATGATTACGATGTTCAGACACACCATTGCGTTGTGGTGTTCCACGCGGAGTCAACTGTGAAACAATTCCACATTGTCTTAAGTGAGTGCCAAACTCATAACTCAGATATTCACCTCCTCGATCAGATCATAGGAATTTGATTTTCTTGTTATGATGATTCTTTACTTCACTCTCAAATTGCTTGAACTTTTCAAACTTTTCAGACTTGTGTTTCATTAAGTAAATATAACCATATCTACTCAAATCATCGGTGAAGGTGAGAAAATAACGATATACACCATGCGCCTCAATGCTCATTGGACCGCACACATCAGTATGTATGATTTCCAATAATCACTTTCTCGCTCCATTGTTCCGGAGAACGAAGTTTTGGTCATCTTGCCCATGAGGCATGGTTCACATGTGTCAAGTGATTCAAAATCAAGTGACTCCAAAAGTCCATCAACATGGAGTTTCTTCATGCGCTTTATACCAACATGACCCAAGCGGCAGTGCCACAAGAAAGTGGTAATATCGACTCTACATCTTTTGGCATCAATGTTATGGACATGCATGTCATTACTATCGAGATTCAATAAGAATAAACCCCTCACATTGGGTGCATGACCATAAAAGATATTACTCATATAAATAGAACAACCATTATTCTCTGATTTAAATGAGTAACCGTCTCTCCATAAACAAGATCCAGATATAATGTTCATGCTTAACGCAGACACAAAATAACAATTATTCAGGTTCATCACTAATCCCGATGGTAACTCGGTGAGAGCGTGCCGATGGTGATCACATCAACCTTGGAACCATTTCCCATGCGCATCGTCACTTCATCCTTCGTCAACCCTTGTCTATTCCACAGTTCTTGTTTTGAGTTGCAAATATGAGCAACCGAACCGGCATAAAATACCCACACACTACAATGAGAGTTGGTGAGGTACACATCAATAACATGTATATCATATATACCTTGTTTGGCGTTGGCCGCCTTCTTGTCGGCCAGATACTTGGGGCGGTTCTGCTTTCAGTGACTGGTCCCCTTGCAATGATAACACTCACTTTCTTGTTTGGGCTCAGCCTTGGGTTTCTTCACGGGAGGGGCAACAACTTTGCCACTCTTCTTGATGTTCCCTTTCTTGCCCTTGCCTTTCCTCTTGAAACTGGTGGTCTTATTGACCATCAACACTTCATGTTCCTTTTGGATTTCTGACTCAGCGACTTTCAGCATCGCAAACAGCTCGGTGACTGATTTATTCATCCCTTGCATGTTGTAGTTCAACACAAAGCTCTTGTAGCTAGATGGCAATGATTGGAGAATCCTGTCAGTGATGGCCTCTGGCAGGAGAGCAATTCCCAACTCAGCCAAATGGTTGGCATACTCAGACATTCTAAACACATGTTCACTGACAGACCCGTACTCCTCCATCTTGCAAGCATAGAACTTATCGGAGGTCTCATACCTCTCGATTCGGGCATTCTTCTCAAAGATAAACTTCAATTCCTGGAACATCTCATATGCTCCATGACGTTGAAAACATATTTGAAGTCCCGGTTCTAAGCCATACAAGATCGCACACTCAACTACTGAGTAGTCATCAAGACGCGACTGCCAGATGTTCATAACATCTTGGGTTGCCGGTTGCGGTAGCATGTCACCTAGCGGTGTATCAAGGACATAGTTCTTTTGGGAAACCGCGAGGACAAGCCTCAGATTACGGGCCCAGTCAACAAAGTTGCTCCCATCATCTTTCAGCTTGGCTTTCTCTAGGAACACATTAAAATTGAGGGGCGCTACTGCGCGAGCCATTGATCTACAACATAAATTTGCAAAGATTACTTAGACTATTGTTCAAGATAATGAGTTTAGTTAATCATATTACTAAAAACTCCCAATCAAATTGACATCCCTCTAGTTATTTGAGTGACACATGATCCAAATCCACCAACCCATGTCCGATCATCACGTGACGTGAGGTGGCTTCAATGGTGAACATCTCCATGTTGATCATATCAACTATATGACTCATGTTCGACCTTTCGGTCTCTTGTGTTCCGAGGCCATGTCTGTACATGCCAGGCTCATCAAGTTTAACCTAATGTTCTGCATGTGCAAAACTGTCTTGCACCCGTTGCATGTGAACGTAGAGTCTATCACACCCGATCATCATGTGGTGTCTCAAAACGATGAACTTTTGCAACGGTGCACACTCGGGGGGAACACAATTTTATCTTGAAATTAAGTGAGGGATCACCTTATAATGCTACCGTCATCCTAAGCAAAACAAGGCGCATAAAAGGATTGACATCACATGCAAATGAAAAGTGACATGATATGGCCATGAACTTGTGCTTTTGATCTCCATCTCCAAAACACCGGCATGATCTCCATTTTTGTGTTGTCATCGAGGTTGTCGCACCAACCATGCTTATACTACTATTGCTACTGCTTGGCGATAAAGTAAAGAATCACATAGAGCTTAATGAGTGACATACACGTCATACAATAATTAAATACAACCCCATGGTTCATGTCGGTTGTCGTAGCATCAACATACAAGTCGATATTAACTATTACAACATGATCATATCATACATCAAATATATCACATCATATCATTGGCCATATCACATCACATGCATACCCCTGCAAAAACAAGTTAGACGTCCTCTAATTTGTTGTTGCAAATTTTACGTGGCTGCTATGGGTATCTAGTAAGAATGCTTCTTACCTACGCAAAAAACCACAACGATGATATGCAAATTTCTATTTAACCTTCTACAAGGACCGCCTTTTGTCGAACCCGATTCAACTAGAGTAGGAGATACAGACACCTGCCAGCCATCTTTATGCAACAGGTTGCATGTCGGTCGATGGAACCGGTCTCTCGTACGTGGACGATTAAAGTTGGTCTAGGCCGCTTCATCCAACAATACCGCGGAATCAAGAAAAGACAAAGGAGGGAAGCAATCTGAATATCAACGCCCACAAACTCCTTTCTGTTCTACTGGAGATGCCATATACGCATAGACCTAGCTCTTGGTGCCACTGTTGGGGAACATTGCACTGGAAACAAAAATAATTCCTACGTCCAAACAGATCTATCCATGGTGATAACCATCTAAGAGTGGAGAGATTGGATCTACATACCTTTGTAGATCGGTACGCGGAAGCGTTCAAGAACACGGTTGATGTAGTGCCACGTCTTCACGGTCCAATCATGAACCGTCCCGTGATCTCCCGATCAACTGCCGAACGGACGGTACCTCCACGCTCAACACACGTACAACTTGGTCACACCTTCACCTCCTCGATCCAGCGAGTGATGGTGAAGTAGCAGCCCTAGTCTTTCGACAGCACGACAGCGTGGTGAGGTGTTGGTGGTGATAGCCCGACAGGGCTTCGCCGAGGGGTTATGGAGGAGAGAAACCGCGACGGAGAGGAGGGGCAGTGCCGCGGCAAGATCGACGTGTGGTTGCCCCCTACCTCTCTATATATAGGAGGAAGGGAGAGGGGAGGGCGCCCTAGGGTTACCCCCTGGGGCCTGGCAGCCAAGGGAGGAGGGGGCGGCAGCTGGGGTTAGGGTGGCCCCCCACTTGGGTGCCTTGCCACCCAAGTTGGGCTGGTGTGCGCCCCAAGGAGGCCCACCCCCGCTTCGGCCGAAGTGGTTGGGGAGAGAGGATGCTCCCATGTAACGCCCAAGATGCGGTCCTATCCTTATTTTGGCGCGAGGGCCTCGACAGGGATAGAAACGCATCTCGTCGTTTCGCAAGAATGGATATCTTTACAAATACATGTACTGAAAACATGAGTATAAGGAGCTAGCTTACACTTGCCACATGCTACATCAATTTCACATCAATACAACAATATACACTCACCGTGAAGAGGAGCAGGGTCCAACTACAGACGAAAACAAACGATAAAAGAACGACGTCCATCCTTGCTATCCGAGGCTACCGGCTTGGAACCCATCCTAGATCGAAGAAGAAGAAGAAACTCCAAATAGCACAATTAGCACGCTCATGTCAAAGTAACTCTTTACCTGTACCTGCAAATGGTGTTGTAGTAATCTGTGAGCCACAAAGACTCATCAATCTCATTTCCAAAGGTATCAAGACTAGCAAAGCTTAATGGGTGAGGTATGGCTAAGTGGTGAGGCTGCAGCAAGCGGCTGAGAATTTATTTGAGGTGGCTAACTTACGAGTACAAGAATAAGAGGGGGGTGATCTACGCATAGCATACATGAACTACTTATGATCAAATGAATGATCCTAAACACCTACTACATCAGACCTAACCCCACTGTGTCCTCTTCCGATATAGAACTCACGAGAAGAGACAATCATGGTTACACACTCAGTTGGCATATTTTAATTAAGCTTATTTCAAGTTATCTAGAACCGGATGTTAAAAAAAGTTTCCACGTTGCCACATAACCACAAGCACGACTTTCCGAAAGATTTAACCCTATAGGGGTGCTCCAACTAGTCCGTACCACACGCTGCGTCGGAATGACCTCGATTAGGGATAACCCGTGATCTCCTCGGGTTCTTGTTGGAAAACCTCAACCTCGAGATAGCCTAAAGTATCCTTGGAGCTGGTGCGGCTTCGGGCCGGCGAGGCGGCGGCTGGCCGGATCTGCCCTGATCTGAGCCGAGGCGGCAGGGACAAGGCAAGGGAGCAGCGCAGGAAACCTCAGGAGTTGCGGCTGCCTCGGGAGCGAGGAGCTCTCTGCTCCGTGCGCGGCAACGGCGGGGCTTCGGGCCTGAGCGGGCTCGATCTGGGCCTCGCGGGCCGGCGTCTCGGGGAGAGAGAGGTGGGAGGTTGCGGTTGGTTGCTGGGCACGCATGGAAATCGATGCAAGCTAGGGTTTGGTTTGAATTTAGGTAGGGATGGGTGTATAAATAGGGTAGGGGCTAGGTTAGGGGGATTTGGCATCCGATTTCAACCGTACAATCGTGATCGAACGACCTCGGTTGCACCCTAGAGTTAGGTGGCTGTGTTAGAGAGGCTAGGTGGGGAAGAGAGGGAAGTTGCGGCCGACAACGAGAATTTTAAAACGCCAAAAAATGTTTGATGATAAACCGAAGACGGTACGCTACCGTTGACCGTTCGGGTATCAAACGGACTCCAATTGCGACGAAATTTGGCAGGAGGCCTACCTACATTAAAATAAGACCGTACACCAAGTTTAAACCCAACCCGAGAATACTTTTTGGACACTTTTAAAAACAATATTTTATCGAACTGCGGGCTCGTGCGTGTGTGGTTGGTCTCAAAACGGACAATGACGATAACGGAGAGAACGAGCAACTAATAACGGATGCAAGTTTTGAAAACTGACGGCAACGGAGTGCCGATGCAATGCAGATGATGCACATGATGCTATGATGAATGCAACAAACAATCTAATTGCACGGCGGCAATGGAATAAAAAGGGAATCTTCTGGAGCGTCGGTCTCGGGTTGTTACAACTCTCCTACACTAACAAGAGACCTCGCCCCGAGATCTAATAATGAAAGGGGAAGAGGATGAGAAAGAAAGAGGTAAAACTTAGTCGCTTCTTTGACAAACGAGTGAAACTAACAAAACTTAGAGGTTGCAAAGAGATGAAGAAAGATATAAGGAACAAGCAAGAATTCAAACCAAATTTTCAGCATCACTTCGGTAGGAAAATTGAGGACAAAATTTGATAAGATGGAAATATGTTGACAAGATACACAACAAACCAACTAAATTGAAAAGCAACGAAAGAACATGATCTTGACAACCCGAGATGATCGATAGAAAAGAGCAACATCACAACATCTCCGGAACAAGAGAATAGAAACTAGATCATTGGGAAGAAGGAATGGAACTTCTATCACAATTGAATTGAAGAGCCTCCGGACAAGAAGAATTGAACGGAGTTGTTGGCAAACCAACAACGGAAAGAACAAGCTTGTAGTGGACTTATGAAAACCATCTCAACAATTATGAGGTGACAACCAGCCACTAACAGAAATAGAGATTGGGAGCAACAAGATATGCACAACTTCTTACACCAAGAGGATACATTGAGAACTTGGATCAATAATAGTCACCATAAAAGCAACAATCCTTAGGAAAAGCTTCAGGTGAAATATAAATCCAGATAACTTCAATTAAGAATCAAGGGTCGAATATATCTCATGATCAAAGAATTGGTGGATTTAAATATCACATTCTTGAAACAAATTCTCTTTGAGACTGCTCCACTAACCAGAATGCTATAAGACCACCTCAAAAGCAAAAGGAGTAAGAATTGCACTTTGAAATGCAAGACAAAGAATACTTGAGGTTCTCCAACAAGAATCTTGAAGAACACATTGAGAATGAATGAAATCATGAAGAACCAACATGACAAATCTCCTTCTACAGAAGAATGATGCAAAGATATGGAGGATGAAAAGAATAAGATTCAGGCCCTCCATGACTTAGATGAAGCTTCACGAAGAGATACTTGAGAAAACTTGGAGCTCCAGAAAATAAAAGATGAGCACTAGAGAAAAGAATTGATATCATGAGCCACTCCGGAAGAAGAATTGAAATCACTTGATGAAACAAGAATAAGAATTATGTTATGCTTATCCTTCATCAAGTTAAATTGTTTATAAAAGTGTCCGAAAAATATTCTCGGGCTAGGTTGAAACTTGGCGTGCGGTCTTATTTTAATGTAGGTAGGCCGCCTGCCAAATTTTGTCGCAATCGGAGTCCGTTTGATACCCGACGGTCGACCGTAGCCGCACCGTCTTCGGTTTATCGTCAGACGTTTTTCAGTGTTTTCAAATTCTCCTTGCCAGGCCGCAAATTCCCTCTATTCCCCACCTAGCCTCTCTAACACATCCACCTAAATATAGGGTGCGACCAAGGCCGTTCGGTCACGATCGTACGGTTGAAATCGGATGCCAAATACCCCTAACCTAGCCCCTACCCTATTTATACACCCACCCCTACCTAAATTCACACTAAACCCTAGCTTGCCTCGATTTTCATGCATGCCCAGCCACCAACCGCCACCTCACAACTCTCTCTCCCTGAAACATTGGCCCGCGAGGCCGAGATCGAGCCCGCACGGACTCGAAGCCCCCCGCCGCCGCGCACGGAGCAGAGAGCTCCTCGCTCCCGAGACAACCGCAACACCCGAGGCTGCATGCGCCGCTGCCTCGCCTTGCCGCTGCTGCCCTGGCCCGAATCTGGGGAGATCCGGCGAGCCGCTGCCCTCGCCGCCTCGTCGGCCCGAAGCCGCAACAGCTCCTTGTAGCTCCACCGAGCCGGAGCTCCTCCCGAGCAGCAGCCACCACCCAAGTATTGGAGCCCCGCTCTGCCCCAAGCAGGTCCCGAGGGGAGGAGCTTGAGCCGAGCGACCCCGCTCCTCCTGCCGGATCCCACCGCCGGCCACCCGCTACATCACCTGCCACCGTTCGCGACCTCCAACCCCGGCGTAGACCCCATCGTCGAGCCCCTCTGCTCCTGACGCTAGATCAGGATCGACAGGAAGTTCACCACATCGCTAGATCCGCACCACCGTGTTGATCCTCGAGTGGGCCGGCCATGCCTCTCGGCCCATCTCTGCCGCTCAGCGCCACTGACCGGCCCAGCTGGCCAGCTCCATACGACCTTCACCACCGAGCCGGCCAAATCAGCCCATGGTGAGCTCCACCCCGAGCCTCTCTATTTCATGCCCTAGGCACTGATTAGTATGTTGCGCTCGTGGTTATATTCGGCCCATTGGACACATTCAGCCCGAGTAGGTTTTTTTAACGCGTGTGATTTTCTTTAATTTCAGGAAAATCCATTATTTTAAAATGCTCGTAACTTGTAATATGTGCATCGGATCGCAGCAAGTTATATATGTAAAACATGTAGAATTTCGCATAGAGCAATATTTTCCAGCTTCCATGCATATTTGGAACTATTAACCTTGTTGTTTGCATCGTTTTGCATGTTGTACCTTGCTAGAACGGTTTAGTTCGTAGTTAATTAATCGTAGCTCCGTTGGAGATGAACCATATATGTAAATGGACTAGCACAACGAGTAGAATCACGTTAACCACTTTGTTTTGCCGTTTAACAAAACATAAAATGTGATTAGGTCAAATCTGGACAGATTTCAAAGTTAATGCGTGTGGTCGTTTTAGAGATGCTATATGTGGTTTCCGGCCACATTTAAAATACCTAGATAGGTTGTTTATTTGCGCTTCACCTCTTGCCAAGTTTAACAACATTTAATATTGTCGTATACCTAAACGGGGGTGAACTAAATAATTGAATGTGGAGTTTGGTCAATATGCAAGTCGTTGCATATTGAGCTTCCCTTAATGTGTAGTGTTTGATTGTTGTGAATTGCCATGCTATGCCTTGCATAATTGAAATGGACATGCATCATATTAGGGTGTGCATCATGTTGTGCATATGTCGTGGTGAATATCGTGTGTTGATTCTTGTTTCCGGTTTGCTTCGTCTGGATAGAGTTCCGCAATCGTGTCAGAATGTGAGGATCCGTTCGACTACGTCGGTTCGTCTGCTTCACGGAGTCGTTCTTCTTCCAAGCGGGATCACAGGCAAGATGAACATTTCCCTAGATACCATTACTATCATTGCCATGCTAGTTGTTTCATTTCTATAGCTATGTCTCGTTGCCTACCACCTGTTAAATATCAGCCTCCCAACATTGCCATGAAAACCTCTAATCTTTCCATTACCCAGCCTACCTTGTTTGGTTATGTTACCGCTTGCTCAGTCTTTTGATGGCGTTCCTAGTTGCAGGTGCAGTTGCTTCCATGTGTCAACATGGGTTCCTTGTTATATCACCATATTATTGCTAAATAATTTAATGCACCTATATACTTGGTAAAAGGTGGAAGGCTTGGACTTCTAGCCTCGTGTTTTGTTCCACCTTTGCCGCCTTAGTTTAGGCTATCGGTGTTATGTTCCATAAATGAGCGCTCCTAACATGCTTGGGGTTGTTATGGGGACCCCTAGATTTTCATTTTGTGATAAAACTCATCTCGCAAGGCCCAACATTGGTACTATATTTGCCCAACATAATAATTCTGTTAATACTGAAAAAACATAGGGCGTCATGAACCCAAGGAGTAATTCTACATAATACAGGGGGGCAGTGATGCTGGTGTTGGTACCAAATCAAGCCACTTGTGGGGCCACCCGGGGCAACTCGGGGGATGTCTATCCGGCCACCGTACGCAGTGCTCATCCGTTGTGTCCTACAAACGAGATACGCGGCTCCTATCGGGATCGTCGACACACCGGGCGGCCTTGCTGACTTGTTTTACCTTTCTCGAGCGTCTTGTGCGATGGATTCTGAGAATACTTTGGGATATCTTGAGGTTGAAGTTTTCCAATAGGAACCCGAGGAAATCACAGGTTAACCCTGATCGACGTCATTCCGGTGCAGTGTGTGGTAGTTTGTGATGGACTAGTTGGAGCTCCCCTGGAGGGTTAAATCTTTCGGAAAGCCGTGCCTGCGGTTATGTGGCAACGTGGAAACTTTGTTTAACATACAATTCTAGATAACTTGAAATAAGCTTAATTAAAATATGCCAACTAAGTGTGTAACCGTGACTGTCTCTTCTCGAGAGTTCTGTATCTGGAAGAGGACACGGTGGGGTTATGTGTGACGTAAGTAGGTGTTCAGGATCATTCGTTTGATCATGAGTAGTTCATGTCCGTTATGTGTAGATCATCCCCCTCTTATTCTTGTACTCGAAAGTTAGCCACCTCAAATAAATGCTTAGTTGCTTGCTATAGCCTGACCACTTAACCATACCTGACCCATTAAGCTTTGCTAGTCTTGATACCTTTGGAAATGAGATTGATGAGTCCGCGTGGCTCACAGATTACTATAACACCAGTTGCGGGTACAGGTAAAGAGTTATTTTGACGTGAGCGCGCTGATTGTGCTATTTGGAGTTTCTCCTTGTTCATCATTATCGATCTAGGATGGATTCCAAGCCGGCAGCCTGGGATAGCAAGGATGGACGTCATTCTTTTATCGCTTGTTTTCGTCCGTAGTCGAACCGTGCTCTTCTTCATGATGACCGTATATTGTTGTATTGATGTAGCGTGTGGTGAGTGTAAGCCAACTCCTTATACTCATCTTTTCAGTACATGTACTTGTAACGATATCCATTCTTGCAAAACGACGAGACGTTTATATCACTACCGAGGCCCTCACGCCAAAATAAGGATAGGACCGCATCTTGGGCGTTACAAGTTGGTATCAGAGTAGTACCGACCTAGGAGCCCCCTTGATTGATTGAAATTGGCCGAGTCGAGTCTAGTGAAAAACTACTTTGAGTCTAGTTATATATTGGAGAGTAGTATTCTTTTTTCTCCTCTTCTATGCTTTGGTGAGGAATCTTGTCGTAATAATTTTAATTCTACTCCTCTTCTCACTCACATTTTTTTAGGATCATGCGGATAATTTGGAATCTATATGATGTCGATGTGATGGAGTTCTGACTTGGTGCCTCCTGGTTTGTTGATTTTATTCCCAGGAGTAGAGCTCGAGGGGATTCTTGAGCAGATCGTTATCATTTAGATTTCTTAGTATCTTAGGATGGAGGATGTTTGAAATTGCTTCAATACTAATAGTGGCGAGATAAGCCCGGCATCCCCAGTACCGGTGCAGAGTGTTTGGGGGTACTGCCATATTAGTATCTTGTGATTACGAGGGTCTGATATAGATGAGGTTTCGAGATTCTGGTTATGTGTTGATGGATGTGATACACTAGACGGGTTAGATGCTAGAAGTTGAGTGAAAATTTCTCCTTGTATCCATGGACCCGATTGCATGACCAAAAATTTTAGGAGTTCTTAGGTGGGAATTCAAGTAGTTACTTATAGGACAATCTTCCAACAGATGCATGATGTGAGGTTGGGGTTCAACATCTAGTGGATTCATTTGTTCACGGCCATCTTACATCGGTTCTCGTTGTGTCTTAAAGAGTCTTTGTAGCTTGCTACGACTCGAGGACGCTTCGTATGTCGTGTGCACTGCCTTGTACATGATGGCTACTGTAGGATAGAGCCCATGCGATCCTATCCACGAAAATTTCGGACGAAATCTCTGTCATGAATTTGTTCTGGCTTGTGTTGTCAGCATCCTCCTTTGTTTTGTTGGAATATGGCAATTCGGGTTGCTTCGATGTCAAGTGGTGAATTCATAACTTTCCAAGAGGTGTTCTCATATTTGTATGGGAATGTGCTTTTTTGCTCAATCAAGTTGTGTTATCAATTCTTTCAACCGGTGTTCTTCTCTTCAAGTGAATTCAATCCTCTGCAATATTTGCAAGATCAAAATCTCATTTCTTTCCGGAGTTCATCTCCTCTGTCCCAAGTTGTCTTTTTTTCCCGCCCTCCCTCCCTTTTTCTCCAATGATTCAGTTATCATCCAAGTGGAATTCAATTCATTGATGCTTCCGCTATCTTTACTTTTGTATCCTATCCGGTGATTCTTGTGAAGATCCTTAGGAGTTTCGAGTTCATCATTCCTTCATTCTTGTTTTTCTTATCCGGTGGATTCAATTCAAGCTCCTCGTGTTCATCATATCCTTTTCATCCTTTAAATCCTTTCACATGTTGGTAATTCTTATCAAGTCTTCCTTGTTTTTCATCTCTCTCTATTCTATTCGGAGTGTTCAAGATATCTCAGAAGTTTCTTGTTTTCAATACTTTCACTTATTTCAAGGCTCTCACCTCATCTAGTTTTCATTTATACCGGTGCAGTCAATCTTTCTTAGCAATCTTTTCAACGATGTTTCTTTTGAGTGGGCCCATAACCCACAGGTTTTCCCAGGATCTTATCTCGCTCTTCTAATCTTACTCGGAGATCTCTAAATCTTTTCAAGTATGATGTAAGTATGATTTTCATCGGTCATAGTTTTTCTCCAAGATCGTCTTCGAATTAATTTTCATCGTTGGCTCAACTTTTCCTTGTTCATTATTTCGGAGTGTCTCAGTAATTTTGGTGGTGTTCTCGTCTTCATTCTCAGCTTGGAAGACCGAAGAGGTGTTTTTCTCAAGTCTCTTTACATTCTTTGAAGATTGTCATCTTAGCTTAGTGTTATCTTCTCAATTGTTCCCAATCATGAGAAATTCTCCATATCTATCTGGTGCATTTATGAGTTGTTTTCATTTCTTGATCCTCCGAAGGCCATCATTTCAAAAGATTTCTTCGTTCTCAGATTTCAGCTTTCATTCTCAAATTCTTCTCAATTGTTGTCTCTTCGTTCGTCTCTCAATTATTCTGGTGCCTTGTTCAAGTTTTTCTCTTAGGTGGATCATGATCTCTTCATTCTTAAGTATATTCATTCATTCATGGTTGTCTCATTCGTTTCAATTCTTACCAGCGTTTCTTCCAAAACATCTTCAATTTGTGCTCTATCTATCTCTCTCTTTTCAGGTTCATCACTAATCCCGATGGTAACCGAAGTGAGAGTGTGCCGGCGGCGATCACATCAACCTTGGAACCATTTCCCACGCACATCATCACTTCATCCTTCGTCAACCTTCGTCTATTCCGTAGTTCCTGTTTTGAGTTGAAAATGAGAGCAACCGAACTTGTATCAAATACCCATGCACTACAATGAGAGTTGGTGAGGTACACATTAATAACATGTATATCATATATACCTTGTTTGGCGTTGGCTGCCTTCTTGTCGGCCAGATACTTAGGGCAGTTCCGCTTTGAGTGACAAGTCCCCTTGCAATGATAGCACTAAGTTTCTGGTTTGGGCCCAGCCTTGGGTTTCTTTACGGGAGGGGGCAACAACTTTGCCACTCTTCTTGAAGTTCCCTTTCTTGCCCTTGCCATTCCTCTTGAAACTGGTGGTCTTATTGACCATCAACACTTGATGTACCTTCTAGATTTCTGACTCAGCGACTTTCAGCATCGCAAACAACTCGACGACTGATTTATTCATCCATTGCATGTTTTAGTTCAGCACAATGCTCTTGTATCTAGGTGGCAGTGATTGGAGAATTCTGTCAGTGATGGCCTCTGGCGGGAGAGCAATTCCCAACTCAGCCAGACGGTTGGCATACTTAGACATTCTAAGAACATGCTCACTGAGAGACTCGTTCTCCTCCATCTTGCAAGCATAGAACTTATTGGAGGTCTCATACCTCTCGATCTGATCATTCTTATCAAAGATAAACTTCAATTCCTAGAACATCTCATACGCTCCATGACATTCAAAACGTCTTTGAAGTCCCGATTCTAAGCCATACAAGATCGCACACTGAACTACTGAGTAGCCATCCAGACGCGACTGCGAGATGTTCATAACATCTTGGGTCGCCGGTTGGGGTGGCATGTCACCTAGCGGTGTATCAAAGACATAGTTCTTTTGGGAAACTGTGAGGACAAGCCTCAGATTACGAGCCCAGTCAACAAAGTTGCTCCCATCATCTTTGAGCTTGGCTTTCTCTAGGAACGCATTAAAATTGAGGGGCGCTACTGCGCGAGCCATTGATCTACAACCTAAATTTGCAAAGATTACTTAGACTATTGTTCAAGATAATGAGTTTAGTTAATCGTATTATTAAAAACTCGCACTCAAATTGACATCCCTCTAACTATTGGAGTGACACATGATCCAAATCCACCAACCCATGCCCGAGCATCATGTGACGTGAGGTGGCTTCAATGGTGAACATCTCCATGTTGCTCATATCAACTATATGACTCATGTTCGACCTTTCGGTCTCTTGTGTTGTGAGGCCATGTCTGTACATGCTAGGCTCGTCAAGTCTAACCTGAGTGTTCCTCATGTGCAAAACCGTCTTGCACCCGTTGCATGTGAACGTAGAGTCTATCACACCCAATCATCACGTGGTGTCTCAAAACAATAAACTTTCGCAATAGTGCACACTCGGGGAGAACACAATTTTATCTTGAAATTAAGTGAGGGATCACCTAATAATGCTACCATCGTCCTAAGCAAAACAAGGTGCATAAAAGGATTAACATCACATGCAATTCATAAGTGACATGATATGGCCATGAACTTGTGCTTTTGATCTCCATCTCCAAAGCACCGGCATGATCTCCATCATCACAGCGCCACACCATGATCTCCATCATCATGATCTCCATCATTGTGCTCCTAGGGTATGTTGCATGGGAAACAAAAAAAATCCTACGCACACAAAGACCTATCATGGTGATGTCCATCTACGGAGGAGATTTGGATCTACGTACCCTTGTAGATGGCACAACAGGAAGCGCTAAGAAACGTGGTTGATGTACTGGAACGTCTTCACATCCCTCGAACCATCCCGCGAACCGTCCCGCGATCCGTCCCACGATCCGTTCCGATCTAGCACAGAACCGACGTCTCCTCCGCGTTCAACACACGTACAGCTCGATGATGATCTCGGCCTTCTTGATCCAGCAAGCAAGACGGAGAAGTAGATGAGTTCTCCGGTAGCGTGACGGCGCTCCGGTGGTGGTGATGATCTACTCGTGTAGGGCTCCACCCGAGCTCCGCAGAAATCCGATTTGGAGGTAAAACTACGTGGTATAGGTTTGAGTTGCACGTGGCAATGTTGTGTCTCAAATCAACCCTAAACCACCAATATTTATAGGAGGGAGGGGGACGGCTAGCCTTGAGGGACAAGGCCCTCAAGGGTGCGCCAGCCAAGGGAGGAGGAGGACTCCTCCTCCAATTCGGTTTGGGAAGGAGGAGTCCTCCTCTTCTTTCCCACCTCCCTCTTTCCCTTTCTCTTTTATTTTCCTTTGGTATTTTCTTATGTGGCGCCATGGGCCCCTTGGGCTGACTCCACCAGCCCACTAAGGACTTGTGGTGCCACCCTAGTGCCTTGGGCTCACTCCCAGGTGGGTGGGCTCCTGCCGGTGAACTCCCAAAACCCATTCGTCACTCCCGGTACACTGCGGGAATTGCCTGAAACTTTCCGGTGACCAAATGAAACCATCCTACATATCAATCTTCATTTCCGGACCATTCCGGAAACCCTCGGGATGTCCGTGGTCTCATACGAGACTCCGAACAACATTCGGTAACCACATATATAACTCAACTATACTAAAACATCATCGAACCTTAAGTGTGCAGACCCTGCGGGTTCGAGAACTATGTAGACATGCCCCGAGGCACTCCCCAGTCAATATCCAATAGCAGGACCTGGATGCCCATATTGGATCCTACATATTCTCCGAAGATCTTATCGGTTGAACCTCGGTGTCAAGGATTCATACAATCCCGTATGTCATTCCCTTTGTCCTTCGTCATGTTACCTACCTGAGATTCGATCGTCGGTATCCGCATACCTATTTCAATCTCGTTACCGACAAGTCTCTTTACTCGTTCTATAATACAAGATCACGTGAGTTACACTTAGTCACATTGCTTGCAAGGCTTGTGTGTGATGTTGTATTACCGAGTGGGCCCCGAGATACCTCTCCGGCACACTGAGTGACAAATCCCAGTCTCGATCCATACTAACTCAACGGACACCTCTGGAGATACGTGTAGAGCACCTTTATAGTCACCCAGTTATGTTGTGACGTTTGATGCACACAAGGTATTCCTCTGGTGTGAGTGAGTTATATGATCTCATGGTCATAGGAACAAATACTTGACACACAGAAAACAATAGCAATGAAACGACACGATCAATATGCTACATTCATAGTTTGGGTCTAGTCCATCACATGATTCTCCTAATGATGCGATCCAGTTATCAAGTGACAACACTTGCATATAGCCAGAAAACCTTGACTATCATTGATCAACTGGCTAGCCAACTAGAGGCTTGCTAGGGACATTGTTTTGTCTATGTATCCACACATGTATCTATGTTTTCATTCAATACAATTATAACATGGATAATAAACGATTTTCTTTAAACAGGAAATATAATAATAACTATTTATCATTGCCTCTAGGGAATATTTCCAACATGTGCTGCCATCGAGGTTGTCGCACCAACCATGCTTATACTACTATTGCTACCGCTTGGCGATAAAGTAAAGCATCACGATGCGCTTAATGAGCGACACACAGGTCATACAATAATTAAAGACAACCCTATGGCTCATGTCGTTTGCCGTAGCATGAACATGCAAGTCGATATTAACTACTACATGATCATCTCATACATCAAATATATCACCTCATGTCATTGTCCATATCACATCACATGCATACCCTGGAAAAACAAGTTAGACGTCCTCTAATTTGTTGTTGCAAATTTTACGTGCCTGCTATGGGTATCTAGTAAGAATGCTTCTTACCTACTTAAAAACCACAACGGTGATATGCAAATTTCTATTTAACCTTCTACAAGGACCGCCTTTTGTCAAATCTGATTTTACTAGAGTAGGAGAGACATACACTCGCCTGCCATGTTTATGCAACATGTTGCATGTCAGTCGATGGAACTGGTCTCTCGTACATGGACGAGTAAAGTTGGTCTAGGCCGCTTCATTGAACAATACCGTGGAATCAAGAAAATACAAATGAGGGAAGGAATACGAATATCAACGCCCACAAATTCCTTTTTGTTCTACTCGAGATGCCATCTACGCATAGACCTGGCCCTTGATGCCACTCTTGGGCAACGTTGCATGGTGATGACCATCTACGAGTGGAGAGTTTGGATCTATATACCTTTGTAGATCGCTAAGTGGAAGCCTTCAAGAATGCGGTTGATGTAGTGGTAAGTCTTCGCGATCCAATCACGAATTGTCCCGCGATCTCCCGATCAAGTGCCGAACGGAAGACACCTCTGCGCTCAACACACGTATAGCTTGGTGATGCCTTCACCTACTTGATCCAGCGAGCAATGGTGAAGTAGCAGCCCGAGTCCTCCGACAGCATGATGGCGTGGTGAGGTGTCGGTTGTGACAGCCCGACACGGCTTCACCGAGGGGTTATGGAGGACAGAAAGTGCAAGGCACCGGAGGGGCAGCGCCGCAACAAGATTGTCGTGTAGCTGCCCCTCTCTACCTCTCTATATATAGGAGGAATGGAGAGAGGAGGGTGCCGTAGGGTTACCCTCTTGGGGCCGGCGACCAAGGGAGGAGGGGCGGCGGCTAGGGTTTGGGTGCCCCCACTTGGGTGCCTTGCCACCCATGTTGGGCTGGCCTGTGCCCGAAAGGAGTACCACCCCCTTCGGCCGAAGTGGTTGGGGAGAGGGCTTGTTCCCAGCCCCCTCTCCTTGGCCCATGAGCTCCCCCAACAATTGTCGGGGCCTCCTGGAACCCCTTTCGGTACTCTGGTAAACCCTCGGTACGCCTCAGAACACTTCCGGACTCCGATGACCTTCATCCTATATATCAATCTTCACCTCCGGACTATTCCAGAGTTCCTTGTCACGTACGGATCTCTTCTGGGACTCCGAACAACCTAAGGTCACCAACACTATGACTCAATTATGCTTATATCCTCATCGTACCTTACGTGTGTAGACCGTGCGAGTTCGAGAACTATGCAGACATGACCGATACACTGTCCGGTCAATAACCAATTGCGAGTCCTAGATGTCCATATGAGTTCCTACATATTCTACAAAGATCTTTCAATGTTTGAACCTCAATGTCAAGGATTTAGTCAATCCCATATGATGTTCCCTTTGTCCTTCGGTATGATAGTTGCCCAAGGTTCGGTCGTCGGTATCTCCATACCTAGTTCAACCTCGTTACCGAAAAGTCTCTTTACATGTTCCGTTATACAGGATCCCGTGACTAACCCCTTAGTCACATTGCCTGCAATTGTATTGTGATGTTGTATTACAGAGTGGGCCCAGAGATACCTCTCCATCACACGGAGTGACAAATCCCAGTCTCGATCCATGCCAACCCAACAGACACCCTCGGAGATACTTGTAGAGCACCTTTATAGTCACCCAGTTACGTTGTGATGTTTGATACACACAAAACATTCCTCCGATGTCCTAGAGTTGCATGATCTCAATAGGAACGGATATGTTGACATGCAGAAAACAGTAGCAGTAAACTGGCACGATCATATGCTACATTTATAGTTTAGGTCTTGTCCATCACATCATTCTCCTAATGATGTGATCCCATTATCAAATGACAACTCATGTCCATGGTCAGGAAACCTTGACCGTCTTTGATCAACGAGCTAGTCCATTAGAGGCTTACTAGGGACGGTGTGGTGTGTATGTATCCACACATGTATTTTAGTTTCCAATCAATACAATTCTAGCGTGGATAATTGATGACCCACAAGTATAGGGGATCAATCATAGTCCTTTCGGTAAGTAAGAGTGTCGAACCCAACGAGGAGCAGAAGGCTCTGATAAATGGTTTTCAGCAAGGTAATAACTGCAAGCGCTAAAAGTAGCGGTATCAAGTGATGGTGTAGTGAGGTGAAACATAGCAAGCGAAAAGTAACAAGTAACAAGTAGTAGCAACGGTGCAGCAAGTGGCCCAATCCCTTTTGTAGCAAGGGACAAGCCTGAACAAAGTCTTATAGGAGGAAAAACGCTCCCGAGGACACACGGGAATTTCTGTCATGCTAGTTACATCATGTTCATATGATTCACGTTCGTTACTTTGATAGTTTGATATGTGGGTGGACCGGCGCTTGGGTACATCCCTAACTTGGACAAGCATCCCACTTATGATTAACCCCTCTCACAAGCATCCGCAACTACGAAGGAAGAATTAAGACAACGTCTAACCATAGCATTAAACTAGTGGATCCAAATGAGCCCCTTACGAAGCAACGCATAGACTGCGGTTTAAGCTTCTATCACTCCAGCAACCCATCATCTACTTACTACTCCCCAATGCCTTCCTCTAGGTCCAAGTATGGTGAAGTGTTATGTAGACGATGTTCACATAACACCACTAGAGGAAAACACAACATACAACATATCAAAATACCGAACGAATATCAAATTCACATGACTATTATCAGCATGACTTATCCCATGTCCTCAGGAACAAAAGTAACTACTCACAAAGTATAATCATAATCATGATCAGAGGTGTAATGAATAGCATCAAGGATCTGAACATAAACTCTTCCACCAAGTAATCCAACTAGCATCAACTACAAAGAGTAATCAACACTACTAGTAACCTTACAAGTACCAATCGGAGTTGTGAGATGGAGATTGGTTAGAAGAGATGAACTAGGGATTGGAGAGGAGGTGGTGCTGATGAATACGTTGATGAATATGCCTCCCCTCCGACGAGAGGAGTGTTGCTGATGACGATGGCGACGATTGCCCCCTCAGGGAGGGAAGTTTCCCCGACAGGATCGTCCTGCCGGAGCTCTAGATTGGATCTGCTCAAGTTCCGCCTCGTGACGGTGGCGAAACCACGAAAAAGCTCCTGATTGATTTTTTCTGGAATGAAACCCTTCACATAGCAAAAGAGGGGGGCTAGTGGGCCGTCAGGGAGCCCACAAGCTTGCCTTCTGCCACCAGGGGGGGTGGCGGTGGCAGGGCTTGTGGTTCCCTGGTGGCGCCCCTCCGGTACTTCTTTCGCCTAGTATATTTTATATAATCCCAAAAAAAATCCACGTAACTTTTCAGGGCATTTGGAGATATGCAGAATAGTGGAATAAGATTTGTTCCTTTTCCAGTCCAGAATTCCAACTGCCTGAATTTTCCCTCTTCAAATAAACCTTGCAAAATAAGAGAGAAAATGCATGAATATGGTACCACAAAGTAATATAACAGCCCATAAAGCAATAAACATCAACATGAAAGCATGATGCAAAATGGACGTATCAACTCCCCCAAGCTTAGACCTCGCTTGTCCTCAAGCGAAAACCAAGTTCCAAAAACATGTCCACATGTTGAGGGACGAAGGTGTCGATAAAACATAATACAGACATGAGGGCATCATGATCACACATAGGACCGCAATACATCATAAAGATTCTTATGGGAAAGTAACAATTCCTTCACAAAGCAAAGCATGAAGCAAAAACCTTACCGAGAAGTAACCAACAACAGTCCAAAGTCATTGAAGCAATTGCAATTTATCACAACATCGGAAAGAGTCAAGTAAGAGTTTGTGAGGCAAATCCACATACTCAATCATCTCTTTTGTTTTCCACAATTGTTACAACTCACGTGGTACTCATGGTGTCAACGTTTCAGCTGGACACAGAGGAAGATAGGGGCTTATAGTTTTGCCTCCCAACTATTTATCTCAAGGGTAAAGTCAACAATAATAAAGCATAATTACTCAACTCCAAGTTGATATATGAATATAGATCTTTCCCAAGCATGTGATGGTAGCCAAGACAAAGGCAAAAATAGGGAATTGGTGAAGATCACCATGACTCTTACAAGGAAAAAAAAGTAAAGGTACAAGATAGGCCCTTCGCAGAGGGAAGCAGAGGTTGTCATGCGCTTTTGAGGTTTGAATGCGTGTCCTCTTAGTGCGGAGGAACGTCACTTTATATTGCCTCATGTGACAAAGAACTTTATTATGCAGTCTGTCGCTTTTATGTCTTCCTCATCACAGGTTCATACAAAGCTTATTTTCCACACACTAATAGATCATAAGAGAGCAATTTTTATTGCTTGCACCGATGACAACTTACTTGAAGGATCTTATTCAATCCATAGGTAGGTATGGTGGACTCTCATGGCCAAACTGGGTTGGAGATTTATGGATGCACAAGTAGTATCTCTACTTGGTGCGGGAGTTTTGGCTAATGTGAGGTGGAAGCAATCGTGACATGCTAAGGGATCTCTAATCATATAACATTGTTTGGAACCAAGCAAACACAATTCATTATGTTGTCTTCCTTGTCCAACATCTACTCCTAAGCATGTAATAGTTTGGTGAGTGCTTACAATTGTAAAAAGTGTCTAAGATGATATATTTATATGTGAACCTCTCTTTCCTTATTACTTCTTATTAATTGCAACAATGACTGAGGTCTATGTTGATTTATTCTCAACAAGTTTCAGTCATGATACGTGTCATATCTGAAGTTATCACTTTCCATCAGATCGTCTCATGATCTTTCATGCTATCGTTCTTTTCTTTTGATCATGACACAAAGCAAAGCCCTTGACTAAGATACTCTTTATTATATAGCTCGCAAGCTCGAATACATCGGGGGAGAGACAAAAGAAAAAGACTCAAACTAAACACTAAAGACTTATTCCTCCAAGAGAAGAAATAAAAACTGAAAAGGAAAGAACTAAAACAAAGGTAAAAGCAAAAGATATAAAGGTGATACAATACCAGGGCAACTCCCCCAAGCTTGGCAGAAGCCAAGGGGATTTCCCATACCAATGCTTAGTTGTATTCCTTTGGTGGTGATGGTGGTGGAGTTGTTGAAGCAGTCTTGAGCTTGTGTAATTTCCACTTGAGCAAAAAGTTATGCTCCCTTAGATCGTCATTTTCCTCCTCAAGTTTCAAAACTCTATGGCAAAGCTCCTGCTTACTCTCCTGCAGGAAACGAGAGGGGTTAAATATGGTCTTAGGCTTCTTCCTGGAGTTGGGGAGGCTTGACTTCTTGAACTCCACATGGGTGTTTGCAGGTTGAGGTAGAGGAGCCTCCTCTTCATCGGAACTCGGGAAGGGTCCCATATAATCAAAGCCCCAGACATCGAACGGTTCAATGAGAAGTGAATAGTTCATAGGCATTTCCTGACTCTTACTGATGTTCCCTATTCTTTGGCATTCATCACAAGACAAGACAAACTTACGGGCATCCATAAAGAGAGTGTGCCAATAGAAACCTGATTGCAATACCTTATGAGCAGTTCTATCTCCAGCATGGTGTCCTTTGTAGGCTTCGGAATGACACTTCTGCAAGATCTGTCCCTGTTCATGTTCAGGCACACAACATCTAATAACACCATCTACTCCCTCCTTATAAAGGTGAGGATCATCCCAAAAGTAGTGTCTCAAATCAAAGAAGAATTTCTTCTTTTGTTGATAGGTGAAACTGGGTGGTATGTATTTGGCTACGATATAGTTTGCGTAATCAGCATACCACGGTGCACTATGTGAAGTACGGATGACATTCAATTGCTCATCAGGAAATCTATCATCAATAGGTAGTGGGTCATCAAGGACATTCTCTAGCCTAGACAAGTTATCTGCTACAGGGTTATCAGCACCCTTTCGGTAAACGACGTGCAAATCAAATTCCTGTAGCAGGAGAACCCGTCTGATCAGTCTAGGCTTAGCGTCCTTATTCTCCATAAGGTACTTAATAGCAGCATGATCAGAGTGAATAGTGACTTTGGAGTCAACTATGTAAGATCTGAACTTTTCACATGCAAACACGACTGCTAAAAACTCCTTTTCCGTAGAGGCATAGTTTCTTTGGGCACTGTCTAGAGTTTTACTAGCGTAGTGAATAACATTTAACTTCTTGTCAACTCTTTGTCCTAGAACAGCACCAACAGCATAATCACTAGCGTCACACATGATTTCAAAGGGCAAGTTCCAGTCAGGTGGTTGAACAATAGGTGCGGTTATCAAAACCTTCTTAAGTATTTCGAAAGCTTCCTCTCAATCCTCATCAAAAACAAAAGGAACATCCTTCTGCAAGAGGTTGGTAAGAGGCCTAGAAATCTTAGAGAAGTCTTTAATGAACCTTCTATAGAAACCAGCATGACCTAGGAAACTTCGTATACCTCTGATATCTGTGGGCCAAGGCATTTTCTCAATTGCATCAACCTTAGCCTTATCAACTTCAATGCCTCTTTCAGAAATTTTGTGTCCTAAGACGATACCTTCATTAACCATAAAGTGGCACTTCTCCCAATTCAAGATGAGGTTGGTATCTTCGCATCTCTGTAAGACTCGATCAAGGTTGCTGAGGCAATCATCAAAGGAAGACCAGTAAATGGAGAAGTCATCCAGGAAAACCTCGACAATCGTTTCACAAAAGTCAAAGAATATATCCATCATACATCTTTGAAAGGTGGCAGGTGCATTGCATAAGCCAAAAGGCATACGTCTATAAGCAAAGGTACTGAAGGGGCAGGTGAAAGTGGTTTTCTCCTGATCAGATTGTGCAACACCTATTTGCGAGAAACCTGAATAACCGTCTAGAAAGCAGAAGTGTGTGTGTTTTGATAGCCTTTCTAGCATTTGGTCGATAAACGACAAAGGATAATGATCTTTCCTGGTTGCCTTGTTCAGTTTCCGGAAATCTATCACCATCCTATAGCCGGTAATAATCCTTTGTGGGATTAGTTCATCCTTATCATTAGGAACGATGGTGATACCTCCCTTCTTAGGTATGCAATGTACTAGACTTACCCAATCACTATGAGCAACATGATAAATGATTCCTTCTTCCAAAAGCTTTAATATTTCTTTTCTAACGACCTCTTTCATCTTAGGATTTAATCTCCTTTGATGACCAGCAACTGGTTTAAAGTGAGGATCGGTTTTAATCTTGTGCTGACATAGAGTGGGACTAATACCCTTAAGATCATCAAGAGTATATCCAATAGCAGCATGGTGCTTCCTGAGAGTTCTTAGTAACTTCTTCTCTTCGTGCTCTGAGAGGAGAGCACTAATAATAACAAGATATATCTCCTTCTCATCAAGATAGGCATACTTAAGAGTATCAGGCAACTGTTTAATCTCGAACAGAGGATCACCCTTTGGTGGGGGAGGATCCCCAAGCAGTTCAACATGCAGATTATTCTTGAGAATATGATATTGTTCTAAGACAATTTTATCTATCTCATCTCTCTCTGCCATATGCATATCATTTTCATGCTCAGTAGATATTGCTCTAAAGGATCCGTAGGAGGTACGGCAATAGAGGCAAGAGCAATAATTTCATCCCTTCTAGAGGACTCTTTTTCATGGGGTTGTCTTCCAAACTTGGAGAAGTTAAATTCATGAGACACACTCTCGAAACTAACTGTGTCAGTCTGCTTAATGCAATCAATGTGAGCATTGACAGTGTTGAGAAAGGGTCTACCAAATATGATGGGGCAAAAGCTATCTTGTGCAGTACCAAGGACGAGGAAATCAGTAGGATACTTCGTCTTACCACACAGGACTTCTACGTCTCTCAAAATTCCCAAAGGGCAGATAGTGTCTCTATTAGCTAGCATAATAGTGACATCAATGGGTTCTAACTCAGCAGGTGCAATCTCATCTTTGATTTCATCATATAGAGAACGGGGTATTGCACCAACACTAGATCCCATATCACATAAACCATGGTAACAATGATCTCCTATCTTGACAGAAACAACGGGCAGGCCAACTACAGGTCCGTATTTGTCTTTCGCGTGAGGTTTAGCAATTATAGCGGAGTCCTCACAGAATTTGATAACATGCCCATATATGTCTTCGGTTAAGAGATCTTTGATAATAGAAACACTAGGTTCAACTCTAATCTCCTCACGGGGTGCAAGTGGTCTAATGTAAGCCCTACGTATCACAGTTGGAGCTTTAGAATAATCCTTTATCCTAGTAGGGTATGGTGGTTTCTCAGTGTAAGCACAAGGAACAACAGGATCACTAAAAGCAATGACTTTCTCCTCAACTAGATTGGTTTTGACTATGTTGCTTTCTACAGGAGGATGATACTTAAACCACTTCTCTTTGGGAAGATCAACATGAGCAGCAAAAGATTCACATAGAGAAGCTACTATCTCAGAGTCAAGTCCATACTTAGCGCTAAAATCTCTAGAAGTGTTTGTCTCAACAAAAGATTTAACGCAATCAAACTAGAAATTCATACCTGACTCCTTACCTTCCTCCAGCTCCCAATCTTCAGAGTTACGTTTGATTCTCTCCAATAAATTCCACTTGTGGTCAATATCCTTCTTCATAAAAGAACCAGTACAAGAAGTGTCAAGCATGGTACGATCTTCATGAGAAAGCCGAGCATAAAAGTTTTGAGTGATGATTTCTCTCGAGAGCTCATGATTGGGGCATGAATATAACATTGATTTAAGCCTCCCTAAGCTTGAACTATGCTTTCCCTGTCACGAGGACAAAAGTTATAAATAAAGTTCCGATCACGATGTACTAAATGCATAGGATAGAACTTTTGATGAAATTCCAATTTCAACCGATTGTAGTCCCATGATCCAGTATCATCACATAGACTATACCATGTCAACGCCTTATCCTTCAAAGATAAAGGAAATACTTTCTTATTTACCTCATCCTCGGGCAAACCTGCAAGCTTAAATAAACCACAAACTTCATCTACATAGATTAGATGCAAGTCTGGATGTGAAGATCCATCTCCTGTAAAAGGATTAGCCAGCAGTTTCTCAAGCATACCCGAAGGAATTTCATAAAAGATATTTTCAGTAGGTACCTCAGGTTGAGGAACGAATCCTGGTGCTTCCGTTCGTGGTGAAGATACCCTGAACAAACTCCTCAAAGGAACAGTTTCCATAGTAACAAGTGAAAATAAATTTCAGCATAGTGTAAAAATGTTTCCTTACCAATTTCCACTTACCAAAAGCGCTTCACTCCCCGGCAACGGCGCCAGAAAAGAGTCTTGATGACCCACAAGTATAGGGGATCAATCGTAGTCCTTTCGATAAGTAAGAGTGTCAAACCCAACGAGGAGCAGAAGGCTCTCATAAACGGTTTTCAACAAGGTAATAACTGCAAGCACTGAAGGTAGCGGTAACAAGTGATGGTGTAGTGAGGTGAAACGTAGCAAGCGAAAAGTAACAAGTAACAAGTAACAAGTAGTAGCAACGGTGCAGCAAGTGGCCCAATCCATTTTGTAGCAAGGGACAAGCCTGAACATAGTCTTATAGGAGGAAAAACGCTCCCGAGGACACACGGGAATTTTTGTCATGCTAGTTTCATCATGTTCATATGATTCACGTTCGTTACTTTGATAGTTTGATATGTGGGCGGACCGGTGCTTGGGTATTGACCTTACTTGGACAAGCATTCCACTTATGATTAACCCCTCTCGCAAGCATCCGCAACTACGAAAGAAGAATTAAGACAACGTCTAACCATAGCATTAAACTAGTGGATCCAAATCAGCTCCTTACGAAGCAATGCATAGACTGGGGTTTAAGCTTCTGTCACTCCAGCAACCCATCATCTACTTACTACTCCCCAATGCCTTCCTATAGGCCTAAGTACGGTGAAGTGTTATGTAGTCGACGTTCACATAACACCACTAGAGGAAAAGCCAACATACAACATATCAAAATACCGAACGGATATCAAATTCACATGACTATTATCAGCATGACTTATCCCATGTCCTCAGGAACAAAAGTAACTACTCACAAAGCATAATCATAATCATGACCAGAGGTGTAATGAATAGCATCAAGGATCTGAACATAAACTCTTCCACCAAGTAATCCAACTAGCATCAACTACAAAGAGTAATCAACACTACTAGTAACCTTACAAGTATCAATCAGAGTCGTGAGACGGAGATTGGTTACAAGATATGAACTAGGGATTGGAGAGGAGATGGTGCTGATGAAGATGTTGATGAAGATGCCTCCTCTCCGACGAGAGGAGTGTTGGTGATGACGATGGCGACGATTTCCCCCTCCGGGAGGGAAGTTTCCCCGGCAGGATCGTCCTGACGGAGCTCTAGATTGGATCTGCTCAAGTTCCGCCTCGTGACGGCGGCGAAACCACGAAAAAGCTCATGATTTATTTTTTCTGGAATGAAACCCTTCACATAGCAAAAGAGGGGGGCTAGTGGGCCGTCAGGGAGCCCACAAGCTTGCCTTCCGCCACCAGGGTGGTGGCCGTGGCAGGGCTTGTGGATGTGCTCAAGTTCTGCCTCGTGGCGGCGGCGAAACCACGAAAAAGCTCCCGATTGATTTTTTCTGGAACGAAACCCTTGAAATAGCAAAAGAGGGGGGCTAGTGGGCCGTTAGGGAGCCAACAAGCTTGCCCTCCGCCACCAGGGGGTGGCGGTGGTAGGGATTGTGGCTCCCTGGTGGCCCCCTCCGGTACTTCTTTCGCCCAGTATTTTTTATATGATCCCAAAAAAATCCACGTAACTTTTCAGGGCATTTGGAGATGTGCAGAATAGTGGACTAAGATTTTCTCCTTTCCTAGTCCAGAATTCCAGCTGCCTGAATTCTCCCTCTTCAAATAAACCTTGCAAAGTAAGAGAGAAAAGGCATGAATGTGGTACCACAAAGTAATATAACAGCCCATAAAGCAATAAACATCAACATGAAAGCATGATGCAAAATGGACGTATCAATAATAAACGATTATCTTGTACTAGGAAATATAATAATAACTATTTTATTATTTTCTCTAGGGCATATGTACAACATATCTATGACCTTGCGTCTAGGGAATTTGTTATTTCTGGGCGTGGAAGACTACCTTTGGATGAGGAGTCCGTTTTGTGCACATTAGGTGTACCCCGTGGGGAATTGATTATTCCTTATGAGACGAACAATGAAATTGAGCAAGAATTGTTCCCCCATTCTTTTCCTAGTGGTGCAACCATTCCTAATAAGACGGTGCTTGCAACGTCGATCGAAAAGATGAAAACCCACGGTGATGTAGTCAAGATGAAGCTTCTAATGGACTTGATTTTGTTTGTCTTTGCGTCTACCACTTTGCTATGTCCAAGCATTAAATGCTTCCTTATCCCGATGATTGTTTTGCCTCTATTTTTGTTGGTCCATAATGGCTCATGATGTTTTCCTGTGTCTCTGTTCATGTTCTTCAAATCTTTGCTTTTTTGCGGGCAAGACTTGACGATGTGAAGAACATGAATTGGTGCAAATTCATTGCTGATGTCCTGCATGATGCACTCTCAAAGAAGATGTACCAGAAGGGCTGCCGCCTACACCTAATGGTATTCTTGTTTTGTTCTCAGCATGTATTTTTACCAGGAGTTGATTTTTTATTGTTGGTAATGCATAAAACGTAATAATCTAGGGGCACTCAAACTTGAATTGTATCTTATTGGTACGCTTTTTTTAGTAAGCAAAATATGCGGCAGATGTACTCGATCATGTATGGAAACTGTAGTTGTGCAGTGATGACCCACAAGTATAGGGGATCAATCGTAGCCCTTTCGATAAGTAAGAGTGTTGAACCCAATGAGGAGAAGAAGGCTCTGATAAACGGATTTCAGCAAGGTAATAACTGCAAGCACTGAAAGTAGCGATAACAAGTGATTGTGTAGCGAGGCGAAACATAGCAAGCAAAGAGTAACAAGTAACAAGTAGTAGCAACGGTGCAGCAAGTGGCCCAATCCATTTTGTAGCAAGGGACAAGCCCGAACAAAGTCTTATAGGAGGAAAAACGCTCCCGAGGACACACGGGAATTTCTGTCATGCTAGTTTCATCGTGTTCATATGATTCACGTTCGTTACTTTGATAGTTTGATATGTGGGTGGACCGGCGCTTGGGTACTGCCCTTACTTGGACAAGCATCCCACTTATGATTAACCTCTCTCGCAAGCATCCGCAACTACAAAAGAAGAATTAAGACAAAGTCTAACCATAGCATTAAACTAGTGGATGCAAATGAGCCCCTAACGAAGCAACGCATAGACTGGGGTTTAAGCTTCTGTCACTCCTGCAACCCACCATCTACTTACTACTTCCCAATGACTTCCTCTAGGCCCAAATATGGTGAAGTGTTATGTAGTCGATGTTCACATAACACCACTAGAGGAAAAGACAACATACGTCATATCAAAATACCAAACGAATATCAAATTCACATGACTATTATCAGCATGACTTATCCCATGTCCTCAGGAACAAAAGTAACTACTCACAAAACATAATCATAATCATGACCAGAGGTGTAATGAATAGCATCAAGGATCTGAACATAAACTCTTCCACCAAGTAATCCAACTAGCATCAACTACAAAGAGTAATCAACACTACTAGCAACCTTACAAGTACCAATCGGAGTTGCGAGACGAAGATTGGTTACAAGAGATGAACTAGGGATTGGAGACAAGATGGTGCTGATGAAGATGTTGATGAAGATGCCTCCCCTCTGACGAGAGGAGTGTTGGTGATGACGATGGTGACGATTTCCCCCTCTCGGAGGGAAGTTTCCCCGGCAGGATCGTCCTGCCGGAGCTCTAGATTGGATCTGCTCAAGTTCCGCCTCGTGGCGGCGACAAAACCACAAAAAAGCTCCCTCTTGATTTTTTTCCAGACCAGGATGCTTCAAATAGCAAAAGAGGGGGGCTAGTGGGCCTTCAGGCAGCCCACAAGCTTGCCCACCGCCACCAGGGGGTGGTGGCGGAATGGGGGCTTGTGGGGCCCTGGTGGCCCCCCTCCAGTAGTTCTTTCGCCCATTATTTTTAATATAATCCAGAAAAAATCCACGTAAATTTTCAGGGCATTTGGAGATCTGCAGAATAGTGGACTAGGATTTGCTCCTTTTCTAGTCCAGAATTCCAGCTGCCTGAATTCTCACTCTTCAAATAAACCTTGCAAAATAAGAGAGAAAAGGCAAAAATATGGTACCACAAGTAATATAACAGCCCAAAAAGAAATAAATAACAACATGAAAGCATGATGCAAAATGGACGTATCAACTCCCCCAAGCTTACACCTCGCTTGTCCTCAAGCGAAAACCAAGTTCCAACAACATGTCCACATGTTGAGGGACGAAGGTGTCGATAAAACATAATACGGACATGAGGGTATCATGATCACACATAGAACAAAAATACAACATAAAGATTCTTATGGGAAAGTAACAATTCCTTCACAAAGCAAAGCATGAAGAAAAAAACCTTACCAAGAAGTAACCAACAATAGTCCATAGTCATTGAAGCAATTGCAATTTATCACAACATCAGAAAGAGTCAAATAAGAGCTTGTAAGGCAGACCCACATATTCAATCATCTCTTTTATTTTCCGCAATTGTTACAACTCACGTGGTACTCATGGTGTCAAAGTTTCAGCTGGACACAGAGGAAGATAGGGGCTTATAGTTTGCCTCCAAACCATTTACCTCAAGGGTAAAGTCAACAACAATAAAGCATGAGTACTCAACTCCAAGTTGGTATATGAATATATATCTTTCCCAAGCATGTGACGGTAGCCAAGACAAAGGCAAAAATGGAATTGGTGAAGATCACCAAGAGTCTTACAAGGGTAAAAAGTAAAGGTACAAGATAGGCCCTTCACAGAGGGAAGCAGAGATTGTCATGCGCTTTTGAGGTTTGAATGCGTGTCCTCTTAGTGCGGAGGAACGTCACTTTATATTGCCTCCTGTGACAAAGAACTTTATTATGCAGTCTGTCGCTTTTATGTCTTCCTCATCACAGGTTCGTACAAAGCTTATTTTGCACACACTAATAGATCATACATATTAGAGAGCAATTTTTATTGCTTGCACCGATGACACCTTACTTGAATGATCTTATTCAATCCATAGGTAGGTATGGTGGACTCTCAAGGCAAAACTGGTTGGAGGTTTATGGATGCACAAGTAGTATCTCTACTTGGTGCGGGAGTTTTGGCTAATATGAGGTGGAAGCTATCGTCACATGCTAAGGGATCTCTAATCATATAACATTGTTTGGAACCAAGCAAACACAATTCATTATGTTGTCTTCCTTGTCCAACATCTACTCCTAGGCATGTAATAGTTTGGTGAGTGCTCACAATTGTAAAAAGTGTCTAAGATGATATATTTATATGTGAACCTCTCTTTCCTTATTACTTCTTATTAATTTTAACAAGGAATGAGGTCTATGTTGATTTATTCTCAGCAAGTTTCAATCATCATACGTGTCATAAGTGAAGTTATCACTTTCCATAAGATCGTCTCATGATCTTTCATGCTATCGTTCTTTTCATACTTTTGATCATGGCAAAAAGCAAAGCCCTTGACTAAGAAACTCTTTATTATATAGCTCGTAAGCTCGAATACACCGGGGGAGAGACAAAAGCAAAAGACTCAAACTAAAAACTAAAGACTTATTCCTCTAAAAGAAGAAATAAAAACTGAAAAGGAAAGAACTAATACAAAGGTAAAAGCAAAAGATATAAAGGTGATACGATACCAGGGCAACTCCCCCAAGCTTGGCAGAAGCCAAGGGGATTGCCCATACCAATGCTTAGTTGTCTTCCTTTGGCGGTGATGGTGGTGTTGTTGGAGCAGTCTTGAGCTTGTCTAATTTCCACTTGAGCAAAAAGTTCTGCTCCCCTAGATCGTCATTTGCCTCCTCAAGTTCAAAAACTCTATGGCAAAGCTCCTGCTTACTCTCCTGCAAGAAACGAGAAGGGATAAACAAGGTCTTAGGCTTCTTCCTATGGTCAGGAAGGCTTGACTTCTTGAACTCCACATGGGTGTTTGCAGGTTGAGGTAGAGGAGCCTCCTCTTCATCGGAACTCGTTTGTTCCTTCCCTTTGGGCTTATAGTCCTCTTCCTCCTCAGTGGTCCAGCCATATGGTTCCAAGTCCCCATACACCTTGGGGTTAGCAAGGTAGTCAGCCACATAGCTCTCTCCTTCTGAATCCTGAGAAGACATCTTGACCTAAATCTGCGGCAGACAACAAGCTCGAAACGAAAACAGAGGAAAACTACGCGATACGGAGATCAAAACCTTCGGGCGACTATATATTGATTTTTTCTCGGCCAGAAGGAGTCCTCCGCAAGAAAACAGAGTCCGGGAGGCACACGAGGTGCCCACAAGCTTGCCCACCGCCACCAGGGGGGTGGTGGCGGAGTGGGCCCTTGTGGTTGCCTCGTTCGCTCTCCGGACTGCTTTTTATTTTTCTAATTTTCCAAAAATTCCAAAACTGAGGAAATTTCCTATTGGAAAAGTATCGGAGTCCAATTTCTTGCCGAAACAGACACATCTTCGTTTTCAAGGTCTGAAATAGGCTCATAAACATCCCTTATGTACTCCTCTGGAGGTATGACACTGATGATATTGGTCTCAAAATTTATTGGAGTACCAGAGATGTAATGCTTGATTCTTTGCTCATTTACCACTCTAGGAAAATTTCCTTCCGTGTTATTGATTTTGATGGCACCAGAACGATATACTTCCTTGACAACATAGGGGCCTTCCCATTTAGAGAGAAGCTTGCCTGCAAAGAATCTCAAATGAGAATTGTATAGCAAGACATAATCACCTACATTGAACTCTCGTTTCTGTATTCGTTTGTCGTGCCATCTCTTAACCTTTTCCTTGAACAACCTGGCATTCTCATATGCCTGGGCTCTCCATTCATCTAACGAGCTGATATCAAACAACCGCTTCTCACTAGCAAGTTTGAAATCAAAGTTGAGCTCTTTGATTGTCCAATAAGTTTTGTGTTCCAGCTCAAGAGGTAAATGACATGCCTTACCATAAACCATTTTATACGGTGACATGCCCATGGGATTCTTATAAGCAATCCTATAAGCCCATAGTGCATCGTCAAGTTCGCTAGACCAGTTCTTTCGAGATCTATTGACGGTCTTTTGTAGGATCAACTTGATCTCCCTATTACTCAACTCCACTTGACCACTAGACTCAGGATGATAAGGAGATGCAACTCTATGGTTGACATCATACTTAGCTAGCATCTTGCAGAAAACACCATGAATGAAGTGTGAACCGCCATCAGTCATCAAGTATCTAGGGACTCCAAATCTTGGGAATATGACTTCTTTAAGCATCTTAATAGAGGTGTGGTGATCTGCATTTTTAGTGGGGATAGCTTCTACCCACTTAGTAACGTAATCCACAGCAACTAAGATGTGAGTGTACCCATTGGAACTCGGGAAGGGTCCCATATAATCAAAGCCCCAGACATCAAATGGTTCAATGACAAGTGAATAGTTCATAGGCATCTCCTGACGCTTACTGATGTTCCCTATCCTTTGGCATTCGTCACAAGATAAGACAAACTTACGAGCATCCTTGAAGAGAGTGGGCCAATAGAAACCTGATTGCAATACCTTATGGGCTGTTCTATCTCCAGCATGGTGTCCTCCGTAGGCTTTGGAATGACACTTGTGCAGGATCTGTCCCTGTTCATGTTCAGGCACACAACATCTAATAACACCATCTACTCCTTCCTTATAAAGTTGAGGATCATCCAAAAAGTAGTGTCTCAAATCAAAGAAGAACAATAGGATCATTATAGGCAATGACTTTCTCTTCAACTGGATTGGGTTTAACGACATTGACTTCTAAGGGAGGATGATATTTAAACCACTTCTCTTTGGGGAGATCAATATGAGCAGCAAATGATTCCCACAATGAAGCTACTATCTCAGAGTCAAGTCCATACTTAGCGCTAAGATCACAAAAAGTATTTGTTTCAACAAAGGATTTAACGCAATTAAACTTGAAATTCATACCTGACTCCTTACCTTCATCAAGCTCCCAATCTTCAGAGTTGCGTTTAATTCTTGCCAATAAATTCCATTTGAAGTCAATATCTCTCTTCATAAAAGAACCGGTACAAGAAGTCTCAAGCATGGTGTGATCATCATGAGAAAGCCGAGCATAGAAGTTCTGAATGATAATTTCTTTTGAGAGCTCATGGTTGGGGCATGAATATAACATGTATTTAAGCCTCCCCCAATCTTGAGCGATGATTTTTCTGTCACGAGGCCAAAAATTATAAATATAATTCCGATCACGATGTACTAGATGCATAGGATAAAACTTTTGATGAAATTCCAATTTCAACCGATTGTAGTTCCATGATCCAGTATCATCACATAGCCTATACCATGTCAATGCCTTATCCCTCAAAGATAAGGGAAAGACCTTCTTCTTGACCTCATCCTCGGGCAAACATGCAAGCTTAAATAAACCACAAACTTCATCTACATAGGTTAGATGCAAGTCTGGATGAGATGTTCCATCTCCTGTAAAAGGATTAGCCAGCAGTTTCTGAATCATACCCGGAGGAAATTCATAGAAAATATTTTCAGTAGGTGCAGCAGGTTGAGGATCAACTCTTTGTGCTTCCGTTCGAGGTGAAGATACCACGAACAAGCCCCTCAAAGGATTAGTTTCCATAGTGACAAGTGACAATAAATTTCAGCACACTATATAAATGTTTCCTTACCAAGTTCCACTTACCAAACGCGCTTCACTCACTGGCAAAGGCGCTAGAAAAGAGTCTTGATGACCCACAAGTATAGGGATCTATTGTAGTCCTTTCAATAAGTAAGAGTGTCGAACCCAACGAGGAGCAGAAGGATCTCACAAGTGGTTTTCAACAAGGTAATATCTGCAAGCACTGAAATTATCGGTAACAAGTAGTTGTGTGGTGAGATGATTCATAGCAAGTAGCAAGTAACAAAAGTAACAACGGTGCAGCAAAGTGTCCCAATCCCTTTTGTAGCAAGGGACAAGCCTGCACAAAGTCTTATAGGAGGTAAAACGCTCCCGAGGACACATGGGAATTTCCGTCAAGCTAGTTTTCATCATGTTCATATGATTCGCGTCCGGTACTTTGATAGTTTGATATGTGGGTGGACCGATGCTTGGGTACTGCCCTTACTTGGACAAGCATCCCACTTATGATTAACCCCTCTCGCAAGCATCCGCAACTACGAAAGAAGAATTAAGACAAAGTCTAACCATAGCATTAAACTAGTGGATCCAAATCAGCCCCTTATGAAGCAACACATAAACTAGGGTTTAAGCTTTTGTCACTCTAGCAACCCATCATCTACTTACTACTTCCCATTGCCTTCCTCTAGGCCCAAACAATGGTGAAGTGTTATGTAGTCGACGTTCACATAACACCTCTAGAGGAAAAACAACATACAACACATAAAAATATCGAACGAATACCAAATTCACATGACTACTTATAGCATGACTTATCCCATGTCCTCAGGAACAAAAGTGACTACTCACAAAGCATAATCATATTATTGACCAGAGAGGTAATGAATAGCATCAAAAATCTGAACATAAAATCTTCCACCAAGTAATCCAACTAGCATCAACTACAAAGAGTAATTAACACTACTAGCAACCTTACTAGTACCAATCGAAGTCGCGAGACGGAGATTGGTTACAAGAGATGAACTAGGGTTTGGAGATGAGATGGTGCTGATGAAGATATTGATGGTGATGAGTCCCCTCCGATGAGAGGAGTGTTGGTGATGACAATGGCGGCAATTCCCCCCCCCCCCGGGAGGGAAGTTTCCCCGGCAGGATCGTCCTGCCGGAGCTCTAGATTGGTTCTGCTCAAGTTCAGCCTCGTGGCGGCGGCGAATCCTCTGAAAAGCCTCCTCTTGATTTTTTTGGAACGAAATCCTTCTTGTAGCAAAAGGGGGGAGCCAGAGGGCCAAGTGGGAGCCCACAAGCCCCCTAGGCGCGGCCAGGGGGAGGCCGCGCCTAGTAGGCTTGTGGCCTCGTGCTGGCTCCCCTCTGGTACTTCTTCGGCCCAGTGTTTTTTATAAATCCCAAAACAATACTCGTTGATTTTCACAACTTTTGGAGTTGCGCAGAATAGGTATCTCAAACTTGCTCCTTTTTCAGGCCAGAATTCCAGCTGCCAACATTCTCCCTCTTCATGTGAACCTTGCAAAATAAGAGAGAAAAGGCATAAGTATTGTACCGTGAAGTGTAATAACAGCCCAAAAAGCGATAAATATCAACATGAAAGCATGATGCAAAATGGACGTATCACTAGGCTACAACATCGTCAAGATGCCCAGGAGTGGCGTGTGCTCACCGTCGTGGGGGACGTCAAGGACGCATCTTGGGTACTCGAGCTCTCCCAGAAGGCCGCGGCCGTGGCACACGCCAACCTCACGGGCGCGGTGCATGCCGCGGAGGTCCCTAGGGACGTCCCCAACATCGCGCGTGTGAAGAGGAAGTAGTTGTTCTCCCAGGACCGGGCAGGAACAAAGTAAGTACCGGTGGATGAAGGAAGTTCGGCTCCCACCTTCACCATCGGCGCAAACCTCCCCCAAGACCAAAAGAAGGCATTGGTAGATTTCCTCAGGGCGAACAAGGACACATTCGCCTGGAGCGCCTCCGACCTGGTGGGGGTCCCGAGGGACGCCATTGAGCACCACCTCATGGTACGCCTGAACGCGCGCCCGGTGAAGCAGAAGGCAAGGAGGGAGGCCCCAGAGAAGCAGGCGTTCATCACCCAAGAGGCGCGCAAACTTAAGGAGGAAGGGGTCATCCGAGAGGTGCGCTACCCGGAATGGGTGGCCAACTTGGTGGTCGTCCCAAAGAAGTGCGGGAAGGAGCACATGTGCGTCGACTTCACGAGCCTCAATAAGGCTTGCCCTTAGGACCCATTCCCGCTACCACGCATCGAGTAGATCATGGATTCCACCGCAGAGTGGGATCTCGTGTGCTTCGTGGATGCATTCTCGGGCTACCACCAAATCAAGATGGCGGTGGAGGACGTCGAGAAGACAACCTTCCTCTCTCCATGTGGGGTGTACTGCTACGAGTTCATGCCCTTTGGGCTGCGGTATGCCGGGGCAACCTTCCAATGGTTGATGCATATTGCTCTGGGACCACAGCTTGGGAGGAACGTAGAGGCCTACGTCAACGACATCGTGGTCAAGTCAATGCAGGCAAAAACCCTGGTGGTGGACCTGAAGGAGACCTTCGCCAACCTAAGGGAGGTGAACCTGAAGCTCAATCCTAAGAAGTGCGTCTTCGGGGTCTCATCAGGCAAACTGCTTGGTTTCCTGGTGTCGCACCGGAGGATCGAGGTAAACCAGGTGAAGATCAATGCCACAAACAAGATGAGCGTGCCCACAACCCTCAAGGAGATGCAGAAGCTGGCAGGGTGTGTTACCTCCTTGGGTTGCTTCATATCCAAGCTCGGCGACTGGGCCCTGCCTTTCTTCAAGATCATGAAAAGAAAAGGGCCCTTCGAATGGACCCTGGAGGCTGAGCAGCCTTCGATGAACTCAAGCAACACCTCACGAGCCCGCCGGTCATGGTGACGCCTCGCCCACGGGAGCCTCTGCTCCTGTACCATGCTGCCACCCCCACTCTGCCAGCGCTATGTTGGTGGCTATAAGGGAGGAGCGAACCAGCAAGGGCACCACTTCGGGGAACCCCAATGGGTCCCCACCCGCGGAGTCTGGGGGATCGCATGACTCGCGAGCTCCGACTTCCTCGTAGGAAGAGGGACCTAAGGCTCAAGCCGCAAGGTCGGGCCATGAGATGCTTAGCCCTCTTGAGGCCCTAACCCCTCCTCCTGATCGCGAGACGCCCGAACCTCGTGAGCTCGCCGAAGTGCATGACGCCCAGGGGGCCGCATCCTCGTCGAGCACCCGGTGTACTTCGTCAGCACAGTGCTGCGGGATGCACGCTTGCACTATCCCATGCAGCAGAAACTCCTTCTAGCACTCCTCATTGCTTCGCGCAAGCTGCGCCACTACTTTCAGGGGCACCCAATCAAGGTTGTCTCCACCTACCTTGGAGAAGATCCTGCATAACCCAAATGCGGCGGGAAGGGTTGCTGAATGGAACATCGAGCTTCAGGTCTTCAACATCGAATTCAGCACGACCAGGGTCATCAAGGGAGCGGCCTTGGCTGACTTCATGGCAGAGTGGACGGACGCACCAGACCGGGGGCTGGAAGGGAGCCAATCCCTTTCCCCCGGTGTGGAGTCACCCGAGGGATGGACCATGCACTTCGATGGAGCCTTCACACGCATAGGAGCAGGGGCTCGAGTCGTGCTCACTTCCCCGACAGGAGACAAGCTCCACTACACTGTGCAGCTCTGCTTCTAGCGTGGGGAGAAGGTCTCCAATAACATAGCAGAGTACGAGGGCCTCATCGCCAGCCTCAAAGCGGTCGTGGCCATGGGGGTCCGGCGGCTCGCCGTGATGGGGGACTCCCGGCTTCTTGTCAACTTCTCCAACAAAGAGTACATGACCAAGGACGAGCACATGGAAGCATATCTGCAAGAGGTACGTAAGATAGAGAAACATTTTCAGGGCCAGGAGCTGCAGCACGTTCCACGTGGCGAGAACAAGGAGGCGGACGACATCACCAAAAGGGCTTCGCGTCGCGAGGCTCAAGTGCCAGGCGTCTTCAAGGAGAGACTCTTCAAGCCTTCCGTGACGCCGTCACCTGAGGGCCTGGCGCCGCGTGGAGAGGAGCTCCCCCCTGCACCGCCCTCGGGTGCTCTAGATTGCGGCCAGGCCTCGGGGGCTCGACTGCTCCTGGCCCTGGAGGCACGAGCGGATGATTGGATGCAGGAACTCGGGGCGTACCTACTCCACGACAAATTGCCGGAGAAGGAGGAAGACACAGAATGCATAGCACGACAAGCCTCGGCCTACTGCTTACGGGACGACGACTTGTACCGTAGGCGCCCGAGCGACGTCGCGCTGTGGTGCATTTCTAGGGAGCAGGGGCACGAACTGCTGGCCGACATCCACGAAGGGTACCGTGGGCATCAATCCTCTTTGCGCATGCTCGCATATAAGGCGTTCAAGTCAGGTTTCTACGCATCGGTGGCCCACCCACGGAGCAATGGCCAGGCGGAGCGTGCCAATGCAGAGGTCCTGCGGGGCCTCAAGGTGAGGAGCTTTAAGAAGAAGCTCGAAGCTTGCGGCCGGGGTTGGGTCGACGAGCTCCTGTCGGTGCTGTGGTCCATCCGCACCATCGCGACTAAGCCCACTGGTGAAACTCCGTTCTTCCTCGTCTACGGAGCTGAGGCAGTCCTTCCCCACGAGATCAAGCACCGCTCCCCGCGGGTCATGGTGTTCGATGAGGAGCATCAGGAGGCTGCGCGGGGGATGGACCTCGTGCTCGGAGAGGAGGCGCGCCGCCGGGCCTCACTCTGAGCCGCGAGGTATCAGCAGGCCTTGCAGCGCTATCACTGCTGCAACATCCGCTCTAGGACACTCGAAGCCGGCGACCTCGTCCTGAGGCGGGTTCAATCCAGGGAGGGCCTGCACAAGCTCTCGCCCATGTGGGAGGGCCCGTTCAAGGTCGCCCATGTCTCCAGGCCTGGCACCATGTTCCTGGAGAGTCAAGACGGAGTCCCTATCGAGAACGCATGGAACATCCAACATCTCCGGAAGTTCTACCCATAACGCTTCTGCACCGCCTGTGCATCGCCTCTACATTGTCCTTCAATTCTCCCGGAACCTACTTCATCCCGTGACACTCTGACGTAATAACGAGCCGAGGTTGTATACGCCCAGGGCCCCCCGAGGATGCGGAAGAGTCCCTCCCACGCCTAGTGGCAGCCCTACGCTCTGCGCTGGGGAGAAGACAGAGGCAATCAACTCAGCCCACCAATGACCATGCCCGACCCAAAAGGAATCAGGCCCCTAATGCCTTGGGGGTAGGGACACTCGCTAGGCCAAAGCATCCTCGCGACCTCCCAGATAGACCCCCACCGTGACACTCTCACGTAATAACGAACCGAGGCTGTATATGCCCAGGGCCCCCCGAGGACACGGAGTGATCCATCCCACGCCTAGTGGAAGCCCTATGCTCCGCGCTGGGGGAGAAAGAGGCGGAGAATAGATTAGGCGCCGGACGCGGATTTCATTTGCTTTTCTTTGACTTGGATTTGCTGATATTTATGAAATCAAACTCGGGGCTTTTCCAAATGAAGTCTTTAAGAAAACCTGTTTTCTTGGCCGTTCTTCATAGCACGCTCTCTTACTCTAAGTCGAGCATTCGCCTGCCCCCCCAGCTCATACACCGTGAGTGGGGCCTGGGCGCACGGTGCGGACACCTCGCCAAGGCCTTGGCGCCCGGATCCTCATGTGGCACTCACGGACGAGTCGGTAGAATCATGCCATCTGATACTCGCTCAAGAGTCCTATTTACGGCTCGCTCAAAAGAGGCGGAGAGGAAACAAAATTCGGTCTTCTCTTACAACAACTGTTTCTCTTGGGACAACTTGAGCGTCTAAGGGGGCTCCTGTGCGTCGCGCCTCAGGAGCCTCACCGTCCAGAAAGCCACTTGGCCACCCTGGTGCCGTCCTTGCACATACGGTCGACATTGGTAACAGGTCGCACCTCACGACGACACGGAAATGTGCGGGACCGGGACCTGCCGACGCAGAGCTTCCTGAATGCATACTAGGGATCTCCAGAAATCAGACCCTTCAAAAGCAGAAAGCAGAATCCCCAAGGGCCTCTTGGATGTCTAAGGGAGCTCTTGACCATCGCGCGTCACGAGCCTCACCGGTCATAAAGCCACTTGGCCACCCTGGTGCATCCAGGCATATTCGGTATGTATGGGGGGAGTCAGGGCCTTGCCCCATGGGGAACAACCTTGGTAACGGGTTGCGCCTCACGACGGCAGGGAAATGTGAGGGACTGGGACCTGTCGACGTAGAGCCACCTTGAATATCTAAGGGGGATCCTGAGCATCGTGCCCCAGGAGCCTTACCGGTCGCAAAGCCACTTGGCCACCCTCGTGCCTTCCAGGCACATTCGGTCGGTATCAGGGGTGTAGAGCCTCGCTCCGTGAGGACCGACCTTGGTAACGGGTCGCGCCTCATGACGACAGGGAAATGAGCGGGACTGGGGCGTGCTGACATAGAGCATCGACCCACTTCACCCGCAACGAGGAGAAGCCAACCAAGCAACGAGCCCCTCAAACACCATAACCATGCCTCACAACCAAAGAGGTTCACTGCAAGCACACCGAGCTAAGTATCCAAATCGACCAAACACAACAGTACTAACAAAAGGGGCGGTCGCCCATATCCATTACATGCCCGAAGGGCTTTTCCTTGTTTTCTTGGACGCAAGGTCAGAAATGAGGAGGAGACAACTAGCGATGGAGGTCCCAAGGGGGCTGCCGTCGCAGGCATCCGACACCCGTGCGCTGGCGCTTAGTCCATGCTCTTGTCTTCCTTCACGGTCACCACAGGAGCAGATGAGCGGCTCCGCACTTGGGGCCTCCCCTCATGGTCCGGGCGTCATGGTCAGGCGGCTTGTTGTAGGTGTTGTCGCTCCTATCGCTCGGGCTCCCTCCGAAGGGGGTGTCGCTGCTGCTAGAGGCGAGGCGCCCACCACCGGAGGCGGGCTCATTGGCAAGATCGCCGCGGCTGGCATCCTCCGGGCAGCAACCTAGACGCTTGCCCTCGCCCCCAAAGATCTTTACAAAGAGCGTCGCCTCCCCGTCATACTTGAAGTGGAGGTAGCGCCTCCCCGTCATACTTGAAGTGGAGGTAGCGCCTCCCCCTCAGGCCTCGAGTGCGGGCGAACGTCTGCCACCCGCGGTTCAGGTACACATAGCCGCGGGGGTGACCTTGACCTGCACCTAGGATGCCCCACCACAGCAGTCGTCGGCTTGCAACCAGAGGCGTGGGAGCCCGCCGGTTGGCAGCAGCCTCGCGAAGAAATTTTGGAGCTGGAACCACGCAATTTCTGCCCTATCAACCCACATCACAAACTCCATCGCTGTGTAAGCTGAATCAAGCCATGGGCATGGTGGCCAGTTGGCCACCACCGACCTTCCGCCTCGGACACTACGGATGCTCGCGCCAATCGGGGCCCCACCTGCTCCGCCGACGGTAATTCCAGGGTGGGCGGAACCACGGCCGCGCCCACCGGTGACCGCTGTCGACACCGCAGCGTACTTTCAAGGGCAGCCACGACCCCTCTTGGGTGGTGGGGCGGCGAAACCTCCCCCGAAAGCCTTTCCCTTCTCGGCAGTGGAATACCTCCTCACCGGTGCCATGATGAGGGGGTGGAGGGCTTGAAGTGGAAGACGAAGAAGACGGAGGCAATGTGGACCTTATCGCCCTTGCCAGATCAAATATATGACCGAGGGCAAACTGGCATTCCTCCGCGTTCCCGGGCCCACACGGTTCATGAGGAAGCACGCCCTGTGGGGTGCAAAGAGGTGACATCCCCAAGAAGCGATGATGGCTGGCGCGACACCCGGACGTCGTGTCTGTTTGACCTAGATCTCCGAGCGCCTTGGGAACCGAGAGCGTCACCACATGGCGGCTGGACACGTGTGCCGCCTGGCCCGCACGCAATTAGGGCCCGTGGCACTTCAGGCCGCTCTCAAGGCTCTGCCGAGAAGCCAACCCAAGCGCGCCTTGGGCCTGGGGGATACTGTCGGCATTCTAGGGATGGGGGTACCTAGACTTGCCTGCTTGCGGCCCAGGGATGGCCCACTTCATCAAGCAAAAACCAATAGGCCCGACACCACTCAAGGCAAGGCCCTCGCAAGAGGCCAAGCCTCACGAGGAGGAACGACATGAAGACCCGCAGGGGGCCTCATCAAGACCCCTCTAGGGCGGCGGATATTCCGAGGCGAGACCCGACCTCAGGAGTCAAGGATGACGTGGGGAGAGGACATGCGAGTAGCGGATTGTAGGATGATACAATTTCCCCTTACGTGCAAAGAAGGGAAGGCCGTACGCGGGTTACCAAGGCATCTTCCAAAGGTTTCCATTGTAGTGCAACAAGACCATCGCCGCCCGCTAGCAGGATGGACGTCATCCCTGGACCTGTCCGTGCAGCGCTGGCAGCCACTTTGCAAGGGAAGATCACCTTTGGACAAGGGGAGCATTGTCCCCTGTTCCCCTTCAAAACTGGTCGATTGTGATATCCGTTCGCGCCGATGCGATAAGGGAAGAGGACCCGGGCCGCCGCTATATATAGAAGACAGGTTACTTCCTAGAGGGGGCGATTCATTCACCCATCCACTGGTACCACGCAAAGGTCGCCCAGCCTCCGGAGGCCCTCGATCAGTGTACTAGTTCATTCACCAACCTCCATGAGGGGCAATCCACCAAAGCAGGAGTAGGGTATTATGCTTCTCAGCGGCCCGAACCTGGGTAAACTGTCGTGTTTTATGTCTTCCTCACCATCGAGTGATTTCTGTGCTATCCCCAGCGAGTAGCGAGTCAGGCGAACCAATGCTGCTAAGTGGCCTCCACACGCTCCCTTGTGTTTGAATCTTTAGGGTTTTCTGGAGCCCAAATCTGACAGTTTGTTTATTCATTTTCTTGTGTACCTTTTTTACAGCAACTCCCGAGGAGATTTCGCCATTACTTGAAGAAGCTCACCACAGGATTGAGCAAGATGCTAATAACAAAAGGCTTTTGCGCAATCAGGGCCAACCGAGCTCTGCTGACCCTGTTGACTTTGTGCCTAATGATGTCATCAGAAGCGAAACCCCTGTTTCTGTGAAGCAGGCAAGGGTCGTTCATCCACCAATAGTTGATGATTTCCAAACCGAGCTAAGGGCTACCAGGGAGCAGACTCTTCTATATGATACTGTCAAGCGTTTCGGTAATGCGAGGGCGACCAACCAATACATGAAGCAGCTAAAAAAGTAATGCACCATACAAATCCACCCACTCCCTCTTCTTGTTCATGTATATTTATTTTTAATTGTTCCTTTTTGAAGATTTATTTTCTTTCATGTAATATAATTTTCATATAGGTCCTGTTTGGACAGATCTAAAATCATTCAATGTGATTCGATGTACGTTGACCTTCGTGATTTAGCTGAGTCTGTGAGGCCCACTGGTAAAATGTCGCAGAATATAGTTGCTTGTGGGATCGACTACATCAAGAACCACATGGACGTACATTTGTGTTGACAAGATCATCATGTCCTACAGCATGACAAGCAAAATATGGGACGGTGACTTCCACCATTCCATTATCAGGAAAAATTTCATCGCACATGGTGATTCAAAGCTCACATTGAAACAATTTGTGAGTGCTTTCCCTCGCTGTTGTTTGTTTTTCTGTCTCATACATGTTGGTCTAGCTCGTAGATACAATGTTTTATCTATTTTTGCTGTTGTGGCATTTTGTTTATGCAAATTGATGGCAACATCAGTACGACATAGATGGCAACTACATGCACATGCACATAACAACTGCAAGCCATTTTCACACACAAGATGGCACCAACTTCTCTTTTTTCCACATTTTTTAAAATATGATCATCATCACACTCGTTCCTTCACGTAGTTTTCATGGAAACTCCGTTGCATACCACATGGCAACTCCACCCACAAGCTTTTCGATGTTAACACCCCCTTTTGTTTTCTCCCTGTTATAGGTCATGTTCTCCATGTTCCAATACCTCGCGCCAGAAAACTCTATCGATAAATGCAGTCACCACTACACCATATGCCTTCACCTCAAGTACCAATGGTTTGAGGTGCTTGATTCAATTCGCTCAGGAGATGATACCAACCTCACTTCCCATGTTGAGTTCTTCGTGATCAACCTCAAGGAAACGTGGAACCGTCATTACGGAAGCTCAAACGTGCAGATCAGCCACTTTCCTATCGAGTATGTCCTGACCAATAAGCAAGGCAATGGGTAAGGATGCACCATATACGCAACACCATTCTCTGTCCTTTTTATAAAATGATGCTCATTGTTTTTGAACGTTTTTTTTGCTGCACGCATGACTGCGGATATTACATGTTGGAATACCTCGCAAAGTGGGAACGACGAAAGGTTCCTACCATCTCAAAAGCAAGTGTTATCGAGCTCCGTAAAATATTGACGTTGAACTAGGTGACGAATGGAGATTTCAACAAGCGGCCTTCAACACGGGATTTCATCGACGAAGCTGTCAAAACCGCCTACAAGAAGTACAAGTGATCATGTTGTGGCTGATCCCCAAGCCTACATTCCGAGTTGGATGAATGTAAGGTACTGTCCGCTCGTCTTCGAAAGCTTATTTGCGCATGCTACGTTCCGTCTTTCACCGTAACCGTGCTTTTTTAGCGATGGCTTGCATGCCTTCTCTTATCTTGTAGTATAAGTGTGCAACCGAATCTGTTTTAGTTATGACAACTAGCACCTTATGTGTTTTAGCTTGTGTTTGTGAACGTTCGTACTGATGTTAGAAATTGACGTTCGTGTGGACCAGTACATCATTTAGACGGAATGATGACTATTGTTCATCTTTCTTTGTTATGCGTGTGTCTATGTGGCATGCACCATACGATCACACGATAGTTATTTTGATGCAACAATTTGTACATACATAAATATGTTGGTTCTGTATGGAATAGCTTTTTCATATATTTTTATACATGGCAGATGTAATTTTGATATACAAGTGCACTCCAGCAAAATCATGATGCCTGCATCTAAGCACAAATTACAACTAGAGTCACACAATACCCGACAACTACACTTACCCATACATGGAAGCTGCAGTTATTCATACATGACAATAGTAGTTGTCCATACATGGCAACTTCAGTTTGTTCATACATGCAAATTGTAGTTCTCATACATGGCAACTGTACACATGTGGTAGTGAACTTCACTACACAACTTGTCATTCATTACTGACAAAATGCTTGAACAATTTTCCACACGATACATTCCCCCCCCGGTAAACACAAAATGTGTTTCTACCCATGGCAATTTTACCAGCAGCTACATTGCTAATTTTCTGTTGCAAAATTCTATGCAAAATACATGGCAATTCTATGTAAGAAAACTCAAGTAGTTGTGACATTTTTCTAAACCATCAACATTTTTTGTGCTGCAAAATTTTATCTAACCGCAAGTCCAGCCCATGTACGTCTCCCTACGGGTTGCCTCATTTTCTTGGTTTTTTGTGATTTGCTTGAATATTTGTGCTTGACTTGTATCTCACTTCTTTTGGATGTCCTTTCATGATGGAGCATAGCGGGTTCCTGAGTTGCGTCTGCGCGTTTGATGCTCCTGACCCTACTTCTGAGTTTTCAGAGGACGGACCCATGGATGAAGTTGCCTTTGAACTACGCGGGAATCTGTGTATGGCCTCCTCAGCCTTCCTTTTCTTGAACTCCTCAAGGTCTCTCTTGAAGGCCTTTCTGTGCTTGTGTGCAATCCTTGCCATATCATCGCTCTTGCATGCATCATCTATTAGTTTAGCAAAATCCCTAGTCAGTACCATGTGCCCCATAGAGTCCATTGTTGCTTCTCGTCTATCCTCACGTATTGCCAATATTGCATTTGATGTTTGTGGACCCAATGCCTCATCAGCGTCCCAAGTCTATCGACGGCATATGAAATGGGAGGGTAGATGCTTCATGGCATGCTTTTCCATAAATTTGAGTATGTGGCAACACACAATCCCGTCCCGTTCAAACTTGCAACATTCGCAGTGGTACTAACCTTATGTTATAGCGGCCTTCACAAAGTAGTTTCTACCCTTGTCCGGGTCTTTTGTTTCTGAATCAGACATGTCCCTCAGACTGCACACCTTGAATGTCCAATCGTCAACCTGGAAAGCTGTGTACGAGGTGGACCGCTTTATTTCTTATTGGAACCTTCATGATTTATGGTCGTTAGTTCCTCACTCCATTTTTACCAGTTTTCATTGTTTGGTAGAAGACATAAAATAGTAACCATACTAAATAGAACATGGAAAACAAAGGGTACAATGCACGGTATATATTCGATCGTTTCCACATGGCAATAGCATCACAAATTGTGATGAAACATATTGTATGTTGTCAGCAACTACCAAAAAGGGGGAGATTGAAATTGTAATCTTGCCCTTAATCATATTTTGATGTTGTTGACAACATACATATAGTAAACTAATCATCTTCATCAAGTGTATCTCAGGTTTTGTCCCAAGAGAGTGTTGTGTGGATCATGACTATCATGTCCAAGATGCTTAAGAAAAAACAAACAAGACGAAGTGTTCTATCATTTTATTTATCATTTTTGAGTATAGGGACCCTGCACTATTAAGAGGGGATCATTGGGTCTCGCTAGAAACTTTCTCAAAAATCTAGGAAATACCTCTCTCTCTATTTCCATTATAGTTGTTCTGCTCTTGTCCGCACAACCGGTGGTTCTCGGATGTCCGCACACCGGATGACCAACGTCCTTCGGAAATCCGGAGCCAGCCATCAGGTCCAAATCCTCGGATTTCCGGTCCCTCCGGTCGTCCGAGTTCCGGACATCCAGTTACGATCGGTAATCCATAGCCACTCACTAGAAACAAATTGTCGGACTTCCGACCCCGTCCGGACGACCGTGCCCTGGACGGACGACATCCTTCGGACGTCTGTATGTTGTTCTCTATTTTCCACCACATGTTGTGATGACCTCCTCCTTCCCGTTTCTTCGGACGATCGACCCATTTCGGATGTCCGACCCCTCGTGGCTGTTCGGACGAGCTAGAACTGCCGGACGTCCGACAAATGCACAACATAAGTGGCTCCAACGACCATTTTCTATCATCACTATATATTGTCTTCTCCCACCTTGTGTGGGGGGTTGTCCAACATGGTCACAAGATTCCAAGAACACCTTTCTCTCTCACTGCCATTTGTCTACACCAAATCCTAGATCCCAAGTGCATTTTGAGTTCCTTTGAGTGTTGTTTCAATCAAAAGATAGGTCGTCTCCCTCTCCTCCTCTCAACCAAAGCTATTTGTGATTTGAGCAAGTTTTGAGAAGTTCCCGTGATCTTGTTAATCTTGGAGGTTGGAGACTCCTAGGCGGTAGGAGTTCTTCAGAGAGGAATCAAACCTTTGTGATTTCCCATGGAAAGTTTGTGAAGGTTTGGAGGCCACCTCAAAGGCTTACCACTAGTGGTTGAGAAACGCATTCGTGGTGTTGTCTCAAGGAGAGAATAGGGTGAGCCTTCATGGTGTTGGTGTGCCTTCATGGGAACATCCACCTCTCTAAATGGTGACGTAGCATCCCTCCAAGGAAGTGAACATCGACATACATCCTCGTCTCTCAGAGTTGCAGTTATCCCTAACCCTAACTCCCTATTTGTTACTTGAATTTGAGTGCTTACTTATGCTTTATTATCTCCTACTTGTTGCCGCGCTTGGTACACATAGCTTAACCTTCGTCCTTGCAATTTTTAGGCTCATTTTCATATTCGACAATACTTCCTAAAATTGCTAAGTAACAATTAATTTTTTAATTATACCTATTCACCCCCCTCTAGGTCCATCTCAACCCCTTTCACATGGAAACTTCAACAACTTCCTCGCATGATAGTCATACTTGATGTCTTCACATGAAACACATTTTAATTCTAAACTAGAAACTACATCTCTATGCAAACTAGTTTACGCATGGCAATTACACTACAATCTAGATTGCACGCATACAACATTACACATGGCAACTATTATTCTTCTGTGCTATCTAGCCACATTTTTGCACTCCACCTTCTCATGCTGCCAATATTGTTTATTCTCGCATGGCAGCTTTGTTCGATCATCCAAGGTATTTCATTCTGTTATTTGAACACTCTTTTTTCAAAAAACAAAAATGCTTGTAGCATGTTTCTTTGATGTTTTGTTTCACATTTTTAATTTTTAGTAATTATGGTTGTGATTGCATTCTGCCATTCTTTTGTCAACTAAGGATCATGCGAGCAAAATACTTACTTGAAAAAGATCTTGTTTGTGTATATTTTGCTCATTTGCCTCTCGATTGGCAAGTATGTGAGAAATTTAGGCTGCAGCTCCGATCCCAATATTTTCTGTTGCAAAGCTGAATAGTGCTTAGCAAACTGCAACAATGACTTGTCGGGGCTCATGTAACACTTCACAATAGCATTGAAACCCTCACTATGCTCCATAGTTTGTAGGAATGGATAGAAGCACTACATGAAGTAGTCTAGCACCCAGTACATCCGCTTCTCCCATAGGCTCTGTTGTGTATCGCTGTCCCGAACTTTGTACTTTTCAATCATATCAATCCAGCTTTGTTCAAACTCTTCCATAGTCAAGCTGTGGTTGACACACAACTCGAAAGCCTTGTGCAATTCTGTACGGTCAGCAAAGAATGGTCCTAGTGTATCTTCTGCCTTCTTAATTATATGCCACCTGTAGTGCCTACGAACTTCCACGAGGGAGACGTCACTTATGCGTGCATGCATGCTGAAGTCCTGGTTTGTTATTATGTTCATCGGAGCAAGTCCACCCATGCACTCCAAGAAAGTCTTGGACAACTAGGTGTAGCTGTCGATATCTTTGTTCCGCACAAGGTCGCAACCGAACCGCAAAGACTGGTTGTGGTTATTTATTCCAATGAATGGAGCACATGGCATCTTGTACATATTTATGAATATGTCATGTCGAACAAAATGAAATCATGGTAATGCTTATACGCTCTCCTCACAACACCGTCGACCCAGTACAAGTTCCTCACACGGTCCTCATTATCGAGTCTTATTCTGAAGAAGAAATCAAGATCTTCCTTGGCTTATCTTCGAAGCATGCAATGGTGTCTTCCATGTCAGCCAACTTGCTTTCTCTACGGTACTTTGCCTTGAGGTTTATGATGTCTGTTGGGAGATAGGGTATGTTGCTCAGTTTCCCATTGTGTATCAGGGACAATATCTGGAGCATTCTTGAAGTGCTTACGTTACAGTTGTGCAGCAGTTTTATGAATTTCTTCTCTTAGAAGCTGAATCCTCAATGTGCGCTCAGAAATTTTATGAGGTCAAACTTCTTAATCATATCATGGTTGTGTTCGGCGACAAACTCGGTGACCACCTACCAGGCTCCATCTATGTTTAGCTTCAATCTGGCAGGGCATTGCATCTTGATAGTGATGCCTCTTCTCCGCTCTCGTACGACTATCAAAACACCTTTATCTTTCTTGTTTTTCTGTGCCTTGTAGCACCTAAACTCTCCTTTGTTGTACTGCCTAGTTTCTTTTATCTTCCAATGGTATTTTGTGTTTATGGCAAATTCATTTAACAGGGCATAGCTGTGGTAGTATTTCCTCGCATCTTCAAAACTGAATCTCTGTCCAAGATAAGGTGGTTGTGTTATTATGAATTCAGGTTGTGTTTCTTCTTCTGCCATTTGCATTTAGTATTCAGTTTCATCACTCAGAACTTCAGTATTTGTGGTTGACCCATCTGTGTGGACATTACTTGTGCTGGTGTGCCCTGGTGTGCTTGTTGTCGTTGCTGCAACAATGGCAAGTTCTGACACAGTGCCTGCATTCTTCGTGAGAGGCTCGTTGTCCGGCTCGTGGAACGTCTCTTCTGTGTGCTTAGAGTTGCCTTCACCGGCGTGCGTGGGATGTGGTTGGACGTTGTTATAGCTCCTGCAATTTTTTATCAAGTTCACAATCAGTATTCTTGAATGGAAACTTCTTTAAGATCACATATGTCAATTGCATTGTTCAATAAACCACATAAACTGCATTTGATGCCATTAGTCAAAATACAGGTGTCCACAAATTTTGCTCCTACATTGAATTGACATATGCCAACTTTAGTTGTTTTCATGTGGCAAAACTAGATAACCATAAGTGTATTCAACTAAAGTGGAGTCTTCAAAACATGGTAACTTTTAGCCTACTGTGCATGACACTATGTACTCTCGCATGTTATGGCATATGCAGCTGGCCAGCCATGGCAAGTGCAGCTGGCATGCATTGGCAACTGCAATTGGCATGGCTTGGAAATTGCAGTTGCCCAAGGATGGCAAATATAAGCTGAGCATCCTTGTCAACTACAATTTTAGCATCCATGGGCGAGTGCAGTCCAGCAAACACATGATGTTTGCATTTAAGCACAAATGGCAACTACAGCCACACAATACTTGGCAACTACAGTTGCCCATACATGGCAACTGCACTTGTTCATACATGGAAACTGTAGTTGTCCACACATGGAAACTGCATCTGTTCATACATGGCAACTGTGTTTGTCCACACATGGCAACTGTTCACAAGTGGTAGTGAATTTCACTACACAACATGCCATTCATTACTTAGAAAATATTACAGTTGGCATTCAATACTTTCATTTTGCTGTAACACCCATTATAGTTGCCATGCTCAAACAGTTTTCCACATGATACATTACATGCCAACAATTTTTATTTTCTTTTCTTACGCGTGATAGATGTTGATGGCCGGTCTATAGATGTCAGCTATAACAGCTGCAATGCAGTACCTTCCCCCTCTTGTAATATCTTTACTTGTATGTCAACCTTCCTATGTTAGCATGTTGGATTTTAATAAAGAGTTTAAGTTTGGCTTCATTTCTTGTGCATCATGGCATCATGGCATCATGCATAGCATCATTTCATTTTGTTCTTGTCTTGTGTTACTTGTGTTGCACCTTGGTATGAAGTGTGAGTGCAAGGTGTGGATGTGCCTTGGTGTTTGCAATGTGGTTGGGTGCAACAAGATCCACCTCAAAACCCCTTGTTGCACCATAGTTTCAAAACTCCCTCCTTTCCAATTATATTTGTGACAGGTTTAAAAGTTCTTGTTTTGCCCCAATAAAAATGTTCCTCCCCTTCTAAAATTTTTCTTATTAATTGTGGAGTGCAACACCCTCTTGTTTGATTTTATTTTCCTTTTGGTTTTAATTAAAAGAGAGCCCCATTTTTAAATAGGAGGAAATTATTTTGCTCTTCTAAAATGCCCAATTTATTTTTATAATTTGTGGCATCATTTTAGAAGGCCATAACTATTTTTATTTTGTGTAAAAACTTCTACTATATATTAACCCTTGGGATTTATCTAAACCTTTGTTCTGTCTTATTTGGTTTAGACTTTAGCTCACACAGACTGAGTATAGCCGACCTAGCTCTGTTGTTTCGACCTAGATCCCACCAGCGCGACCCTCTCTTTGTCCTCGCGACGTCACCCTGTACGAACCCTGTAGCCACCGCCGATCCATCTTTGCCTCGATCAGATGACCATGAGATTGTGTTTCGAGCCTTATAACCAGCACTGCAGCCTCCCTAACCCTAGCCTCGCCATTTCCCTCCTTCTGTCCGACCTAGCGCCGTCGGGGCGAGCCCCCGAGCACCACCACCGACGCCATGGCCGGCTCCTGCAGAAGCTGTTAGACTGTATATACGTAGCCCTGTATGCATATACTGTATATTGTATTGTACCCCTTGGGTACCCTTATATAATGAGATAGCCACACCCTGTTTAGGGTGTCGAGCACTTCCCAAAACATTACGTCTTACATGGTATCAAATTAGGTTACGATGTCTTCCGCTGCACCGCCGCCGCCACCACCGCCGCCGACCCCTGGCCCCGCGCCAGCCTCTAGCGCCGCCCCGACTGCCGTGGCACCGGCCCTCGCCCCCGCGTCGCCGTTTCTCGCCTCCCGGCCCCTGGCGACAGCCTATGGGGCCCCGACATCGCCTTGCAATCCGAGTGGATCGGATCTCACCACCCCGCCTGGGGCTACTGCCACGGCCGGTGCACCTCATCCCGACCATGGCGCACCGCCGCCGTCGTCCTCCTGGACGGCTCCCTATGGCGCATCCTCGGTGCCGCAGCACTACGCCGCACCTCCCCCGCCCTACTATGGCGCGCTGCCGCCGCCGATGATCTGCGGGTCGCCTACCCCGCATCACTACTCGCCGCCGACGGTCTACCCCACGGCGCTCCAGTCGTCCCAGGGAGCCGCCGCCGCGTCACACTACGGGGCCCCTGCCATGGAACCCTACGCCCCCCGCGCTCGGCTCCTCTGGCGCCCCGCCCTACTCGGTGGCCGCTGGTCATCCCGGGTCGGCCCCATGGATGGGGTTCTATGTACCGCTACCGGTGCATGCTGATCCGGCCGCCCTGCCGTCGCCGTTTTACTTCTCGCATCTCCTGCCGGTGAAGCTGGCGCCGGACAACTACTTGTCCTGGCGTGCCCAGGTGATGCCCCTTCTGCGGAGTCGCTACCTCGAGGGCTACGTTGACGGCTCTATCCCGTGTCCGCTGCCTCATCACCCGGCGTATCACACGTGGGTGGCTCAGGATCAAGCCATCCTCTCCGCCATCTAGTCCTCGCTCACCCCGAGCGTCTCCTCGCTGGTCATCTTTGCCGCTACATCTCGGGAGGCGTGGGCGGCGCTTCACACCAGCTTTTCCACCCAGTCTTAGGCACGTGCTCATTCTATACGCACCGAGCTGGGTGAGACTAAGCTTGGTGACCTCATCATCACGGACTACTTCAACAAGATGCGGGGTCTAGCCGACACGTTGGCCTTTGTTGGCCAGCCGCTACAGGATGAGGAGTTCACCACCTTTGTGCTTAACGGGCTTGATGATGATTATGACAATCTCATTGAGAACGTCCATGGCCGTGATGATCCGCTCCCGTCTCATGAGCTCTATGCACGGCTCCTTGGCCGTGAACAGCGCATCAAGGCGCGTCGTGTCTCCCTGGCTTTGCTGCTGCCAATGTCGTGACTCGTGGCAAGCCCTCGCGGTCTTCTTCCTCCAACACCAGATCGGCATCGTCACCACAACAGGCTTCACGGGGCAACGCTCCGACCATCACGGGCGGCAACCGGCCGGTGGCGTGCTGCTCCTCTTGTGGCGCCCCGCACGCCTGCCAGCTCTGCGGAATTGAGCGGCACATTGCCTCTCGCTGCCATCGTCGCTACAAGCAAGACTTCCTTGGCCTTGGCAACAATGGCAAAGGGAATGATAAGCAGGCTGCTGCTGCGGTGACGGGTCATGATTCTGGACGCACGCCATCCTACACCATTGATCCTGCTTGGTACATGGACACTGGCGCCACCAACCACCTCACCAGCGAGATGAGCAAGCTCTCTACTCAGGAGCCATATCGCGGTCATGATTGGGTTCACACCGCAAACGGAGCAGGTATGCGCATCTCACATGTTAGTCAGGCCTCTCTCCTTACACATAATTTTCGCCCATTGCATCTCTCCAATGTCCTTCGAGTTCCCTCCGCTACGCGCAGTTTGTTGTCCATTCCTCAACTTACTCGTGATAATAATGTCCTTGCTGAGTTTCACCCTTTTCGTTTCTTTATCATGGACCAGGACACGAGGGCCATTCTGCTTAGCGGTCGCCTTCGGCATGGCCTATATGCTCTTGATGCGCCGCCACCACCTTCCACGCCGTCTTCTCCCCAGGTGTTCACTAGTGTACGTGTGCCATCTACACACTGGCATGCACGCCTTGGTCACCCGGCGGACCCCATAGTTCGACACATATTGCATCGTCATGATCTACCAGTTGTGTCCAATAAAAATGCTGAAACTATCTGTGATGCCTGTCAGCAGGGCAAGAGTCATCAACTTCCGTTTTCAGATTCTAGTCGTGTTGTGACACATCCTCTTGAGCTTGTATTTTCCGATGTATGGGGTCATGCCCAGACATCCGTGAGTGGTCACAATTATTATGTCAGTTTTATTGATGCTTACAGTCAATTTACTTGGCTATATCTTATTAAGCGCAAGTCTGATGTATTTGATGTCTTTGTTCAGTTTCAAGCCCACGTTGAGCGTCTCCTTAAGCACAAAATCATTCACGTGCAATCCGACTGGGGGGGGGGGTGAATACCACCACCTCAACTTGTTCTTTAACAATCTTGGGATCTCCCATCGTGTGTCATGTCCTCATACCCATCAACAAAATGGAACTGCCGAACGTAAGCATCGTCATCTTGTCGAAACAGGACTAACCCTACTAGCTCATGCTTCTGTCCCTTTTCGTTTTTGGAGTGATGCTTCTCCACAGCCTGTTTTCTTATAAATAGGCTTCCATCACGACTTCTAAAAATGAAAACCCCACTTGAACTCCTACTTAATGAAGTTCCAGACTACACCTTTTTCAAAGTGTTCGGGTGTGCATGTTGGCCTCATCTACGCCCGTATAACAAACATAAGCTTGAGTTTCGGTCCAAGAAGTGTGTTTTTCTAGGGTATAGTTCTCTTCACAAAGGGTAAAAATGCTTACATGTCCCTACAAATCGCGTCTACATCTCTCGTGACTTTGTGTTTGATGAAAACGTGTTCCCATTTCGCACACTTCCGACTCTTCCTACCGGTGAGCCGTTACAAGTACCCATGCCTATACCTTCGCTTGACCAATTTGTTGATGTTGCATATACCCCTGCGTTGCTTCCTAATCATGCCGCAGGTATTGGACGTGGCGCTCGCCTGGAACTACTTGAGGAGAGGATTCCGGACGGTGCTTCTCCGGACGTGCATGGGCCATGCATAGCGGGTGGAGCCTGCAACACCCGCCCGCCCGTTCCTGCCACGCCTGTGCTGGCGCCCCTGCGCGACGTGCATGGGCCATGCATCGCGGGCGCTGTTCGCCCCGCCCGCCCGACTCCGCCCCGCCCGTGGCCTCCGTCCCGCGCGACGTCGCTGCGCCCTGCCCAGCGGGTCGAGCCCGCCCGCCTGTCACACCGACGCGTGGCTCCACGCTGCTGGTCCTGCCGGCGCCAGCTGAGCCTGCCTCGCCTAGTGCTTAGCTGGCCTCTCCTCTGTTGTCCACTGCTACGCCTGGCTCTCAGTCGGCCTCGCCTGGGCTGGCTACTGCCTCGCCGGATCCCGGGCTGCCGACCAGCCCTGCGTCGGCGGTCTCGACTCCATCATCTCCTGCGCCAACACCGCCTGCCCCGCCCGATGTCATGCATCGTCCTCGCACACGTAGCCAATCCGGTGTTCTTTGCCCCAAGCAACGCACGGATGGTACGGTTGCGTGGCTGGCTGCGTGTATGGCTCATGTTGCTGCTGATCCCACTGCCGAGCCTCGTCACTTTCAGGCTGCACTCAGTATTCCACACTGGCGTATGGCAATGGAACAGGAAGTTCAGGCTCTTCATAAGAATAATACTTGGCGCCTTGTTCCTCCAGTTTCTGGTGTCAATGTTATTGATTCCAAGTGGGTTTTTAAAGTAAAACGACATGCTGATGGCTCCATTGAACGCTACAAGGCAAGGCTGGTTGCCAAGGGCTTCAAACAGAGGTATGGTCTTGATTATGAAGACACGTTCAGTCCAGTCATCAAACCCACTACCATTCGATTGCTACTGTCTCTTGCTGTTACTCGAGGATGGTTCCTTCGTCAGCTAGATGTGCAGAATGCTTTTCTCCATGGAGTTCTGGAGGAGGAGGTTTATATGCGTCAGCCACCTGGTTTTTTTGATCCGGCTCTCCCTCATCATCTCTGCCGTCTGGTTAAGGCATTGTATGGACTCAAGCAGGCCCCTCGTGCAGGGCATGCTCGTCTTGGATCTGTTCTTCGGGCTCTTGGGTTTACTCCCTCCACTGCTGATACATCGCTTTTTCTCCTACAGCACCGTGAGGTTACGATGTATCTTTTGGTATATGTTGATGACATCATTCTCATCAATTCCTCTGACTCTGCTGCTGATCGTCTGGTGAGTGCCCTCAGTGCTGATTTTCTGTCAAGGATTTAGGTGCTCTGCATTTTTTCCTTGGTCTGGAGGTTTCACTTCTTCTACTGGGCTGACTCTCTCTCAGAAGAAGTATTCCTTGGACTTGTTGCGACGTGCTGGTATGCTCAAATGCAAACATGATGTCACCCCGATGTCTGCCACTGATCGGTTGTGTGCTCTTGATGGTGATTCTCTATCCTCTGATGATGCTACCGAGTATCGTAGCCTTGTTGGTGGTCTACAATACCTCACCATCACTCGACCTGATATTTCCTATGCAGTCAACCATGTGTGTCAATTTCTGCATGCACCCACGACATCTCATTGGTCAACAGCGAAACGCATTTTGTGCTATGTCAGCCTTACTGCTTCCTATGGCTTGCTGCTACAGCCGGCACCTTCGTTGGAGTTGTCTGCTTTTCCTGATGCGGACTGGGCTGGTAGTCCTGATGACAGGCGATCCACGGGGGGATATGCAGTATTTCTGGGTTCTAACTTGATCGCCTGGAATGCTCGTAAGCAAGCAACAGTGTCTCGCAGTAGTACTGAAGCTGAGTACAAAGTTGTTGCTGATGCAACTGCTGAGATTATATGGGTACAGTCTCTATTGAGAGAGTTGCATGTTACTCAAGCTCATCCTCCAGTTCTGTGGTGTGACAACATTGGTGCTACCTATCTTTCATCCAACCCAGTGTTTCATGCCAGGACTAAACACATTGAAGTGGACTATCACTTTGTTCGGGAACGTGTTGCACAGAAGCTACTTTCCATCAAGTTCATCTCATCAAAGGATCAACTTGCTGACATCTTCACGAAGCCTCTTCCACAACCACAGTTTGTAGGCTGTAGGCGCAATCTTAACTTGCTTTGTACTTCAGGCCACAGTTAAGATTGAGGGAGGGTGTTAGACTGTATATACGTAGTCCTGTATGCATATACTGTATATTGTATTGTACCCCTTGGGTACCCTTATATAATGAGATAGCCACACCCCGTTTAGGGTGTCGAGCACTTCCAAAAACATTACGTCTTACAGAAGCTTGTGGCCAGCGTAGCTGTCACCCCTCTTCTTCCCCGACTGTACCACGAGCACATGGATGTCAAGGAGGTTCCGTTCCTGCGAAGATCGGATGCCAAGGTCGTCCACCTCGACGTCCACGACGATCGGAGCTTCTTTACCTCCGGCGAGCATCTTCTGCACCAGATCGTCACCGTCATTTCTCTCCGTCGCCGGAACCTCTCTTCTCCGTCCCTGGGTGAGCGTGCCTCCCCCGCTTCGCCTTGCACTCTCTGTCCTCAGCTCGCCATCACCCGCGTTAGACCGAAGCTTCGCCGGAGTTGCACCAGCAAGCTGCAGCCGCTCGTGCGCAACCGTTTGAATGCATGCGAGAGTGCATGGCCTCGTAGTCCCTCTGCATCGCCTTAGCATTCGTAGATGCTCCGTAGCCGCGTAGATGCCGTGACACTACATAGCTGCCCCGTGTCATCGCGTATGAGTTGCACCGGCGAGCAGAGTGGCTGCCGTCGCCCCTATATTGCCAAAGGGAAAGGCGACACCTTTGCTGTGTTAAGAGACGTGGATCCCCTCTTCTAGCAGACCCACCACACTAGCCTGACTGGTTCGTTGCGCCGCGTAGAGACCATGAGGTCTTAGGTTCGAGCCCCCGCACCCCTTTTTAATCGTGTGTTTATTTCTGTTTCCGTAGAATTGCTAGAGTAGTCGGTATATGTTGGTTAGCTGCGCTTTTCAAGCAACTACTCTGGTGTAGTACAGTGGTGCTGGGTGTTGTAGTGGCCAGTGACAAGTGGGCCACAAGGGCCACCGGTCAAGCACTAGGGCCCGTGGTGCCTATGACCAGTGCCCCCCCGTGTTAATTAGTTTTGGTGTTATTTTATATGTTTGTGTGTTATTTCCCTATTTGGGATAATTCCCTATACGGGATCTGCCATATTTGGAATATGCCAAATCTGGCTTGATTTGACTGATGAGTGCTATAGGGTTCTTAGTAGTTTTTCTTTTCCGTTTTAGTGTAATTTTATACATGCAAGTATATGAGTATGATATATGGATTTGGGGTAGAAAAACCCACAGAATCCAATGGTAGCATTAGATTTTACTTTGAAGCAAGTTGGCAAAATGTTATTTTGTCATGAGGTGGCATTTTGTCATTTTTGTACCATTATTTATGTGCATGATATGAAGTTTGTGCCAACATGAAAGTTCTTGCATTTTATGTTTACTAGGGCCTAGTATTTTTTTTCTAGCATGATACTCTTGTGAATTAGTGGATCCTTTGTTGTTTTCAAGGGGTGAAAATATTGTTGTTTGGTAGCTAGAAATATTTCTGTGTTGGAACTATTAGTTTCTTCCCGTGTTGTGAGCATGGTTTCCATGAGTGTGTTGATCTTTGGTGCTTGCACCAATGGCATGAAATGTAGTGGTTGAACCCCTCTACTTCTTTGATGCCTCCAGTTTGTTGAAAGGACTTCAGATCGTAGTTTATTTCCCTGTCAAAGTTGCCACTTTGTAGAAAATGGCAGAAAGTGAAAATCTGTGATCTTCACTATTAAACTAACATTCTGCTACTATTTCATACCCTCTTGATCTATGCCTATTAAGTTTTCGGTGGTATTTTAGCCCAAGAAATGAATGAGTGATTGTTTGCATTTGTGTTCCTCTACAACTCTGTTAAATTTCATGCCTTAAGGTGGGCCGTAGCTACTTTATTCTTGTGAGAAAAGTGACAAGATGATGTTAGTGGGCAGATTGTGTGCTATATTGTTTTGGGCTTTGTGTGAGCTATGCTTGATGGATTTGTGTGTTCATTAGCTCTATTCCACATGGAATTTTATGCTTGTTCCACTCGAAACCACAGAATGCCAAGTGGGTGCCCATAGTTACTGGTATTTTGCTGTTATGTCTCCGTAGTCCCTCGTATCTGGTTTTGTAGTTTCCGGGAGCTATCAAGAGCGAACTACCAAGGCTCGGTGGAATCATAAAGGGGCATTTCTCTGTATAGAGAGCTACTAAGGGCATATGACTAGGTGTCGAATCCCATACATATCACAGTGCATCACACGTACGCATGACATACTAGATATGCATAGATACAACAATGGTATCACAACATAACCATACAATATCACGACATTTATTTAGAAGACTCGGAAGAGTCTTGCATAATATGTTCATACAAGCAGGGGTCACACGACCCAACACTCAAAGTCTACAAACAAAGTCTTACAAACCAACGTAAGCTTAAAAGCTGTCTGAGTATAGACAGTTGAAGGGATAAGGCATAAAGCCTGACTATCTACAGATCCCTTCTGAAAGGGGCCAGGTCGTAGCTGGGACACCAGCTACTCGTCATCATCGATGTCTAGAAAGAACCCACCTGTTGGCTCGTGGGTATCCTCTGCAAGACTTTGGAACAGATCTATCTACTCATGCTCAGGTATCAATAAAGGGGGTTGTGGTGTTTCATGCAACAAGCCAGCTTTGACTCTTGGCTAGACTAAACTACAATTTTTAAATAGTTTTAACAACTTTGATAGGTCAAACACGAGTCCACTACCACCACAACAATACACTATCATGAACTCCTTCCGTCTCCCTACGGAAATGCCATACATGATACTCACGCTTATCTTGATACATTCATGAGTAGCCATTAAAGTTATCTATGAACAACATATGTCTCCAAGTAGTCCATATCCACGGACGCGGCTATTCGAATAGATCATAACCATGTAGGGGTGTACTTCTTCACACACGTTCTCACCACTTATCGCCATGTGCACGTCATGCACCTCGGCAACCTTCAAGCGGAAGCCCAGCGAGGGAGTCGGCCACGACCGTTAACCACATTAGTACCTAGTCCAGGTTTATCGCCTATTTGAGAGTAACCCGCACGGAAGTCCGACCGAGGTTTCCGCCACGGCCCCAAATGATGTGCGCAGGGTTCCCAAGCCCACCTTCCGGGTGCCACTTGGTACACCGTGCCACTGCCTACCGCATCATAGCCCACCTCTAAGGTCAGCACTATGCACCGCCTCCAGCATGACTATAAACACCGGAAACTACTTGCAACTCCTAGACCGAGTACTAGGCGATTAATAAGTCGAGAGGGTCAATTAAGTATCGCAACGTGTGGTAGTATCTAGTCTTGGATTACATACACGGAACTCAGTTCCTAAGGACGGTTCAATGAAACAACCAGCCATGTACTCCTACATAGCAGGTTTCACACTTATTCTTTGTCACTAGAACACATTCATCCATTCCTGTTCATCACCCAGATGAAACAGACCCGACACAACCCTAGGCATAGCAAGCATAGCAGGATAAATCACATCATAGCTCAAGCATCTATGAGGTATGCTAGGTTGCAAGGTTTGGCTATTTACTGTGACAAATACAGGTCATGCAAAGGAATAGGTTCAGCTACCGAAGTAAAACATTTGAAATATTTTGTCCTAATGCAATAAGTGGGAGCAGGAGAAAGAACATGGGATGATATCGGGATGATCAAAAGGGTGCTTGCCTTGTTGCTTAGCAGAGGGGTTAAATCCGTCAGACGGATATTCAGACGTATCCGGAAGGCCAGAGCCTACCGAAATAATAACATTCAATTAATAACAATCATATGCAACAACATGATGCATGATCAAGGCGTGAATGAAAAGTAGCATGAGTTAAAGTAGCTATCAAACTTTTAGGACGATGGTGATTTGAATTCAAATTCAAATATTAATTGAAATAATATATTTATCATATTCATTTAATTGATTTGACCTGATGCTGTTTCATAACTTTGTTTGTCATGCATGAAAATAGCACCATTGTGTTCACGGAATTTTCCTGATCAATTTGCATATATTATTTGTGAAATTTGGAGTTATAATCAATTTTCTATGAATTTCCAAAGTTTTAGCATTTTCTGGAATTATATTAAATCTTAATTGGAATTACTGCATCGGCATGACATCATCAGGTCCAACTGGCCGTTGAAAGTCAAACCTGACAAGTGGGACCCATTGGTTAGTGACTCTTGCCAGATTTGAGTTAAGTTTCAGTTTAAATAGGTAATTAACAAGGCTGGACCCACATGTGAGTGGCTGTTTAGCATTTAACTTAACTAAATATTTTTATTAGCTTAACTTTAATTTGTCAGGGGGCTGGCCCCACTTGCCAGTGACTCTCGGGAGTCAACCCCACCGGCAATGGGGTCAAACCCACCGGCGACGAGGCTCTGGCGACCACACAGACGACGGAGGGCATCGGGTGTGCATTTCCGGCGACCAAAAGGATGGCGGAGGGCACGAGGGGAACGACCACTCTCCTGCAGTTCCATTTTTGTGCACTGCAGGGGGTGAAATGGCCGGAGATGACGCCGGCGACGAGCTCGGCGGTTGCCGGAGCTCGGGCATCATCGGGATCATTGATCCAGAGTGCAAAAGGGACGGGGCTTAGCTCCTATCGCATCTACACGACACACCGAAGCTAACGGTGGCCTCAGATCGACCATCCAATCACCGGAGCATCACCGGCGACGAGCTCCCGCGGCGGATCTCGTTGGGCTCCGGTGAAATCAGGCGCTAGAGTAAGGGATCGATGGGGAAAAGAGGGGGAAAACCATCCTGGGGTCACGACGAGTGCAAGGACGTCGAAAGCGTGCTCGGGGATGGCCTGAGGAGGGAGAACGACGTCGGCGATCAACGGCGGCCCGAGGAGGAAGACGACAGCGATCCGGTGACTCAGGGGCTCTTGGCGTCGTGTGGCTAGCTTGGGAGCTTCAGGAGGTCATGGCGAGTCTTCTGCGTGGCTCAGGGGAGGGAGAGAGAGAGGCTGGAGCGACGGCGAGCTCGAGCTCGGCTCGGGCTCTAGTGGCGGCCGAGAGGGAGAAGCACATGGGGTGAATGAGAGAGGGAGAGAGGCTGTGAACGGTGCAGGGAGGCTTATCCCTCCACGCCAGTGCGACGGGGAGGTGCAGGCAAGCACGCAGGTGCGTGGCCGCGCCAGAGCAAGCGGCGGCCACCCCCTACTGCTCGTTGGCACGAGGAAGATGACAGGGGCGAGCTGGGCTGGGCCAAGGTAGGCGACAGGTAACCTTTTTCTCTTTTCTTTCTTTTCTGTTTTCTGTTTTATTCTTTCTAACATTTGTTTCATTTTATTTTTGGCTCCAAACTATTTCTAAAATAGTTTAATTAATGTTGGGGTGTTATTTGGAATGTTTCCAAACCCACATAAAGTTTTTAGCATTTTATGAAACTTTGAAATATTTGAAATCAAATTTATATTTGATTCCAGTGGCTTTTGTCTTTGAAATAAAATGCCAAAAGTAGTTTTATAAATAAATCCACCTCTAAATTATGGTTTCCAATATTTATGAAAAATATGGACTTTTAAGAAGGCCATTTTAGGTTCATTGATTTGTCACCACTTGAATTGTTTTGAATAAAAAGTTGCTAGGGATTTTCTTTTGATTTCCATTTTCATTTTTGATGCAAGAATGAAAATATGAGCACAATCTTGCTAATCATAAGAGGGGTAGCTAGGGATGTGACAGGGTTCCATTCCCGCGAAGATCGGACGCTAAGTTCGTCCACCTCGACGTCCATGACGACCGGAGCTTTTTCACCTCTGGCGAGCATCTTTTGTAGCAGATCATCACTGTCATTCCTCTCCATCGCCGAAACCTCTCTTCTCTGCCCCTGGGTGAGCGTGCCTCCCCTGCTTTCCCTTTCCCTCTCTATCCTCAGCCTCATCGTCGCTTGCGTTAGGCCAAAGCTTCGTCAGAGTTGCACCAGCGAGCTCCAGCCTCTCGCGCGGAGCCGCTTGAACGCATGCGTGCGTGCATGGCCCGTAGTCCGTGTGCATCACTTTAGCCTGCGTAGATGCTCTGTAGCCCGCGTAGATGCCGTGACACCATGTAGCTGCCCCGTACCGCCGCGATGAGTTGCACCGGCGAGAAGAGTTGCCGCCCTCGCCCCTCTGTTGTAGTAGGCAAAGGCGACACCTTTGAAGTGCTAAGAAACGTGGACCCCCTCTCCTAGAAGACCCACCACACTAGCCCGACTAGTTCGTTAAGCCGTGCAGAGACCATGAGGTATTGGATTCAAGCACTCGCGCCCCCTTTTTAATCATGTGTTTATTTTCTTTTGTATAGAATTGCGAGAGTAGTTGGTATATGTTGATTAGCTATGATGTTCAAGCAGCTACTCTCGTGTAGCACAGTGGTGCTGGCCACTATGGGGATCAGAGAGGTGCCGGGTTTGATCACCACTTCTCCCCCCTTATTTTCTCTGGTATTTTTGCACTGTTATAGTGGCCACTGACAAGTGGGACACATGGCCCACCTGTCATGCACTAGGGTCCCTTCTGCCTATGACCAGTGCCCCCTCTGTTAATTAGTTTTTGTGTTATATTATATGTTTGTGTGTTATTTCCCTATTTGGAATAATTCCCTATATGGGATCTGTCATATTTGGAATATGCCAAATCTGGCTTGATTTGACTTATGAGTCCTATATGATTCTTAGTAGTTTTTCTTTTCTGTTTTTGTGTAGTTTTATACATGCAAGTGTATGAGTGTGATATCTGGATTTGGGGTAGAAAAACCCAAGGAATCCAATGGTGGCATTAGATTTTACATTTGAGCAAGTTGGGGAAAATGTCATTTAGTGACGAGGTGCATTTTATTTATTTTTGTAGCATTATTTGTGTGCATGCTATGAAGTTTGTGCCAACATGAAAATTCTTGCATTTTATGTTTACTCGGGCCTAGTATTTCTGTCTAGCATGAAACTCTTGTGAATTAGTGGATCCTTTGATGTTTTGAAGGGGTGAAAATATTGTTGTTTGGATAGCTAGAAATATTTCTGTGTTGGAACCATTAGTTTCTTCCCCTGTTGTGAGCATGGTTTCCATGAGTGTGTTGATCTTTGGTGGTTGCACCAATGGCATGAAATGTAGTGGTTGAACCCCTCTACACCTTGATGCCTCCAGTTTGTTCTAAGGACTTTGCATTGTAGTTTATTTCCCTGTCAAAGTTGCCACTTTGTAGAAAATGGCAGAAAGTGAAAATCTGTGATTTTCACTAAAAAACCGAGATTCTGCTAATATTTCATGCCCTGTTGATCTATGCCTATTAAGTTTTCTGTGGTGGTTTAGCCCAAGAAATGAACGAGTGATTTTTTGCATTTGTGTTCCTCTACAAATCTGTTAAATTTCATGCCTTAACGTGGGCCGTAGCTACTTTATTCTTGTGAGAAAAGTGACAAGATGCTGTTAGTTGGCAGATTGTGTGCTATATTGTTTTGGGCTTTGTGTGAGCTATGCTTGATGGATTTGTGTGTTCTTTAGCTCTATTTCACATGGAATTTTATGATTGTTCCACTGGTAACCTTGGAATGCCAAGTGGGTGCCCATAGCTACTGGTATTTTCCTGTTATGTCTCTGTAGCCCCTAGTATCTTGTTTTGGAGTTTCCGGGAGCTACGTAACTCGGTTCTCAATGTTCTTTATATGTTTTTGCACTGTATTCGCGTGTTGCATCCATTTCTCACATGTTCATACATGTAAAAATAAGTTAACATGTTGTTCTATCGAGAATGTAAATAACTCAATTAATGCATGAAAGATGACTAGTATAGCCATGCCATGCTTCCTTTCATGCCACACATACATCATATTGCTTGTAGCATTGTCACTTGCTGGTGTTTATTGGTTGTTATTTCTTTCGGCTATCATAGGGAGCTGAGAACGAGTTCAAGGATTCTGCTGAGTACGTTCAGGAAGATCAAGACCAGTTCTAGTCTGAAGATCTCACAAGCAAGATGATCGTGACCTTGACACCGTTTCTAGCTTTGTTATGCCTAGTTGAATCATTTCCATTGTTACTCACTGCTGCCTACCACCTGATAATTAAGCCTCCAAACATTGCCATGAAACCTCTAACCCTTCACCTCTCAGCAAATATTGTTTGGCTAAGTTAGTGCTTGCTCAACCACTTGATAGAATTGCTAGTTGCAGGTGCAAGATCGTCCATGTGATAACATGAGAAATTTGATTATCATCCTATTTAAATTTTACTTAATTAATGCACCTATATACTTTGTAAAAGGCGGAAGGCCTAACCTTTTGCCGGGTTATTTGTTCCGCTTTTGCCGTCTTAGTCTCGGCTACCGGTGTATTATTCCATAATCGAGCTCTCCTAACACGTTCGGGGTTGTTATGGGGACCCCCTTGGTAAAACATTTAGTCTAAGGCTTTTCTGGCAAGACCCAACTTTGGTGTTAAATTTGCGAACAACTCAATAACTAAAGCATAGGAAATAGCTACCCCAAGTAGACTTAATCAAACCCCCCGGGCTAGTGCTCCTCACGAGTGTTGGTCTGAACTAGAGCCCTGTGCGGGGCCAACCCAGGGCAACTTGGGTGATTTCTATCAGGCCACCGCACGCGTCTCTTATCCAGCGTGTCCTGAGACTGAGATATGCGGCTCTTATCGGGGACGTTGCCACGTCGGGTGGTCGTGCTGGACTTGTCTTACCTTAACGATATATCTTGTGCATTGTGATTCTGGTGAAACTTTGGGTCTTTTGAGAGTTGAGGTTTTCCACTATGGAATCCGACGAGATCGCGAGTTTCATGATCGAGGATTCCTATGTGGCCTGTTGTAATTTGTGATGGATTAGTTGGAGCACCCCTGTAGGCTTAAATCTTTCGGAAAGGCGTGCACGTGGTTGTGTGGCAAACATGGTAACTTTGTTAACATCCGATTCTAGATAACTTGAAGTAACTTAACTAAAACCTGCCAACTGTGTGCGTAACCGTGGCCATTTCCTTGAGAGCTCCTTCTCTGATAGAGAACACTGTGGGGTGTTATGGCTGACATAAGTAGGTGATCAGGATCACTTTGTGATCATTCTTAGACACGACCGTCATGCGTAGACCACTAAATTACATCATGTTCTATGTAAGTTAGCCACCATAAATGCTTAGTGTTGCTGCAAACTGAGACACCTACCCCATCCTCACCTAACGACTTAGTTAAATTCAATGCCATGGTCATGAGATTGCTGAGTCCTTGTGGCTCACAGATTACTACAACCACCCCACGGGTACAGGTAACGTAGATGTAGATGCTTCCGAGGATACCCAGCTGAAGTGGGAGTTTGACGAGGACAATGCCCGACTGTACGTGACGTATCCTGATGACTAGAGGTCATTGGTCGTGATTGTGGGCCTGGTGAGGCGGGAACATTGCTTTTGTCGTTTATCTTGTCCGTAGGTGGACCACACCTTTTGAATGATTGGAATAAATGTTGTGTGGATCTTGAAACTTAATTTGTGGCGAATGTAAGCCAAATCTTATATACTCATCCCTCTTGTATGTATTGCAATGTTTACTGTTCTTGCAAAACGCTTAGATGCGGCCCTTTCCCCTTTCGAAGCTTCGCCCCCAAATAAGGAAAGAGCCGCATCTTAGACATTACATCAGCTATTGCCACGCGCTGCTCGATACTCATGCGTATTGAAAATTTATAAGTTATTAGTTCATGACTCCTGATTTTTTAGTTTGTTGCCACATCAATTTGTTTGCATGTTTATTCTTTTTGTGTCACTATACCTTGAGTTGTTACATGCACTTCTTCGAATTGGTGTCCTCTATCCGCATTACCGATAGCTTCAAGTGGCGCAACTTGCCATGGGATACCTATGTTCATGCCAACGTAAAATATTTAGTTGGCTGCCATTTTTAAGTCTACACAATCATTTTTCTAATTTGAATTTTTCTTTCGTGGATCCTTCCATATATGTGAAATCTGGCAGTAGTTGTAGCAAAACCATGTAATCAAATATGTGTTTTTACAGATGCCAACACATGTAGTTGCCACTTTTAAAACATGTCAAAAATAGCCCAGAATGCATGGCATTTCCAGTACACCCTGTATGGCATGTGTAGTTTCATATGTCTTGGCAACTGCACGTGCCCAATATGCCAAACTACAGTTGCCTATCATGAGAGCTACAGTTAACTTGAGATGGCTAGTATAGCTGAACATGCAATGACAAGTATAGTTGAGTAGACAGGGCAAATGCATAACAACCTCACTGGCGAACGTACAAACTCTTAAATGGCAACCGTGTCAAACAGTACCATGGGTTCTCCAATACTTTGGCTCACCATATGTGTCAACTAAAATTGTTGCCGTGTATATGCAATTCGGATAGTTCCCTGTGGTGTAGTTCGCCAGGGCTCTCCTGGTGGTGCTGACGTACCATCATAACCTGCAAACATGTCACTTGAAAACGTAAGACGGATTTTCATTGTTTCATTGGAACAAACAATCCAAATATAACTTGTTTTTATTTTTCACACATCCCTACCTATGCTTGCGTATTGTTGCAGTAGTGGTAGCAGCGGACCTGATGAAATTAGTTCGCTGTACTCTAGTGCATCCCAAGGGGTTGCTTGTGGCTGCCCTAAAAACCTAGTATTAGTCCCATCTCTAGGATACATTTTTTGTTCCCCTCCCTATTTTTCAATACCTGCACAACGATCAATCACGACATGAATGAGTATGCATTAGCCTAATCTATGAGCAAAATGGCAAGCTTAGTGCATCATTGGCATAGACCCCTAGCATGCCATGGAAAGTACAATATTTGTAGTTTCCCATCTATTTTTTGTCAATGCATGCATCTGCATAGTTCTTGTTCAATCTTCATGGCAACTACCATGGAAATTGGCGACATCTAACTCTATAGCTAGGCAACAACTACCAGCAAAGTTGGATGACAACTATTTTTCCTTCCATCTCCTTTGAGGAGTTACTCTACTATGTCCTGCTCTTCCCATACACAACTATGGCAACTAACTCTGTAGCAGGATGGCACCTACCAGCAAAGTTGGATGGCAACTATTTTTCTTTCCGTCTCTTGTGAGGAGTTACTCTGCTATGCCGTGCTCATCCCGTACCCACACATGTCTTCTCACTCACCATATGATCCTTGGTGTATTTGGTCCAACTTGATGGTACTACACTCTGATTATAACCTAAAAAATTCCAACTCCATATGCAATTTATAGCACATGATGGGAAACTATTCTGATGTGGATCTATTTTTCAGCAACAGTCCATTGCTGCTCTAGGGTTCCTATACAGTGGTTTCCATGGCCAATTCGGACGCGTGATGATCGTTTACGAGGTCAATTTCATGGGAGGAGAGAGTAGATTGACCGGATCCCACATGGATTGCATACCTTTTGTGGATCCTTTTGCTGTGTTCTTGGTCCAGCAATCGCTAGATCTGTTCTAGCATTGTTTCCATGACAACCAAGATGGAGGAGGCAAGGATATTTTAGATCGGGAGGTGGGAGACGATCGGCTGGATTGGGAGGTGGGATATGGTGGGGAGTACGACGATTGTGGGGGGATTTCTTGCGTGTGGGCCGGTGGGTAGGAGGCCCAGACATGGAGTGTGACGCCCACGATTTTGACCATACACTAATCATACACGGAAATGCGTACGACCAAGATCAAGGACTCACGTGAAGATATCACAACACAACCCTAGACACAAAATAACACATACAAGCTTCATATTACAACCCAGGGGCCTCGAGGGCTAGAATATATAATCTCGAGAAACAGAAGAGTCAGCGGAAGCAACAAATATCTGAGTACAGACATAAAACAAGGAAATGCCTTAGAGAAGGCTAGCACAAAAGATACATCGATCGAACGAGGCGAGCCTCCTGCGTGGGAACCTCCTAAACCACTCCTGGTCGACAGCAGCCTCCACATAGTAGTAGGCACCGTCGGGGTAGTGGTCATCATCCGCGGGATACGCCATCTCCTGGGCTCCATCATCTCGTTGCAACAATCGTATCAAGGGGCAAAGGGGGAGAAAAGCAATGGTGAGTACTCATCCAAAGTACTCGCAAGACTGACATCAAAACTATGTTAAGTATGCATAAGTATCAAAGGGATGGGGTTATATGTTGACTGACTACAACAATGCTAGAATAGAGATAGGGGACTAGTCCTATGGAAGACTAGCATGTTCAACATCTTACAACAATAGACGAGAGTAGAGCAAGTAACACAATTAAATAGTTATATTATTGCAGCAATATTAATTAAGGTCACGCCGAGAGATTCTTCCTCGACTCTGTGGGAGAAAGCAATCCCGGAGCAAACATTCCAGTTAAGTAACAGTTGAAGTTGTATAAGATCGGGGAACAACTCCAAGTGGTCCTGCAACCGTGGACACAACTATTCGAATAATTAATTTTCATCCTTGCAAGGGTGCACCACAGTACCCAACACGCTTGATAAACTGTGGACAGAGACACTTTACCAGGTCATGCCCCGCCTCGGAACATCAACACGTCACATCCCTACTTAGGCTCAATAGAGAGGCCAGCCCGCCGGTCTAAATCCTAAGCGCAAGGGTCATGGGCCCATCGCCCTTTGCACTCTTCCATGATGCGTGGGCGGCTGAGGTCAGTTGTGGCACCTCTTATACAAGAATGATGCTTACACGGACCACTCGGGTGCGCGCCGCTCAATTGCTGACGTCTGAAGTGCTTCGGCTGATACCACGACGTCGAGTACTCATAACTACTCCCACATGAAGGTTAGTGCGAAAGGTCTTCCGACCAACTTAGAACAAATACTCAAATCCCATTAGCATTTTAATTAACACTGGGGCAACGATCAGTATTCCACGATATGTGGTCCTATCGCCCAGTCTCGAGGATGTGTGGAAAGGGCCCAGAATGCCCGGCCTCGCCTCATCACATTCATGTGGGAATCCACCCGCAACACACCTCATCATGTTTCGTGTAGCAAGGTCAAGTAAGTGCATGGTTGTAACATCAGAGTGATCTCAGGTATCACCCTCGATGGATTTGAAATGATGTAACCGTCAAGGTGTCCGGGGAGGAATCACCCTCGATGGACCATGCTTGATGGGTTGTACTATAGAGTCGTTATCAGAGGTGGTGAAGGAGGAATCACCCTCCGAGAGACACCGCCGGTCAACTACAATACAACGCTAACATCAGAGTACGTAATGAGGTGTCACCCTCGGTACTCGATAGTAGCTCTGCAGAGTCATACAACTAAGGGGGATGTGAGTGATGTGACGGGTCTTGGCTCGTAGATCACATGATCGAGACTTAGTGATGAATCGGGGGTAAGTGGACTAAGAGGGGGGGTCAATGGGGATCATTGAGACACCTATACTAAGCATTTGATATGACAGTAGAGTAAAGTAGTAGTTTATAAAAAACAGGCTTGCATCAGAATTGGAGCTATCTATAACAATAGCAAAATCTAATGCAAACATGAGGGAGAAAGAATAGGCGATATAGGAATGATCAAGGGGGGTTTGCTTGCCTGGTTTCTCTGCAGACAAAAACGGATCCTCGATCGGGAAGTAGTCGATCACCAGATCATCATTGGTCTCGGGGTCTACCGGAAAGGAAGTAACGTAGGGGAACACAATAAATAACAGAGTAATCAAATGCATCACAAAAGCATGACATGGCTATATGGAGCGCTAGGCATGAGCTAACGCAGTATTATTCTTCAAAGACGGATTGGGAAAATATTTGATGATATTTCCCGGGTCTCTCGCTACTACCGGACAAGCAAAAACGATGGAAAAGTTGCATGTTAGCTATGCTAGGGACGCGTGACACACAAACGGGCTGCGTATCCGGGTCCCTCTCATTTTTCTGATAAACTTTCATGTATAAAATATTTTCATCTGAATTACCAATTATTATATATAATTTTTTAAAACTTTAATAATTATTCAGGAATTAAACAATTTTAGATAAATTCAAAAAACTTATTATGACATCACCATGATGTCATGCTCACATGAGTAGCCAACATGGCCTTTGACTAGTCAAACTTGACCACTAGGGCCTACATGTCATTGACCTAAGTTTAATTATCCCAATTAATTACCCCAGGTAATTAGACAAAAATCGTAAGTTAATTAAGTTAACTAACTAACATACTAATTAATCTGATTATTAATTAACTAATTAGTTTTATGAATTAATTATTCTATCAATTACTTATTTATTATTATTATTATTATTATTATTATTATTTTAACAGGGGCAGACCCCACATGTCATTCTCTTGGGGGCGGGGCAAAACTGCCCCGAAAGTAACTAAAAGAGGGGGTCGTTACCCCCCCATGGTTGACACGGATGTGGCCACGGGGGGCTCGAGGCCGTGGCCAGGTGGCAGGACTGCGGCCAGCAGTGGTGGTAGCCACAGGGAGGCTGGCGGTGCGCGGGTGTGGTGGCCGGTGGGGGTGCGAGGTTTGTGCTAGTGGCGTCCACGAGGAGGCCGGTGGGGCGCGAGTGCGCAGCGGGACTACGGATGACGTCGGTTGCAGCGAGGTGGGGGGGCAGCTGGGCGCATAGCGCTAGGCGAGGCTGGCGAAGGGGTGGCGCGGGGTCAGTGAAAGAGTGGGGAGAGAGGGTGAGATGGCCGTGGCCAGTGCGGCTCGCGGCAACAACAACTACGGGGGAAGAGGGGCGACGTGGAGCACGACAGGAGGAGTGCGTGGGCCGGGGCGAGGCCAGAGCCTGCCGGTGGCTCGCCGAAGCGGGGCCAGAGGAGTGGCTAGGTGAGGGGAGAAGGGAAGAGCCCGACGGGCTCACCAGTGTTGGAGGGCATGGGGGCGGCGAGGAGCGAGGTGGCCGGCGAGGAGGAGCGGCGGGGCGGCGTGGTGGTGCGTCGCCGTGGCCGGCGGGTACCAGATCCAGGTGGGCGGGCGCAGCCGCCATGGGTAGGGGGTCGTGTGAGGGGGTGGGAGTGGGGGAAGTGGGAGGGGACTCGGGTGGTGCTAGGGTTAGTGTGTGTGGGTTATATATCCATCGGTTAGGTGGGGCGATGGGGGCATGGTTGGGCCGGCCTGACCTGGCGACCAGGTGGGCTGATACATCCATTTTGCATGATGTTTTCATGTTGATATTTATCGCTTCTTGGGCTGCTAATTCACTTCACGGTGCAATACTTATGCCTTTTCTCTCTTATTTTGCAAGGTTTACATGAAGAGGGAGAATGCCGGCAGCTGGAATTATGGAGTGAAAAAGCAGCAAAGTTGAGATACATATTCTGTGCAACTCCAAACGTCGTAAAAATCAACGAGGATTTTTTTCCGGATTTATAAAAAATATTGGGCCGAAGAAGCGCTAGAGAGGCACCAGCAGGTGGCCACAAGCCTGCTTGGCGTGGCCACCCCCCTGGCCGCACCAAGGGAGCTTGTGGGCAGCCTGCTGGCCCACTGCCCCCCTCTTCTGCTATATGAAGGGTTTCGTCCAGAAAAAAAATCAGAGAGGAGCTTTTTCGTGGATTCGCCGCCGCCACAAGGCGGAACTTGAGCAGAACCAATCTAGAGCTCCGGCAGGACGATCCTACCGGGGAAACTTCCCTCCCGGAGGGGGAAATCGTCGCCATCGTCATCACCAACACTCCTCTCATCGGAGGTTACTCGTCACCATCAACATCTTCATCAGCACCATCTCATCTCCAAACCCTAGTTCATCACTTGTAACCAATCTTCATCTCGCGACTCCGATTGGTACTTGTAAGGTTGCTAGTAGTGTTAATTACTCCTTGTAGTTGATGCTAGTTGGATTACTTGGTGGAAGAGTTTATGTTCAGATCCTTGATGCTACTCATTACCTCTCTGTTCATGAATATGATTATGCTTTGTGAGTAGTTACTTTTGTTCCTAAGGACATGGGATAAGTTATGCTAATAGTAGTCATGTGAAATTGGTATTCATTCGGTACTTTGATATGTTGTATGTTGTTTTTCCTCTAGTGGTGTTATGTGAACGTCGACTACATAACACTTCACCATTATTTGGGCCTAGAGGAAGGCATTGGGAAGTAGTAAGTAGATGATGGGTTGCTAGAGTGACAGAAGCTTAAATCCTAGTTTATGTGTTACTTCGTAAGGGACTAATTTGGATCCACTAGTTTAATCCTATGGTTAGACTTTGTCTTAATTCTTCTTTCGTAGTTGCGGATGCTTGCGAGAGGGGTTAATCATAAGTGGGATGCTTGTCCAAGTAAGGGCAGTACCCAAGCGCCGGTCCACCCACATATCACAGTAACGAACGCGAATCATATGAACATTATGAAAACTAGCATGACAAAAATTCCCGTGTGTCCTTGGGAGCGTTTTTCCTCCTGTAAGACTTTGTCCAGGCTTGTCCCTTGCTACAAAAGGGATTGGGCCACTTTGCTGCACCGTTTCTACTTTTTTTTACTTGTTGCTTGCTATGAATCATCTCACCACGCTATCACTTGTTACCGACAATTTCACTGCCTGCAGATATTACCTTGCTGAAAACCACTTGTCAGATCCTTTTGCTCCTCGTTGGGTTCGACACTCTTACTTATCGAAAGGACTATGATTGATCCCCTATACTTGTGGGTCATCAAGACTCTTTTCTGGCGCCGTTGCTGGGGAGTGAAGCGCCTTTGGTAAGTGGAACTTGGTAAGGAAACATTCATATAGTGTGCTGAAATTTATTGTGACTTGTCACTATGGATACAAATCCTTTGAGGGGCTTGTTCGGGGTATCTTCACCTCGAACGGAAGCACAAAGAGTTTCTCCTCAACCTGCTGCACCTACTGAAAATATTTGCTTTGAATTTCCTTCGGGTATGCTTGAGAAACTGTTGGCTAATCCTTTTACAGGAGATGGAACATCACATCCAGAGTTGCATCTAATCTATGTAGATGAAGTTTGTGGTTTATTTAAGCTTGCAGGTTTGCCCGAGGATGAGGTCACAAAGAAGGTCCTTCCTTTATGTTTGAAGGATAAGGCGTTGACATGGTATAGGCTATGTGATGATACTGGATCATGGGACTACAATCGGTTGAAATTGGAATTTCATCAAAAGTTTTATCCTATGCATTTAGTACATCGTGATCATAATTATATTTATAATTTTTGGCCTCGTGAAAGAGAAAGCATCGCTCAAGCTTGGGGGAGGCATAAATCAATGTTATATTCATGCCACAATCATGAGCTCTCGAGAGAAATTATCATTCAGAACTTCTATGCTCGGCTTTCTCATGATGATCGCACCATGCTTGACACTTCTTGTACCGGTTCTTTTATGAAGAGAGATATTGACTTTAAATGGAATTTATTGGAGAGAATTAAACGCAACTCTGAAGATTGGGAGCTTGAAGACGGTAAGGAGTGAGGTATGAATTTCACGCTTGATTGCGTTAAATCCTTTGTTGAAACAAATATTTTTTGTGACTATAGCGCTAAGTATGGACTTCACTCTGAGATAGTAGCTTCACTGTGTGAATCCTTTGCTGCTCATATTGATCTCCCCAAATAGAAGTGGTTTAAATATCATCCTTCGTTAGAAGTCAATGTAGTTAAACCCACTCCAGTTGAAGAGAGAGTCATTGCCTATAATGATCCTGTTGTCCCCAGTGCTTACATTGAGAAACCACCTTCCCCTGTTAGGATAAAGGATCATTCTAAAGCTTCAATTGTGATACGTAGAGGCTATATTAGAACACCTACACCCCCTGAGAAAATTAGAGTTGAACCTAGCATTGCTATTATCAAAGATCTTCTGTCCGACGATGTTGAGGGACATAATATTCACTTCTGTGAAGATGCTGCTTGAATTGCTAAACCTCACGCTAGAGACAAACATAGGCCTGTTGGTGGCACGCCTGTTGTTTCTGTTAAGATAGGAGATCATTGCTATCATGGTTTATGTGACGTGGGTGCAAGTGTTAGTGCAATACCTCAATCCTTATATGATGAAATTAAAGACGAGGTTGCGCCTGTTGAGATAGAACCTATTGATGTCACTATTCAGCTTGCCAATAGAGATACTATCTGCCCTGTGGGAATTGTTAGGGATGTTGAAGTCTTGTGTGGTAAAACGAAGTATCCTGCTGATTTCCTCGTTCTTGCTACCGCTCAAGATAGCTTTTGTCCCATCATATTTGGCAGACCCTTCCTCAATACTGTCAATGCTCATATTGATTGTGAAAAGCAAACTGTCACTGTTGGCTTTGAAGGTGTGTCACACAAGTTCAATTTCTCCAATTTGAGAGAACCTCATGAAAAGGAGTTGCCTAGTAAGGATGAAACTATTGCCTTAGCTTCTATTGCCGTGCCTCCTACTGATCCCTTAGAGCAATACTTGATTGAGCATGAAAATGATATGCATATGGATGAAAGGGATGAGATAGATAGAGTTGTCTTAGAACAATATCCCATCCTTAAGAATAATCTGCCTGTTGAACTGCTTGGGGATCCACCCCCACCAAAGGGTGATCCCGTGTTTGAGCTTAAACAGTTGCCTCATACTCTTAAGTATGCTTATCTTGATGAAAAAGAGATATATCCTGTTATTATTAGTGCTAGACTCTCAGAGGACGAAGAAAAGAAGTTACTAAAAACTCTGAGGAAGCACCGTGCTGCTATTAGATATACTGTAATGCCCCAAGTGTAAAACCTACCCTTTTTGGACCTACTTCATGTGGGACCACATTGTCAGAGATTATGATGTTAAGTTGGTACCATGATTTCATGTGTGTTTCTTGCTTTTCTTTCTCATGCATGCATGCATAGCACATCATATCATTACAGGTGTTAGGTGTTGGTGCATGTGGTCATATGATTTCATGTGCTGCTTTTAATCTTGTGGTCATGTATATTGTGATTTCATGTGATGATGCATAGGTGTTGTTGTGGTGTGAAGCAATGAGGGTGTGGTGCTTGGCATCAAATACAAACCCCCTTGTGTAGTTCCAAACCTTTTTATTTATTCTTTTTCCCAAGTTCAAATCCTTTTGCTCCTATGTTGTTATAAAAATGTTGCACCTTTAGAGCATTTTAGTTGGTATATGGGTATGTAGCAGAGGGGTTTTTAAACTTATTTTGTTTGGGGTTTTTCCTTTATTTTCAGTTTATTTTAATCTGTTTGTCAATTAATTTTAGTTGCAAAAATATCATTTTGGTATTTTACAAATTTGGGCATAAATCCCTTGTGCCCAGGGGTATTTGTTTTTATTTTTTTTCTAAGGCCTTAGTTGTTCTTGGTGTATTTTTTTTGCTGAGATGGCGTTTATATGTATATATGGGAGAGGACCAGGTTTCTTTTATTTTCTCCCTGGCATTGAGGCCCATTTCCTCCCTGGCCCAGGTCCCTCGCGCGAGCAGCCCACTCGCCGTCCCTCTTCCTCCTCCCATCGACGTCACGCTGTACGATCAGCCCTCCACCACCGATCTCCCTTCCCGTTGATCTGGTGGTTCCAAGCTCGCCTCCCGAGACGATATAAGGAGCCCCCGGTCTTCCTCCTCCTCCGCATGGTTCCTTCTTCCCCTCCAGTGCGCCGCCACCTTCCCCATCTCTCTTCCTCCCCGCAGGTAAGGCATGTAGTCTAGTAGCAGAGAGAGAGAGGGTGGAGCTCGCCGCGTCTACCCCGCGTACGTCGCCGTCCGGCGAGTCCGCCATGTCCAGGGGCTCGGGGGTGCACCCCGCGCTCCATTCCCGCCGTCGCTGAGGACGAGGGGCGTCCTCACCGACGAGCACGAGCCCGTCTACGGCTCGGCCCCGGTGGTCTCTCCGTCCTGCTTCGGTTCGACAGGGCAGGGACTTCTCCGAGCGCCTTCTTCCTCTCCGGTCTTCCTCCTCCTCCGATCGGATCCTCCTTCCGTTCCAAGGTGAGCAGATCACCTCCCCTTCCTTCCTCCTCCTCGGTTCCATCTTGGATCCGCCGTAGTGGTGCGCCGTGCTTCTCTGTCAGGTAGCCGGTAGCAGTGCAGGTGGTGTTCGTAGCAGGGTTTCTTCCCAGCGTAGGAGTAGATCAACAGCAGGTCGAGTAGGAGCCGTGGTGATTCCGGTGTCGCGGGTAGCAGGGCTCCCTCCCCGCCTAGCTGCTGGCTAGTAGCAGCGTGCAACAACAGCAGGTTCGGGTCCGGCCGGCGAGCTGTGTTGCCGGGCGTCCCTGACCCGAGCAGTACAGTGGTGTGTGTTGTGCCTTGTTGTTTTCGTGGTGTAGCTAGGTGGAGAGGGCTAGCTCCGGGTAGCAGCCGGCAGTAGCGTAGAGGAGGTGTGCGAGGTGCCTCAGTGACGCAAAAGAGAGCCACGGCGCCTTCTCTGTAGCCGGCGAGCAGCAGCTCACGCGCAGGTGCAGAGCAAGTCTGATGGGAGTGTTAGCTTACCTGTTTCAGTTTCCCCCTCTGTCAGTATCCGTTTCGTAGCCCAATGGTGTGTGTGTGTGTGGTGCTTGTAGGAGGGCGTGGGTTCGAGTCCCCCCCTCGGCACTTTCTTTTTCTGGTTGATTTGTTTGCGGTTTAGGGACTGCAGGGAGACCTTACCCTGTTTCAGTTTCCTCCCTCGTCAACAGCCGTAGCAGCAGCGCAGTGGTGTTGTGTGTGGGTGTGGAACCAGGGGCTCTGGGGTTCGAATCCCAGAGAGACCCAATTCTTTTTCCTATTGCTTTCTTGTTGTTTTTTTGTTGTTTTCCATTGCCTTGTGTGCTACTCCATGCCTAGTTCAATGGGGTTCCAATGCCCTATTTTTTTTAAAAAACCTCCCTGTTGCTTGATGGAGGTGTGAGAGAGGGCATGTATGTAGGGTTTGTGTGATGGTAGTAGTGGTGTGGATCTAGGTGCTTGTGAGTTGGTGCTTGAGGTTGAGTGTGTGTGCAAGTGTGTGTGTAACCCTACACACATGCTTGTGCAATTGCACAAGCCTTGAAGTTTAAGCTTTGGTGGAAGTAGATTGTGATGTGTGTGTATTAGCTTGTGGTTGCACTAGTATAGATATGATGTGAGTGTGTTTACCTTATGCTTGGAGTTGGGTTCTTGCTCCAAGTGATGCTAATGTGTGTGGTGTGGACCTTCCCACCTTTGCCAGTGGTGCACCTCCTCATGTTTAATATGAGAGAGAGCATGTTGTGTGTGTGAGGTTGGCTTGTGATAAGCATTGGTGTTGTTGATGTGCATGACACAAACATGGGGTTCAAACCCCCATGTCACTTTGTCATTTTGCACATGAACTCTACCTTGGTAGCGGTTGTCTTAGTAGGGTGCTTTATGGAGTTGCATATTCAGTTTTGTTGCAAGTTTGATCTTTGATTCCATGGAATAGGTGGAGCCCAAGGGCATGAGTATTTGTGTGACAGTAGTAGGAGTTTTGCTCTACACTATAGTGGTGTTAATTATCACTTGGTGTAATGTGTGTGCAAACTATGCCTAGACAAAGTGGGCATGTGGCTGGAAAATTCCAGATTAGTGAACTCTGAAATTTCACCAAGTCTGGGATGCTGGTAACATTTTCTTCCCCTATAGATGAGGATGTGCTGGTCATTCTGTTGAAAACTATCCTTAGTTCAGTGCTAGGATTTTTAACCTGGTATGTTTGTGAAGCTCCCTGTCAAATTTCAAGTCATTTGGAGTCCAGTAGGTTGTGTTTTAGTTTCTGTCAAATAGCTTCAGAACAGACACAGAAACTCAGGTGCAGGAATTTTCACTAAGTCCCTGAGATCTGATGGTTTTGGGAAAGTTTGTGGCCTTGTATCTTCTAGATTTTAATTCCTTTTACTGTGATTCTTGCTGGTGCTTGTAGTGTTCTTGGTTGGCAACAGGCACATATATTATTTGTCATGTTTGAAGACCTGTAGCTATGTTGCATGTAGCTCCCAAATAGCTAAGATGCAGATTATGGCAGATTAGGTAGCTTTGTCATTTTGATCTAAGTATGTGCTTAATTGATTTTGTGGTGTTCTACCTTGCTCCAATTCATTCATGTTGGGTTGTTACATGTCTTGGCAACCTGGGAATACCAGATTTGTGCCATTTGTGAGTGTGGTGTTGAATCTTCCACGTAGAGCTTCATATCTTGTTCCGTTGATTCCCGTTGATCCGTAGCTCCGTTTGCAATGTTCTTTATATGGTTTTGCACTGTTTTCACGAGCCGCATCTGTTCATGTCATTCTCATGCATGTCAAAATATCTTAGTGTACAGTTCTGTCCAGAAACTTGCAGTAGTTTATTTTTCTTGTGCTAGTGATAGAAGTAGTGGTGCATGCTCATTTTTTCATCTCATGCATCATGTGATTGCTGCATCTTGTGGTGCTTCTGTTCATTGGATGTTATTCTTGTGTTGGGTAGCACCGGGATCGGAGAACGAATACGTGGAGTCAGGAGAGTACATGCAGGACGATCCAGAACCATTCCAAGCTGAGGATATCACAGGCAAGATGATATGTCCTTGATTCCATCTCTAGACTTGTTATGTTAGTTTCGTTTCCATGTCATATTGCTCGCTGCCTACCACTGAACTTAAATTTCCTCTTCATATGCCATGAGCCCAAACACCGTACCCCTTCCTAGCAAACTTGTATGGCTAAGTAGGCTTGCTCAGCTACTTATGTTAGCGTTGCTAGTTGCAGGTGTTTTGACTCATGTGATAACATGAGCTTGATATCATTATTTTAAATTCTGTTATTTATTTAATGCACCTATATACTTGGTAATTGATGGGAGGCCTAGCCTTTTGCCGGGTGCTTTGTTCCGTTATTGCCGCCTTAGTTACCGGTTACCGGTGTTTGATTCCATAATGATCGCTCCTAACACGTTCGGGGTTGTTATGGGGACCCCCTTGATAAATCGCGTAGTGCTAAGGCTTGACCGGCAGGACCCAACAGTGGTTTTAATTTGCTAATCACTTAATAATAAACTGCATAGGGAATAGCTACCCCGAGGATCCTAATCAACAACCCGGGCCAGTGCTCCTCATGAGTGTTGGTCCAACCACCTAGCAGTCGGCAAGACCACCCCGGGGAAACTTGAGGTTTGGTCCTTGTCCACTTTGCATAGACGGTGTTGTCCTGAGACTGAGATACGCGGCTCTTATCGGGTCGTCGACACACCGGGAGGTCCTGCTAGCCTTGTCTTACCTTAGCGGTATATCTTGCATATAGGAATCCCAGTGAAGCTTTGGTTTCCCCCGGAGTTGAGGTTTTCCTCTAAGGGATCCGACGAGATCACGAGATTCATGATCGAGGATGCCTTTGCGGCATGTGTTTGTTTGTGATGGACTAGTTGGAGCACCCCTGCAGGGTTTAATCTTTCGGAAAGCCGTGCCCGCGGTTATGTGGCAACTTGGAATATTTTGTTAACATCCGGTATTAGAGAACTTAAACATAAACTAATAAAACTGCCAACTGTGTGCGTAATCGTGACTGTCCCTTCGAAGATCTCTCTTCGGTCGGGAATACGGTGGGGTTATGAATGCCGTAGGTAGGTGTTCAGGATCACTTAGTGATCAAGTAAATCCGACCGTTAGTGTAGACCACCTTCCCTTCTACTTTGCGTAAGTTAGCCACTTGATCAAGCATAGGTAACTGCAGCCTCTTACACTTCACCCTTACCTTACCCAATAACATGACTAGTTTTGGCACCAAGGTCTTAGATTGCTGAGTCCTCGTGGCTCACGGATTCCTCCGAAACTCCCAGCAGGTACAGGTACCCCAGAGACAGATGATCCCGACGTCACCCAGCTGGCGTGGCAGTACGACGAGGAGACAGACCGCCTCTACATGAACTATCCAGAGGACTGAGGTGTGGTCGTGATCGTGGGCCTGCAGCAGGGTAGCATAGCATTTCCCAGGTTTTGTAGTCCGTACCGGAACTACCTTGATTGTATCTGTGTTGTACTCTGAGTTTAATAAGAAGACAATTGAATCCTGAATTGTCTACTTTTATTATTATTGTGCTATGTTACTTGCTTGCGAAACGCTTAGATGCGTTTCTTTCCTATTCGGGGGCCTCGACCCCCAGAACGGAAAGGATCGCATCTTGGTCGTTACATATACTCTTGATGATCTTAAGGGCATTAGTCCCACTCTCTGCCAGCACAAGATCAAAACTGATCCTGACTTCAAACCAGTTGCTGATCACCAAAGGAGATTAAATCCTAAGATGAAAGAAGTAGTAAGAAAAGAAATACTAAAGCTCCTGGAAGCAGGTATTATCTATCCTATTGCTCATAGCGATTGGGTGAGTCCTGTGCATTGCGTTCCTAAGAAGGGAGGCATTACCGTTGTCCCTAATGATAAGGATGAATTGATCCCACAGAGGATTATTACTGGCTATAGGATGGTGATCGATTTTAGAAAACTGAATAAAGCCATTACGAAAGATCATTACCCTCTGCCTTTTATCGACCAAATGCTAGAAAGGCTGTCTAAACACACACACTTCTACTTTCTAGACGGTTATTCTGGTTTCTCCCAAATACCAGTTGCACAATCTGATCAGGAGAAAACCACTTTCACCTGCCCTTTCGGTACATTTGCTTATAGACATATGCCTTTTGGCTTATGTAATGCACCTGCCACCTTTCAAAGATGTATGATGGCTATATTCTCTGACTTCTGTGAAAAGATTGTTGAGGTTTTCATGGATGACTTCTCCGTTTACGGGTCCTCCTTTGATGATTGCCTCAACAACCTTGATCGAGTCTTACAGAGATGTAAAGACACCAATCTTGTCTTGAATTGGGAGAAGTGCCACTTTATGGTTAATGAAGGCATCGTCTTAGGACATAAAATTTCTAAAATAGGTATTGAAGTCAATAAGGCTAAGGTTGATGCAATCGAGAAAATGCCATACCCCACAGATATCAAAGGTATAAGAAGTTTCCTTGGTCATGCTGGTTTCTATAGAAGATTCATTAAAGACTTATCTAAGATTTCTAGGCCTCTTACCAATCTCTTGCAAAAGGATATTCCTTTTGTTTTTGACGATGATTGTGCGGAAGCCTTCGAAATACTTAAGAAGGCCTTGATAACCGCACCTATTGTTCAACCACCTGATTGGAACTTACCTTTTGAAATCATGTGTGATGCTGGTGATTATGCAGTTGGTGCTATCCTAGGGCAAAGAGTTGATAAGAAGTTGAATGTTATTCACTATACTAGTAAAACTCTAGACAGTGCCCAAAGAAACTATGCTACTACGGAAAAGGAATTTTTAGTAGTTGTTTTTGCATGTGAAAAGTTCAGGTCTTACATAGTTGATTCCAAAGTCACTATTCACACTGATCATGCTGCTATTAAGTACCTAATGGAGAAGAAAGACGCTAAACCTAAAGTTATCAGATGGGTTCTCTTGCTACAAGAATTTGATTTGCACGTTGTTGACAGAAAGGGTGCTGATAACCCAGTAGCAGATAACTTGTCTAGGTTGGAGAACGTTCTTGGTGACCCACAACCTATTGATGATAGCTTTCCTGATGAGCAACTGAATGTCATCAATGGTTCACGTAGTGCACCATGGTATGCTGATTATGCAAACTATATCGTTGCCAAATATATACCACCTAGTTTCACATACCAGCAAAAGAAGAAATTCTTCTTTGACTTGAGAAACTACTTTTGGGATGATCCTCACCTTTATAAGGAAGGAGTACATGGTTTTATTAGACGTTGTGTACCTGAACATGAACAGGGACATATCCTACAGAAGTGTCACTCCGAGGCCTACGGAGGACACCATCCGGGAGAGAGAACTGCACACAAGGTATTGCAATCAGGTTTCTATTGGCCCACTCTCTTCAAGGATGCCCGTAAGTTTGTCTTGTCTTGTGACGAATGTCAAAGAATAGGTAATATTAGCAAACATCAGGAAATGCCTATGAACTATTCACTTTTCATTGAACCATTTGATCTCTGGGGCTTTGATTATATGGGACCTTTTCCAAAATCCAACGGGTATACTCATATCCTACTTGTTGTTGATTACGTCACTAAGTGGGTAGAAGCTATCCCCACTAGTAGTGCTGATAACAACACCTCTATCAGGATGCTGAAAGAAGTTATCTTCCCTAGATTTGGAGTCCCTAGATATCTAATGACGGACGGTGGTTCACACTTCATTCATGGTGCTTTCCATAAAACGCTTGCTAAGTACGATGTCAACCATAGAATGGCGTCTCCATATCACCCTCAGTCCAGTGGTCAAGTAGAGCTAAGCAATAGAGAGATTAAACTAATTTTGCAAAAGACTGTCAACAGGTCTAGAAAGAATTGGTCTAAGAAGCTCGATGATGCACTATGGGCTTATAAAACTGCCTATAAGAATCCCATGTGCATGTCTGCGTACAAAATGGTGTACGGTAAAGCATGCCACTTACCTCTTGAGCTAGAGCATAAAGCTTATTGGGCAATCAAAGAGCTCAACTTTGATTTCAAACTTGCTGGTGAGAAGAGGTTATTTGATATTAGCTCGCTTGATGAATGGAGAACTCAGGCATATGAGAATGCCAAGCTGTTCAAAGAAAAGGTTAAGAGGTGGCATGATAAGAGGATACAAAAGCGTGAGTTCAATGTAGGTGATTATGTCTTGCTATATAACTCTCGTTTAAGATTCTTAGCAGGCAAGCTTCTCTCTAAATGGGAAGGTCCCTATGTTGTTGAGGAAGTATATCGTGCCGGTGCTATCAAGATCAACAACACGGAAGGTAATTGTCCGAGAGTTGTAAATGGGCAGAGAATCAAGCATTATATCTCAGGTACTCCCATAAATGTTGAAAGCAATATTATGAATACCATAACTCCGGAAGAATACCTAAGGGATATTTATCAGCCTGTTTCAGACTCCGAAAACGAACAGGTATGTGATTCAGTAAGGAAATTTTCTCCGTTTTGGAATATTTGAAAAAATACAAAAATTGAAAGTAGTCTGAAAAGTGCGCGAGGAGGCGACAAGCCTGCCCGACGTGGGCCCACCCCCTGGCCACGTCGGGAGGGCTTGTCGCCACCTCGTGCGTCTCCTGGACTCCGTTTTCGTGAGGGGTACTCCTCCAGGTTTGGAAAAATTCATTATATATACTCCCGTTTGGTCTGACCCCTGCATCACGCAGATTTCTTCTGTGTTTCGTTTCGAGCGTGTTTTCTGCCGCAGATTTAGGGCAAGATGACTTCTCAAGATTCAGAGGGGGAGAGCTTTGTGGCAGATTACCTTGCTAATCCCAAGGTCTATGGGGACTTGGATCCTTATGGCTGGACCACCGACGAGGAATAAGATTATGATCCGAAGGGGAAGGAACAAACAAGTTCCGATGAATAGGAGGCTCCTCTACCTCATCCTGGACAGACGCATGTGGAGTTCAAGAAGTCGAACCTCCCCGACTCAAGGAAGAAGTCTAAGACTTTGTTTATGCCTTCTTGTTTCTTGCAGGAGAGTAAGCAGGAATTATGCCAAAGGGTGTTGAAGCTTGAAGAGGAAAATGATGATCTGAGGGAGCAGAATTTTATGCTCAAGTGGAAATTAAACAAGCTCAAGACCTCTGCAACAACTCCTCCACCATCACCACCAAAGGAAGACAACTAAACATGGGTATGGGCAATCACCTTGGCTTGTGCCAAACTTGGGGGAGTTGCCCCGGTATTGTATCACCATCACATCTTTTGCCTTTACCTTTGTTTTAGTTTTTCCTTTTCAGTTTTCTATTTTTCTAGTACATTAAAAGTATTAGTGTTTTAGGCTTGAGTTTTTCTTTGTGTGACCCCCGATGTAGGCGACAAGCCTGCACGGCGTGGGCCCACCCCCTGGCCGCGCGGTGAGGGCTTGTGGCCACCTCGTGCGCCTCTCGGACTCCGTTTTCGTGCAGGGTACTCCTTCTGGTCTGGAAAAAATCATTATATATACTCCCGTTTGGTCTGACCCGTGCATCACGCAGATTTCCTCCGTTTTTCGTTTTGAGCCTGTTTCTGTTGTAGATCTAGATCGCTATGACTTCCCCAAAATCTCCGAAGGATAAGATCTTCGAGAAGGTCATCAATCCCTACCTCACGGGAGTGCTGCAACACCCTCAATCTATCGGGATGCGTGAGGGATGTTGCACATCTGTGATGTTGAGGGGGCCAAGAAGACCGGAAGCATGGAGACGAGGCTCGAAGCAATGGAGCAACAAGGCTTCAAGTTACAAGGGATGGTGGAGTGTGGACTCAACGCCAACCACATGATGATCACGGAGTTCACCAACAAGCACAAGATTGATGCCAATGACATTGGGAAACACCTCTCGAGGCTCTATGACAGGATTGATCAACTGCAGGCCCAGATCTATGACCTGCAGAACCAAAACTGTGAGTATGAGTATAGATTTAAATCAATACGGTTGGCTGCAGATTTCAGGATTCCGGGGACTCGTCCATCTTTCCATGATGGAGCACCTATGCATTGGAAGACGAAGGATCAAGCCCATGTTGCAACAACTCCTCCACCATCACCACCAAAGGAAGACAACTAAACATGGGTATGGGCAATCCCCTTGCCGTGTGCCAAGCTTGGGGGAGTTGCCCCAGTATCGTATCACCATCACATCTTTTGACTTTACCTTTGTTTTAGTTTGTTCCTTTTCAGTTTTCTTTTTCTCTAGTAGAATAGAAGTCTTAGTGCTTTAGTTTTGAGTTTTTCTTTGTGTCACCCCCGATGTATTCGAGCTCGTGAGCCATATAATAAAGAGTGTCTTAGTTGAAGGGCTTTGCCTCATGCCATGATCAATAGATTGAGAAAAGAACAAAAGCATGAAAGATCATGTAGTGTTCTTATGGGAAGTGATGGCTTCACATATAAAAAGAATGTTGATTGAAACTTGTTAAGGGTAGACAAACGTAGAACTTGGTCATTGTTGCAATTAATAGGAAGTGATAAAGAAGGAGAGGTTCACATATAAATATATCATCTTTGACACCATCTATGATTGTGAACACTCACTAAGCTATTACATGCCTAGAAGTAGATGTTGGACAAGGAAGACAACATAATGAATTGTGTTTGCTTGGTTCCGAACAATGTTATATGATTAGAGATCCCTTAGCATGTGACGATTGCTTCCACCTCATATTAGCCAAAACTCCCGTTTGGTCTGACCCGTGCATCACGCAGATTTCCTCTGTTTTTTGTTTCGAGCCTGTTTCTGTTGTAGATCTAGATCGCTATGACTTCCCCAAAAGCTCCGAAGGATAAGATCTTCGAGAAGGTCATCAATCCCTACCTCACGGGAGTGCTGCAACACCCTCAATCTATCGAGATGCGTGAGGGGATGTTGCACATCTGTGATGTTGAGGGGGCCAAGAAGACCGGAAGCATGGAGACGAGGCTCGAAGCAATGGAGCAACAAGGCTTCAAGTGCCAAGGGATGGTGGAGTGTGGACTCAACGCCAACCACATGATGATCACGGAGTTCACCAACAAGCACAAGATTGATGCCAATGACATTGGGAAACACCTCTCGAGGCTCTATGACAGGATTGATCAACTCCAGGCCCAGATCTATGACCTGCAGAACGAAAACTATGAGTATGAGTATAGATTTAAATCAATACGGTTGGCTGCAGATTTGAGGATTCCGAAGACTCGTTCATCTTTCCATGATGGGGCACCTACGCCTTGGAAGACGGAGGATCAAACCCATGTTGCAACAACTCCTCCTCCACCACCAAAGGAATACAACTCAGCATTGGTATGGGCAATCCCCTTGGCTTGTGCCAAGCTTGGGGGAGTTGCCCCGGTGTCGTATCACCATCACATCTTTTGCCTTTACCTTTGTTTTAGTTTTCCTTTTCGGTTTTCTCTTTCTCTAGTAGATTTAAAAGTCTTAGTGTTTTAGTCTTGAGTTTTGCTTTGTGTCACCCCTGATGTATTCAATCTCGTGAGCCATATAATAAAGAGTGTCTTAGTCTAAGGGCTTTGCCTCTTGCCATGATCAAAAGAGTGAGAATAGAACAAAAGCATGAAAGATCATGTAATGATATTATGGGAAGTGATGGCTTCACATATAAAAAGAATGAGGACTGAAACTTGTTGAGGGTAGGAAAACATAGACCTTGGTCATTGTTGCAATTAATAGGAAGTGATAAAGAAGGAGAGTTTCACATATAAATATATCATCTCTGACACCATCTATGATTGTGAACACTCACTAAACTATTGCATGCCTAGAAGTAGATGTTGGACAAGGAAGACAACATAATGAATTGTGTTTGCTTGGTTCCGGACAATCTTATATGATTACAGATCCCTTAGCATGTGATGATTGCTTCCACCTCATATTAGCCAAAACTCCCGCACCAAGTAGAGATACTACTTGTGCATCCACAAACCTTCAACCCAGTTTTGCCATGTGAGTCCACCATACCTACCTATGGATTGAATAAGATCCCTCAAGTAAGTTGCCATCGGTGCAAGAAATAAAAATTGCTCCCTAATATGTATGATCTATTAGTGTGTGGAAAATAAGCTTTGTACGAACCTATGATGAGGAAGACATAAAAGCGACAGACTGCATAATAAAGTTCTTTATCACAGGAGGCAATATAAAGTGACGTTCCTCCGCACTAAGAGGACACGCATCCAAACCTCAAAAGCGCATGACAACCTCTGCTTCCCTCTGCGAAGGGCCTATCATGTACCTTTACTTTTTGCCCTTGAAAGAGTCATGGTGATCTTCACCAATTCCTTATCTCGCCTTTATCTTGGCTAACGTCATATGCTTGGGAAAGATCTATATTCATATGTCAACTTGGAGGTAAGTATTCATGATTTATTATTGTTGACATTACCCTTGAGGTAATCAGTTGGGAGGCAAAATTGTAAGCCCCTATCTTTCTCTGTGTCCAGCTAAAACTTTGATCTCATGAGTACCACGTGAGTTGTAGCAATTGTAGAGAACGAAAGAATGATTGAGTATGTGGATTTAATTTAGAAGCTCTTATTTGACTCTTTCTTATGTTGTGATAAATTGCATGCTTCAATGACTAAAGGCTATCGCTTGTTACTTCTCGGCAAGGTTCTTGATCCATGCTTTACTTTGTGAAGGAATTATCACTTTAGCATGAGAGATTATATGTTGGTATTGCTGTTCTGATCATGATCATGATGCATGCATGTTCGTATCTTGTTTTGTCGACACCTCTCTCCCTAAACATGAGGACAAGCGAGGTCTAAGCTTGGGGGAGTTGATACGTCCATTTTGTATTCATGTTGATATTTATCGCTTCTTGGGCTGTTATTTCACTTCACGGTACAATTCCTATGCCTTTTCTCTCTTATTTTGCAAGGTTTACATGAAGAGGGAGAATGCCGACAGCTGGAATTCTGGCCTGAAAGTGGAGCAAAGTTGAGATACCTATTCTGCACAACTCCAAACACCGTAAAAATCAACGAGGATTTTTTCCTAATTTATAAAAAATATTGGGCCGAAGAAGCGCCAGAGGGGCGCCAGGGGGTGGCCACAAGCCTACACGGCGCGGTCACCCCCCGAGGCCGCGCCATAGGGGCTTGTGGGCCCCTGCTGGTGCACTTGCCCCCCTCTTCTTCTATATGAAGGGTTTCATCCAGAAAAAAAATCAAGGGGCAGCTTTTTTGTGGTTTCGCCGCGGCCACGAGGTGGAACTTGAGCAGAACCAATCTAGAGCTCCGGCAGGACGATCCTACCGGGGAAACTTCCCTCCCGGAGGGGGAAATCGTCGCCATCGTCATCACCAACACTCCTCTCATCGGAGGGGACTCGTCACCATCAACATCTTCATCAGCACCATCTCATCTCCAAACCCTAGTTCATCTCTTGTAACCAATCTCCGTCTCGCGACTCCGATTGGTACTTGTAAGGTTGCTAGTAGTGTTGATTACTCTTTGTAGTTGATGCTAGTTGGATTACTTGGTGGAAGAGTTTATGTTCAGATCCTTGATGCTACTCATTACCTCTCTGGTCATGAATATGATTATTCTTTGTGAGTAGTTACTTTTGTTCCTGAGGACATGGGATAAGTCATGCTAATAGTAGTCATGTGAATTTGGTATTCGTTCGGTATTTTGATATGTTGTATGTTGTTTTTCCTCTAGTGGTGTTATGTGAACGTCGACTACATAACACTTCACCATTATTTGGGCCTAGAGGAAGGCATTGGGAAGTAGTAAGTAGATGATGGGTTGCTAGAGTGACGGAAGCTTAAACCCTAGTTTATGCGTTACTTCGTAAGGGGCTGATTTGGATACACTAGTTTAATGATATGGTTAGACTTTGTCTTAATTCTTCTTTCGTAGTTGCGGATGCTTGCGAGAGAGGTTAATCATAAGTGGGATGCGTGTCCAAGTAAGGGCAGTACCCAAGCGCCAGTCCACCCACATATCAAACTATCAAAGTAACGAACGCGAATCATATGAACATGATGAAAACTAGCATGACAGAAATTCCTGTGTGTCCTCGGGAGCGTTTTTCCTCCTATAAGACTTTCTCCAGGCTTGTCCCTTGCTACAAAAGGGATTGGGCCACTTTGCTGCACCGTTGCTACTTTTTTTACTTGTTGCTTGCTACGAATCATCTCACCACACAATCACTTGTTACCGACAATTTCAGTGCATGCACATATTACCTTGCTGAAAACCACTTGTCAGATCCTTCTGCTCCTCGTTGGGTTCGACACTCTTACTTATCGAAAGGACTATGATTGATCCCCTATACTTGTGGGTCATCATGGGCCGAGGCCCACGGGAGGTTGGAGCATTTTAGTTTTGCCTTTTTTATTTGGTTTTGTTTTGCAATTAACTTTATCATCGATTAACTTTCATAAAATATGTAACTAAGTCCATTATTCGTATTGTATAATGAGGCACTGCCACAATAAGTTTGAGGATTAATTGAAGTAGTTTGTAATTTCTATAATTTAAAAGGCATTTAAATAATAGTTTTGGCCTCGGTTTTAATTGTTTCGAGGCACTTAGATACTCACAAAAATGTTGGTTTCAATTTGACAAATACTTAAAGGATATTTGGAACCCAACCAAGATTTTTCTTTTACAGTTTGAAGAAATAATTTATTAGACTATATTTCTAATTTGAAAATGGCTTTGATTTTCATCAAGTGGAAACTTTGCTTAGTTCACCTTGATGACATGGGACTATTAGCGTTTGATTATTGTAGCTCAACTACGGGGGCGTCACATGCAGGTAACATGGTGACAAGCCAGGTCATGCACGCAATCGACCCAGCGACCGGACGTGCGGGCTGCGATTTGAGACACCTGGACGTGCGCGTATGGGCGGACCTGGGTCGATGCCGCATAGGCCGTGCGGCACGTACCTCTCATGTTCCACGCGTGCGGCAGAAATCATGACCCGAAAATAAAATCTAGTCCGATTTTGTTGCTGCAAGGAAACTTCCTAGACTTCTTTTCCCCTTCACTCCTGCAAAGAGCGGTATTTACAGCCGGACTCGCAAATCAAACCCGATGCGTTTGCAAACAGTAACCGACTAATAATTAAATAAGAGTAAAATACAGTGAAGATCCTAAAAGTATTTCAAATGTGTCAAGTAGGTCCTAAAAGCCTGAAGTCGTTCACCGTGGATCCTAAATGTGTGTAAGTCGTTCAATGCGGGTCCCAAAAATATTCCAAATGTGTCAAGTAGGTCCTAAAAGTTATGGGTAAAATATACATATAGGACCCAAGCTGAAGGATTTAAAATTTTAGGACCTACTTAAGACACTTGAAATACTTTTAGGACCTCGAGTGCATTTTACTCCTTAAATAATCTCTTTCACAACCAGATATCTTAAATCAGAAACCTTAAATTCATATTATTACATGCAGCGTAAACCTAATCTTCAATGGAATTCGTCTGGCTCTGTCATGCCCATATTCAGTGACCGGCTGCGTCCACAAAGTGTTGGTTCAGTCGCCGGCGAGGTAGAGGAGGGTATGGGACAGGCAGGTGCTCATGGGACTCGTGGCATCGCCATCTTCCATGCCCTACTCCTTATCGTCGGAGCCCAGAACCTTCACGGTGTTGGTGGACGTGAGATTGATGAGAGATCCATCCTCAAAGGACCTAGTGATGTCCACCACGACGCGGTTGCGACGTATGAACTGGTGCACCTTATGGGATGTCGGAAAATGCGACTTCCCCTTCCAACATCCACCGCTGCTAGGGTTGTCGTTGTTTCACCCGCCTGCCGCCTCGCATGGCGTGCACGCCCTACCATATTGGCGTCTGACGACGCTAATGCATTCAACTTTGCCTGGACGTGCCAAAGAAATGGTTGCATGTCCACCATCGCGTTTGATTGCCTGATGGAACGCGCTAGCTATGGTGCGGCAACACACCTCGCGGCGGATCCATACACCATTTGGTCGGATGCAATGGTTTCCTAATGAAAGTAGTCTGAGCGCTGCCATCGGGCGGCCTCCTCGCGGGAGCGGCTGAGTGCAAGCCGAACTATCATCTCCTTCCCGAGGCCATGTGGGATGAGCTCACGGTCGACGAATCTGAATGTGTAGAACTCGGATACGTTGACCGTCAAGCCGGAGAAGGCCGAAAATCGTCGGACGGGAGCTTGGGCGGTAGAGTGGAGGGGATTGAAGTGGAGTGGAGTGACTAGGGTTTGGTGTAGAAAATTGATGGAGATGAATATATGTGGGGTCGGGTAGGACAGCGTGGGCCGGATACGACATGGTTGACGCACCCGACCGCCCTCGAACTGCCCGGTATCCGCTTACGATGGGTGTGGATCTGGTCGAACGTTTGAGGCCGGTTATGGGCGCCCAATTGGATTAGGTTTTGTGACCGATAAGCGATCACGATAGACTGCCCAAACATATGAGAAGGGTTTGAGGCACCCTATTGTAGATGCTCTTAGTATAGTACTCAATGATGGCCTGATGCACCCATGACACAAAGATCAAATACAACTGAGAAGTTAGATGAACAATATAAAAGAATTGTCTCCTTTAAAAAGCAATCGTTGGGGATATGACCCCAGGTATACCATAGTGGAGAAGTCAACACTTCAAAACAACTCGGGTCAACTAGCCCTCTAAGCCACCTGGCAGCTTGTCGACTGCCCTCGCGGGTCAGCTCCTCGATCAACGGCCGGCTGTGCGACCGCCGGCTCCTCGATCGGTTGGCTATGACAGCAGTCGATAGTTCACCGCATGTCCCTCCTTCCGTATCAGCGTATGACAAGATATGACGTCCTCGACGAGGCTCGCATGGCTACAGGACTCGTTGACACAGCACACATGGTTACAGGACCCCGTGACGCGAGCAAGGCCGGGCTACAAGGTTGTAGGTACCGCTGACCTTGACCAGGCGGTCCGACCTTGTAGAAGGTGTGTGCCTACCTAGTCCATGACACCATTGACGTAGTGCTACAGTCGTGGCGGCCTATGAGCCCCTACATCGACGGTACCCGACATCCGGCGGGCTATTTAAAACATTGCCTACAAGCGACACTACCACACAGTCGACGAGCCCCATGGCCGACAGGAGAGGCTGCCAGCCAAGACACGCCCTTATTATCTTTGCCAACCCCTCTCCTGGCTCAAAGGAGAGTAAATTCCACCCCCACGTCCACACCCACACTGATATGAGAGGAAAGAAGAGAGAGCTAGGTCATTCTTCCTCATCCGACAAACAGCTCAAGGAGCACCATAGTATTGCCTACCCACCATATACTCGATCCGGCGGGACTAGGTGTGTTACCTCCCAAGGAGGGCCTCGAACCTGGGTACATCATGTGTCTCGCACTGCTTGTCACAATTTCGCCTCCGAAACCCACCGACGCACTTTGGCCCAAACCACACCCGATAATCCACCCCATAGCATCTGCCGTGAACAAACCACGATAGTTGGCGCCCATCGTGGGGCCGTATGCGGTGTCGGTTGGAGTCATATTTCGGGTGAGACCCTTTACCGACTCTTGCGAGCGCATCGCGCATGGGCTACTCAATACACCTACGGCATCCGATTTCGTGGGAGACAGCACAATGCATGGTGCCGGCTCCGCCTGCGCTACAGGCTACGCCATCGTCCCCTTTGACGAGTCAGCATCACACTCGTCCCCGATGAGTACCGCAGCTAGGTGCTCATCTTCTCCGACCCGCTGCAATCTACCGGTAGAAGTGCTCCGGACGACATCGATGACCTCTGCGTCCGCTTCGGTAAGTTGCTCATAAGTGTCGTGCTCGTTTTGGACGAGTACCCCATCGAGGTGCTCGTCTTCTGTGACCCGCTGCCATCTATCGCCAGCAAGGCTAATGATGACATCCAGGACGTATGCGTTTGCATCGAGGTGCTAACCACCGGGTCCAACACCAGCACTGCGTGCGGTAAGGGGACGGCTGTGGTTGTGGCCCGCGTTGGCCAGTCTGACCCCTACGCGCCGCAAGGCAGAACGAGCGGACCCCCAACACGCCTCCTATCGACACGAGGGCTGACATGACTGAGTTGGACGAGTACCACAAATAGCTGCTCAGGGAGGCCTCCATGATCGCCGCCACGCCACGCCGGATTGAGTCTAGGCAACGCGTGATGAGGACATCAATACTATTGTTACACCCAGAACCCCTGTTGCTATACATACCAGACCAATTACTAGAGATCGTGCATGCGAATTGAATTACCACGTACTTTTGTTTCTTGGAAATCCTTTTAATATTCATGAACATATGATGTTGGCTAAATTAGATAATTTTGTTTTACTTATGAATGAAGGACCTAGCATGAAGGAGAAGGTGCACACGCGGGAAAAAACAATGGAGTTTCTAGTGGCGATATTCGCACTTTGAAGCAACCATAAGGAGAGCATGAAGGCTTGGACAAAATATACAAGATGCCACTTCATAAATATCGTCCATAGGCTAATATATGTGTCGCGTCACCTTATTTTTGGGAAAGGCCCATGTAGTTTTGAAATACCACTTTATAGGCTAGTTTTAGAGTCTGTATGTATGGGGAAACTGAGTTAGGGTAGGTTTCGGACCCCTCCTCCAAGGGGTCACGAAATTCCTCTCTATTTCCCCATATATACACCCTTAGGGAGTCGTTTAGACTTGGGTTTTGTTTAGATTACAAGTTCTCCATAGCTGCAACTCCGCGTCCTTCGTTTGTGTTCTACGACCCGACCAAGACGTAAAAGAACCCCACTTCGATCAATAAAGCATTCTTCTTATATTCGCAATATCTAGATTGCTTCCTTAACTTCTTGCTTGTTCTTCGTTTGCGTCTAGGAAATAGACCCTCGTGGTCAAGTTGATTGTGCTCTGGCGTGGTTAATAACCTCTTGGAGTTGGTTTAGCGATTCGTAAAGTGCGGCGTATTTGCACATTCATAGTCAGATCGTGAAAGTTGTCTTCCACCAAAATGATATCCACCATCTGATCGAAAGACGAGACACCTTTGCCTCTATCAAGTGGTATCCGATTTTCAGGTTGCTTGGTGATATTTTACCAATTTTTCATAGTTTAGATCACATCTGTTCTTCATACCTATAGTCCATGAAAAAGCCACAAGAAAATTAGGGTTAGTTCATCCTATCCGAAACAATCTGAGCCTTTTGCAACTTTTTGTTCGGTGTTTTGCTTTGTTGAATTTGCGGTTGCATCGTCGTGTCGTGTTGCTTGGCTTAGCGTCTTGTCTTTTAGAATTTCGAGTTCTGTTCATAGGTTGTCACGCTGCTGCCGCACCATCTTCAACATTGCTATATACCTTCACTACACCAGATACATCACCACTGCCATATACCACCACCACACCAAATACACCACCACTGCGATATACCACCACCAGATATATTCCACTAGTTGGAGTCCATATATACCACCACATGTCCGCCATTACGCCAATCCGAGTCCACCTCCATCATAGATTCGCCACCTGTCCGTGTTCCACCACCCCTACATACATCTGCCACTAGTCTGAGTTCCACCAGATTCATATCCGCCATCAATCCTAGTCCGAGTCCAGTATTTGCTGCTTTGTCATTGATTTCCAGATCATACCATACTACGTGTCGTGATCAAGTTGGACTCCTAACTTTCGTGTTGCCTGATATGCAATCTCTGGCGTTAGCTAGACGAATGCTTATGACAACAAACCTTCTCCTGCAAGGGCACCAGAAGAATGCTGATAGCACTCCCCAATAATGAAACTAGAAGAATGTTGTTGACGGCCCACTAGCGCGTGGGTTCGCAGCAGTTTTCGAGGGTAGAGTATTCGACCCAATTTGTTGATCGCCTAAACGAGGTGAGAGAATACTCTCGAGTATTAGCAGCTGAATTTGTCAGATTCAACCACACCTGAAAGCTTAGCATCTGCAAGAACAGTAGTAACAGCAAAGTAATATGATAACAACGGTGTCAGAAACGATCTGTTGACGGCAGACTATTCCTAACGATTGTATCAATGGCGCCTCCGTTGCCGCGTTGACGGAAGTTGTCAGTTCCCGTCAACGACCAGCGAACCAACAGTGTAACAGGTAGCAGCAGTGTAACGAGCAATAGCAGTGGCAAGGAATAGCAGTAGTGAGAGCAGTAGCAAGTAGCAACAGTAGTAGCAGCAGCAGCAGCAGAGCAAGACAAGTAACATCAGTAGCAACAGTAGTAGCAACAGCAGTGCAAGACAAGTAATAGCAGCAGTAGGACAAACTCGTAGGCAATGGGTCGGTGATTTGTTTGGCTGATATTCATCATGCAACAGCTATAACACGGAGAGATATGTGGCTAGCTCCCATTCGTCAATGTGATGTAGGCATGCATTCTGTGTGTCGTCATACGTGCTTAGGGAAAATAACTTGCATGACATCTATTGTCCATCCCACCCGTGGCAACGGGGTCCAAAAGGAAACTACGGGATATTAAGGTTCTCCTTTTAATAAAGAACCGTACCAACGCATTAGCACTTGGTGAACACATGAACTCCTCAAACTATGGTCATCACCGGGAGTGGTTCCGGTTATTGTCACTCCGGGGTTGCCGGATCATAACACATAGTAGGTAACTACAACTTGCAAGATCGGATCTAAAACACACATATATTGGTGACAACATAATAATTTCAGATCTGAAATCATGGCACTCGGGCCCTAGTGACAAGCATTAAGCATGGCCAAGTAGTAGCAACATCAATCTCATAACATAGTGGATACTAGGGATCAATCCCCATGAAAACTAACTCGATTACATGATAAATCTCATCCTACTCATCACCGCCCAGCGAGCCTACAAATAGATTACTCACGAACGACGAAGAGCTTCATGGAATTGGAGAGGGAAGAAGGTTGATGATGATGATGGCGACGATTTCCCCTCTCCGGAGCCCAAGACAGACTCCAGATCTGCCCTCCAGATGAAGAACAGGTGGTGGCGGCGCCTCCGTATCGAAAACGCGACGAAAACTTCTCTTTTTAGTTTTTCTGGGACGAAAGGCAACTTATAGAGCTGGAGTTGGGGGCGGCAGGTGCCTGTGGGCCCCACAAGCCTGCCCACCGCCACCAGGGGGGTGGTGGCGGAGCAGGGGCTTGTGGCCCACTGTCCCACCCCCTGAGGTGGAACTTGGCGCAGATATTTTTGATATTTTCCAAAACGGCTCCCCGTAAATTTTCAGGATGTTTGGAGAACTTTGATTTCTGCACAAAAATAACACCAAGGCAATTCTGCTGAAAACATCGTTAGTCCAGGTTAGTTCCATTCAAATCATGCAAATTAGAGTCCAAAACAAGGGCAAAAGAGTTTGGAAAAGTAGATACGATGGAGACGTATCAACTCCCCCATGCTTAAAACCTTGCTTGTCCTCAAAAAACTCAGTTGACAAACTGAGAGAGAAAGAAAAACTTTAACAAACTCTGTTTGATCTTGTTGTTGCAACTAGGTCTAACCGACAACCAGAATTTCAGCAAGATTACAAGTTAACCACATAAGCAAATGACACAAAGGTCTCACGGTAAACTAATATCTATGGCATAATCAGCTAATGAGCAAATAATAATGAGTTTCAAATACCAACACTTCAATCAAAACAAGCATGAAGCAATATGAATAGGTGGTATCTCGCTAGCTCTTTCAGAGACCGCAAAACATAAATGCAGAGCACTTTCAAGGATCAAGGGCTGACTAAACATTGTATTTCATAGCAACGAAGATCCAGTCATAGTCATACTCAATATCAATCAAAAGCAAAGCATAAAAACAACAGAGGTTCTCTCTAATTGGTGCTTATATAAGAGGAGGATGACTCAACAGGAAAATAAATAGACAGACCCTTCGCAGAGCGAAGCATTGATTTGCAGAGGTGCTAGAGCTCAAATTTTGAAAACAGAGATAATAATTTTGGGTGGCATGCTTTCATTGTCAATGCAATGACCAAGAGTTCTCAATATCTTCCATGCTACTCATGCTATAGGCGGTTCCCAAACAGAAAAGTAAAGTTTTAACTCCCCCACCACCAATCAATCACACTCCACGGCTAGCCGAATCCTCGGGTATCGTCCATACTAACCTCAATCCCGGGGGAGTCTTTTTTTACAGTTATGTTTTCGATTTAAGCGTGGAACTAGGAATCCCAAATATCGGCCCCTTTCTTGTGAATGACTGAATAAACACATGTCGAGGATAACACTCCTAGCATGGAAGATACCAATAGCCCTCTGTCACCACATGAGCGGTTCGGGCATGCAAAACAAATTATTTCTTGAAGGTCTAGAGAATGGCACATGCAAATTTACTTGGAACGGCAGGTAGATACCGCAAATAGGTAGGTATGGTGGACTCTCATGGAAAAACTTTTGGGTTTATGGGAGTGGATGCACAAGCAGTACTCCCGCTTAGCACAAGTGAAGGCTAGCAAAAGACTGGGAAGCGACCAACTAGAGTGCGACAACAGTCATCAAGATGCAATGAGTTTGACTAACATTAAATGCAAGCATGAACAGGATATAAATCACCATGAACACGAACATCATAGAGGCTATGTTGATTTTGTTTCAACTACATGCATGAACATGCGCCAAGTCAAGCCACTTGAAACATTCAAAGGAGAATACCATCCTATCATACTACATCATAGTGATCTCAAAATCTTTGTTGGCATCCAAGACAAACCATTATAAGCTCTCAGCTAAGTAAGCATGGCATCAGAAACTATGATCTCTAAGTTGTCATTGCAAACATGGTTCTCCCACAACAACGCTAAATCTGGGTCGACAAGCTAGTCATATTTACAAAAACAAAATAGATAGAGTTCATACCAGCTTTTCAGTCTCAGTCACTTCATCATATATCATCATTGTTGCCTTTCATTTGCACGATCGAACGACGTGAACAATAATAAGCACAATGCACAAAGGAGAAGACAAAATAATATGGCTCTTTGAAAGCTAAACAGGTAAGCATGTAATAACCACTAAACATTGTAACCAATATCTTCTACCTTGACACAAAGAAAAAGAAAACTATTTACACGGTAAAGCTCCCAACAAGCAAAAGAAGAAAGAAAAATCTTTTTGGATTTTCTCAAAAGGACACAAAACAAGAAAACAAGAAAATGAAAAGAAACTAGCATGGATAATACAATGGCAAAGTGTAAACACCGGCTAACAAAGTGAAATCATAAGCATGAATGTAAAGTCGGTGAGAACACGTACTCCCCCAAGCTTAGGCTTTTGGCCTAGCTTGGTCTACTCCCATGGTGGGAAATAACCAGCTCCAAGATACTCCGGAGCAGACTGTGGATGCCACTGCTGTGTGAGCTCCTCTGGCTCCCACTAATAAACTGGCGTCTGGTACTCGACTGGCGGCTCGGGCACAGACGCCTGTGGTTGGGCCAAGCCCCAATATGCGTAGATGTCCGCGGGCATAATAGTGTACCTGCCTGCATGAAGATCGAACAAAGAAGGAGCACGCAAAGTAATAGTCTCTCGAGTATCCTGACTAAACACCAGGTTATAAATCATCCGTCTACTAGCATCTCTATCCAGAAAATCATGGCGAACCATGCTGTCATTATCCAGATATCTCTCAGGGAGAAGCATCTCTCCTTCCTCTCCCAGTTTAATGGGTATCTCAAAGTGTCTAGCAAGATGGGTAGTGTAGATACCTCCATAATGACACCTTTAGAACGGTTCAGGTTCAACCGTTGAGCGACTATAGCGCCCAAGCTATAAGTCTTATCGTTATAAAGGCCTTCACGCAAAACCGCAAGGTCTGGAGAACTAAGTGATCCAGCCTCCCCACGGCCAATCAAACATTTTCCCACAAATAGTGAGAAGTACTGAAGCACAGGAAAATGTATGCTAGCAATTCTGGCGCGAGACACTCCTCTCTCCTCTCCAACAACAATAGAACCAATGAAATCCTCCAAGTCCCATGGACGAGGGTCACGGATATCCCCAACATAAGGTAATTTGCATACATTGCAAAAATCATGTAGTGTCATGCACTTGGGAAGATCGTATATCATGAACTCAACCATGGGAGGATTCTTCCTCGGATAAAAGTTGAAACTTTGAACAAAAATATTGGTGAGGAGGAGATATTGTGGGCACTTATCTTCAACCAACACAGTAAGACCTGCGTTCTCCACTAAGTAATAAAAGTCTTCATAAAGTCCGGCGGCGCGCAAAAATTCATCACTTGGCCACTCGCAGGCTCGAACTTCTATGACTCGAGGGACTGCGTACTTGGGGCGGTTCTTGTCATCCTCCTTGTGGTTACGGCTTGAAGAGCCTCTCAAGAACCTCCTCATCTTTTCCTTTTTCTAGCTCTGAAAAATTCTGAAATTTTAGAGGCTTAGAAAGAAAAGTGAATAAGGATTAACCCAACTTGTAGCAACTACTCCTACTAGTGCCTAGAGACCGTATCACGCGCTAAAACTACTTGGGACCAGCTAAAATCAACATTTCTAGCTCAAGAGCAGGGTGACCAAGGTAGCAAGAATACGCGAAGGATAAACCACTAGAGCAAAAACTAATTGGACCAATGGAGGAGTCACTTACCAAGGAGTAATTTCCCCAAAACAGTTCGGAGAAAGGTGCTTTGAGCAAGGAGATCGAAAATCACAGCCAAATGAGCAAGAACACGGGTTTGAGCTGCGAAACAATTTTTTCTGGAGGTGAAAGAAGAGGCTAAGAGCTGGAATGAGTGGAGGGGGTGCCCGTGGGCCCCACAAGCTTGCACCACGCCACCAGGGGGGTGGTGGCGGAGCAAGGTCTTGTGGCCCACTGGTCAGGCCCCCAGGCCAGCTCTCAGGCCCAGAAATTTTCAAAAGTTCCAGAAAAATCATACTAAATTTTCAGGACCATCCGAGAACTTTTATTTTCGAGGTATTTTTCTCCGGGACGCTAAAACAGAAAACACGAAAAACTAAACTAATTATATCATTTTTCTTCTAAGCAACAGAAAAGGAAAACTCAAAACAGAGGTATGCGACTCTCTGATTCATCCGTTTCATGGTCATCGAAAGAAATCCGTCAATGGGATTGATCAAGTCCTTATGACAAAACCTTCTCGAATCGCAAGAGAGAACAGAGAATTTTCGAATAGCCACTAAGTCACCTCAATGGGGATATGTATCTCCCCAACAAGCAAGTCATACTTCATCTTGACACGAGGAATAGGGCATTCAAAGCTCCTAATGAGAATCGATGAAGTCTTTTTGATAGCATTGATGCAATGTACTGGATATCGTTTCTTCGGAAAGTGCACTGTGTGCTCATTACCATTGACATGGAAAGTGGCATTGCCTTTGTTGCAATCTATAACAGCCCCTGCAGTGTTTAAAAAGGGTCTTTCGAGGATGATAGCCATGGCATCGTCCTCAGGAATATCCAAGATAACAAAGTCTGTTAAGATAGTGGTGTTAGCAACCACAACAGGCATATCCTCGCAAACGCCGATAGGGAAAGCAGTTGATTTGTCGGCCATTCGCAGAGAAATTTCAGTGGGTGTCAACTTATCCAACTCAAGTCTACGATAAAGAGAAAGTGGCATAACACTAACACCGGCTCCAAGGTCACATAAGGCAGTTCTTACGTAGTTTCCTTTAATGGAGAAAGGTATAGTGGGCACTCCGGGATCACCAAGTTTCTTAGGAGTTCCACCCTTGAAAGTGTAGTTGGCAAGCATGGTGGAGATCTCAAGATCTGGTATCTTCCGTTTATTAGTCATGATATCTTTCAGGTACTTGGCATATGGAGACACCTTGAGCATATCAGTTAACCGCATCTGCAGAAAGACGGGTCTTATCATCTCAACGAAGCGCTCAAAATCCTCATCATCCTTTTTCTTGGATGGCTTAGGAGGAAAGGGCATAGGTCTCTGAACCCATGGCTCTCTTTCTTTACCATGCTTCCTAGCAGTGAAGTCATTCTTGTCGTATTTCTTAGGTTGTGGATTATCAGGATTAACCGTAGGTTCAATCTCCACATCATCATCATTGCTAGGTTGAGCATTATTATGAACATCACTGTCCATATAGTCACCAGGTTCATGTTCATCACTTGATTGTGTTTCTGCATCAGACGCAGAGATATCATTAGGTTCTTCAGGTGTGACGGTATTTGGTGAACTGGCGTGCAGGTTTCTATCATCCTTCTTCTTCTCCTTAGGATGACTAGGTGTATCAGCATTGATTCCTTGAGAATCTTGATCAATTCTCTTAGGATGACCATTAGGATACAAAGGTTGCTGAGTCATTTTGCCTCCTCTAGTAATGACTCTGACAGAGTTGTCATTTAATTCATTGAGCAAGTCATTATGAGCTTTAAGTACTTGTTCTACCTGAGTAGTAATCATAGAGGCATGTTTACTCAGAAGCTTCAGAGCATTGACATTTCTGTGTACACAAGCACTTAGATGGCTAAGCATACGAGCACTTTGTTCCAAATGTCTGCTAACATAATCATTGAAAATCTGTTGTTTGGCAACAAAGTTGTCAAATTCATCAAAGCATATGCTAGCAGGTTTATCAAAAGGAATATCACTCTCATTAAACCTACGCAGAGAATTCACTTCCACTACCTGTATCGGGTTATCGAGACCATGGATCACTTCGATAGGTGGTAGATTTTTGACATCTTCAGATCTAATGCCTTTCTCTTGCATAGATTTCTTGGCTTCTTGCATATCTTCGGGACTGAGGAATAGAATACCTCTTTTCTTAGGAGTGGGCTTAGGAGGTGGTTCGGGAATAGTCCAAGCATTATCGTTGATCAAGAGGTTATTCAGTAGGGTCTCAGCTTGTTCTACAGTTCGTTCCCTAAAAACACAACCGGCACAACTATCTAGGTGGTCTCTAGAGGCATCGATAAGTCCGTTATAGAAGATATCAAGTATCTCGTTCTTCTTAAGAGGGTGATGAGGCAAAGCATTCTGTAGCTGGACGAGCCTCCCCCAAGCTTGTGGGAGACTCTCTTCTTGGAGTTGAGCAAAGTTGTATATTTCCTGCAAGGCAACTTGCTTCTTATGGGCAGGGAAATATTTCTCACAGAAGTAATAGACCATCTCCTGGGGACTGCGCACACATCCAGGAGCAACAGAGGTGAACAAGGCTTTAGCGTCATCCTTTAGAGAGAAAGGAAACAGCTTAACGATATAGTAGTGGCGGATCTTCTCCTCATTGGTGAAAAGGTTGGCTATTTCGAATAGTTTGGCAAGATGGGCTATGACCGTCTCAGACTCATAACCGTGAAACGGATCAGATTCGACTAGAGAGATTATCTCAGGGTCGACAGAGAATTCATAATCCTTATCGGTGACAAAGATAGGCGAAGTGGCAAACTTTGGGTCATTTTTCATCCTAACTTCCCGAGATTTTTCCTACCACTTGAGAAGTAATTTCTCAGTGTCATAGGCATCCTTACACGCAAGAAAATCCCCAGCTATCTCTTCCTCCATAACATAACCCTCAGGTATATCAGGCAATTCATATCTAGGAGAGCTAGATCTAGCAGGAGCAAAAGCAGGTTCTATCTCAATAGTATCGGCAGTTTCAGGAGCATCACGAGCATTGGCAGTAACTCTAGCAATATGAGCATCAAGGAACACTCCTAGTGGAGCATCAGGAAAAATAGCATCTCTAGCAGTATCAAGCATAGCATCATCAGGCAAAATAGCATCTCTAGCATCATCAGGCAAAGCAGTATCAAGCATAGCATCTCTAGCAGTATCACGCATAGTATCAAGCATAGTATCATCAACAGTATCAGGCATAGTATCAAGCATAGTATCATCAGCAGTATCAGGCATAGTATCAAGCATAGCATCTCTAGCAGTAGTATCACAAGCATCATCAAGCACAGGCGACATATCAAGATTTCTAGCAGGAGGTGATGTCGCAAACTTACTCATAACCGAAGGTGAATCAAGTGCAGAGCTAGATGGCAATTCCTTACCTCCCCTCGTAGTTGAGGGCAAGACTTTGGTCTTCGGATCCTTCAGATTCTTCATAGTGATCAGCAGATATAAATCTCAAGTAACTCAGAGAATATAGCAATACCTCCCTGGCGACGGCGCCAGAAAAATGCTGATCTGCAATCTCTGGCGTTAGCTAGACGAATGCTTATGACAACAAACCTTCTCCTGCAACGGCACCAGAATAATGCTGATAGCACTCCCGAGTAATGAAACTAGAAGAATGTTATTGACGGCCCACCAGCGCGTGGGTTCGCAGCAGTTTTCGAGGGTAGAGTATTCGACCCAATTTGTTGATCGCCTAAAGGAGGTGAGAGAATACTCTCGAGTATTAGCCGCTGAATTTGTCAGATTCAACCACACCTGAAAGATTAGTATCTGCAAGCACAGTAGTAACAGCAAAGTAATATGATAACAACGGTGTCAGAAATGATCTGTTGACGGCAGACTATTCCTAACGATTGTATCAATGGCGCCTCCCTTGCCGCGTTGACGGAAGTTGTCAGTTCCCGTCAACGACCAGCGAACCAACAGTGTAACAGGTAGCAGCAGTGTAACGAGCAATAGCAGTGGCAAGGAATAGAAGTAGTGAGAGCAGTAGCAAGTAGCAACAGTAGTAGCAGCAGCAGCAGCAGAGCAAGACAAGTAACATCAGTAGCAACAGTAGTAGCAACAGGAGTGCAAGACAAGTAAGAGCAGCAGTAGGACAAACTCGTAGGCAATGGGTCGGTGATTTGTTTGGCTGATATTCATCATGCAACAGCTATAATACGGAGAGATATGTGGCTAGCTCCCGTTCGTTAATGTGATGTAGGCATGCATTCCGTGTGTCGTCATACGTGCTTAGGGAAAAGAACTTGCATGACATCTATTGTCCATCCCTCCCGTGGCAGCGGGGTCCAAAAGGAAACTACGGGATATTAAGGTTCTCCTTTTAATAAAGAACCGGACCAACGCATTATCACTTGGTGAACACATGAACTCCTCAAACTATGGTCATCACCGGGAGTGGTTCCGGTTATTGTCACTCCGGGGTTGCCGGATCATAACACATAGTAGGTAACTACAACTTGCAAGATCGGATCTAAAACACACATATATTGGTGACAACATAATAATTTCAGATCTAAAATCATAGCACTCGGGCCCTAGTGACAAGCATTAAGCATGGCAAAGTAGTAGCAACATCAATCTCAGAACATAGTGGATAGTAGGGATCAATCCCCATCAAAACTAACTCGATTACATGATAGATCTCATCCTACTCATCACCGCCCAGCGAGCCTACGAATAGATTACTCACGAACGACGAAGAGCTTCATGGAATTGGAGAGGGAAGAAGGTTGATGATGACGATGGAGACGATTTCCCCTCTCCAGAGCCCAAGACGTACTCCAGATCTGCCCTCCAGATGAAGAACAGGTGGTGGCGGCGCCTCCGTATGGAAAACACGACGAAAACTTCTCTTTTTATTTTTTCTGGGACGAAAGGCAACTTATAGAGCTGGAGTTGGGGGCGGCAGGTGCCTTTGGGCCCCACAAGCCTGCCCACTGCCACGAGGGGGGTCGTGGTGGAGCAGGGGCTTGTCGCCCACTGGCCCACCCCCTGAGGGGGAACTTGGCGCAGATATTTTTGATATTTTCCAAAACTGTTCCCCGTAAATTTTCAAGACGTTTGGAGAACTTTGATTTCTGCACAAAAATAACACCAAGGCAATTCTGCTGAAAACATCGTCAGTCCAAGTTAGTTCCATTCAAATCATGCAAATTAGAGTCCAAAACAAGCGCAACAGAGTTTGGAAAAGAGATACGATGGAGACGTATCATTGCCCGCAGGAGATAAATAGGTCTAGTTTAAAAAAACTAAGTCTGGAAAATTCTGGCTAGGCAATTTTTAGACTATTCTATGACTTTTTCAAAAAACAATTGTGGCTGAGAAAGCAAAAAAGCAAAAAAAAGTATCAGTGTGTGCTCCTCCCTTGTTTGTATCCCTCACCATGATTTTGTTAGAGTTCTAGGCTTGCGTCTCTGGCACAGTCTAGCCTAGGACCAACACAATACAGTAGTTGAGTGTTTATTCAACTTTGCATATCTAAATTGATTATTTCCGACCCCTTTTGCTACCGTATCATAACCCATCCCAACTCCACATACATCTATGTCGTGTGTTTGACACCACGTGCCAATCGCTCTATCCAAGCTTTGAGAGTTTTGACTACAACGGTTGCCGATCACCACCTGCTGCTTGGTAAAAACTCGTAAGAATTTGAGGTTTGCTTGACATATTTGTGATACATTGAGGGAGTCCGGTACTAAGGGGTCCTTGGGTCATCTGCCTATTCTCATGGGCCGGACTCCCGGGCATGTTCGACCGTTAGTTGAAGCATCGGACTCAAGACGGACTCTTCCAAAGACTTGGCGTACAATCCAAGGCGATGTAGTAATCGACATATTCCTTCTCTATTATAACCGACCTTGTGTAACCCTAGCACCCCTCGCATCTATATAAGCCAAGGGCCAAAGCTCATAGGACAGATTAAGCTCATTACGATTAGGGTTTAGACCACAACATCCAATCCCGCAGTAGATCAACTCTGTACTTTGTTCTACTCCATCAATAACAACAAGAGCAGGACATAGGGTTTTACCTCCATCAAGAGGGCCTAAATCTAGGTAAAACACCGTCTTGTTCATCTCTTGTTACCCATCGACCCTAGATCCACAGTTCGGACCCCCTACTCGAGATCAACCGGTTTTGACACCGAAATTGACGCTTTCATTGAGAGCTCCAATGTGAGATCGCAAAAAGGTTCGATGGCTCGATTGGTCACCAACGACAACATCAAGGCCGGGGATATCTTCATCTCCGACCAATCCCATGCTTTTAACAGTACCACCCCACCGTCAAGGTGGCTCATCACCAGATCGACAAGGTCACCCCGGGTCAGGAATTTAAGTTCGGCTAGTTGGAATTCATTGCCAACACCCGGGGCAACTAATCCTCTCCAAGGTTTCGGCCTTGGCCAAAGAGCTTGAAAATTCTGAAGCCTTAACTTCGGATCCTCTTCCCAAACTTGAGTCCAGGATAGAAGCTAACCTTGATTCAGCCTCGAGCCAAGATCTGACCATAGTGTTTTGGGGGCTCGAGGGTAATCCTGCCCGAACACACTTTCTACATTGAAGCTCTGGAGTGCAGCTCTCCTCGGGCTCTGAGGATTAGTCCGCCAAATCTTTCATGGTCAAATGAGACGACCCAAGTCCAAAACGCAGATGGTTCGGATGGGCTCACCCCGATCCAGGACATATTCGGCCGTGTAACTAGGTGCAGAGAACTTTATTCCCCACCCATCACCCACTTAATCGCCACTATTGAAGATCTAACCGATCTATTAGACTTCTCCTCCTAATAAGACGGAGATATGGACACGACTATCCAATCACGAGGTCCTCCCGTAACGGGACGATGGACCGCCACCTCCACGTAAGACGTCTACATGCTGGACACCCCTAGGGACGACGGTGCTATGGGGAAAAGCGACGATGACACCCCAGCCAAGAACAATGGCAACGAACCCGTCAAGCACCATCGCCAGTGCAAAAAACCTAAAGCTCGTAAGGGCAAGGAAAGCAATGCAAGAACAGTGGAAAATCCAGACCTTGAGGATACGGAAAATCTCGCCGAATCCCCAAAACCTTCCGACCCCGAATACAACCCCGACCGACCAAGATACATGGATACAGACCAACCTGAAGATCTTGGCAGTTCCAAAGACAACAATTATGTCCCTCCGATCGAGGAGGAGGACAACTTGGGAGACGAGGATTTCCTCGTCCCCGAAGACCAACTAGAACAAGTAGTATTCAGGCGGCACCTCATAGCCACTGCTGAGAGTCTTAAACTAAAGCAAAGACAACTCAAAGCCAAACAAGACCACATGAATGAAATATGGAAAAAGGTCTTGGCCACCGAAGCGGGGTACACACAGGAGCGATAAGGACAAACTGAAAGTTACACGTGTCGTCGTTTGTTGCCAGAATTCGAAGATGAGGCCTTGGATCCTACACCACCCAGATTCGCACAAGATGATCAATGAGAACGTCCTCCTGGAGGACGAGGCGATAAAAATGAACCAGTTCAAACTGGAGATCGAGATGATCTGTGACATTCCATTACGTCTAAAGCAGGAAAAAACAAATCCATTCAGTACTGCAATCTGGGAATTTTCCATCAGCCAGTTCTTTGCCATGTGCTGGCTGATGGCAAAGAGCCTCTTTGCCGCCAGCTGCAAGAAAACAGACGGTGAAGGCATGGCTGATGACAAAGAACATGTTTTCCATCTGCCAAGCTTTTGCCGTCTACCAGCGGACGACACAGACGGCCCACACAGACGGCAAGGAGCCCAGGCCCCACCCCCACACCTTGACGTGTGCGAGCGGACGACACAGAATGGGGAGGCAGACGACAGAGGGGTGAGGACCAACCCCCCTAACGCCTGGTCAATGGATGCGGCTTTCGCGGCTACTCGCAGACGACAAAGCCGTTTCTATCTAACGGTCGTCACCCCCACCCCGCCCTCTCTCTCCCCCAGCAGTCTCTCTCCCGCCCACACACTGCAACCGGCCCGCTACTCCACCCATGCCCGACCGTCGGCGCAACCCTCTCCCCCACCGTCATGTTGGAAATATGCCCTAGAGGCAATGATAAAATAGTTACTATTATATTTCCTGTTTCAAGATGATAGTTCATTATCCATGCTATAATTATATTGAATGAAAGCATAGATACATGTGTGGATATATAGACAAAACAATGTTCCTAGTAAGCCTCTAGTTGACTAGCCAGTTGATCAAGTATGGTTAAGGTTTTCTGACCATATGCAAGTGTTGTCACTTGTTAACTGGATCACATCATTAGGAGAATCATGTGATGGACTAGACCCAAATTATGAACGTAGCATGTGATCGTGTCATGTTGTTGCTATTGTTTTCTGCATGTCAAGTATTCATTCCTATGACCATGAGATCATGTAAATCACTGACACTGGAGGAATACCTTGTGTGTATCAAATGTCACAACGTTATTGGGTGACTATAAAGGTGCTCTACATGTATCTCCAAAGGTGTCCGTTGAGTTAGCATGCATCAAGACTGGGATTTGTCACTCCGTGTGACGAAGAGGTATCTTGGGGCCCAATCGGTAATACAACATCACATATAAGCCTTGCAAGCAATGTGACTCAAGTGTAAGTCACGAGATCTTGTATTCCGAAATGAGTAAAGCGACTTGCCGGTAACGAGATTGAAACAGGTATAGGGATACCGACAATCAAATCTCGGGCAAGTAACACACCGAAGGACAAAGGGAATGTTATACGTGATTATATGAATCCTTGACACAGAGGTTCAACCAATAATATATTTGTAGAATATGTAGGATCCAATATGGACATCCAGGTCCCGCTATTGGATATTTACCGAGGAGTGTCTCGGGTCATGTCTGCATGGTTCTCAAACCCGCAGGGTCTGCACACTTAAGGTTCGATGATGTTTTAGTATAGTTGAGTTATATGTGTTGGTGACCGAAGGTTGTTCGGAGTTCAGGATGATATCACGGACGTCACGAGGGTCACCGGAAAGATTTTGGGCATTACCGAAAGTGTACCGGGAGTGACGAATGGGTTCCGGGTATTCACAGGGAGGGGCCCACCCACCCAGGAGTGAGCCCAATAGCACTAGGGTGGCGCACCAGCCCTTAGTGGGCTGGTGAGGACAGCCCGAGTGGGCTATGGCGCCACAAGGAGAAAAAACTAAAGGAAAGAAAAAAAGGAAAGAGGGAGGTGGGAAGGAAGGAGTGGACTCCTTCCCCCAAACCGAATTGGGGTGGGAGTCCACCTCCTCCCCTTCGGTTGACATCCTTGGGGCTCCCTTGAGCCCCAAGGCTATCCCCTCCCCTCCTCCTATATATATTGGTGGTTTTAGGGCTTTTGAGATACAACTTTGCCACGTGCAACTCAAACCTATACCGCATAGCTCTTCCTCTAGATTAGATTTCTGCGGAGCTCGGGCGGAGCCCTACATGAATAGATCATCAACATCACCGGCGCCGTTACGCTGCCGGAGAATTCGTATACTTCACCGTCTCTCTTGTCGGATCAAGAAGGCGTAGATCGTCATCGAGCTCTACGTGTGCTGAACGCGGAGGTGCCATCATTTCGGTGCTACATCGGGACGGATCGTGGGACGGATCATGGGACGACGGTGAATTTAATCACGAAGTTGTACCACTACATCAACCGCGTTTCTTAATGCTTCCCGCTTAGCGATCTACAAGGGTGTGTGGATCTAATCTCCCTCTCGTAGGTGAACATCACCATGATAGGTCTTCGTGTGTGTAGGACATTTTTTGTTTCCCATGCAACGTTGCCCTATACTGGTATCAGAGCCAGGTTCATGCATAGATGTTATCTCGAGTAGAACACAAAAGTTTTTGTGGGTGTTGATGTTCGATTTGCTGCCCTCCTTAGTCTTTTATCGATTAAACGGTATTGTTGGATTGAAGCGGCCCGGATCGACATTACTCGTATGCTTACGAGAGGCTGGTTTCATCAACCAACATGCAACTCGTTGCATAGAGATGACTGGCGGGTGTCGGTTTCTTCAACTTTAGTTGAATTGGATTTGAACGAGGCGGTCCTTGGAGAGAGGTTAAATAGCAATTTGCACATCTCCATTGTGATTTTAGCGTAAGTAAGATGCGATCATACTAGATACCCGTAGCAGCCACGTAAAACATGCAACAACAAATTAGAGGACGTTTAACTTGTTTTTGCAGGGTATGCTTGTGATGTGATATGGCCAAAGACATGATGTGATATATTGAATGTATGAGATGATCATGTTGTAACAGTTAATATCGACTTGCACGTCGATGCTACAGTAACCGGCAGGAGCCATAGGGTTGTCTTTAAACTAACGTTTGTGTTTGCAGATGCATTTACTATATTGCTAGGTTGTAGCTTTAGTAGTAATAGCATAGATAGCACGACAACCTCGATGGTGGCACAATGATGGACATCATGGTGTGGAGCCGGTGACGAGAAGATCATGCCGGTGCTTTGGTGATGGAGATCAAGAAGCACAAGATCATGGCCATATCATGTCACTTCTGAATTGCATGTGATGTTAATCCTTTTATGCACCTTATCTTGCTTAGAACGACGGTAGCATTATAAGGTGACCCCTCACTAAATTTCAAGATCAAATTCTGTTCTCCCCGACTGTGCACCATTGCAACAGTTCGTCGTTTCGAGACACCACGTGATGATCGGGTGTGATAGACTCAACGTTCACATACAACGGGTGCAAAAGAGTTGCACACGCGGAACACTCGGGTTAAACTTGACGAGCCTAGCATGTGCAGACATGGCCTCAGAGCACAAAAGAATGAAAGGTCGAGCATGAATCGTATAGGAGATATGATTAGCATAGAGATGTTTACCACTAAAACTAAGCTCAACTCACGTGATGATCGGACTTGAGTTAGTGAATTTTGATCATGCCACAATCAAGTAACTAGAGGGATGTCTATTTGAGTGGGAGTTTATTAGTAATGTGATTAGTTAAACTCTAATTGTCTTGAACATAGTCTAAGTCCACTTTGCAATATTTTATGTTGTAGATCAACGGCTCACGCAGTAGCAACCCTGAATTTCAATACGTTCCTAGATAAAGCTAAGTTGAAAGATGATGGAAGCAACTTTGTAGACTAGGCACGCAATCTTAGGCTCATCCTACAAGCTAGGAAAAAGAATTATGTTCTTGATGCTGCGCTAGGAGATGAACCACCCGCTACGTCTGACCAAGATGTTTTGAACGCTTGGCAATCGCGTAAGGAGGACTACTCAGTAGTTCAATGTGTAGTCTTGTATGGCTTAGAACCAGGACTTCAATGACGCTTTGAGCGTCATGGAGCATATGAGATGTTCCAGGAGTTGAAGTTTATCTTTCAAAAGACCGTCCGGATCGAGAGGTATGAGACCTCCGATAAATTCTATGCTTGCAAGATGGAGGAGAATTCGTCTGTCAGTGAACATGTGCTCAAAATGTCTGGTACTCAAACCGTCTAGCTGAGATGAGGATTGAACTCCCGCAAGAGGCTATCACTGACATAATTCTTCAATCACTGCCACCTAGCTGTAAGAGCTTTGTGTTGAACTATAACATGAAAGGGATGAACAAGTCACCCAGTGAGTTATTCGCCATGCTTAAAGTCGCTGAGTCAGAACTCCGGAAAGAGCATCAAGTGTTGATGGTCAATAAGACCACTGTTTTCAAGAGAAACGGCAAAGGCAAGAAGGGTAACTCCAAGAAGAGCAGCAAAATTGTTGCCAATCCGACGAAGAAATCCAAGGCTGGACCTAAGCTGGAAACAAAGTGCTATTATTGCAAGGGGATGGGTCACTGGAAGCGCAACTGCCCCAAGTATCTGGCTAATAAGAAGGCGGCCAAAGAAAAATCAGGTATATGTGATATACATGTTATTGATGTGTACTTAACCAACTCTCGTAGTAGTGCCTGGGTATTTGATACCGGTTCTGTTGCTCATATTTGCAATTCGAAGAAGGAACTGCGGAAGAAACGAAGGCTGGCGAAGGATGAAGTGACGATGCGCGTGGGAAATAGTTCCAAGGTTGATGCAATCGTCGTCGGCACAGTCTCACTTCAGTTACCATCAGGATTAGTTATGAACTTATATAACTGTTATTTAGTGCCTGCGTTAAGCAGGAATATTATATGTGGATCTTGTTTATTGCGAGATGGTTACTCATTTAAGTCAGAGAATAATGGTTGTTCTACTTCTATGAGTAATATATTTTATGGTCATGCACCCAATGTGGGAGGTTTGTTCATATTGAATCTTGATTGTGATGATACACATATACATAACATTGAGACCAAAAGATGTAGAGTTAACAGTGATAGCGCCACGTTTTTGTGGCACTGCCGCTTAGGTCATATTGGAGTAAAGCGCATGAAGAAATTCCATACCGATGGGCTTTTGGAGTCACTTGATTTTGAATCACTTGACACGTGCGAACCATGCCTCATGGGCAAGATGACCAAGACTTCGTTCTCCGGAACAATGGAGCATGCAAGTGACTTGTTGGAGATCATACATACCGATGTGTGTGGTCCAATGAGTGTGGAGGCGCGCGGCGGATATCATTATTTTCTCACCTTCACTGACGATTTGAGTAGGTATGGATATATCTACTTGATGAAGCACAAGTCTGAAACGTTTGAGAAGTTCAAGCAATTTCAGAGTGAAGTTGAAAATCATCGTAACAAGAAGATCAAGTTCCCGCGTTCTGATCGAGGGGGCGAATATCTGAGTTTCGAGTTTGGTGCTCACTTAAAGACAATGTGGAATAGTTTCACAGTTGACACCGCTTGGAACACCACAGCGTAATGGTGTGTCTGAACGTCGTAATCGTACTTTGTTAGATATGGTGCGATCTATGATGTCTCTTACCGATTTGTTGTTATCATTCTGGGGTTATGCATTAGAGACAACTGCATTCACTTTAAATAGGGCACCATCAAAATCCGTTGACACGACACCATATGAGCTATGGTATGGAAAGAGGCCAAAGTTGTCGTTTCTTAAAGTTTGGGGATGTGATGCTTATGTCAAAAAGCTTCAACCTGAAAAGCTGGAACCCAAAGGGGAAAAGTGCGTCTTCATAGGTTACCCAAAGGAGACATTTGGGTACACCTTCTATCTCAGATCCGAGGGCAAAGTGTTTGTTGCTAAGAATGGATCTTTTCTTGAGAAGGAGTTTCTCTCGAAAGAATTGAGTGGGAGGAAGATAGAACTTGATGAGGTTGTAGAACCTCTACTCCCTATAGATGGTGGCTTAGGGCAGGGGGAAACCTGTGTCGAAGCGACGCCGGTTGAGGAGGAAGCTAATGATGATGATCATGAAGCTTCAGATCAAGTTCCTATCGGACCTCGCAGGTCGACAAGATCACGTACTGCTCGTGAGTGGTATGGTAACCCTGTCTTATCTATCATGTTGTTAGACAATAATGAACCTGCGAATTATTAAGAAGCAATGGTGGGCCTGGATTCCAACAAATGGCTGGAGGCCATGAAGTCCGAGATAGGATCTATATATGAAAATAAAGTGTGGACTTTGGAAGTATTACCTGAAGGTCACAAGGCTATTCAGAACAAATGGATCTTTAAGTAGAAGACGGACGCGGACGGTAATGTGACCGTTTATAAAGCTCGACTTGTGGCAAAGGGTTTTTCACAAGGTCAAGGAGTTGACTACGATGAGACGTTCTCACCGGTAGCGATGCTTAAGTCCGTCCGAATCATGTTAGCAATAGCTGCATTTTTTTATTATGAAATCGAGCAGATGGATGTCAAAACGGCGTTCCTTAACGATTTTCTGAAGGAAGAGTTGTATATGATCCTACCCGAAGGTTTTGTCGATCCAAAGAATGCTAACAAAGTGTGCAAGCTCCAGCACCATTTATGGACTGGTGCAAGCATCTCGGAGTTGTAATAAGCGCTTTGATGAGGCGATCAAATCATTTGGGTTTATACAAGTTGTTGGAGAATCTTGTATTTACAAGAAAGTGAGTGGGAGCTGTGTGGCGTTTCTAATATTATATGTGGATGACATATTATGATTGGAAACAATGTGGAGTTTTTAGAGAGCGTAAAAGATTACTTGAACATAAGTTTTTCAATGAAGGACCTAGGAGAAGCTGCTTACATATTAGGCATTAAGATCTATAGGGATAGATCGAGATGACTAATAGGACTTTTACAAAGCACATACCTTGATAAAGTTTTGAAGAAGTTCAAAATGGAGCAGTCCAAGAAGAGGTTCTTGCCACTATTACAAGGTATAAAGTTGAGTAAGATTTAGTGTCCAGTAACTACAGAAGATAGAGTAAAGATGAGTACCGTGCCCTATGCTTCAGCCATAGGGTCTATCATGTATGCAATGTTGTGCACTAGACCGGACGTTAGCCTGGCCATAAGTATGGCAGGAAGGTTTCAAAGTAACCCAGGAGTGGATCACTGGACGGCGGTCAAGAATATTCTGAAGTATCTGAAAAGGACTAAGGAAATGTTTCTCGTCTATGGAGGTGACGAAGAGCTCGTCGTAAAGGGTTACGTCGATGCAAGCTTTGACACTGATCCGGATGACTCTAAGTCTCAAATCGTATACATATTTATTCTTAATGGGGGTGCGGTAAGCTGGTGCGGTTCCAAGCAAAGCATGGTAGCACATTCTACATGTGAAGCGGAGTACATGGCTGCCTCGGAGGCAGCTAAGGAGGGTGTCTGGATGAAGCAGTTCATGACGGATCTTGGAGTTGTGCCAATCGGACTAAATCCGATAACTCTGTTCAGTGACAACACTGGTGCCATTGCTTTAGCAAAGGAACCCATGTTTCACAACAAGACCAGACACATCAAATGACGCTTCAACCTCATCCGCAACTACGTCGAAGGAGAGGACGTAAATATTTGCAAAGTGCACATGGATGTGAATGTAGCAGATCCGCTGACTAAACCTCTTCCACAAGCGAAGCATGATCAACACCAGAACTGTATGGGTGTTAGATTCATTCCAATGTAAACCGCATAGCAATGTGATACTAGATTATTGACTCTAGTGCAAGTGGGAGACTGTTGGAAATACGCCCTAGAGGCAATGATAAAATAGTTATTATTATATTTCCTGTTTCAAGACAATAGTTTATTATCCATGCTATAATTGTATTGAATGAAAGCATAGATACATGTGTGGATATATAGACAAAACAATGTCCCTAGTAAGCCTCTAGTTGACTAGCCAGTTGATCAAGGATGGTTAAGGTTTTCTGACCATATGGATGTGTTATCACTTGATAACTGGATCACATCATTAGGAGAATCATGTGATGGACTAGACCCAAATTATAAACGTAGCATGTGATCGTGTCATTTTGTTGTTATTGTTTTCTGCGTGTCAAGTATTCATTCCTATGACCATGAGATCATGTAACTCACTAACACCGGAGGAATACCTTGTGTGTATCAAACGTCGCAACGTTACTGGGTGACTATAAAGGTGCTCTACAGGTATCTCCGAAGGTGTCCGTTGAGTTAGCATGGATCAAGACTGGGATTTGTCACTCCGTGTGACGGAGAGGTATCCCGGGGCCCACTCGATAATACAACATCACATATAAGCCTTGCAAGCAATGTGACTCAAGTGTAAGTCACGGGATCTTGTATTACGGAATGAGTAAAGGGACTTTCCGGTAACGATATTGAAATAGGTATAGGGATACCGATGATCAAATCTCGGGCAAGTAACATACCGAAGGACAAAGGGAATGTTATACGGGATTATATGAATCCTTGGCACAGAGGTTCAACTGATAAGATCTTCGTAGAATATGTAGGATCCAATATGGACATCCAGGTCCTGCTATTGGATATTGACCGAGGATGTCTCTGGTCATGTCTGCACAGTTCTCGAACCCGCAGGGTCTGCACACTTAAGGTTCGATGATGTTTTAGTATCGTTGAGTTATATGTGTTGGTGACCGAAGGTTGTTCGGAGTCCCGGATGAGATCACGAACGTCACGAGGGTTTCCGGAATGGTCCGGAAACTTATATTGATATATAGGATGGTTTCATTTGGTCACCGGAAAGATTTCGGGCATTACCGGCAGTGTACCGGGAGTTACGAATGGGTTCCGGGTATTCACTAGGAGGGCCCCACCCACCCACGAGTGAGCCCAATAGCACTAGGGTGGCGCACCAGCCATTAGTGGGTTGGTCAGGCCTGACCAAGTGGGCAATGGCGCCACAAGGAGAAAAAACCAAAGGAAAGAAAAAAAGGAAAGAGGGAGGTGGGAAGGAAGGAGTGGACTCCTTCCCCCAAACCGAACTGGGGTGGGAGTCCACCTCCTCCCCTTCGGTCGGTGCCCTTGGAGCTCCCTTGAGCCCCAAGGCTAGCCCCTCCCCTCCTCATATATATATTAGAGGTTTTAGGGCTTTTGAGATACAACTTTGCCACGTGCAACTCAAACCTATACCACGTAGTTCTTCCTCTAGATTAGATTTCTGCGGAGCTCGGGCGAAGCCCTGCAGGAATAGATCATCACCATCACCAATGCGCCGTCATGCTGCCGGAGAACTCATCTACTTCCCCATCTCTCTTGTTGGATAAAGAAGGCGGAGATCGTCTTGGAGCTGTATGTGTTGTGAACACGGAGGTGCCGTCTGTTCGGTGCTAGATCGGGACGGATCGTGGGACTAATCATGAGACGACGAAGATTTGAATGACAAAGCTGTACCACTACATCAACCACGTTTCTTAACGCTTCCCGCTTAGCGATCTAATCTCCCTCTCGTATATGAACATCACCATGATAGGTCTTCGTGTGCGTAAGAATTTTTTTGTTTCCCATGCAACGTTCCCTACACGTCGGAGCCACCCCCTCCCCCCACCAATAGATCCTCCCCCTTCCCCCACCGCGGCGCCCCCATTCGTGTGGCGCCACCCTGCTTCCCCATAGCCGGCGCCACCCCCCTTCCCCACCACCGGCGCCATGATACGTCTCAAACATATTTTTATTTTGTGATGGTTGCATGCTGTTATCTTGTCATCTTTGGATGTTTTATGTACCTTTTATATCTTTTTTGGGACTAACTTATTAATTCAGTGCCAAGTGCGAGTTCCTGTTTTTCTGTGTTTTTGGCTCTTTTCAGATCTGATTTTGGAACGAAGTCCAAACGGAATAAAATCCCCGAAATGATTTTTTCCCGAACGAAAGAAGATCAGGGGGTTTGTGGGCCAAGCCACCAGGGAGGGCGGCGGTGGGTAGGCTTGTGGCCTCCCTGGCGCCCCCTGACATAGATCTTGCGCCTATATATTCCCAAAAAAAATCAAGGGATCCACGAAAATACTTTTCCGCCGCCGCAAGCTTCCGTTTCTGCGAGATCTCATCTGGAGACCCTTCCCGGTGCCCTGTCGAAGGGGACTTTGGAGTTGGAGGGCTTCTACATCAACATCATCTCCCCTCCAATGACTCGTGAGTAGTTCACTTCAGACCTACGGGTCCGTAGTTAGTAGCTAGATGGCTTCTTCTCTCTCTTGGATCTTCAATACAAAGTTCTCCATGATCTTCATGGAGATCTATCCGATGTAATCTTCTTTGGCGGTGTGTTTGTCGAGATCCGATGAATTGTGGATTTGTGATCAGATTATCTATGATATATATTTGAGTCTTTGCTGATTTCTTATATGCATGATTTGATATCCTTGTAAGTCTCTCTGAGTCTTGGGTTTTGTTTGGCCAACTAGATCTATGATTCTTGCAATGGGAGAAGTGCTTGGTTTTGGGTTCTTACCGTGTGGTGAACTTTCCCAGTGACAGTAGGGGCAGCAAGGCACACATCGTGTAGCTGACATCAAGGGTAACAAGGTGGGCTCTGTCGTAGATATGAGATTGTCCATCTACATCATGTCATCTTGCTTAAGGCGTTACTCTGTTCTTTTGGACTTAATACACTAGATGCATGCTGGATAGTGGTCGACGTGTGGAGTAATAGTAGTAGATGCAGAAAATATCGGTCTACTTGTTTTGGATGTAATGCCTATAGATATAATCATTTTCATAGATGACGTCACGACTTTGCGCGGTTCTATCAATTGCTTGACAGTAATTTGTTCACCCACCGTCTACTTGCTTTCATGAGAGAAGCCACTAGTAAACACTACGGCCCACGGGTCTATTCACACCTATCGTTTCCACATTCGCTCTTACTTTGCTTTGTTACTTTGTTGCTTTCAGTTCTCACTTGGCAAACAATATATAAGGGATTGACAACCCCTTCATAGAGTTGGGAGCAAGCTTTTTGTGTTTGTGCAAGCTCTTGTGATACTCCTTCACTGGATCAATACCTTGGTTCTCAAACTGAGGGAAATACTTACCACCGCTGCGCTACATCACCCTTTCCACTTCAACGGAACACCAACGCAAGGATCCAAGGCCACGGGGGAAATCCTTTGCATATTTGCCTAGGAAGTCCCTTAAGGCGTAGCCTTAACAGAAGGATTCCTGGTGCCGTCAACACACCTATTTCTGGCGCCATTGGAAGGTCTTTTGTTGCAGTAGCAGAAGTATTTCTGGCGCCGTTGCCGGGGAAGGAGAGATCAGTCCAAGTAGGTCTCACAAACTCATCTCCTGCATTTACTTTTTTTTGCCAGTTGCCTCTCGTTTTCCTCTCCCCCACTTCACATTTGCCGTTTTCATTTGCCTTTTCTCCTTTGCCGTTTTCTTTTACCTTTGTCGATTTCCTTTACCGGTTTTCTTGCTTGCTTGTGTGCTTGTTTGTTCGTTGAAGTCATCATGGCTGAAAACACCAAACTTTGCGACTTCTCGAGTACCAATAATAATGATTTTATTAGTACTCCCATAGCTCCCGTCACTAGTGTGGAATCGTATGAAATCAACGCAGCTTTGCTGAATCTTGTTATGAAAGAGAAATTCTCTCGCCTTCCTAGTGAAGATGCCGCATCCCATCTCAATACCTTCATTGAGCTTTGTGATATGCCAAAGAAAAGATATGTGCATAATGACGTGATTAAGTTGAAACTTTTTCCTTTCTTGTTGCGAGATCGCGCAAAAACTTGGTTTTCTTCTTTGCCTAAAAATAGTATCAATTCTTGGGATAAGTGCAAAGATGCTTACATATCCAAGTATTTTCCGCCGACTAAGATCATCTCCTTACGTAACGATATCATGAATTTCAAGAAACTTGATCATGAACACGTTGCACAATCTTGGGAGAGGATGAAGCTTATGATTAGAAAATGTCCCGCTCATGGCTTGAGTTTGTGGATGATTATACAAATCTTTTACGCTGGCTTGAATTTCTCTTCTCGCAATATCTTGGACTCCGCCTCAGGTGGAACGTTCATGGAAATCACGTTAGGAGACGCTACAAAACTCCTAGACAATATCATGACCAACTACTCTCAGTGGCACACTGAAAGGTCACCTGCTAGCAAAAAGTTACACGCTATAGAATAGATTAACTCGCTTAGTGCTAAGATGGACGAGTTGATGAATTTGGTTGCTAGTAGAAACGCTACTGTAGATCCTAATGACATGCCACTATCTTCCTTGATTGAGAGTAGCAACGCTAGTTTGGACGTGGATTTTGTTGGTAGGAACAATTTTGGCAACAACAATGCTTTTAGAGGAAACTATGTTCCTAGGCCTTTTCCTAGTAACTCCTCTAACAATTATGGCAATTCCTACAACAACACTTATGGAAATCACAAAAAACTACCGTATGATTTAGAGAGTAATATCAAAGAGTTCATCAACTCTCAAAAGATTTTCAATGCGTCCATAGAGGAAAAATTACTCAAAATTGACGATTTGGTTAAGAGCGTTGATAGGATGTCTTGTGATATTGATGCTTTGAAAGTTAGATGTGCTCCTCCCAAGGTCAACTTGGAAGAAACTTTGAAAGCTATGCGTGTCTCCATGAATGAGAGCAAAGAAAGAACCGCCCAAATTCGCGCTAGGCATGAATGGTTTAAAAGGGTGCGTTCTAGTGATGCAAATCACGAAGATCTTAAAGTACTTGGTGTGTCTCCTCTTGAATCTTTGTTTTAGTGTGTCAAACCTATTTATGGAGGGGCTGGACATGAATCCACTTTGGTTGAAAAATGCCCCAATGGTTTGGAATCCACCCATCTTGATGATAAAGGTGTGGAGAGTGGAGTAGAAGCAAACTCTCCACACGCTTATAGCCAAAGCAAAGCCTTTACCGCGCATATCGTAGATGCTATTATGAAATATCTTGAAGAGAAGCTCGAACTAGAAGTCTCTATACCTAGAAAACTTCATGATGAGTGGGAACCTACTATCAAAATCAAGATCAAAAACTATGAGTGCAATATTTTGTGTGATTTGGGTGCTAGTGTTTCCGCGATTCCAAAGTCTTTATGTGATATTCTTGGTTTTCATGAGATTGAAGAGTGTTCTCTTAATTTGCATCTTGCGGATTCTACTGTCAAGAAACCCATGGGAAGGATCGACGATGTTCTTATTCTTGCAAATAAGAACTATGTACCCGTGGATTTCATTGTACTTGACATAGATTGCAATCCTTCATGTCCCATTATTCTTGGTAGAGCTTTCCTAAGCACTATTGGTGCTATCATCGATATGAAGGAATGGAATATTAGATTTCAATTTCCTTTAAAGAAGGGCATGGAGCACTTTCCTAGAAATAAAATAAGATTGCCTTATGAATCTATGATGAGGGCTACTTATGGTTTGAGCACCAAAGATGACTATACGTGATTCCATCACCTTTTGCCTAGCTAAGGGCGTTAAACAAAAGCACTTGTTGGGAGGCAACCCAACGAATCTATCCTTTTTCTTTATGTTTTGTGTTTTCCACACTTTCATAATTCTGTTATGATTGTGTTTTTTGTGTTTCTTTTTGCGTTTGTTCCAAGCAAAACCGTTATGATTAGTCTTGGGGATGATCGTTTGGTCATGCTGGAAAAGACAGAAACTTTATGCTCACAAAAATAATTTTCGTTTTTTTTCTGTTAGAGATTTTGAGTTGATTGTTTTTGCTTCTGATTCCTACGCAAATTCTTCAGACTGTCGTAATTTTTCAGAATTTGTGAAGGATGAGAAGTATATGAAATATACAGATTGCTACAGACTGGTCTGCTGTTAACAGATTCTGTTTTTGTTGTGTTGGTTGCTTATTTTGATGAAACTATGGATAGTATCGGGGGATATTAGCCATGGAAGATTGAAAATACAATAACCCAACATCAGCATAAGTAGAATTTAAGTTTGCTACAGTATCTAAGGAAGTGGTGGTTTGCTTTCTCATACTAATGTTATCACGAGTTTCTGTTTAAGTTTCGTGTTGTGAAGTTTTCAAGTTTTGGGTGAAGTTCTTATGGACAAAGAGATAAAGAGTGGCAAGATCTCAAGCTTGGGGATGCCCAAGGCACCCCAAGAGATTCAAGGATGCCATACAAGCTTAAGCTTGGGGATGCCCCAGGAAGGCATCCCCTCTCTCGTCTTCAATCCATCGGTAACGTTACTTGGGGCTATATTTTTATTCACCACATGTTATGTGTTTTTGCTTGGAGCGTCGTGTATCGTAGGAGTCTTTTATTTTTGTTGTGTCACAATCATCCTTGTTGCACACCTAGAGAGAGAGACATGCACTCACCGTGATTTTGTCGAGCTTCACTTATATCTTTTGGTAGACAATTCAGCTCACATGTGCTTCACTTATATCTTTTGAGCTAGATACTTTTGCTCTATGTGCTTCACTTATATCTTTTAGAGCACAGTGGTGCGTGGCTCGGTAGTTGATCTATGCTTTGAGAGTAGTCTCAAAAGGGGTAGTTATCCAAAGGGATACGAAAACTTCCACCTTCATGTGCATTGAATAGTTAGAGAAGTTTGATTCATCTCAATTAGTTTTGAGCTGTGGTTTTGGTAATATTGAAGTTATGCTAGTAAGGTGTTGTGGATCTAGAAATACTTGTGTTGAAGTTAGTGATTCCCGTAGCATGCATGTATGGTGAACCACTATGTGATGAAATCTGAGCATGATTAGTCTATTGATTGTCATCCTTTGCGTGGCGGTTGGGATCGCGCGATGGTTTATACCTACCAACCCTTCCCCTAGGAGTATGCGTTGAATGCTTTGTTTCGATTACTAATAAAACTTTTGCAACAAGTATATGAGTTCTTCATGACTAATGTTGAGTCCATGGTTTAGATGCACTTTCACCTTCCACCATCACTATCTTCTTAGTGTCGTGCAACTTTCGTCGGTGCCCAAAACCCACCATTAGCCTCCCTCAAAACAGCCACCATACCTACCTACTATGGCTTTTTCAAAGTCATTCCGAGATATATTGCCATGCAACTACCACCATGACATGTGCCAACACGTCTACATTTCCATTGCATGATCGTAAGATAGCTAGCATGATGTTTCCATTAATGTCTATGCCATGCTAGATCATTGCCACGCTACACTACCGAAGGCATTCCATATAGAGTCATCGTTGCTCTAAGTTTTGAGTTGAAAGTGTGATGATCATCATTGATGGAGCATTGTCCCATGTGAGGAAATAAAAGAGGCCAAAGATGCCCACCAAAATAAATAAAAAATAAAAAAAGAGGCGAAAGAGCCCACCAACAAAAATTATGAGATAAAAAGAGAGAAGGGACAATGCTACCACTATTCCACACTTGTGCATATTAAGCACCATGATCTTCATGATTGAGAGTCTCTCGTTTTGTCACCACCATATAGCTAGTGGGAAATTTTCATTATATAACTTGGCTTGTATATTCCAATGATAGGCTTCCTCAAAATTGCCTTAGGTCTTCGTGAGCAAGCAAGTTGGATGCACACCCACTAGTTTTCTTTAAGAGCTTTCACATACTCTTAGCTCTAGTGCATCATTTCTATGGCAATCCCTACTCATTCACATTGATATCTATTGATGAGCATCTCCACAGCTCATTGATATGCCTAGTTTATGTGACCATCTTCTCCTTGTTTTGTCTTGCAACCTCCACACACTCCACACCATCTATAGTGCTATAACCATGGCTCACGCTCATGTATTGCGTGAGAGTTGAAAAGGTTTGAGAAAGTAAAGGTGTGAAACAATTACTTGGCCAATACCAGGGTTGTGCATGATTTAAATTCGTTGTGCAATGATGATAGAGCATAGCCAGACCATATGCCTTTGTCGGGATACCTTTCTTTTGGCCTTGTTATTTTGGAAGTTCATGATTACCTTGCTAGTTTTCTTGAATTATTATTGTTTCCACGTCAATAGCAAACTATTGTTTTGGATCTAATGGATCTGAACATTCACGTCACATAAGAGGGGTTACAAAGGACATCTATGCTAGGTAGCATGAAAGCATCAAAAATTCATTCTTTATCACTTCCCTACTCGAGGACGAGCAGGAGTTAAGCTTGGGGATGCTTGATACGTCTCAAACGTATCTATAATTTTTTATGGTTTCATGTTGTTATCTTGTCATCTTTGGATGTTTTATGTACCTTTTATATCTTTTTAGTTACTAACTTATTAATTCAGTGCCAAGTGTCAGTTCTTGTTTTTCTGTGTTTTGGCTCTTTTCAGATCTGATTTTGGAATGGATTCCAAACGGAATAAAATCCCCGAATGATTTTTTCCTGAACGAAAGAAGATCAGGGGGCTTGTGGGCCAAGCAAGGAGGGCTACAGGGAGCCCACAAGCGCCCACTCCGCCACCACGGGGGTGGCCGTGGGCAGGCTTGTGGCCTCCCTAGCGCCCCCCTGACCTAGATCTTGCGCCTATATATTCCCTAAAAATCGGAAAAAAATCAAGGGATCCACGAAAATACTTTTTCGCCGCCGCAAGCTTCCGTTTCTGCGAAATCTCATCTGGAGACCCTTCCCGATGCCCTGCCGGAGGGGACTTTGGAGTTGGAGGGCTTCTACATCAACATCATCTCCCCTCCAATGACTCGTGAGTAGTTCACTTCAGACCTACGGATCCGTAGTTAGTAGCTAGATGGCTTCTTCTCTCTCTTGGATCTTCAATACAAAGTTCTCCCTGATCTTCATGGAGATATATCCGATGTAATCTTCTTTGGCGGTGTGTTTGTTGAGATTCGATGAATTGTGGATTTGTGATCAGATTATCTATGATAAATATTTGAGTCTTTGCTGATTTCTTATATGCATGATTTGTTATCCTTGTAAGTCTCTCCGGGTCTTGGATTTTGTTTGGCCAACTAGATCTATGATTCTTGCAATGGGAAAAGTGCTTGGTTTTGGGTTCTTACCATGTGGTGACCTTTCCCAGTGACAGTAGGGGCAGCAAGGCACACATCGTGTACTTGCCATCAAGGGTAACAAGGTGGGCTCTGTCGTAGATATGAGATTGTCCATCTACATCATGTCATATTGCTTAAGGCGTTACTCTGTTCTTTTGGACTTAATACACTAGATGCATGTTGGATAGCGGTCGACGTGTGGAGTAATAGTAGTAGATGCAGAAAGTATCGATCTACTTGTTTTGGACGTGATGCCTAGAGATATAATCATTTCCATAGATGACGTCACTACTTTGCGCGGTTCTATCAATTACTCGACACTAATTTGTTCACCCACCGTCTACTTGCTTTCATGAGAGAAGCCACTAGTAAACACTACGGCCCCCGGGTCTATTCACACCTATCGTTTCCACTTTTGCTTTTACTTTGCTTTGTTACTTTGTTGCTTTCAGTTCTCACTTGGCAAACAATCTATAAGGGATTGACAACCCCTTCATAGCGTTGGGAGCAAGCTTTTTGTGTTTGTGCAGGCTCTTGTGATACTCCTTCACTGGATCGATACCTTGGTTCTCAAACTGAGGGAAATACTTACCACCGCTGCACTACATCACCCTTTCCGCTTCGAGGGAACACCAACGCATGGCTCCAAGGCCACGGGGGAAATCCTTTGCATATTTGCCTAGGAAGTCCCTTAAGGCGTAGCCGTAGTAGAAGGATTCCTGGTGCCGTCAACACACCTATTTCTGGCGCCATTGGAAGGTCTTTTGTTGCAGTAGCACGCCACCACACTCCCCACCGCGGCGCCCCCTCCGTGCGGCAAGCCCACCGCCAGAGCCAGACCGCGGCCACCCCCTCACTCCCCGTGGCGAGCCCCCCAGAGCGAGCCCGCGGCCACCCCTCCCTCCGGCGAGTTCTTCTTTATTTTTTTTATTTTTTTCATTTCATTGCATTTGTTGGGTTAATTAGGTTATTTTAGGTCACTTTTAGTGTTAGTTTAGGTCACTATTTGTGTTAAATAGGTTGTTGTTAGTTTAGGTTAATTAGGTTAGTGCAAAAACAAGAAGAAAAGAAGAATAATTAAGTAGAAGTAGAAGAAGAAGAAGAAGAAAAATAAGAGAAGAAAAAAGAATAGTAGTAGGAGAAGAAAGAAGAATAGTATTTTAGGGTAATTAGGTTAGTGCAAAAATATGAAAATAAGAAGAAGAATAAGAAAAAGAAGAGAAGAAGAATTAAGTAGTAGTAGTAGTAGAAGAAGAAGAATAGTAGTAGTAGGAGAAGAAAAAATAAGAAGAAGAAGCAGAAGAAGAATAAGAAGAATAAGAAGAAGAAGAAAAAGAAGAAGAAGAAGAAGAAGAAGAAGAAGAATAGGAAAAAGGAAAAGAAGAAAAAGAAGAAGAGGAGGAGGAGGAGTAGAAAGAAGAAGAAGAAGAAGAAGAAGAAGAAGAAGAAGAAGAAGAAAAGGAAGAAAAGGAACAAGAGGAAGAACAATAAGAAGAAGAAAAGGAAGAAGAAGAAGAAGAAGAAGAAGCGAAGTGGAGAATGGGAGAAGAGCATGAGAAGATGATGATGATGATGATGATGATGATGATGAAGAAGAAGAAGAAGAAGAATAAGAAGAAACGAAGAAGAGGAGACGGAAGAAGAGGAAAACGGAGAAGAAGGAAGGAAGAAGAAGAAGAAGAAGAAGAAGAATAAGAAGAAGATAAGAAGAAGAGGCGGATGAAAGAAGAAGAAGAATAAGTAGAGGAAGAGGAGGAGAAGGAAAGAAGAAGAAGAAAAATAAGATAAAGAGGAGATGTCATTTGCAATATGATATTTTTCATAATTTGAACTATCAATGCTTTATGTGATGTGATGTCCTAAATATTTTGCACTCGGTACAATTTACAGGCTTTGTGCTATTTCACCTGCTTTGGAGTCATCATCGTTGTTCGAGTACTTCCTCTGCAACCGAGGGTGAGCTAAGAACCCACCTTCACCTCCTACGCTCTTTTAATCATGTTAGTAGATTTCATTTCATGCTAAGTCGCGTAACCTAGGCGTCTCCCATCCGAAAGGGTTGCATCGATAGATATGCATTCAGTTGCATATTTATCCCCTTAACTCATTCAGATTGTCCAGGGATTTCCACGGCCAGCCCGAGTATGTGTAGATTGGGTACGTTCTCCATGCTCTACCCATTCCAAGACAAAATTTTGGCAGTGCCTCCCCGTTATTCTCCGGATGCACATTCTCTCAGCTGCTTGCTGAGACGTGTATTTGGAGAACAACGGGGAGGTGTTGCCGAAATTTTGTGTCGGAATGGGGTAGAGCATGGAGAATGTACTCACTCTACACATACTTAGGTGGGATTAGGACCTATCTTTACCTATTAGCGTGTTGGTTGCATGGACGTAATAAAATTGACAAACTAGATTAACTGATGAATATACATGCTGAATTATATATATATATATATAGATATATGGTGTCTTTAGCAGCTAGGCAAGATGAGTGATCGTGCATGGATGTACAGGGTCACCCTAGTCAGAAAGAGATGACCAAAGAATGGTTTCTAAAAACCAAGGAGTTTGTGAAAGCCGCATTTGCAAACGGTCAGGAAACAAATCGGTGCCCCTGGCCTGGGTGCGACAACTATAAAAAGAGGACATAGGCTGAAATGATTAAACACCTGCAGAGGAGGGGGTTTAAGCCTAATTATACGGTGTGGACATTTCATGGTGAGTCTATACAACGCACCAGAGCTGAGGTGGCTCGTCGTTGCACCGACAAGCATGGTACCGGGATCGAAGACATGGTGGAAGACTTTGATGATGCTCGGGATTCAGACGATAAGATGGAGGAATCTGCAAAGGCCTTATATGAAATGTTGGAGTCTTCAAAACGTCCTCTCCACGAGCACACTAAGCTTGGTCAGCTGGATGCCATTGCACAAGTAATGGCACTGAAGTCTCAGTTCAAGTTGGGAAGAGAATACTATGACGCGGTGATGACACTATTTGGATGCTTTCGACCCAAAGGCCATGTCATGCGTGCAAACCTGTATGAGTCGGACAAAATACTTCGTGTACTTAAGATGCCCTATGAGAAGATACATGACTGTTAGAAAGGATGTGCCTTATTTAGGAAGGAGTATGCAGACTTGGACTATTGTCCCATCTGCAAGTCTTCCAGGTATGTTGGTAGACAACTGTATGGGTGAGAAGAGCCAGACCGAAATCCTAGTTAATGTTCTTCGGTATATGCCAATCATACCAAGGCTTCAACATATTTTCATGGTCAAAGAGACACCCAGATAGATGACATGGCACAACTTGGGCAAAATAACCGAACTAGATGTGAATCGTAATAAGATGGCGGTACACACATCAGATGGGGAAGCGTGGAAAGATTTCGATGGATTACATCAGGACAAAGTGGCAGATCCAAGGCATCCTCAAGTCTGCGTCACCATGGATGGGTTCAATCCCTTCGGTATGACGGCAACCCAATACAGTTGTTGGCCTGTATTTGTCATTCCACTCAATCCCCCGGGAAGATTATGCAAAGAAAGAACATATTCCTGACGTTGACAATTCCAGGGCCCAACTATCCGGGGAAGAATATGAATGTGTACATGTAGCTGCTTAAGGATGAATTAGGAGAAACTTAGGATAATGGGGTCAAGACATACGATGCCGCTAGAAAAGAAAACTTCAAAATGCATGTGTGGTACATGTACTCGATGCATGACTTGCCAACGTATACGCTATTCTCTAGATGGTGTGTGCATGGAAGGTTCCCGTGCTCCAAGTGCAAGGCAGCTCTTCAGTTTATTGGTTTCACGTGGGTGGGAAGTATTCTTGCTTTGACTTGCATAGACAGTTCCTGGATCCTCACCATCAGTTCAGAAAAGACAAGAAGAACTTTACCAAAGGTAAAGTTGTCAAAACCTTGGCACCACCTACGTTGACACGCCAACAGATCCTGGATCAGTTAAATGCCCTCGAGACTGATCCAGAGTGTCCAGCGTATTTCAAGGGGTATAATTCAGAACACGCTTGGACTCACAAGCCATGCTTGTGGGATGTGCCTTACTTAAAAGACCGCCTTCTTCCACACAACATGGCCATGATGCACACTGAAAACTATATAGGAGATGCCATTTTGGTACATTCATCGACATAGATGGGAAGTCAAAGGATAATACTAAGGCTAGAGTTGATCAAGAGACACTATGTCATAGACTGTTACAAAACATGCGAGAATCGATAGGAAAGCAAAATTGATCGAAACCAAAGGCCTGGTTCAATCAAGGAAGGCCAGCTATGAGGGAGATTATCTTGTGGGTCAAATGCACTTGATGTTCCCCGATCGGTATGCAACAAATCTAAAGAGGGGAGCGAGTCTTGAAAAATTAAAAATCCTTGCTGTCAAGAGTCATGATTGGCACATATGGTTGAGCGGGTAATGTCGGTGATGTTACGTGGCTTTATTCCTGAGGATGAATGGCTATTACTGGTGGAGCTGAGTTGTTCCTTCTGTATTCGTTGTGCGAAAGAAATGTCGCCTAACATGGTAGATGACATGGATGAGTTGGCGATGTAGTTGCTCTGCAAGTTAGAGAAGATCTTTTCGCTGGGCTTCTTTAACCCAATGCAACATTTGATTTTACATCTACCGATCGAGGCAAGATTGGGTGGGCCCGTGCAAAATCGTTGGTGCTTAGCAACTTAGACGATGTAGAAGACGCTTCGAGCTAAATGTAAAAATAAAAGGTGGATCCTACCTCAGCCTATTCAAAGGGAAGCTCGCACGAGCCGGTGCTTCAAAACCAATAACACTGGATGTCGAAGAATGGTGGAACATTTCATTGTATATCTTCAACAACCTAACAAAAGTGTGGTCGTACATCGAGTAAGTTCTTAGTAAATTTTTTCGCAACTTCTAATTCCTTTGAACAGTTCTTTTTCCCAGATATTTGATTCAGTTGACATGTCGCCAAATTCTCTGATGGAGCGGTGATCCAAAATGATTCAGTCGAATAGTATGAGTTTCTGGAAAGCATGGAGGCGGCTATCCCGGTTTCATCTCTTGGTTAAAACAAACATTAATTATCAATAATGGACCATTTAATTTCTTGGTCTAACTTGCGGCTAATGCAACAATCGTTTCGTATTAACCTTGTAGGCTAATTCAGAGTCTATGGACGCCGAATTGAGACAAGCCGCTAATGGTTTTGACTATAAGGTCCGTTCATTTGAGAAATACAACATCAACGGGTATCACTTTTGTACCTTTGGCAAAGAGCTATCTATGCCCGACAAGAAATCTACAAATTGTTGTGTCTCTACTATCGGCGAAGGTGGTATCGAGTATTATGGAAGAGTTGAAGCAATTTATGAACTTCAATTATATGGTGAAAACCCAGCGAACGTCGTAGTCTTCAAATGTTATTGGTTCCATCCGAAGGAAACTAGAAGGACTCATGAACATATAGGGCTAGTCAAAATCAATCCAAGCACCCATTTAGATGTTCCCGATGTCTATATTACGGCTCAATAGCCGACCCAAGTTTTCTATCTACCGTGGGCATGCCAAACTAATAAGAATCTGAATGGTTAGCATGCTGTTTGTGAAGTGCCGCCACATGTTAGACCACCTATCCCAGATGAAGAGGATTATGAACCTCACATTAACCCAGACACTTATGATGGAGAATTCTTCCAAGAAACACGTCTTTCCAACAAAAGTTTCAAGAATCGCTGTGCTACACCCGAGAACATGGAAGTAGAGAGCAAAAGTGAACCCGACTTCACCCGTGAGCTGGAACCACCAGAGCTGGAACTACAAGAGGTTACTGCTACAGACGACTTGTTAATGCTTGACCGATTACAGAAAGACCTTCCACAAGTTGATGTTGTTGAACCCGATGAGCACGTTATTCATGAAGACACGCGTGATAGTGATGATGATGGTGCATTTATTGATCCAGACTATTATTAGTTTGTATGCATGCCAACTTAAATTATATATGTACATATTATTATTCATGTCAGGTATTCAATTTTTTTATGTTGTACTAATTTCTTTTACTCTTTATCATGGCAGGTGTTGAAAGATGGTGGGCACGGGTCCAGATCGCTCGGCGTGTACTTCTTCATCGACGGCCCGCGCGAGGGCTGGTACTTCCATTCGACCCCTATCTCTCCGTAGAACCTTGGCAGACAGTCTGACGACACCACCCGCGGATGCTTCTTCGTCGGCGCGTTGCCCAGTTGGAAAGGAGGTCGGGCAGCGAAAAAGGGAAGGGTACAGGAAGTGGCCGCGGGAGAGGTATGCGGACTGCCACGCCGTCCACGCCACCATAGCTCATTCACCCGAGCACAGGACTACTATTGTGGACCCGTTTGCGGTGGAGGCTACAGGGACTCCGGTCCAGCAGCCTTGGGCCGACGGGCATTCGGCCCACGAGACTCCGGTTTAGGAGGCTCGGGTCGACTGGCATTCGGCCCATGATACTACGGCTCCTGAGGCTACGTCCCAGGAAACTCCCTCCATAGAGGCTTCGGCCAACGTGGAGATGTCCGAATGGGGTGCCTCGCCGGATCGGACCGAGGGGCCGGATTGAACCGAGGGGCCGGGTGGCCATTCTGTTGGTGGCGGGGATGAGTCTACGGATAGTGAGGGCGAGGTGGTGGACGGGGTCACCATGTACAAGCATGGTAGTACACGTCTCCCGGTCGTACCGGCAACCCGCGAGCACAAGCTGGTGATTAGGCCTGAAGGGGAGAGGTAAGTGCATTTACTTGTTTTTTACCTTTGCCTTCAAGTTTCTTCAAATATCTAATTCGTTGACCTTGTCATACTGTAGGGGTTGGAAACACCCCGTAGGAGTCCGCACGACGAACACCGTCCATGGTGTGCTTTGCCGGAAAAATTCCCGGGGTTTGTCACGTTGCCCGGTGAGGGTCAGGTTCCTACACTAAGATTTACCTGGGAGCACTACGAGGCTGCACAGGCCCCACGAGAGGATATTATAGATGGTGTCTTGTGCCACACAAGGCCGAGATGGTGATCAACAACTTTTGGGTAAATTATCCTTTTACACAATCTAAAATTAACAATATAGCTGATTATTGTACTAATCGGTGTTGTCTCGTTTGATTGTAGACCTTCTACATGTGTGAGGAGGGATATGAAGAGGCGGCGGCCAAGGTTCTCGAGGCCGAGTGTAGGCAGCTATCATAGAACTTACGCCACGAGGCTCGGCCACGGGCTATTCGAGACTACTACGCCATGCCTGGTCTTAAGAAGCTCAAGAAGGAGTGCCACGAAAAGTATCTGAAGAAGGGGCAGTACATGAAGGTAATTACCTATTCTTAAGGCCTTGTACGTAGTTTTCTTGATTTGAGTCGTAGGCGTTGCGCTAAAAATTCTTTTTACTAACTTATAGGTGCCCCCGAGATGGTGTGCGGATAAGATGGATTGTCGGGAGGCATTGGTGGATGAGTGGTGCACAGGCAACTAGCGAGCCATCCACGACAATGCGAAAGATCGGCGTGCCCAAATGGTTTTTGTGCCACACGATCAAGGCAGCGCCAAATTAATTCAGTTCGGACGAAATTGGTTATGTGGTTTTCTTCACAATTCATGCAATTCATTCTTCATGCTAGCTTGATCCATTTACTAATACTTTTTTCATCTCTTTTAGGCGCATCACAATAAGACAGAGGTGCCAGAGTTGTACGACCTTTATGGCATGGCCCATACTACCTCCTACCAGAAGGCCAAGGCATTCTCTGAGTCTGAATTAGATCATCCAGAGAAGTTCGCCAACATCTCCTCCCACCACAAGATCATGAAATACATGGACGTGGGGAAGGCTAGGAATGGGGAGGACTTTAACCCGAACGAGGAACCTCTGGATCCAGAGTTGGTTATGATATGTGGTGGCTGGAGGCCCCATGGCTCGATACCCATTGGAGATGGGATAATACGTTGTCCACTCACTCTCCCGGAGATCAAGGCGCGCCAGTCAAGCTCCTGTCCTGAGATAACGCCTCGTCCATGGCTAGTTGATCTCGCCATCGAGGTTAGTTGTACGGACTCACAAAAATTTCACCAATTTCATTGTGTGTGTGGCCATCGATCATTACAGTGCTAACGAGGAGTGGTGTTGCAGGCTGCTCTTCAGAAAGAGAGAGCGGCAAACCAGGCTTCTCTTGAGAAAGAGAATGAAGCAATCTAAGCTGATCTTCAGGTGATTCTGGAGGAGAGCGACCGGACCACGACTCAGTTGTTGGAGGAGGAGAGGGCCCGGAATGAGTCGGGTCACCTGGCCATGTACGAGCTTTTTGTAGTAAGTTTCTATTTCACATTAGCCAAATCATGTGTGTAATGTCTGTTTCATTACTAACTAATATGACCAACCCTTCAAAACCAAATCTGCAGTCTATGTGCGAGAAGACCAGTCAGCCCCCTCCGCCCATGTCGGTCTTTTCTTCCATTGGCATGGTGAGTTTCATTTCAATGGTCATTATAAACTAGTACTAACATTTGAGTGTGATCATGCTAATGAGACATTGCAAAATATCTTTTCTGCAGAAAAACTCCCGAGCGGCATCGCGCGACCCTTCTCCAGGGCAACCTTCTCCAAACGCACCCGCCCCAAGCAACCCTGGTGCTTCTCCTCCTTGATGACTACGACGGTAAGTTTTGTCTAGTTCATTTAGGGCATACTTAGCTCCTCCTTCACAATAACTTTGGTTAGCTCATAACTTAGCGTGTCTTCGTCCTAAATGACATAATAATCTCAAAATAAGAATAGTATTGTAATCAACCTCTTCCTCTTGTTCTCCTTCTTCTTCTTCTTCTTCTTTTTCTCCTCCTCCTCCTCCTCCTTATTCTTATTCTTCTTCTTCTTCTTCTTATTCTTCTTCTCCTCCTCCTCCTCCTCCTTCTTCTCCTCCTCCTTCTTCTTCTTCTTCTTCTCCTCCTCCTCCTCCCCCTTCTTCTTCTTCTTCTTCTTCTTCTTCACCTCTTTCTTCTTCTACTTAGCTTATTTTCCCCAAGAAAGGCATACTTCGCTAATTATCCTCCAAAATGACATAATTAGCTAATTTACTTTATTTATACCGTAATTAGCTTAGTTAGGTACAAAACATCACAAGAACCTTGGTTAGCTCATAACTTAGCGTGTCTTCCTCCTAAATGACGTGATAAGCTCGAAATAAGAAAAGTATTGTAATCATCCTCTTCCTCTTCTTCTCCTTCTTCTTCTTCTTCTTCCTCTTCTACTTCTTCTCCTCCTCCTTCTTCTCCTTCTCCTCCTCCTCCTCCTCCTCCTTCTTCTTCTTCTTGTTTTTCTTCTCCTTCTTCTTCTCCTCTTTCTTCTCCTCTTTCTTCTTCTCCTTAGCTTATTTTCCCCAAGAAAGACATACTTAGCTAATTATCCTCCAAAATGACATAATTAGATAATTGAGTTCATTTATGACATAATTAGCTTAGTTAGGTAAAAACATCAGAAGAACCTTGGTTAGCTCATAACTTAGCATGTCTTCCTCCTAAATGACAGAATAAGATCAAAATAAGAAAAGTATCGTAATCATCCTCTTCCTCTTCTTCTCATTCTTCTTCTTCTATTTATTCTTCTTCTTCTTCTTCTTCCTCTTCCTCTTCTTCCCCTCCTCCTCCTTCTCCTTCTTATTATTATCCTCCTCATCCTCCTCTTCCTCCTTCTCCTTCTCCTTCTCCTCTTTCTTCTTCTCCTTCTTCTTCTCCTCTTTCTTCTCCTCTTTCTTCTTCTCCTAGCCTAGTTTCCCAAGAAATACATACTTAGGTAATTATCCTCCAAAATGACATAATTAGCTAATTTAGTTCATTTATGACATAATTAGCTTAGTTAGGTAAAAAACATCATAAGAACCTTGGTTAGCTCATAACTTAGTGTATCTTCCTCCTACATGACATAATAAGCTCAAAATAAGAAAAGTATTGTAATCATCCTCTTCCTGTCCTTCTTATTCTTCTTCTTCTCCTCCTCCTCCTTCTTATCCTCCATCTTCTTCTCCTCCTCCTCCTCCTCCTCCTCCTTCTTCTTCTCCTCCTCCTCCTCCTTCTCCTCCTCCTCCTCCTCCTTCTTCTTCTTCTTCGTCTTCTTCTTCTTCTTCTTCTTGTTCTTGTTCTTGTTCTTGTTCTTCTTCTTCTTCTTCTTCTTCTTCTTCTTCTTCTTCTTCTTCTTCTTCTTCTTGTTCTTCTTCTTGTTATTCTGCTTCTCCTCCTCCTCCTCCTTCTTCTCCTCCTCCTCTATCTTCTTATCCTCTTTCTTCTCCTTCTTCTAGTCTTCTTCTTCTTGTTCTTCTTAGTTAATTATCCTCCAAAATGACACAATTAGCTTATGTAGTTCATTTATGACATAATTTTCTTAGTTAGGTCAAAAATGGCATAAGAACCTTGATTTGCTCATAAATGTTATATACTTAGCTTGTTTTCCTCTAAAATGAGATAATTAGCTTAGTTCGGTCAAAAATGGCATAATAACCTTGCTTACCTCATAAATGTCACATATTTAGCTTAATTTTATTCAAAATGACATAATTAGCTTAGTTAGGTCAAAAATGGCATAATAACCTTGGTTATCTAAAAAAGGTCATGTACTTAGCTTATTTTCCTCCAAAATGATATAATAAGCTAGAAATGTCATATATTGTTGTTGTTGTTCTTCTTCTTCTTCTAACTTTCTTATTCCCATTTTGTAGAATAGATTTACTACATGGAAGTTGGCATTGATGGAGTGCTTTAGTTTTTGTTTTGATTTGTGTTGATGAACAATGTGGAACTATATGTATGTATATATGGATGAATAGTGTAAAGCTTTGTATGTTGGTTCTTTCGATCTATGTGATGTGATTGATGAACAACTAGCATTGACGAACTTTATATGTATATCATATATGTGATGTGAACTATATATGTGTGTTGTGAACTATATATATGTGTTGTGAACTATATATCAAATATGCATGAAACTTTAGAGGGAAATAATATAAAATAAACAAAACAATGACAATATGGGCACTTTACCGTCTGCGAGCTGATGGCAAAGGCCTTTGTCGTCTGCGAGCCGACGACAAAGGTGCCATGTGGAAGTAGTGTGCAACCTCGGGCAACTGACGGCTCACCCATATGGTCACTTAGCCGTCTGCTGCCCCTGCCAGCAGATGGCAAAGGGCCGCCATGGCAGACAATAAAGGCCTTCACGAGGCAGACGATAAAGGCCTTCACGAGGCAGACGGCAAAGAGCTGCCACCTGGCGCAAGCAGGTGGCTGCCCATGTTGACGGCTAGAAGACAACAAAGTCACCCCAAAAGAAGACGGGAAAGGTGCATCACAGAAGGCAGAATACAAATACTCCGTTGGCCACCTAACGGTGTAGTTGCCTGTCGACTACCGTCTAAGGGCTTTGTCGTCTTCTTGCAACGACATGCTGATGACAAAGCCCTTTGTCGTCCGCTTTCACGAGGCACACGACAAAGAAGGCCCTTTACCGACGAAAGTAGTTGTAGAAGTTTTGCCGTCAGTGAATAGCCCTTTGCCCTGCGCTATGGCAGATGGCAAAGAAGCTGATTTGTCTAGTGATTTACGGATCCAGAAGTCTTACTCCCGTGAGACAAGACAGATAACAAGCTCGGCCCAATCAGAATGATGGAGTTCGGTATACACAACACGGTAGGACCTTGTCCGATCGCCAGAATGACATAACTCACATAAGGGGAGCCACTCACCCGATGTGCTTCATAGTTGAAGTGATGCGGCATCAGTTCCCCGAAGGGTTTAACCCCATAAATATCGAGGAATATGACGTGATAACATATTCAACCGTATGGATCAATGATTTCCTCCTTCACATCCACATGGTTCGTGGAGATGATCTCCACGCCATCAAATACTTACCACTAAAGCTTAAAGGACCGGATAGGCATTGGTTGAATAACCTCCCAAAAAACTCCACTGGGAATTGGGAGGATCTTGAAGACCCTTTTCGAGACAACTTTCAAGGGACTTATGTTCAGCCACCTAGGTCCGATGACTTAAGCCACATAATCCAACTGCGCGATGAGTCATCTTGACAATTCTGGAACAAATCCTCACCAAGAAAAATAAGATTGTTGATTGTTCACATGTTGAGGCACTAGTTTCCTTTCGCAACAACATACGAGACGAATGGCTAGCCCGAACCCTTGGACAAGAAAGGCCAAGGACAATGGCCACCCTCACTTCCCTCATGACCCACCATTGCACGGGTGAGGATACTTGGTTGGCTCGTTGGAGTAACCCTCCCTCAAACCCCGACACTTCTACAGTCTGGGATAGTAATGGGAAGCCATGACACAACAAGAGTAAGCGTAGGCACAATAATGGTGAGGTCGATGACATGTCGGTCAATGCCAGATTCAGCAACTCGAGGCCTGGAACCAAGAAGAAACCTCTCAAAGGAAATCGGGGTGGGCCGACCGCGTTGGGGAAAATACTCACAAGGCCCTCTCAGATACATGGAACTTAGAACAAGCCCGCTACTCACACCAACCATAACTGTTAGGTGATGAAGGAGGCAATGAAGAGCATGGATGAAGACCAGGCCAAGAGCCTATGCAGCAAGGACGACGAAGAACCTTGTCGCCCGAACAACGGGGGCCAAAAGCAGTTCCCCCTGAAGTAAAAACCGATGAACATGATCTACGTCACCCACTTGCCCAAAAATGAGAGGAAGCGTTCGCTTGGGGACGTATATGCTATAGACCCAGTAGCTCTGAAGTACAATCCATGGTCAACATGTATGATCACCTATGATCGCACGAAACACCCTACCAGTATTCGGCATGGGGGGTCAGCGACTTTGGTACTCGATCCCATCATTGACGGGTATCATCTCACACGAGTCCCCATGGATGGAGGCAGCAACCTTAACCTCATATACGAGGATACAATGCAGAAAATGAGCATGGATCCATCAAGAATAAAACCCAGCAAAACCAAATTCAAAGAAGTAATTCCTGGCGTCGAGGCTTGCTTTTTGGGCACGATAACCCTATAGGTAGTGTTCGGTTCACCTGACAACTTTTGCAGTGAGGATTTGATCTTCGACATCGTGCCTTTCCGCAGCGGATATCACACAATCCTCGGTCGTACAACGTTCGCTCGCTTTAATCCCACCCCCCTTATGCATACTCCAAGCTGAAGATGCCAGGACCCAAGGGTGTTATTACATTCAATGGTAACATCGAGCGATCCCTCCGGAATGCGGAACACACTCCGGATTTTGCATCCGAAGTACATGCGGCAATATGAATCCCACGCCAAAGTTGTCCGTCAAGGAGCAAAAACGGGCTCGCGCCCCGCCGTAGTCACATATCACGTCAGCCAAATAGGGATACGATACCCATAGCAGCAGCTTGCCTCCAGCAAAGTATCTACCTCGGAGACACAACTTGGCGCTCAAGATACCATGGGCATCTATGGGGATTAATAATATACAACTTATTGTTCGGATAAACCGAACCATGGCTAACATAGTCTTCGGGCATATATAGGTACCATCAAGGACCGGTTTCTGTGTTAAGCAAACTCAGACATCAGTGGCCTCTCAATACCGCTATTGTTCACAAGAGTTGTTCATTAAAGTTCTCTCCTTTTCAAGGAGTATTCTCCAAAGAGTGAAGGAGCACACATGCAACAGGGTGTTTATAGGAACATCAAGCTAGTTATACCAAACCATGTGTAAACCTATACTTTGTACAGTTTTATTCATCTATATATTTATATAGCTGCTTGTTGAGTTCAAATTATGCGATTCAAAAATCTTTGGAAGTAAGGAACGCTCTTTTTTGATTTGCGAGCTTTGCAATGACTCTTGCCTCCTGCTTTTCCTGAACTGTTTCTCGAACACATGTACAAGCTTGTTTTTATGCACATCTCTGATATTGGCTGAATTGACGGGCGGCTTGGCCGTCACACCCACCCATTCAAACCATTACAATACTATTTGGCATTTCACGTGTGCGGAGTCTTCGATTTGTATTATATGCATCGGTTCTGAATTGTGTATTTGGTCAAATGTTGGGTTGCCCTGCTCCCATGTTTACCCATTTATGTTCCGCTAGCTTGGCTAAAAGGGTAAAGGGATTACCACTTCGATTGTATTTTCAGCTAGTGTGGTTAAGTACCTGAGTGGAGAAAGTCGGAAATTGACCAACATGATAAGTGAGAACTGGTCCGCGATCTGAAGACAAGTGTTAAACTAAAGAACTGCTGGGGGTTCATCGTGTTGTGCGAAAGGTTTGAAATCATCCAGGCCAAGTGATTACAGGTTTTACACTGTGGCATAGGCCGAATATCACAAAAGGGTTCTACTTAGCACCCATAGTCAAGCTCTTATGGTTAAATGAAAGCATTAAAGCTGAATATTATGATTGCTTGGTTTTATCCCACATTACCACCTTAGGGTGCCAATCCATTGGTTAAAGGTAACAATGCGGAAGCCGAAAACACCCCCGCTAGTCTATGGTGGGGGGCTGAAGCCGACGACTGGAAACTTTCAGTTTCAACACAACCAAAATAAGAGTTGCAATTAAAAAGACGTGGTCTGCCATGCAAAAATCAAACATGCATTGTATTATACAACAACTGTTACAAGATAGGATCATTTACTCAAAGACTAAGTCTTTGGAGCATTGTGCCACTATAGCTCGGGCACCTTCCATGGCAGCAGAGAAATATAGATCGGGCGTCTATGCTCCTTCCCAGGTGGCGGAGGCATGGTGGCCATCTTCAAAGGCTCTAACTTTGGCGTGTGTATCATTGTCCTCGCAAAGGCCATTGGAGATCCGTCGATGCAGACCGAACGCTTCATGACATCGATTTGAGGTGCAAAAACAACCAACTTTTGCACCAGGCCGAAGTAACTGCTAGGCAGTGGATTGGTCGGCCATAGCGTGATGCAAAACTCTTTCATGGCCAGCTCGGTCATCTTGTGTAGCTCCATCAGTTGTTTCAATTGATCGGAAACAAGCTGGGGATGCTCCAGATTTGGAGTTGTGCCTAGAACAACCTTTGCTGCGCCGCGCCCTCCGGGGAAGCATGGTACTTCCCATCTTTTGTCGCGTTCTTTGGAAGATTTGCAATTGCACCTCGAGAACTCCATACTCGAGTAAGCAATACAAATATTTGTTTGCTAAATGTAATTTATAGTAAATGTCGCTTACCATCTGCGATTTGCTTGATCTGATGGACCTCTTTCCGAAGATCGTGTGCCTCCTTCTGCGCCTCTTGGAGCGCGGCAGTAATCGATGTCAATTTGGCTATTTGTTCTTTGTCTTTCTGATTGAGGGCCTCATTCTTCGGGATGGGCTCCTTGAGCTCTTGCTGAACTTCGCTGACTCGGGCTTCGGATTTTTCACTGGCAGATTTGGCATGTGAGGCTACCACCTAGATACCACCTCACCGGTCCCCTCGATTGCAGCGGGAGGTGTGTTGGGTGAGCCGGCCCCGCTGTCAGCCAAATTGGCTAGCAAAGACTATCCCTCCAAAACTTGATCGGTGGGGAAGTCACGCTGCAGGCTGCAATACGGAAAATGAGCCTAGTTATAACCACAGAACCTAGAGAATGATGTATTCAGATTTTCAATAAATACCTTTGTGCTCGGGGTTTCACCAAGAGGGTCCTTCAAGGGACCATCGCTTCATCCTCGGACTCCTTGTCCGAGTCTGGAGTACCTCAAATAGGGTCACGGGGGCCCTATGATGATTATTTGGAACAACGGGAGCTGAATATCCCTCGGCATCTTCGGACACCACTCTTTTCGGGGGCCCTATGTTGCTTCTTTGGAACAATGGGAGGAGTCACTCATCTCCTTCTCATCCTCTTCTTCCTCTCCCTCCAGGTTGGAGGGAACCAACGTCTCTTCGGACTTAGTGCCTAGGGAACACTTCGAGTGAAGACCCTCCAAGATCTTCTTCTTCCCCTTCTCCTCCTCCTCCTTCTCCCTCGGGGCCGTGTATGGCTTCTCGGCTAACATGGTCGCTGATAACCCACAAGTATATGGGATCACAATAGTTTTCGAGGGTAGAGTATTCAACCCAAATTTATAGATTCGACACAAGGGGAGCTAAAGAATATTTGCAGGTATTAGCAACTAAGTTGTGAATTCAACCACACTTGGAGTTTTAATATGTATAGCACAGTGATCAATAGCACAGTAGTATGATGGTTTTGATAGCAATGGTAACAGTAGCAGCAGTAACGCTAATAGTGATAGCAGTTTTGTAGCAGTTGTGACAACAGTAGCAAAAGTAGTAACTTAGTAAGAAAAATATGTGGAATACTCGTAGGCACTAGATCAGTGATATTGCTAGATAATATTCACCATATATCAGTCATAACATAGGGCAACACAGAACTAGCTCCCGTTCATCGATATAATGTAGGCATGTGTTTCATAAATAGTCATACGTGATTATGGAAAAGTTGCATGACATCTTTTGTCCTACCCTCCCGTGGCAGCAGGGTCCATATGTAAACTAACGGATATTAAGGCCTCCTTTTAATAGAGAACCGGAACAAAGCAATAACACATAGTGAATACATGAACTCCTCATACTACGGTAATCACCGGAAAGAATCCCAATTATTGTCACTTTGATTTATGCGGATCCTAATACGTAGTAGGTGCATATAACTTGCAAGATCATATCAAGAAGATAGATATAATGGTGAAAACATAAACAGTTGAGATCAGAAATCATGGACTCAGGACCTAATGGCAAACATTAAGGATGGCAAAGTCATAACAACATCAATCTCGGAACATACTGGATACTAGGGACCAAGCCCTAACAAAACTAACTCGATTACATGATGAATATCATCCACCTCTTCACAGACCAGCAAGTCTACGAGGGGATTACTCACTCCCTGTGGAGACCATTTCGAAATTGGCAATGAAGGAGGGTTGGTGATGACGAAGATCAAAGACCCCCTGTTCGGAGCCCCAAACGGACTTCAGATTTGGCCTCCCGATGAATAATAGGAGGTGGCGACGGTTTCGTATTGTTAAACGTGATCAAACTTCCTCTCCTATTTTGTGCTCCAGAAATAGAATTTTATAGCGCTGGAATTAGGGTCAGCAGAGCCCCATGGGCCCCACTAGACACCAGACCGCACCACGGGGGCTCGCGCGCCCTGGTGCCTAGTGGGCACCTGGGGCCTCCCCTCTTGCGGGTCTTGGTTCCGATATTATTTTTTATTCCATCAAAAATCTCGAGAAATTTTCCTTTCATTCAAATCATGCAAATTAGAGTCCAAAACAATAGCTAAAGCGTTAGGAAAAGTAGATACGATGGAAACATATCAAGTCCCCAAGCTTAAAATATTACTTGTCCTCAAGCAATTCAGTTGACAAACGAAAAGTGATAAAGAATTTTTTTACTAACTCTTTTGTTCTTGTTTACATATACATCCTTAGAGGGAACCCGGGTTTTCAGCATAAATCATGACTAATCATATCAACGATAACCTTTATAAACTATATTAACTCATATCAATGGCATAATCAACTATCCAGTAATAATAAGATAACTCAAGCGCCAACACTTGGTCAAACACAATCATGATATAATATGACAACAATGGTATCTCGCTAGCCCTTTTTGAGACCGCAAAACAAAAATGTTGAGCACCTCCAAAGTTCAAGCAGCGACTAGACATTTTAATTCATGGTAAAAGAGATCTAGTCGCTGTAAACAATGACTAACTAGACACAAAGCATGAGGATGACAAGATTGCTCTCAGGTCTGGTACTTACTTGAGAAGGTGGTGACTAAAAGTAAAATAACATGAAAGTAAATAGAAAGTACCTTCGCAAAGTGAAGCAGGGATTTGCAGTGGTGCTAGAGCTCATAGAAAAGATTAGAGATAAATTATTTTGGGAGGTACACCCTTCCTGTCAATGTTACAACCAAAAGTTATCGGTATCTTCCATGCTACAAATTAGCGACGGTTTCCAAGCGGTAAAGTAAAGGTTTACCACCCTTCCACCAACAAACACACTCCACGCTAGCCGAATCCACTGGTGCCGTCCATACCAACAAGAACCCAGGGGAGTTTTGTTTCATTATTTGTGATTTAAGATTTCAGGATTGGGAGTGCCTTTTTACCATCCCCTCTTGTGCAAGGACGAGTGAATAAACACTCATCATGAGAATAACCCGCTTAGCATGGAAATACCGACCGCCCCTGTCGCTCTATGAGCAGTCCAGATATAGTGGCACGTGCAAATTTACTTGGAGCGGCAGGGTAATACCGCATATAGGAAGATATAGTGGACTTTTCTGGAATGACTCTGTTTGAAGGATTTTGATGCACAAGCAGTATTCCCGCTTAGTAGAGGCGAAGGCTAGCAAATAGGTTGGGAAGCGACCGCCTAGAGAGCGAAGACGGTCATGAACATGCTTTATGAATAATTATCGTTGCTGAAAGCACAATTGCTCCCTAAGGTGGTTTTGATAATTGATTACAACATATGCATCCTTGGACTAATGATCTTATCCAAGTATATTTCAAAAAAGTTCAAAAGATGCCTTGGCTAGAGGATTGTGAGGATAAACCCCTTGATGAAGGAATAGGATTGGCTCAAGCTTCAAGCAAGAAGACTCTACATTTTACATTTTTGATAAATCACTTTGAGTTCATAGGAAAGCCAATACTATTAAAAGGGGGGGTGATATATTATGATGAATTGGTTTCTCAAGTTCTTAGAGGAAGCCACCAAAAGTATTCACTCATTTTCCCACAAAATATCTTTGTCCAAAGCCAAACCAGCAAAATCGGTGCCACTAACTTTTTCCACTCGGCCCTACTGAGTTTCCACCTCACACATCCTTTCCCAAACCATAATCTCTCAGTACAACCAACTACCATATCGGTGCCACCAAGATTCACTAACCAACTTTCTGTTGATAAAATTCCAGGAATCGGAATTTCCGATAATGGAATCGGTCTCAACGAGATTTGCAAACTGGTCTAGGTAATTTTATCGGTACCACCAAGATTCATATATTGATCTCATCGAGAATTCAAAAGTTGCCACATTTAGTGCAACTCGGTACCACTGAGATTCATTTCAGTGTCACCGAGTTGGTAAATAATGTTGTAACAGTTGGATTTAGGTGGATGCCTATATATACCACATCCATGTCCTCTCATTCGCAGAGGAAGCACTCAGAACACACTTACACTTGCCAGATCTATTTTTCTGAGAGAGAGCCACCTACTCACGTGTTGAGATCAAGAAATTCCAGTCCAACCATTTCAAACTTGATCTCTAGCCTCCCCAAGTTGCTTTCCACAAGATCAATCTCTCCTACCCCTGCCAAATCTGCGAGAGAGTGATTGAGTGTTGAGGAGACTATCTTTTGAAGCACAAGATCAAGGAGTTCATCGTTCTACCGCATCTATTATCTTTTGGAGGGTGGTGCCTCCTAGATTGGTTAGGTGTCTCTTGGGAGCCTCCTACTTGGTGTTGTGGAGTTGAACCAAGAAGTTTGTAAGGGCAAGGAGATCGCCTACTTCTAGAAGATCTACCTTGAGTGAGGCTAGTCCTATGTGGACGTAAGCGATGGTGGAATAGACAATGTCGCTTCTTCGTGGACCACTTGTGGGTGGAGCCCTCTATGAACTCTCGCAGTGATTACCCTTTGTGGGTTGAAGTCTCCACTAACATGGACGTACTATCTTCCTACCCTACACTCTACATTACATTTGCATGTCTTTACTTTCCGTTGCTACACTCATAGATATGCATGTGTAGGGTTAACTTGACTAGTCATAATTGCTAAAACTAGCCCACAACTAAAATTGGAAAAAGGCTAAGTTTATATCTTTTACAAGTAGTCTAATCACCACCCTCTAGACATAGTTCGGATCCTACAGTTGCATACTAGCATGAGTAGGATATAAACCCCATGACCATGAATATCGTGGAGGATATGTTGGTTTTGATTCAACTACATGCATGAACATGTGCCAAGTCAAGACACTCGAACATTCAGAGGAGGATACCATACCATCATACTACATCACAACCATTTTAATGCATGTTGACATCCAAATAAATCATTATCCACTCCTAGCTACTTAAGCATGGCATGAACAAATATAATCTCTAATTCTCATTCCAAACATGTTTGGTCATAATACGCTGAATCATGCATACTAGTCTAAACATATTTACAAAAACAAAAACAAGTTGAGCTCATACCCGCTTCTCTCTGCCATAGTCACTTCATCAAATATCGTCATTATTGCCATTCACTTGCATGACCGAACGATATGAAAATAATAATATTGCAAGACTGTCGTGGACTAAGCTCAAATCTACAACATTTTATTCAAGAGGAGAAAACAAAGTAGTATGTTCTCTTTATTAGATCAATAACAATGCATATGAGAGCCACTCGACATTTTCACCGTGGTCTTCCGCTTGGATACGACTCAATAAAGGGATAAGAAATTTGGAGAAACACACTAATATATTTTTTGTAGTTTTTAGATTTTTCTAGAATAAAGAAAATTAAATAAGGTAAAACTAAAATGAGAAAAACTATTTACATGGGAAAGGTCCCAACAAGTAAAATAAGAAAGGAGAAATGTTTTGGGGTTTTCTTTTACTACTACAACTAAATTACGCTAGAAAGAAAAACTGAAAAGAAGTGAGGAATATTTTTGGATTTTGTGCAAGTTGTTCAAATACACAAGAAGAAGGCCAGAAAATAAATCTAACATGGATGATATAGTGCAAGATTGTTAACATCGACAACTAGAATATGTAAGCATGAATGTAAAGTTGGTGGAAACATTTACTCCCCCAATCTTAGGATTTTGTCCTAGATTGGTAATCACCACCCGTAATAGCCGTACGGCCTCATGACGAAGTGTTTGGGTGGCGGCACCAGAGAGTCGCACTGATGGTGCTCCTGCTCAGCCACTGCCTGGGCGTTCCGGTAGGCAATAATGTCTTTGGGCATGATCCTATATTCGTTCCTAGAAATAGAATCAAACAAAGGAGGTACACACAATGGAATAACATCTCGCATAACCTCACAAAAACAAAGTTATAAGGAAGGTTATCCAAGGAATCATCACTATTAATAAACTGGTGATCAACCATAGATTGGTGATCTAGATAAGCTCGTGGTAAAAGATAGTCATCATGGTGAAAAGGGATGTTAAAGCATTTCGCTAAGCGAGTGGCATAAATGCCACCGTGGATTTTACCCTTAGATCTGTTGGTGTGTAACCTACGAGAAATAATAGCTCCCAAATTGACAGCGTGATTGTTATGGATTGCTCGACGTACAATGTAAAGGTCAGGAGCGCTAAGTATACTACCCTTCTCCCTAGCAGTTAAACACTTCATGATAAATAAAGAAAAGTAATGCACAGAAGGAAACTACAGGACAATGGCAGTGGCTTTTGACACGCCTCTTGTCTCATCGACTATTAAAGTGAGCAGTAAATCCTGAAACTCGGACGGTTTGGGTTCTCTTAACTTCCCGTGAGAGGGAATTAAACATATCTCACAAAATTGAGTAAGTGGCATTTGGCGGGTTTCAACATATAGATTAAACCGCACTCAAGGTGGATCATGCCTATTTAGAAAATAGAAATTTTGAACAAAATAATTAGTGAGGGTATGGTATTGGTCACACACATATCTGTGATGAAGTTGGTCAACCCAGCATTTGCCACGAATTGCGCAAACTCATGGTGGAAGCCGGCTTGTTCCATGAAGGGAGTGTGTGGCCGTTCGCACGACCGGACCGCTATCAAGCGCAGGGTGGTGAGTCCAGTTGTAGATGATTCACCAACAACCCCTTGGCATTCTTCTTGGATGAATTCCTCCAAAAGATGATCATTTTTCCAAGAACTAATTTCTGAATTTTTTTGGGTCACAAACTAAAGTTAACAAAACTTCACAAGAATGATAGCAACTACTCATAAGGATGCCTAGAGCCTAAAACAAGCATTCAAACTACTTGGAAATTCAAGAATTCAACATGCAAGCTCATCTATAGAAGTACCTAGAGTAGCTTATTACCTCTAAGATAAACCACTAATGCAAAAACTAATCGGGGGAGTGCGGGAGTTAGATACTAAGGAGCAATCCCCCAAAATAGTTGTAGAAATGGAGTTTCGAGCAAAGAGATCGAAATCCATGGGTTTGAGTGCAAGAACATGAGAGAGAGAGAGCTACATAGACTTTTGTTGTTGGAGGTAAGAGAGGTAGTGGGCTGAAGGAATAAGTAAGGAGACCCCCGAGGGGACACTAGATACCAAGTCGCCAATGGTGGGGGTGGCGCGCCCTGGTGCCTAGTGGGCACCTGGGACACCCCCCTTTGGTGCTTTTAGTGCGAGATATTCTCAAATATTCACAAAAAAGCGTGTGAAAATTTTAGGTCATTTGGATTATTTTTATTTTTTGGGCACTTTTTTATTGCACGGAAAAATAAAAAAAATTGGATAATCATGGCATTTATTTTATTTAAATAAAATAAGAGGAAAAATAAAATGGGTATAGAGTTGTTCCTACTTAATTCATTGACCTCATGCTTCTTGAAAATGATTCATTAACAAGGTTGATCAAGTCTTATTAACAATCACTTCCAATTAGCATGATCCCGAAGAATTTCCGTAAAACACTAAGTTACCTCAATGGGGATGTGCATATCCCCAACAGTAAGTATATCATATTTATTTTTGGCAGTAGGTAGAGGTAGTAGAAAGCATCCATTTGTGGTACTCGGAGATTTTTCAATAACATTAACACCATACACTTGAAATTGTTTCCTCGGAAAATGCACCGTATGTTCTTTACCGTTGACATGAAAAGTGATCTAATTTTTTTGCCATAAATAAAAGCCCCTGGAGCATTTAGGAAAGGTCTACTAAGGATAATTGACTTATTGTCATCCACGAGCATATCAAGTATAACAAAGTCTGTCAAGATAGTAACATTTTCAACAACAACGGGTACATCCTCACAAATACCAACAGTTATGACACTTGATTTGTTAGCCATTTGCAACGAAATTTTAGTAGGTGTGAGTTTATTCAAGTCAAGTCTTTTGTATAAAGATAAAGGCATAACACAAACACCAGCTCCTAGATCACATAAAGTAGTTTTCACATAGTTACTTTTGATGGAACAAGGTATAGTTGGTATTCCTCGATCTCTTAGTTTTTTAGGTACTCCATTCGAATAATTAGCAAGCATGGTAGAGATTTCAGCTTCAAGTATTTTTCTTTTATTAGTGATTATGTCTTTCATGTACCGAGCATAAGGGGCCATCTTTAAAAGATCAGCTAATCGAGTACGCAAAAAGACTGGCCTAAGCATTTCAGCAAAGAATTCAAATTCTTCATAATGTTTTTTCTTAGTTGGTTTAGGTGGATAAGGCATGTGTTTTTGAACACAGGGCTCTCTTTCTTTGCCATGATTTCTAGCAACCAAATATCTTTTATCATAACGTTTGTTCTGAGGTTGTGGGTTATCATGATCAACAACAAGTTCTATCTCAACATCATTATCTTCTTCTTTATCAGTGTCAAGCTGAGCATCTACATGAGCATCCTCATTATCATTTTCATTATCACTAGGTGAATGCTCACTACTAGATTGAGTTTTAGCATCAGAGATAGAGATATCATTAACATTAGGAGAAGTTTTTTCTACTTTAGGTTCACTAGAAGTATGCAAGGTCCTATCATTTTTGTTTTTATTTTTCTTCCTAGAAGGACTAGGTGCATCAACATTAATTCTCTGTTAATCCTATTCAGTTCTTTTAAGATGACCTACTGGACATAGTGGATGTTGAGTCATTGTTCCTCCTCTAGTCATTACTCTAACAACATGATCGTTCCTATTATTATTCATTTCATGAAGTAGCTCACTTTGAGATTTTCCACTTTGTTCTAGTTGGGTTTGAACCATACAAGAATGTTTCCCTATGCCTCTTACATCATTGGTGATTCTAAATAACAATTCACTTAAGAAAACAATCATATCCCAGTTTTGTTTTAATTGTTTCGTAACATAGGAGTTGAAATGATCTTGATTTCTAATATAATTATCAAACTTATAAAAGCAATGACTAGGAGGTTTATTGTAAGGGATGTCACCTTCATAAAAATTTAAAAGATAATTTACCTTCAACACCTGTGGTGGTGCTTTGAGACCATTTATTTCTTCGATAGGTGGTTCTTAACATCTTCAGCTTTAATTCATTTTTCCTTCATGCATTTTTATGCCTCTTGCATAGTTTGAGGACTAAGGAATAAGACACCCCTCTTCTTTGGAGTGGGTTTAGGCGGCGATTCAGGAAGTGTCCATTCATCTTTATTCTTCAATGTATTAGTCAATAATTCCTCATCTTGTTCGACAGTTCGTTCCATGAAAACACAACCATCAGAACTATCTAGGTGGTACCTAGAAGCTTCGGTTAGTCCATTATAAAATATATCAAGTATTTCTTTTTTCTTAAGAGGATGATCAGGCAAAGCATTAAGTAATTGGAGAAGCCTCCCCCAAGCTTGTTGGAGACTCTCTTCTTTATTTCGCAAAAAGTTAAACATTTCCTGTAAGGCAGCTTGTTTCTTATGAGCAGAAAAATATTTTTCAGGTAAGTAATAAATCATATCCCGGGGACTACGCACATAGCCAGCAGTAAGAGTATTGTACCAAATCTAAGCACCACCCTTTAATGAGAACGGAATTCTTTTGAGAATATAGTAGTAGCGAATTTTCTCATGATGAGTAAATTGGGTCGCTATATCTTTTAACTTAGTGAGATGTGCCACAACAGTTTCATTTTCATAGCCATGAAAAGGATCAGGTTCAACCAAAGTAACTGTGGGTTGACAGAGAGTTCACAATACTTATCGGTAACAAAGATAGGTGAAGTAGCAAACTTAGGATCATATTTCATTCTAGCATTCAAGAATTTTTCTTTCAACTTGCATAGTAGTTTCTTGAGATCTTCTCTATCGTCACAAGCAAGAAAGTCTCTAGCTATTTCTTCATCCATAACATAGCCTTCGGGTATTTCAGGCATTTCAGTTCTAGGATAGTCATGTATAAAAGGTATTTCAATATTTTAGTTGCAAAGGCTTCATCAGTTTCAATAGTATCATCAATTTCAGCATGCTCAATTTCTTTAGCTCTTGAAAGTTGTTTATCAAGAAATTCACTAAGTGGAATAGTATCATCAAGCAAGTTACTAGCATAATCATAAGCATCATTCATAGTAGAGGTAACATCATTAATAACTTGCGACATATGAGGATTTATAACATGTGGTGGTGGTGTTGCAAGTCTATTCAGAATAGAGGGTGAATCAAGTATAGAGCTAGATGGCACTTCCTTACCTCCCCTCGTCTTAGAGGTAACAATCTTGGTTCTTGGATCTCTCATATTCTTCATAGTGATCAATAAATAGATATCCTAAGTGATTCAGCAAATATAGCTATGCTCCCCGACAAAAGCGCCAGAAAATGTTCTTGATAACCCACAAGTATATGGGATTGGAATAGTTTTCAGTGGTAGAGTATTCAACCCTAATTTATAGATTCGACACAAGGGGAGTCAAAGAATATTTGCAGGTATTAGCAGCTGAGTTGTCAACTCAACCACACTTGAAGATTTAGTATTTGCAGCACAGTGATCAGTAGCATAGTAATAAGATAGTTTTGATACAAGTGGTAACAGTTGCACTACAAGAAATATGTCAACTAACGACCTTCAATATTGGTCACCGAATGGTCATTGATTTCCATTTGCGACCTTTTTAGACCAAAAACAAACGGTCAAAAGCTGAGGGTCTCTAATGAACTATAACGACCTTTTTGATGGATTGGTCGTAGGATTTTACGACCAAAGGAAAGCATTGAAATAATTTTGGTCACTAGCAATCTGCCCACGCCACGTCGGATCTGACATGGCAAGCTGACGTGGCATAGAATTAGCCCGGTCCAATTTGGTGTTTTAAATGGGCCGAGCCCATTAATCCAGCCCATTTAATGTTTTTTTCTCTTTATTGTGCTTAGCTGCATGGGCCTGTCCCAATAATCCCCAACATTTTAGCCGTTTTTATTTTGGGTTGTGGCCTTTTACTTTCTATTGATTTCTTTTTTGTTCATTTTATTTTTGTACTGGTCCCACTAGTCACATTGGTCCCACATGTCATGCTGATCTCATAATTCGCATCGACACCATAAATTTTGTAATTTGTCAGACAATTTGTGAGGTTTCCATTTCATAGGTATACAAATCACATACGAAATCAATATTTTGAACAGATCACAGAACAAATGAAATTCGTCCAAAAAACACTAAATTAGTCTATTACAATCTTTACACTACTACAACTCAAATATGCCTACTACACCCTACTATCACAATACATGATATGCTACTCTTTGCATATAGGCTTCACGACCTATGCTTCACGACCTCACGCTTGGCTTCACATTTCAATATTAGTCTATTACAAACTTTAAAGTTTATTACAATATTAAAATATTACAATTTTTACCATCTATTATAGTCAAATAGAATAAACAACTCTTTGCTGGATAGGGCTTCACGACTTTGCACTTTTGTTCACGTTTTCACACTTCCCAAACATCTCAGGCGTGGAGCTCCTCTAAAAGAGGAACCAGCTAAAAAAGTTACATGCAACATTATTTGCTATAGATCAGCTTGCTGCATATTAATCTAACGCTGCCTTCTACTTGCAGACTAGAAGTGTCCCATCATATTCTAAACACTACAATCAACACCATGGCAGTAACAAATTAACAGTAACATGGCATCAATGGGGCACAACTTAGTTAGCTACTAATGTTCATCAAATTTAAAGATTGTATGCTCTAGCTAAAAAAAATATAATACCATGCTTAGGAACTCAGAACGAGAAAAGTATGTGCCGCTTAAGAGATACCAAAATCGATACTGATCAAGGATAAAAACATGTAGATATCATATAATTCCCATCACAATCATAGGCCCTGTTTGGATACTCTAACTTGGCTAGAGGTTAGAGTTAGTTTCTAACTTTAGTCTAACCATGAACTAACTCTAGCCTTTGGTGGTGTTTGGATGCAAAGGTTAGTTTGACAATAAATGCATTTTTTTCAATCATGTGTATTTTTTAACCAGGATTTGTTGTGCCCAGCTTTTGTGTAGGCCTGGTGCGGCCGGCGGGGCGAGCAAGGCGAGCGCGGCCGGGCGAGGCGAGCGCGGCCGGGCGGGGCGAGCAAGGCCGGCGGGGCGAGCAAGGCCGGGCGGGGCGAGCAAGGCCGGGCCGGGCGAGCAAGGCGGGCGGGGCGCGGGCGGCCGGGCGGGGCTAGCGCGGCCTGGCCGAGCGCGGCGGGCGGGGCAAGCGCGGCGGAGCGGGACGAGCGCGGCCGGCGGGGCGAGCAAGGCCGGGGGGGCGAGCGCGGCCGGGCGAGGCGAGCAAGGCCGGCGGGGCGAGGGCGGCCGGGCGGGGCGAGGGCGGCCGGGCGGGGCGCGCGCGGCGTGGCCGGGCGGGGCGAGCGCGGCCGAGCGAGGCGCGCGCGGCGGGCGGGGCGAGGAAAGGATCTGATGCGGTCAAAATATTATTATTTTTAGCTGTCCATCCCCAACTAGCTCCAATTAGCACCTCTTCTCAGGGCTAGTTTTTTTGATGGGTTAGTTTGCATCTAACCCAAACTAGCCCATGTGTTTGGATACTTTGGGAGCTAGTTCAGCTCAAACTAGCTCAAACTAGCTCTAGCAGTGGGATCCAAACAGGGCCATACATTGAATTCATTAAAGGCTTCAGATTCATTTCTTAGACATAGAATTGGAAAATCACAAGAATAGCAGATTAACCAATGTGTACAAATAAGACAAAGAGATCACCATCACGTAGCAAAGGAAGAGAGTGGGACAGACCAAGCACTTACGTTGTGGACAGATCAAAGATGCCCCCTCTTCCTCGGTGGACAGATCAAAGAACTAACAACTATAAACATACACAAGGATCGGTGTTAGCAGAATTAAGATATATTTGTACAAGGCAATCACAGGTACCAATCCAGTGCAAGATAATAGAGAAAATATGTCAAAGTTATTCAGATTTACTAATGTGTTTTTCATACTACCAAAATTCAAGATAAAAGATGTGTATTGATTCAACACTGCAAACTGATTTCTGAAAGCTTTACACTTTAGATAAGTGAACTGAGCTGGAAAGAGAGTCTCTCACCATTGGTTAATGCTCTCTTTCCGTGCGAGTCCAAAGAAGACCAAGACGGTTGTCAAGAGATTCTGATAAAACAAAAGAAATCTACACACATGAACGTAATTTTTATTTCTGATGTTATTTATACTATCTTGAGAGTCGTTGAACAGATCAAAAGTTTCTCCCCTAAAAGATGAAGAAAAATAAAATCTCACTTTTAAGTAAAACATGTAGAACCAGACCCACACACACATACACTGTCAGACTCACACATATTTAGAACCTACAATATGGCCGGCATCACATGTTCTCGAGCTAATAACGGGAACATTTCTAGACCATGCACACATATAACTACGAATGAACTGGCACTAGCAAAGTTCCTGTGAACTGGAACTCACAATCTGCAGCTTCACCGACTTGCCGTCGAGCTCGACGGTCCGGATTTTCTGCCATGAAAAAGAGTTGAGAAGATTCAGTCAGAAGCCCTGTAGTACTTGCAGGCAGCAGCTGCTTAATGGAGCTCCATCAATCAACCGCAGCAAAAAAGGGATCATCTGTACTGTTACTGTACTTACGAAATCAACGCCGGTGGTGTTGATGTAGTTGCCGCCGTACGAATTGTCCTGCAAAAGGGATCAACCAAACCTTATACAAGAGGGGAAAAAGAGAGATGCAAGGTATTCCCAATCGGAAGAGGGTCGGGGTTTCTCACGGCGAAGCGGAGGAGGAGGCACGACTTGCCGATGGAGGAGTCGCCGATGAGGAGCAGCTTCAAGAGGTAGTCGCTGCAGCAAGCAGCCCACGCGCGTCAGATGAATTACCCACCGGGACCAAAGAGAAATAGAAAACTCAAGCAAGAAATAAAGAAAGATCGGCGGCGGGGACTTACTACTCGGAGGTGCTCATGGCGGGCGTCGGCTGGGCTCCGGCGGATTCAGAGTTGAAAGAGGGGGAGGGCTGCTGGAGGGGATCCGAGGACGGTGGATGGGGTGTGCAGATCGGTGGAGGGGAGGGGAGGGGGATGAAGATGGAGGAGGGACCTCGACGCACCTGCCGACGCCGTCGTCAACGACCATCGTCCTCGCATGGCCTCCGAGGAGGATCCAGCTCGACGACGACACGGATCCGGCAGGCCCGATGTGGCCATGGCGGATCTGGCCGCGGGCTGACCTCGTCGGCTTGATCTGACACCATGGGAGATAGGGAGAGGTACGACTCTACCTTGTAGGTGGTCGGAGACCGGCACGGAGAACACGAAGGCGAGGCCAGAGGCGGCGGTGGCGACGAGGTGGTCGCGGAGCGGGTGGTCGGCGGGGAAGGCGAGGAGCGAGGCGATGAGGGGAAGGAGCTGGCGCGTGGGAGCAGGTGGTCATCAATGAAGGCGAGGAGGTGGGATTAGCCGCCGTAGATGGGCGGCGGCGGCCCAATTGGGGAGAGGGTACATGGGTCAGATGGGAGGGTTAGGGTTTGTGTTGCGGGTTGTGGGGAGAGGAGTGGTGTGCGGGGGAGAGGGGGACAGGAGCTCGCGGTGGGTGAGAGGTGTGCAGGGAGAGGGTGGCATTCGTTCAGTGACAGGTGGGCCCACGAGGAATTAGGCCCACATGTCAGTGCTCTCAACGGCATGTGGTGTACGCTAGGGGAGCTACTTCCGGGTGGGGGTGAGGGTTGTAGGCCGTTAGATCTTCAGTATCCGACGGTCTCTGATGCTTGATCCGCGTGATATGCTCATAGACCAATCAGAACAAAGTGTAAGCTTTAATGACGTTATGATCATCTAAAGTGTGAAGCATCTATTAAAAATATTTTTTAAAAGGGCACCACACGAATTTTCACTACAGTAGACCACATTTTATGGACGAGGACCGATTTGTATGCATTTCCGATCTTTGTAGATATTTTTAACCATTTTTCAAGTGACAAAAATGGTTTTTTTGTGAAGAATCTATCAAATATTTGCTGCAAAATTGGATTCCATCAATTTTCTAAAATACTAGTGCATATTTAATATACAATTGACCAAATGGTTGGGTGTCAAAAACTTTTATCCACCTCTCGTAAAAAAGACAAATTACCGTCGATTCAGCAGAAAGCGGGTCAAATTTGAACTAGAGGTACCTCATAGTTTTCTCATGATTTCTTCCAAAAATCATTTTTAGGCAAAGAAGTATCTATTTAATCAGAGATCCAACAAAAATTTAGCAAGATTCAACCCCTAGATACGAACGGTCATGCTAGCCGTTTCGACCGCATTTTGAAACAGACATAACAAATTCAAACAAAAACAAAAAAATGCAAAATCTTTGCGTTGTTTCATCATATGTGACCAAGTTACCAAGAAAAATAATAAACTTGTAATACTGTAATTATTTTAAAAAAAGTATTCTCAGAATGAGCTATCATGTTTGAAGATTCATGGTTTTAAGCCAAATAACCAATCTTATGGCCACATCCATGGCATAGTTTTTTCAAATGTTCCCATATTGTGCGCAAGGGTGCATATTGTAAAGGAAAACGATGTTGCCTAAGAAGTTTTCATTTTTCTTTGAACGAAAAAATCGTTTTCCATTTTTCGAGTGTCCAAAATGAGTTTTGTTTTGTGAAGGACATATCATATATTTGTTTTAAAATTGGACCAAATTATTTTTCTAAAATACTAGGACATATTTAATGTACAATTGACCAAATGGTTGGGTGTCAAAAGCTTTTATCCACCTCTCGTGAAAAGACAAATTTTCGTCGAATCAGCTGGAAGCGAGTCAAATTTGAACTACAACTGCCTCATAGTTTGCTCTTTATTTTTACCAAAAATGATTTTTAGGCACACAAGTATCTATTTAATCAGAGAAACATACAAAGTTTTCCAAGATTCAACTATTAGGTATGAACGGTCACACCCGCCGTTTCAACCGCATTTTGAAACGGGTATAACAAATTAAAAAAAAACAAAAAATGCAAAACCTTCGCGTTGTGTTATAATATGTGACCAAGTTATGAGGAAAAATAATAAACTTGTAATACAATGATTATTTTAAAAAAAGTGTTATGAGAAATGGGCTATCGTGTGTGAAGATTTATGGCTTTCAAGTTAAATTATCAATCTTATGGCCACATTCATGGCATAGTTTGTTGAAACGATCTAATATTATGCACAAGGGTGCATATTGGAATGTCAAACAACGTTGATTAAGGAAGTTCTCATTTTCCTTGTATGAAAAATAAATTTTCCATTTCTCAAGTGCCCAAAATGAGTTTTTTTGTGAAGGACCTACCATATATTTGTTTCAATATTGTACCAAATCATTTTTCTAAAATACTAGGCCATATTTAATGTACAATTGACAAAATGGTTGGGTGTTAAAAGCTTTTATCCACCTCAAGTGAAGAAGACAAATTGTCGCCGATTCAGCAGGAAGCGGGTCAAATTTGAAGTAGAGGTGTCTCATAGTTTTCTCATGATTTTTTATTAAAATCATTTTTAGGTAAAGAACTATCTGTCTAATCAGAGATCCAACAAAATTTTGGCAATATTCAACCCCTAGCTATGAACGGTCATGCCCGACGTTTCGACCGCATTTTGAAACGGGCACAACAAATTAAAAAAAATCAAAAAAAATGCACAACCTTCGCATTGTGTCATAATATGTGATCAAGTTATCAGGAAAAATAATAAACTTGTAACACAGTGATTATTTTTTAGAAAGTGTTCTAAAAAATGGGTTATCGTGTGTGAAGATTCATGACTTTCAAGCCAAATGATCAATCTTATGGCCAGATTTATGGCATAGTTTGCTGAAACGATCTAATATTATGCACAAGGGTGCATATTGGAATGGCAAACAATGTTGATTAACGAAGTTTTCATTTTCCTTGTATGAAAAATTCATTTTCCATTTTTCAAGTGCCCGAAATGAGTTTTTTATGAAGGACCTACCATATATTTGTTTCAAAATTGTACCAAATCATTTTTCTAAAATACTAGGCCATATTTAATGTATAATTGACAAAATGGTTGGGTGTTAAAAGCTTTTATCCACCTCTAGTGAAAAAGACAAATTGCCGCTGATTCAGTAGGAAGCGGGTCAAATTTGAACTGCAGCTGTATTATAATTTGCTCTTTATTTTTCCCGAAAATCATTTGTAGGTACATAAGTATCTATTTAATAAGAATTACATGGTGTGGTGGCTTGACGCCGAGGTTTGGATGGTGGTCGAGGCCCCCAACTCCAGAGCGCGTGAAATTGCATGCGAACCGTGTGGTCACCGCGTTACCATTGCGTTGCCACACATTTTGGGTGGAATTGGCATGTCTGGTGGGTTACACACTCTCTCGATAGGTGTCAGGAAGAAGAATACAATAGAGAATCTCACAAGGAGACCGAACTAAGCTCAAACATGAATTAGCAGTCAAGTGTTTGATTAGCGGTGCGGGTAATGCACATAGACAATGGGCCTAAATTTTGGCTCAAGATGATCATCTACTAAGGAGTCTCTCTTGCCAAAATTTTAGCTCAAATGGATGAACCTAGGTGACACTTGCTTTGCAAAGTACCACACTGTGCAGATGGATATTGAAGTTGAGATCAAATGAATCAATGGATTGAGCTGAAATTTGGTGTATGATCTTAATTAGGGCATATGAAGGCAATGTAAAAAAATTATACCATTTGGACATGCCAAAGTGACACTTCCTTCACAATGTGTCAATCTGGACAAAAATGGTAATTGAAACTGGGCTCACATAGATGATTGGATTCAGCTGAAATTTGGAGGAGGATGATAATTTGGGCACATTAAGGCACTGTAAAAAATTCATAAAATTTGGATAAACAAAAATTGTACTTCCTTCACAATGCTCTCTACTGAACAGAATATTGGGAAAAATATTGAGGGAAACTGGCTGAATTAAATGAGCTAAAACTTGGTGGAGTGAGGTTATATGGCCAGTTTTATTACATGGTAAATTTTCATCAACTATAAAGCAATATAAAATGTAGTTGCTTCACAAACTAAAAATATTACCAGAAACAAAGATTGGATGATGGGCTCACATGGATTGTTAGATGGGGCTAAAATTTTGTGGAGAGCTATGTTTTGGGCACATAGAAGATGTGGAAAAAATTCAACTCATCAGGATATTCCTATCTAGTACTTCCTTCACAAAGCTGTTAGTTGAACGCAAACTTTGGAAATTTGCTGAGAAATATTTACTAGGCAAATGGTTACGAAAGTTTTCATGAGGTAATGATTTGGATAGGAAAGAGTGCCCAAAAATGTGAGGGTCATCAAAGAAATAGAAATAACACTTCCTTTACAAAGTGCTATTCTGAACAGAATAGGAAAATGAATATTGCTGAATTATTTTCGAACTATGGAAGGAAGGGTTTTCACATATTTGAGGAATATATGATCCAAAGTATTTATGAGAATTTTTGAAATGACAGAATAGTAGGTTGCTTCACAAACTAGGCAAAAAATAACACATGGACATGACATGTAGACAAAACTGATGATGTGGCACCTAGTCATAGCTATGACCATCCATATTGGTCGTAATTAGCTACAAATTAGGCAGTGAAACATGGCTATGTGCTTTACAACCTTTTCCAGTAAGGAAGTTACGACCTTTGTGATGAAAAAGGTCGTTAGTTTTTGAGGTTAGGACCCCTTCAGACAGCTTACGACCAATTGGTCTCAAATGGTCGTATATTTACGACCAATTCTGCGAGTGTCACTGAGAGAAGGTCGTTAGTTGACATACTTCTTGTAGTGTTGGAGCAGTAACAGTAACAATAGCAATAGTAACGGTAACAATGATAGCAGTTTTCTAGCAGTTGTGACAACAATATATATCATAGTAACTTAGCAAGAACAATATGTGGAAAACTCGTAGGCACTAGATGAGTGATATTGCTGGATAATATTTATCATATATCAGTCATAACATAGGGCGACACAGAACTAGCTCCCGTTCATCGATATAATGCAGGCATGTATTCCGTAAATAGTCGTACGTGCTTATGGAAAAGAACTTGCATGGCATATTTTGTCATACCCTCCCGTGGCAGAAGGGTTCATAAGGAAACTAAGGGATATTAAGGCCTCCTTTTAATACAGAACCGGAACAAAGCATTAACACATAGTGAGTACATGAAGTCCTCATAATACGGTAATTACCGGAAAGAATCCCAATTATTGCCATAGGCCAAAGTGGGGTTGGAGCTGCAAGAAGGCCTTGCAGACCGTGATGAAGGTGGAGAGGTGGGTGATGGAGTTCGGGGGGAGATCGTGGAAGTCAAGACCATAGTAGAACATGACCCCGTGAATGAATGGGTGAAGGCGAAAACTGAAACCCCGAATGAAATGGGGGACAAAAACCACTCTTTCGCCATCTTTGGGTGTGTGGATGGCCCGAGCTTTCTCCGGAGTATGATGTGCTATGTTTTTTGGCAGGTAGTCGTAGCTCTTTAGCTCGAGGATGTCCTTCTTAGTAACAGAGGAGGCCTCCCAGTTTCCCTTGGAACCGACACTTGCCATCGCCGGCTTGATGAAGTTATTCGAAAGGATGGGATGAGAAGAAAAACTTGAGCATTGGAGCTTGGGAGGCAGGGAATGGCGATAGTGTTGTGAGATCTGAGGTGCATGAATGGGCTGAGGTGACGGTTTGACCTTTTATAGCTTGCCAAAATACCAAAAGCCCCACAACCGCGCCGTAAACTCTGCCATTTCCCGATAAAATCGTGTGGTAATGGGCGCGTGGGATAACCCGAACCATAATCCATATCCCTGAAAAAGGGGGCACGATCTCCAGGATGGAACATGTCAGTGAAAACGGTCTCAAACCGCTCTTTCGTAAAAGACAACGGGCCTTGGCCAACCATGACCTCTCGAATAAGAAGACACGCTACTCATTGTCAAACGGTCGGCGTGGAAATCAAAACTTACACACACACTATATATATGTATATATATATATTATATATATATAGTATAATATATAAAGCCGGTCTATTCTGCTAATATTAGCAAAATAGTTATTCTGCACACACTTCCCACTTGCACGCTCAACGTTAGTGCACTTCATCCTTATCAAAGGAAATAGTGCAATGTCACGAGGAAAAACTGCACACGATGTTTCGACACCGTTTTGTCTCCAGTTTTTAAACCGTTTGTCAAAAAAGGTGTGTAGTATACTGTTGCATTGCTACGGAAAATCTCCAATTCCGTCATGTTGAACATTTTTCGTGATTCCTCACGGTTTGAGGGCAGTTTCGAAAATGGTGTCCACATGACGGGTGCAGCGAGCGTATTTTCGTGATTTTTTCCAAAACGCTCGTCGGAATTAAGAAAATGATATGGCGTTGGAAATATATTGTTGAGACGCATCTTTTTTATGTAGATTACTATCTCTAATTCCTTACGGTTTGAGAGTAATTTCAAATTTACTAAAAGATGGAATTCTGTTTTTCAAATTTTTTGGGACTATTTTCGCTGCAGTTTTTAAACCGTTCATCGAAACGAGGCATATGATACGGTGTTGAAAAGTCGTGGAATAAGCGCAACTTTCTATGTTGGCCATTTGTTGAGATTCCTCGCGGTTTTAAACGAATTTTGAAAATGGTGTGTCTACCTATGAGTTGCAGCAAGCATATTTTCGTATTTTTTTTCCAAACCGCTAGTCGGGACGATGCAAATGATACGGCATTGGAAAGATATCGACGAGTCACATTTTTTTCATGTACAACACTCTCTCTAATTCCTTATGGTTTAAGAGCAGTTTTGAAATTACCAAAACACGGACACTGTTTTTTCGCGACACCCAAAACAACGTGTGAACCACATCGGATAGAAGAGCGCATTGCTTTTTGACAGAAACCGCACTACATCCAATGGAAAAGTGCACAACATTAATTTTCTTTTGTCTGATATGTATTTTTCACACGTTGCCTTGACGACTGGACCATAGGTACTGAACGAGTGGACTGCATAATTTTATTTTTTGCTTCTCTTTTTGCTGCATGTGCAAAGATAACGAACTGCTCGGAGAGGAATATTTATAGAGGCGAAGAAAGCAAACCGCATCATAAGAAAATGAACCGCGACACAATGCTAGATGCAATGCATGAGTAAGAAAATGAAGCAAATTTCTTCAAACAAAAACATAAATTCTTTTTGCAAACTAGAGGACCGCATTGCACATTGAAGTGAACCTCTTCCAAAAGCAAAATATTGGTACATACATCCAGGCTTGCATAGATAGAAGTAACAATGTGATGTAGTACTTGTGACACCCAACTACAAAAAGAACCTCCAGTAGACTAACTGCAAAAGAACCTCTATATAATCGTCGACGGACTTCTTTTTATGAAACGAATCGCTTCGGTGTGATAAAATGAACCTCTAGTAGATACAAATTATAGAACTTCAGAAAAAGTGCATCCAGCAACCACACATCCTATGTCATAGAAAAATTCGAAAGAAATGCAGCTCATGAGCTGCACTCACACACATGAAGAATTGCACGACATATGCCCGTGAAGTAGGCGATCTCTGTGGACGAGGGTAGTTGTACGGGCCGATGGCCACGTGGTTACGATCGTACTTGCTGCTGTCGACATTGCGTGTGAGGTTGCAGACCTCGGCGACGATGATGGCAGAAGAAGAGCGCCCCCCGTCACCGATGTGCGCCTTGGATGATTCCATGGCCTTTAGTTCCTTCGTCGGCTCATTGGCCGACTGATGCTGAGGCTTCTCTATAATGTAGGAGTCGTCAGAATTGCTTGCACTTTGGCCTACTATGCAAGTCGGTTAGTCAGCAACAGAGGTATATTAGTCACCTGGCCTATAGTTTGAATATAATTAGAACAAGACAAAATTGAACAGGATAAGCTATTTGCCAGTGCACACTGGCTGCTCCCGCTCCGATTCGTCGTTGAACCGCACAGGTGCACTCTACGCACCCGACCGCTTGAACTTCACGGTGGTGTTGTTCATATGTTGCACTGCCAACGAGCTGCACCACGAGCGCTATCGAACTACAGAGAGGCTCTTCACACTGGAGCCACCAGAGCTTCTATGGGTTGTCTGCTTCTTGACGATGTTGACATTGCTGTTGGTGGTGATGCTATGGCTCCCGCAGGTCCACAACTGCGTGGAGCTCATCCAACTTCGCAGGTCGCTCGCGTTTGCTTCCGTATTGATGCCCTCCACCTTCCTCTTTGCCGACGATGTGGGCGATGAAGACAACGATGGCACCGGTGCGAGCAACTGATCCGGCGCTGGTCTCAGTTGCTGCACCATCTCATATTTCAGCCACTCAATCACTGCACCTAACAAGACAGAAAAAATTAAAGAGATAAATACACTAGCGGTCACTGTATTTAAAGCAAAAGCACGACACGGTCACTGAACTTCGTAATACGCTCATTACTGTCACTATATACGTGAAGAGGTGATTATACTGTCAGTGACTCACCGTATAGCACCGTATTACACTCTGTTGACCAGTCAAATGATCTACCTGGCAATCTGTTAACCGGTCAAATAATTTTGTGACAAATATTGCAATTCAGGCGGCAATTATTTCAGTGGTAGGCAGCAAGCATATGATGGAAGAAACGTAATCTAGCATAACAAGTCTAGAGATGGAATCAAGGTCATATCATCTTGCGTGTGATATCCTCAGCTAGGAACTGCTCTTGTTCGTCCTGCACGTACTCTCCCGAATCCACGTACTCTCCCGAATCCACGTGCTACCCAACATAAAAATAACATCCAGTGAACAACAACACCTCAAGATGCAACAAGCACATGATGCATGAGATGAAAATGAACATGCATCTCTATTCTACTGACTAGCACAAGCATGAGAAGTAAATACATATTCCTGTACAGAACTGCACCCTAAGCTATCTGGACATGCATGAGAATGACATGATCAGATGCATCACCTGAAAACGATGCAAAAGCATATAAAGAACATTACAAACGGAGCTACGGATCAACGAGAAACAACGAAACAAGAAATGACGTCCCACGTGCCAAATACACCACAACACCCTCCAATGGCATAACTCTGGTGTTTCCAGGTTGCCAAGACTAGGGGTGGGCGTTCAGTATAAACCCAAAATTCAGTTTCTATCATTCGGTTTTATTTGAAGTTCGGTTAGTAAAATCAATAACCGAAAATGGTAGGTTAAAATTACTAACCGAAAATTCGGTTAACCGAATATTCGGTGCGGTTTTTGGTTTTATACCGAAGGAACACGCATGAAGTACTTGCGCTTGAATTGCAGCAATGACTCCCTCTTATATAGGCAAAATTACTTGCCTCAACTCCTAGGCCACGCGATGTGGGACTAAAAAGGAACGAGTTGTCCTGGTGAGTCGATAAAATATCCCAGGTGAGTCGGGCCTTGCATGCTTCGTCACCTAGGCCCATGTCATGTGAGACGCGTGCGCAGTACGTGTTGGTAGCTGCGATCGTTCCCCTAAAAAAGCTTCTACCGTTCCCCTAAAAAAAGTTGCGATCGTGGGAACTTTCAGAAAAAACTGCTATCGTGGTCGTGATTCCCGGGAGACGTTCAACGTGCGTGCTTTCGCATCGTTCTTTACGTTTTTTAGACGTTGACTATTACTATTCGGTTATTATTCGGTTAACCGGGATGAAAACCGAACCGACCGAAGTCTATTCGATTAGTGGACTTGAAAATCGAATGTTCCTATAACAGTCAAAAAAACCGAAAATTCGGTTTATTCGGTTTCGGCATCGGTTCGGTTTTCGGTTCGTCGGTTTTTATGCCCACCCCGAGCCAAGACATAAAACAAACCAACATGGATGGGGTGGAGCAAAGACTCACACCACACTATCATCTATGCACTCACAATCATCAAAACCCCAAAACTACACAATCTGCCACAAACAGCATCATAGCCTTTTGAGAGCTACATGCAAAGCACCTACAACCACCCAAACATGACAAATAAGATATGTGGCAGTAGCTATCCAAGAGTACTACAAGCACAAGCAAAAAGATCACACAAAGGAGTTTCACACAGAAAGTTACACAGCTGCTAACTTGGCCAAAAATATCAGTTTTTCACGGACTTTGTGAAAATTCCAGATTCTCACTAGTTGTTTATGCTCTGAAGCATTTTGACAGCACCCAAAACAATATATACACGACTCCAAATGGAATGAAAATTTACAGGGAGCTAGAAAACACATAAGCTTCAACTTTCCAGTTGAAAGCTAAGGCTGAATCACAACACATTGACCTGCACAAGCTCATCAACAGGAGAAGAAAATATAAACAGATTCTCAGACTTAGTGAAAATCACAGATTTTCACTAATCTGGAATTTCAGCCTCATGCCTACTTAGAATGGGCACAACTTGCACATATGGGTTCCTAAGCATGAAACAAAACCAATATGTGGTAGAGGGGGTCACCCTCTACTGCCACAACCAAGAATCAAACTCTTGGGCTCACCACATCTCATGGAACCAAGCTCTAAACATAGAACAAAACTGAAATAAGTCTTCTCCAGAAATTGTTCCAATGGCAAAACTGACTTCACCAATGGATTCCTGGGATGATTCTACCCAAAAACATATATAATACCTATGCACTTGTATAGAACAAATGGGCACAAACTAGAAAAGAAAAACTACATAGAATCACATATCATGAATAGTGCGTCATCACATGTGCTATTCACTAGAACTACACCTACCCAAGCTAGTGCACACTCTCACAAGGCCAATGGTGACATGATGGTTTTGACCTCATGTATGTGTGCCCTAGCACATCACCATACCCTCACACCTACAACAAGCATAAGCATAAGAGCACCTACACCATCCAACTCATGTGCTTATCATGGCATTTCATGCCATGGCATGTGTGACGCACACACACATAGCACACACACACTCACACACATCACATCCAACATGCTCATGGGAAATACACCCACATATACTACTCACTTGCACCACATGGATACCCCATCTACACACATGAACTAGCAACATATATCTACATACACCCAAACCTAGACAGGCACTCCTACACACGATAAACCACACATGCACTCCTAGTGCCATTACACACACACACATACACAAGGTATGTGGGGAGGGGAAAGCCCATCCGCACACTCACTCACTTGTGCATCAAAGGCATAAGCACAACAACCCACAACACCTACACATGCATACAAGTCCTTCACCTACACACACACTCTCATGGAACCTACTCACATGATATTCTCACATGCTAGCAAAATAAAAAAAATACACAACAAAGATGAAACTAAAATAGCCTACATATCCTGCCTCACAAGCACCAGTAGCACACTGTGGCAAGCGACAAAAATACACAACAAAATGAAACATGGAAACAAAAAAAAGGGCTTGGGAGGGGCCGGGGTTCGAACCCAAGCCCCTCTGGACCTCACCTGCTGCTATTTTCACCCTGCTACTGCCACTGCTTCGACAAAGAAGGGAGGTTAACAGAGATATCTACTCTGCATGCAGCTATGCTACTGTCAACAGAAAAGAACCAAAAAAAGGGGGGGGGTGCTCTCTCTGGGAATCGAACCCAGCACCTGCATACAACACACACAACAGCTGCGCCACTACGGTATGCTTCGGAGTCTGACAGAACAGAGGGGGTATCCTAGGTATACCATCGGGTCTCTCTGCTCTGCCCACAAATAGACGCCGGTGAGAGGTAGGCCGCTGGGGCATGCTCTGCTACTACTGTTGCACCGCGCCAGAGAAATGAGCACCTATGCTATGCACTGCTACTATGAGGTATGCACTGATCCACGCAAGACCGAACACTACAACAACACACCATCACCTAGACCTGCAACTAGTGCTCACGCCTGAACAGAGAAGCACAACGATGAATTCTGGCCGGATCTAGCGAGGGGAAGGGAGAAGAGCTAGGGCTCACCTAGGGAAGGAAGGAGAGGCGCCGATCGGAGGAGGAAGAGGCCGGAACGGGATGATCCGAAGGGGAAGAAGAGGCGTTGATGAGGACCATGCTGCAGCCGAAGTAGAGGACGAAAAACTCTGGGTACGAGACGTTGACGAGGTGCTAGGCGTCGGTGAGGACGCTCCCCGGCCTCACCGAGGACAGGTATGGGGCGCGGGCACCTCTCCCGTGCCCCTGGACATTGCGGCGGCTCCGGACGACGACGGGAGCGGGGTAAACGACGCCGGCGCCCTTCTCTCTCTCTCTGCTAGACTTCTACACAGACTCACCTGAGGGGGATGGCGGCGGATAGGAGAGGAGGAACCCTAGGAAGAGGGGGCACGGACGCCAACACATTATAAGAGGGGGGCCTCGACGTCCGAGCCATCACGGTGGCACGCGCGCTCTCTCTATTGCGTGACGGAAAGTGCGCGAGGGGGGGGGGTGGGCAACACCGTCTGAAGGTGGAAGGAGGGACGTGCGCCTGGGCCACCGCGCGAGGGAGTGGAGAGATGGGCCGCCAGGAGGGAGAGAGCCCGCCTGTGGAGCAACATAGATAGGAAATAAAACCCTGGGTTGTTTTCTAATAGAAATAAACCAGAGAAGGAAATAAAAGCACAAGCTAAAAATATAAAGCTAAAAATAAAACAAAGGTACCTCTGGGCATAATAAGTTATGCCCTAATTAATAAAAATAGAAAAAGGATTTTAGGAGCCACTAAATATTTACAAAACAGGAATTGTTGGACCTGTTTTGTATCTATTTGCACCATTTGCACACCTATTCAAAACAGCAATATCACATCTCTAATTCACCACAAAAATATGCTAACTCAGGGACATTTTAAAAACAGGGTAGGCTCAAGTGGACTTGGACTTGGTATAAAAGGAAGAGGGAAGGTTTTAAAACCTATTACCACCACATAGTCTTGCTACTAGCAATGCACCACTCCAACTCTCACACACACTATCAAGAGCATCTCATATCACATGCAGACCATCATGGATCACACAAACACAAAGATCACAAGGCATCAAAAGGCATCATAAGGCACCACACATAACACATGGAATGAAATGGAATGGGATGGATGCATGCATGCAAAAGAGAAATAAACAAGGGGAGCTTCACATGAAATATCACATTGCATAACCCCATGTCAATGACAAGTTGGACCCACATAGAGAAGGTTCCAAAAAGGGAAAGATACACTCTTGGGGCATTACAAACTCTCCCACACTACAAAAAGATCTCGCCCCGAGATCTACGCCTGAAAGAACTCCGGAAATTCAGAACGGAGGTGATCCTCGCGTTCCCAAGTAGCCTCTTTATCGGAATGGTGTGACCATTGCACTTTGAGAAATTTGACAGACTTGTTGCGGGTCTTGCGCTCAGTCGCCTCGAGAACCGCAACTGGATGCTCACGATAAGATAGGTCAGGTTGAAGGTCTATGTCTTGAAGATGAGCAATGCGCTCGGGGATCTTGAAGCACCTCCGGAGCTGAGAAACATGGAACACATCATGCACATTTGCAAAGTTTGACGAGAGCTCAAGCTGGTACGCAAGGTCGCCTCTCTTGCCAACAACTCTGAACTGACCCACAAAACGAGGCGCAAGCTTGCCTTTGATGCCAAAGCGTTGCATACCCCTCATAGGCGACACCTTGAGATAGACGAAGTCATCAAGCTCATAAGACATGTCACGATGCTTGCTATCATAATAGCTCTTCTGACGGGACTGAGTTGCTCTGAGGTTGTCGCGAATGACCCGACACATCTCCTCAGCTTCTTCTATCAAATCATTCCCAAGGATCGGACACTCGCCGGTCTCGGACCAGTTGAGCAGGGTACGACACTTCCTGCCATAGAGAATTTCAAACGGAGCCTTGCCAGAACTAGCTTGATAACTGTTCTTATACGAGAACTCCGCAAAAGGCAGACAATCCTCCCACTTCATGCCAAAAGAGATAACACAAGCTCTCAGCATATCCTAAAGAACTTGATTGACTCGCTCCACTTGACCACTAGTGTGAGGATGAAAAGATGTGCTGAAACGGATCTTCGAGCCCATCGCGGACTGAAAAGAGTCCCAGAACTTGGAAGTGAAGATACTTCCGCGATCCGAAGAAATCATCATAGGCATGCCGTGCAAAGACACAATCCTGGAAGTGTACAACTCTGCAAGCTGAGCTACTGAAATGGACTCCTTGACTGGAAGAAAATGAGCCACTTTACTCAACTTGTCGATGACGACGAAGATGGCATCATTACCCTTCTTGGACTTCGGAAACCCGGTGACGAAATCCATCTCAATATGATCGAACTTCCACTCGGGAATGGGCAAAGGATGCAAAAGACCCGCGGTACGTTGATGCTCTGCTTTCACCCTTCGACATACATCACATTCATTTACGAACTGAGCAATCTCACATTTCATGCGAGTCCACCAGATGGTCTGTTTCAAGTCCTGATACATCTTGGAGCTTCCAGGATGAATAGAGAGCGGAGAGTTATGAGCTTCTTCCATGATTACCTTTCTGAGATCACCTTTTGGAACGACAAGACGATCCTCAAAGAACAACGTGTCTCTGGCATCAACACTGAAGCACTTATACTTGGGAAGACTCTTTGCCACACCAATCTTGACTTTCTTCACCATTTCATCAAGAAGCTGTGCTGCTCGGACCTGATCTTCCAAGGTAGGAGAGATTTGAAGGTTTGCAAGAAATCCCTGAGGTACTAACTGAAGGTTGAGCTTCCTGAAAGACTCACAAAGCTCAGGCTGGAGAGGTTGCAGAATGAGACTGTTGCAGTACGCCTTCCTGCTCAAGGCATCTGCCAGGACATTAGCTTTGCCTGGCGTGTACTCAACACTCAGATTAAAATCTTGGAGCATTTCCACCCAACGTGTTTACCGAAGATTCAGGTTAGGCTGAGTGAAGATGTAGTTGAGACTCTTGTGATCAGTGAATACTTCAACCTTTCGTTCCAACAAGAGGTGTCTCCAAGTCATTAGAGCGTGTACCACAGCTGCTAGCTCAAGATCATGCACAGGATAATTCTTCTCCGCTGGCTTCAACTGCCTGGAGGTATAAGCAACCACTTTCTTCTCTTGCATCAGAACTGCACCAAGACCCTAGAGAGAAGCATCGCAGAACACCTGGTAAGTCTTGGAATCATCTGGAGGAACCAAGACTGGAATGGAGGTGAGCTTCTCTTTGAGTGTGTTGAAGTCCAACTGACACTCTAGAGACCAAGCATACTTCACACCCTTCTCAAGAAGACTTGAGAGCGGATTAGCAATCTTGGAGAAGTTCTCAACGAACCTTCTGCAATAGCTTGCGAGCCCGAGAAAGCTTCGAAGCTGCTTCACATTCTGCGGAGGCTCCCATTCAACAATGGCCTGAACCTTGGACATATCAACTTTAATGCCCTCGGCAGAGATAATGTGACCAAGATAGACGACTTCTTTCAGCCAAAACTCACCCTTGGAAAACATGGAAGACAATTTGTACTCCCTCAGCTTATCAAGCACCAATCTGAGATGTTCTTCATGTTCTTCCTCAGTTTCAGAAAAGACCAGAATGTCGTCGAGATAGAGCAAGACGAAGTAATTCTTGAACGGAGAGAATATGTAGTTCATCAATCGATAGAATGTCGGAGGAGCATTTGCCAGACCAAAAGACATAACCGTATACTCATACGAGCCAAAACTAGTCTTGAAGACAGTCTTCGGAATATCTTCTTCGCGAATGCGAATTTGATGATAGCGCATTCTGAGATCGAGCTTGGAGAAGACCTTAGCACCTTTCAACTGTTCGAACAACTCAGTTATGTTCGGAAGTGGATATTTGTTCCTGATTGTCTTCTTGTTCAATGGACGGTAATCGACACACAACCGGTCCGTGCCATCCTTCTTCTTGACAAACAGAACTCCACAGCCCCACGGAGACGAGCTTGGTCTGATCAGACCCAAACGCTCCTGCTCATCGAGTTGCCTCTTAAGCTCCTTCAACTCTTTTGGACCCAATTTGTACGGCCGTTTGCACACCGGCTCAGTACCTGGCTCAAGCTCAATGACAAATTCAACTTCTCGGTGCGGAGGCATGCCTGGCAGCTCTTCTGGAAACACATCTTCATATTCGCATACCACTGGGACTTGCGAAATAGGAACAATCTCACCCTTTTCATTCAAAGAGAACAGACGGATTGTATCCTATCGCCGCGAATATAATCACGTCCTCCAAAGAGTGGGTAAGCTTCACTTCTTTAGCTTCACAATCAATCGATGCCTTGTTCATGGCCAACTAGTCCATACCAAGGATCAAGTCAATGTCGGAATTTCCCAAGACATACAGAGAAGCCAGAAAAGAATAACTTCCTATCTTGACATTGACTTGAGGAACTCTAGAATTTGACCTCATTTGCGCACTTGGAGAAACAACACCCAAAGGTCTATGCAAACTTGTCGAGGGAAAATCATGCTTGATGAAAAATGACTTTGACATAAAGCAATGCGAAGCACCAGAATCGAACAAGACTTTAGCAGGAAAATCATTGACTGAAAGGTTACCCATGATCACATCAGAGGAGTTGTCTGCTTCAGCTGCGCTCACCATGTTGACTCGAGCTGACGTGGGGTTGAACTTGACAAGAGCATTGATGACCCACAAGTATAGGGGATCAATTGTAGTCCTTTCGATAAGTAAGTGTGTCGAACCCAACAAGGAGCAGAAGGATCTGACAAGTGGTTTTCAGCAAGGAAAAATCTGCAAGCACTGAAATTGTCGGTAACAAGTGATTGTGTGGTGAGATGATTCGTAGCAAGCAACAAGTAACAAAAGTAGAAACGGTGCAGCAAAGTGGCCCAATACCTTTTGTAGCAAGGGACAAGCCTGAACAAAGTCTTATAAGAGGAAAAATGCTCCCAAGGACACACGGGAATTTCTGTCATGCTAGTTTCATCATGTTCATATGATTCGCGTTCGTTACTTTGATAGTTTGATATGTGGGTGGACCGACGCTTGGGTACTGCCCTTACTTGGACAAGCATCCCATTTATGATTAACCCCTCTCACAAGCATCCGCAACTACGAAAGAAGAATTAAGACGAAGTCTAACCATAGCATTAAACTAGTGGATCCAAATCAGCCCCTTACGAAGTAACGCATAAACTAGGGTTTAAGCTTTTGTCACTCTAGCAACCCATCATCTACTTACTACTTCTCAATGCCTTCCTCTAGGCCCAAATAATGGTGAAGTGTTATGTAGTCGATGTTCACATAACACCACTAGAGGAAAAACAACATACAACATATCAAAATATCGAACGAATACCAAATTCACATTACTATTATTAGCATGACTTATCCCATGTCCTCAGGAACAAAAGTAACTACTCACAAAGCATAATCATAATCATGATCAGAGGTTTAATGAGTAGCATCAAGGATCTGAACATAATCTCTTCCACCAAGTAATCCAACTAGCATCAACTACAAAGAGTAATCAATACTACTAGCAACCTTACAAGTACCAATCAGAGTCGCGAGACGGAGATTAGTTACAAGAGATGAACTAGGGTTTGGAGATGAGATGGTGCTAATGCAGATGTTGATGGTGATGAGTCCCCTCCGATGAGAGGAGTGTTGGTGATGACGATGGCGACGATTTCCCCCTCCGGGAGGGAAGTTTCCCCAGCAGGATCGTCCTCCCGGAGCTCTAGATTGGTTCTGCTCAAGTTCCGCCTCGTGGCGGCGGCGAAACCACGAAAAAGCTCCCTTCTGATTTTTTTCTGGACAAAACCCTCCATATAGCAAAAGAAGGGGGAAAGTGGGCTAGCAGGGTGCCCACAAGCCCCCATGGCGCGGCCTGGGGGGGAGGGGGTGGCCGCGCCGTGCAGGCTTGTGGCCACCCCTTGGCGCCCCTATGGCACTTCTTCGGCCTAGTATTTTTTATAAATTGGGAAAAAAAATCTCCGTTGATTTTCACGGCGTTTGGAGTTGCGCAGAATAGGTATCTCAACTTTGCTCCACTTTCAGGGCAGAATTCCAGTTGCCGGTATTCTCCCGCTTCATGTAAACCTTGCAAAATAAGAGAGAGAAGGCATAAGAATAGTACCGTGAAGTGAAATAACAACCAAAGAAGCGATAAATATCAACGTGAAAACATGATGAAAAATGGACGTATCAACTCCCCCAAGCTTAGACCTCGCTTGTCCTCAAGCGAAAGCTGAGCTCAGTAAATATGTCCACATGTTTAGGGAGAGAGGTGTCGACAAAACAAGAGACGAACATGCATGCATCATGATCATGACCAGAACAACAATACCAACATATAATCTCTCATGCTAAAGTGATAATTCCTTCACAAAGTAAAGCACAGATCAAGAACCTTACCGAGAAGTAACAACCGATAGCCTTTAGTCATTGAAGCAATTACAATTTATCACAACATCAGAAAGAGTCAAATAAAAGCTTGTAAAGCAAATCCACATACTCAATCATTCTTTCGTTCTCTACAATTGCTACAACTCACGTGGTACTCATGAGATCAAAGTTTCAGCTGAACACACAGAAAGATAGGGGCTTATATTTGCCTCCCAACTGCTTACCTCAAGGGTAATGTCAACAATAATAATTCATGAATACTTATCTCCAAGTTGACATATGAATATAGATCTTTACCAAGCATGTGACGGTAGCCAAGACAAAGGAAAAATAGGGAATTGGTGAAGATCACCTTGACTCTTTCAAGGGCAAAAAGTAAAGGTACATGATAGGCCCTTCGCAGAGGGAAGCAGAGGTTGTCATGCGCTTTTGAGGTTTGGATGCGTGTCCTCTTAGTGCGGAGGAACGTCACTTTATATTGCCCCCGGTGATAAAGAACTTTATTATGCAGTCTGTCTCTTTTATGTCTTCCTCATCACAGGTTCATATAAAGCTTATTTTCCACACACTAATAGATCATACATATTAGAGAACAATTTTTATTGCTTGCACCGATGACAACTTACTTGAGGGATCTTATTGAATCCATGGGTAGGTATGGTGGACTCACATGGCAAAACTGGGTTGAAGGTTTATGGATGCACAAGTAGTATCTCTACTTAGTGCGGGAGTTTTGGCTAATGTGAGGTGGAAGCAATCGTCACATGCTAAGGGATCTCTAATCATATAACATAGTTCAGAGCCAAGCAAACACAATCCATTACGTTGTCTTCCTTGTCCAACATCTACTTCTAGGCATGCAATAGGTTGGTGAGTGTTCACAATCATAGATGGTGTCAGAGATGATATATTTATATGTGAACCTCTCCTTCTTTATAACTTCCTATTAATTGCAACAATGACCAAGGTCTATGTTTTCCTACCCTCAACAAATTTCAATCCTCATTCTTTTTTATATGTGAAGCCATCACTTCCCATAAGATCATTACATGATATTTCATGCTTTCGCTCTATTCTCACTCTTTTGATCATGGCAAGAGGAAAAGCCCTTCAACTAAGACACTCTTTATAATATGGCTCACGAGCAAGAATACATCGGGGGTGACACAAAGAAAAACTCAAGACTAAACCACTAAGACTTTTAAACTACTAGAGAAAGAGAAAATTGAAAAGGAAAACTAAAACAAAGGTAAAGGCAAAAGATGTGATGGTGATACGATACCGGGGCAACTCCCCCAAGCTTGGCAAAAGCCAAGGGGATTGCCCATACCAATGCTCAGTTGTCTTCCTTTGGTGGTGATGGTGGAGTTGTTGCAACATGAGTTTGATCCTCCGTCTTCCAAGGCATAGGTGCTCCATCATGGAAGGATGAACGAGTTTCCGAAATCCTCAAATCTGCAGCCAACCGTATTGATTTAAATCTATACTCATACTCACGGTTTTGGTTCTGCAGGTCATAGATCTGGCCCTGGAGTTGATCAACCCTGTCATAGAGCCTGGAGAGGTGCTTCCGAATGTCATTGGCATCCATCTTGTGCTTGTTGGTGAACTCCGTGATCATCATGTGGTTGGCGTTGAGTCCACGCTCCACCATCCCTTGGCACTTGAAGACTTGTTGCTCCATTGCTTCGAGCCTCGTCTCCATGCTTCCGGTCTTCTTAGGCCCCTCAACATCACGGATGTGCAACATCCCCTCACGCATCTCAATAGATTGAGGGTGTTGTAGCACTTCTGTGAGGTAGGGATTGATGACCTTCTCGAAGATTTTGTCCTTAGGAGCTTTTGGGGAAGTCATGGCGATCTAGATCTGCAACAGAAACAGGCCCAAAATGAAAAACAGAGGAAATCGGCGTGATGCGGGGTCGGACCAAACGGAAGTATATATAATGATTTTTTCTAGACCAGAAGGAGTCCCGTGCACGAAAACGGAGTCCGGGAGGCGCATGAGGTGGCCACAAGCCCTCACGGCGCGGCCAGGGGGTGGGCCCGCGCCGGCCAGGCTTGTCGCCTCCTCGCGCACTTTCCGGACTACTTCCAATTTTTGTATTTTTTCAAATATTCCAAAACGGAGAAAATTTCCTACTCGAAAAGTTTTGGACTCTGTTTTCTTACCGAATGTCATACCTCTTCATTTTCGAAGTCTGAAACAGGCTGATAAATGTCCCTAAGGTATTCTTCCAGAGTTATGGTATTGATGATATTGGTTTCAACATTTATGGGAGTACCTGAGATATAATGCTTGATTCTCTGCCCATTTAGAACTCTCGGACAATTACCTTCCGTGTTGTTGATCTTGATAGCACCGGAACGATATACTTCCTCAACAACATATGGACCTTCCCATTTAGAGAAAAGCTTGCGTGTAAAGAATCTTAAACGAGAGTTATATATCAAGACATAATAACCTACATTGAACTCACGCTTTTGTATCCTCTTATCATGCCACCTCTTAACCTTCTCTTTGAAGAGCTTGGCATTCTCATATGCTTGAGTTCTCCACTCATCAAGCGAGCTAATGTCAAATAACCTCTTCTCACTGGCAAGTTTGAAATCAAAGTTGAGCTCTTTCATTGCCCAATAAGCTTTATGCTCTAGCTCAAGAGGTAAATGACATGCTTTCCCATACACCATTTTGTACAGAGACATGCCCATGGGATTCTTATAGGCAGTTCTATAAGCCCACAGTGCATCATCGAGCTTCTTAGACCAATTCTTTCTAGACCTGTTGACAGTCTTTTGCAGAATCAGTTTAATCTCTCTATTACTTAGCTCTACTTGACCACTTGACTGAGGGTGATAGGGAGACGCAATTCTATGGTTGACATCGTACTTAGTAAGAGTTTTCGGGAAAGAACCATGAATGAAGTGTGAACCACCGTCGGTCATTAGGTATCTAGGGACTCCAAATCTAGGAAAGATAACTTCTTTCAGCATCTTGATGGAGGTTTTGTGATCAGCACTACTAGTGGGGATAGCTTCTACCCACTTAGTGACGTAATCAATAGCAACTAAGATGTGAGTATACCCATTGGATTTGGGAAAAGGTCCCATATAATCAAAGCCCTAGACATCAAATGGTTCAATAACAAGTGAATAGTTGATAGGCATTTCCCGACGTTTGCTAATATTACCTATTCTTTGACATTCGTCACAAGACAAGACAAACTTATGAGCATCCTTGAAGAGAGTGGGCCAATAGAAACCTGATTGCAATACCTTGTGTGCAGTTCTATCTCCCGCATGGTGTCCTCCGTAGGCCTCAGAGTGACACTTCTGTAGGATCTATCCCTGCGCATGTTCAGCTACACAACGTATAATAACACCATCTACTCCTTCCTTATAAAGGTGAGGATCATCCCAAAAGTAGTGTCTCAAGTCAAAGAATAATTTCTTCTTTTGCTGGTATGTGAAACTAGGTGGTATGTATTTGGCAACGATATAGTTTGCATAATCGGCATACCACGATGCACTACGTGAAGCATTGATGACATTCAATTGCTCATCGGGAAAGCTATCATCAATAGGTTGTGGGTCATCAAGAACATTCTCCAACCTAGACAAGTTATCCGCTACTGGGTTATCAGCACCCTTTCTGTCAACAACGTGCAGATCAAATTCTTGTAGCAAGAGAACCCATCTGATAAGTCTAGGTTTAGCGTCCTTCTTCTCCATAAGGTACTTAATAGCAGCATGATCAGTGTGAATAGTGACTTTGGAATCAACTATGTAAGACCTGGACTTTTCACATGCAAACACAACTGGTAAAAATTCTTTCTCCGTAGTGGCATAGTTTCTCTGGGCACTGTCTAGATTTTTACTAGCGTAGTGAATAAAATTCAACTTCTTATCTACTCTTTGCCCTAGAACAGCACCAACAACATAATCACTAGTGTCACACATGATCTCAAAAGGCAAGTTCGAATCAGGTGGTTGAACAATAGGTGCAGTTATCAAAGCCCTCTTAAGTATTTCGAAGGCTTCCTCACAATCATCATAAAAAAAAGGAATATCCTTTTGCAAGAGATTGGTAAGAGGCCTAGAAATCTTAGAGAAGTCTTTGATGATCCTTCTATAGAAACCAGCATGACCAAGGAAACTTCTTATCCCTCTGATATCTGTGGGGTATGGCATTTTCTCGATTGCATCAACCTTAGCCTTATCGACTTCAATACCTCTTTCTGAAATTTTATGTCCTAAGACGATGCCTTCATTAACCATAAAGTGGCACTTCACCCAATTCAAGACAAGATTGGTGTCTTTACATCTCTGTAAGACTCGATCAAGGTTGTTGAGGCAATCATCAAAGGAGGACCCGTAAACGGAGAAGTCATCCATGAAAACCTCAACAATCTTTTCACAGAAGTCAGAGAATATAGCCATCATACATCTTTGAAAGGTGGCAGGTGCATTACATAAGCCAAAAGGCATACGTCTATAGGCAAAGGTACCGAAAGGGCAGGTGAATGTGGTTTTCTCCTGATCGATAAAAGGAAAAGGGTAATGATCTTTCCTAGTGGCCTTATTCAACTTCCTAAAATCAATCACCACCCTATAGCCAGTAATAATCCTCTTTGGGATCAATTCATCCTTATCATTAGGGACAACGGTAATGCCTCCCTTCTTAGGAACGCAATGCACCAGACTCACCCAATCGCTATGAGAAAAAGGATAGATAATACCCGCTTCCAGGAGCTTTAGTATCTCTTTTCTTACTACTTCCTTCATCTTAGGATTTAATCTCCTTTGATGATCAACAACTGGTTTGAATTCAGGATCAGTTTTGATCTTGTGCCGGCATAGAGCGGGACTAATGCCCTTAAGATCTTCAAGAGTATATCCAATAGCAGCATGGTGCTTCCTCAGAGTTTTTAGTAACTTCTTCTCTTCATGCTCTGAGAGGCTAGCACTAATTATAACATCATATATCTCCTTTTCATCAAGATAGGCATACTTAAGAGTATGAGGCAACTGTTAAAGCTCGAACACAGGATCACCCATTGGTGGGGGCAGATCCCCAAGCAGTTCAACAGGCAAGTTATTCTTAAGGATAGGATATTGTTCTAAGACAACTCTATCTATTTCATCCCTTTCATCCATATGCATATCATTTTCATGCTCAAGCAAGTATTGCTCTAAGGGATCAGTTGGAGGCACGACAATAGAAGCTAAGGCAATAGTTTCATCCCTACTAGGCAACTCCTTATCATGAGGTTGTCTACCAAACTTAGAGAAATTGAACTCATGTGACACACCTTCAAAGCCAACAGTGACAGTTTGCTTCTCACAATCAATATGAACATTGACAGTATTAAGGAAGGGTCTACCAAATATGATGGGACAAAAGCTATCTTGTGCAGTAGCAAGAACGAGGAAATCAACAGGATACTTCGTTTTATCACACAAGACTTCAACATCCCTAACAATCCCCACAGGGCAGATAGTATCTCTATTGGCAAGCTGAATAGTGACATCTATAGGTTCTATCTCAACAGGTGCAATCTCATCTTTGACTTCATTGTATAAGGATTGAGGTATTGCACTAAGACTAGCACCCAAGTCACATAAACCATGATAACAATGATCTCCTATCTTAACAGAAACCACATGCATGCCAACAACAGGCCTATGTTTGTCTTTAACATGAGGTTTAGCAATTCTAGCAGCATCTTCACAAAAGTGAATATTGTGTTCCTCAACTTGTTCAGACAGAAGATCTTTGATAATAGCAATGCTAGGTTCAACTCTAATTTGCTCAGGGGGTGTAGGTGTTCTAATATAGCCTCTACGTATCACAGTAGAAGCTTTAGAATGATCCTTTCATTATAGGCAGTGAGTTTGTCTTCAACTGGAGTGAGTTTAACTACATTGACTTCTAAAGGAGGATGAAATTTAAGCCACTTCTCTTTGGGGAGATCAATATGAGCAGCAAAGGACTCACACAATGAAGCTACTATCTCAGATTCAAGTCCATACTTAGCACTAAAGTCACAAAAAGTATTTGTCTCAACAAAGGATTTAACGCAATCAAAAGTGAAATTCATACCTGACTCCTTACCTTCTTCAAGCTCCCAATCTTCAGAGTTGCATTTAATTCTCTCCAATAAATTCCACTTGAAGTCAATATCTCTCTTCATAAAAGAACAGGTATAAGAAGTGTCAAGCATGGTGCGATCATCATGAGAAAGCCGAGGATAGAAGTTCTGAATGATAATTTCTCTCGAGAGCTCATGATTGGGGAATGAATATAACATTGATTTAAGACTCCCTAAGCTTGAGCGATGCTTTCTCTGTCACGAGGCCAAAAAATATAAATATAATTCCGATCACGATGTACTAAATGCATAGGATAAAACTTTTGATGAAATTCCAATTTCAACCGATTGTAGTCCCATGATCTAGTATCATCACATAGCCTATACCATGTCAACGCCTTATCCTTCAAAGATAAAGGAAAGACCTTTTGTGGGGATCCCAACTTAAGAGTCGAGACCGCCGTGCTCAGTGATCCCAGAGATCAATGCTCACCGAACACAGATACCGAATAAAAGAGTCTTACATCCATACATACCGTTTGATACAATAAATGACCACCTCGATCGGGTCTTACATATATAGGGCCTTATAGGCCAACACACCAAACTGGACCAATAGCGGAATTATTGGTTGAAAGCGTGAACCCATGCCATCAGCCTTAACGTACATGCATTCTGACTGGGAAGCGTCCTAGTTCGCAAGAACGTCACCGAGTTAATCTTCACCATATCCTGCTCTTTCATACCTGGTCAATGAAATAACCAGTGGCAAGCCAATGAGTACTTTGAATGTACTCGCAAACAGCCCATGACATAATCAACGAAAGTGAAGGATAACAATATCATGCATCTCTAGTATAACTCATCTAGGTGGAAAGATCATGAATATGCATCAAGTTAAAGAATTACTCTTGAAGAACAGGTTACATATATCGATATATCTGTCGAGGGCTGAACCATCCGGGTTCACCCTATATGCCAAGTCACCGAACTTGGTCATATCATTGCTATCATAGCAACACTTTTCTCATCACCATACACACACACACTCACGCACACTTGGTTTATGCGGAAATATCAGGACGTAGTTTAAGCAGGATTACCCAACTGTCCTTGACCGTGGACACGGCTATTCGAATAGTTTACACTTTCCAGAGGTAGTACGCTGGACCCACGAGATCCGGGAAACTGCCGTGTCATCCACGACTCGCGTTATATCACATACCTGAGGTAAGTACCCGATCAATGCCTTTCCCCTGGCGATACTAGACAAAGAGGTCCCCTCGATTGGTACCCAGCCCACATGTTGTACGTCTTACGAGCACCAACTCTGGATAGTACCAACCATGCGGGGACCAACGGTGTGACTCGAACTCATAAAAATGGCATAGTCGTCCTACCCGGCACGACCCCATCACAAGAGTGACCACACATCACTGCCGCCACTAGTAATGTGGCTCTTTGCTAACACCGACCAGAGTAATTAACATAGCCCCGTCCCATAAGGGGTAACGTGGTCGTACTGGTAAGGTTGGGACGGTCGACACATCATAAATCTAATCCCATTTCCGAAACCTTACTCACACAAATACCGGGTGCATCACTTCACCAAAAGTGACCACCTAACTCATCATCACCCTCGAGCATTAGTGGCACCCGACGGGGTTTTCGTAAACTCTTGCTTTATGACAACATCAGGCTCATGATAGTACTACTGCTACCTTTACTTGTCAACATGGTATTTGTATGACCCTAAGGGGTAGAGTCAAGCTCAATGCATGTGCTTCGGAGGAGCCTTCGGTAAAATCATATCAAATGATTACCGGTAGTTATGATCACATGCAATGGGAATACTTTCTATTTATCATGCAAAGTAACATATGCTCAGTCATGGTCAAAGGGCCGCTTGCCTTGCTCACGTAAGTCCTCGGGGTCTTCGAGGTCTTCCGCTCCAACTCCAAATACTCCGTCTACCATCAACTATCGTCGGAAACAATCATAGTAAGCCACACATCAAGCAGAAATAAAGGTGTTCTAGAAATAGAAGTTTTATTTTTATTGGACCTCTCTGGTCATAAGGAAAATACCTGAATCTTTGCCAAGGGGTTTTGGATCATCAGGGGTGTCTGAATGGAAGGCTCATGTTTGCCGGAGGGCACCAGGGTCATGAGTTGCGCCCAGCTGGAGGCCCCTGTTCGCCGGAGAGGCCGAGAGCGGCGTCGGCTCCTGCGGCAATGGAGGTGGTCGTGGCCTCCTCAGTCCCGGGTCCTTGGCGCCAGGAGAAGGCCCAGAGGAAGGGGGAACGGGCTTGCCCCGGACAGGAGGGCCCATAGGGGAGGTTAGGGTGAGGGGAGCCTCGGTCCTGTCCAAATTGGAATGGATGCCACCGGAGAGATTCGGCCATGGGAGGGGAGACAGAGCACGGGAGGAAAAATGGGGTGCCTCAGGGTCCAAGGGAGAGAGGGAAAATGAGCGTGAGATAGTGAGGGCTCAGGGGAGAGAAGATAAGAGAGGGGAAGGCCGAGAGAGCTCGGGAGCTCTCTGGAGCTCTCGGTGCATGGTCCCCACGCACCCGTGGAGGAGCTTGGAGGCTAGCTGATGGTGGGGAGTGGTTTGAACGGTGAAAAGTAAGGGCTGAGACATACTGGGACATGCTGGCTCGTCTAGGTGTGGTCTGGAGGAAGGAGACAAGGCGTAGAGCACCCATACTGCAGGCCTGAGTGGTGGTCACCACGGCCACCTGTGGCTACATGGTCTAAATGGCCAGTCAAACATGTCGAGCACTCAAGGCACACACGCAGGAGAGTGACCTTGGAGTTTGGTAGCTAGTGGAGATGGTTTGATGAGGTTTGGACTCTGTTTAAGTTTGTAGCAGCAAACTTGGGGCTGGCATAAGTGGTTTTCACAGGAGGGGATGGGAGGTGAAACCATGTCCTTGAGTATGAGGTATAGAAGGACTACACATCTGCAAAAATTCAGCTCAAGCAAATAAGTGTAGCTAGCACTTGCTGTACAAAGCTACCTTTTAGCCAAAAATGAACTTGTGGTTGTGTTGCTCATTTTCCACACGTGAGCATGCCATCTCTTGGTTTGAAATGAAGCATTGACACACTAGAGAGGCTCTGGAAAGAATTGGGGGTGTTAGCATAAGCAGAAGCATGAGAAGAGGGGTAAAACAGTGCTTTCAAGGATCTCTCTCTAATAATTGACCAGTGGCCATGGGGATGTTACTGGAGGTAAAATGTAACTATGTGAGGCTGTGGTAGAAAGTTGAGCTCAAGGGTAAAAGTGGGAGGGGCAAAAGAAGCCAATTTAGTGAGTGCACACAAGGTGTTTGATCTGTGGTTAGGCTACCAGATGGATTCCAATGGCTATGAAACTTAACAAGATCAAATAATACATGAAAATAGGCTTGCACACCAAATTTGGGATTTTCTGGAGAAGTTTTCCAATGTAGACTTGGAAAACCCATGAAATGGGCAGAAATGGCTTTCTGCCTACAACCCTATTCAAATAAACTCCCACAAATCCAATATTTGGTGTAGGGGAATTATCTGAGCATTAAGGCATGCACAAAAAGTTTGAGGTCAATTGGGGAAACTTTACAAAGTAAAGTTTACCAAAGTTAGAAATCAACAGACAGGGTTTTGAGGGTCTTAGGACAAGTTCCTCTATTCTCCTTGATGTACCACTTGGTGTGGATGCCTTATTGGAGTATTGGAACATCTGCACCAAAATTGAGCACAATTAGAGACACTTCACAATGTAGAGTTGCTCAAATTTGATTCTGGACAGATAGGGTTTTAGAGGGATTAGGGGAGCCAAATCAACTTGGATTAAAATGAAACTTGGCAAGATCATCAAGAATATCATAGATGACAAGCTAGAATTTTACTGGAATATATTGAGAATATTTCTTATAGAAATATTCCAAAAGCTTGAAATAGGCAGGAATGGTTTTGGAGGGGTTTGCCCAATATTTTGAACATGACCATGTGTTGAAACTCATAAATATTGAATAAATATATCCACTGAGTTTCCCTACATTTTCTTAAATATTTTGAAAGCAATAAAAATAACTTTCCTTCATAGGAGACCATTTCTGGCCTCACAGAAAGGTTTTTAAATGAAATAATAAAATAACTTTCAAAATAATAATATGGTGGTTTTTGGAAGATGTTTTGATAATAGGTTTTAAATAAATTAATTGGTGCAAAAGAAATTCCCTAATTTGAGGACTTGTAGTACAACCCTCATCTTAGGGGCTTGAAAGTTTAATTCAAAGAAATACTTTTTGGTGAAAATAATATTTGGTATAAATAGATATTTATCCTAAACACATGGCATGATCAGTAGGCAGGAGATCATGGGATGATGAGGTGATTAGCAGGATGGCAAGAAATAATGGGGAGCAATCACATGCATTCAAGCAAACACGCAAACAATAGTCACTCCAAGCATCACAAGTATTCACAATTTTTTTTCATTGGTCCTGATTTTTGAAATAAGTTAATTAGTCAGGAAGGCCAAAAATTGGGTGTTACAGACCTTACCCCCTTAAGAAAATCTCGTCCCCGAGATTTATAGGCTAGGGCTCGTGAGATACAAAATCTTGAGTCGGAGGTAGTGTTCATGTCCCCATGTTGTTGTCGTGGTCTTGAGGTGCTTGATGATACAACTTCGAATGTCCGCACGTCCTTGCGTGATCGTGAGCAGGATCTGACAATAAGTTATGCTTGACCGAGGTTAAGGGCTTGGTGAGCTAAGTCTGTGCAAGGTTCTGGCTTGCAAGTGTATTCCGAAGTCAGAATACGTGGCAAGATGGTGTGTCAGGGATCTTGTCCTGGGGCTTCGCATGTCGGTTAGTGACATCAAGATGTCTCGTGTTAGAACACACTGCCAAAGTCTTCGTGTAGCTTCCTCCTTACAGGGAAGTCCTTGGCTTCCTTTCGGCAGGCAAACTATGGTCGCAAATAGTCTTCGAAGGCTTCTCGTCAAAGGGTCCGGGTTGGGCCTTACCCATGAGTCCAAGATCGGAGGCTCAGGTCCAGAATGGTCCTGCCATCTTGGGGGGGGGGTTGCGAGGGTCTCTGGATGAGCTGGCTACCCTATAGTATAGACCAGTCATCCACTCCCAAGGCCTGCGGCTCGGCAAGCGGGGATCACCTTTAGCAGGTTTTCTGATCCTCTCGCTTGTCCAAAGGTTTCATCATCTTGAATCGTCGAGGCTTCTGGACATCGTTGATGTAGTCGGTTGACGTCTTCTGCTTCTTCCTCGTTGCCATGCTTTCCCTACCATGACGGTCCTTCATCTTGTCTTGAGTAGGGTAGACTTCCGTTGTTTTGGGGTTGCTTCGAGAAGCCCGCCTTCTCGAGATAACACTGCACCCTCGAGAGGCATAACAATCGGCGTTCCTGGGCTCGTCCAAACACGACTAAGGTATTCTTCCTTTTACTGGGTGAGTAAGTGTGTCGTCGGTGAGGATGAGCACATACTTTCCCCAAGTAGGACATAAGCACAATGCTCAAGAGTCAAGTGAGGAGAACGGAACTTTCTATGGGCGGGTACTGGCCATATTTCAAGGATTTAGAGTCGTTTTCCAATGGTTGTAATCCGTCCTTCTTGTGGCTCAGCAAAGCTTTAGGGTCTCAAGGAACTTAGGATGTGGGTGAACAGTTATCATATCATCTCTAAGCACATTCCTTAGATGCCAATAGTTCGACCTCTAATCTCGGGTCGTTATCACCTCATCTCATCAAAGATACCATCCCACGTGGGTCAACTCCACACCGTTCATGCTAGTCAACTCCGGGTTGAGGGAAAACCGAAACACTACATGTACAGTGTAGCAACGATGCACATGCATTCTTTTGCAAGAACCTCGGGGAGATATACAAGCTTCTAAGCTTGAATTTAAGACACAACAAATCCAAATGTCCATCTAAGTCATCCAATGGACAGGGTACTGCATTACTATTCTAGGGAAACACACAGTATACCAATCCAATATCTTGTTTCCCCGTTGCGAACCTGACCAAGTGATCTATCAATCCGATCAATCCTCACTAGACCTATCACTCCTATGAATCAAATATTGACGGGGTTCTACATGATCTCTTAGAGTCCTCGTAATTCACATATTACTGCAAGGATTACGTCATAGTATATCCACCAACTTCAATAATCATGGCCAGCTAATCTCCAAGGCCAAACATCATAGGTTTGTAAACGAATCTGACAACTCCGAGTACACGCACTCTATATCCACCGAGAAACATGGTATCATGATCGAGATTATCGGGCTACATCCAATTTACTCCGAACCATGTGGTTTTCGTCATCCTTTATACCCTATTAAGATTACCTATTTAAATCCAAGTTTCAAATCCAATAAGGAGTCTACTTGATACTCCAAGTTATTATGGTAAAGGCATCAAATCATGCCAACTACTTGCTAAAGTCACGTATACTACCAAAATATTGTCGATCGCGATAATGATCGTCCTACTAAATCCAATCTTACTCCAAGGATAGGTATGTTATCCTACTATATCAATCAATTCCACCAAGTGCATCTACTTATAGAGGGGTCTTATGATCCACCAAGATAGTCTAGCTATATCCTCAGGACAACTATTATCACCACAACAACCTTAATCTAACTCTCTATATCCGAGAATGGTCCTACTTATGGCGTTAAGGTTACAATGCTAGCTTAAGATTGAAGGATACTTGTTCATTGCGACCACTCGTTCCATTAAGAATCCGGTGCTAGGCGGGGTTCATCGGGGACCTACACGTGTTCTGGCAAGTCCGCGTACTAGACACGTGACCAGAAAATTTTGAGCCGGAAAGGCTTGTGGAGGTTAATCTGGTCTAGCATGGTTTTCCAACCTTGAGGGAAAATCACACTCCTACGGGTTGCGTGTGGTTACGCATAGCACAGTCAGTGTCTTCAGTGTCAGCCATCCTTCGACGTGGATCCTTGGTGCATCTTGGCTTGCCGTCTTCAGTTGTCGAGAGGGGTGAGAGAGAGAGAGCTCAGATGGGAGTTTCTAAGGGTCTTAGTGCAATCAACAAGCATTGGATAGTAAACTCAAACAAGTGCTAAACTCTCTTTGAACATCAAAAATAAGACGAGTGATATAACCGCATGTTTGTTGCCTAAGCAAAAAGTGCGACTTATATCAAAGCACAAACAACCAAAAACAAACAACACATAACATGGTCCATCCGAACCATTTCACGGACTCGACATCGCATAGAGGATTTACAACTCATCCTAACCTAGGTTCTGGGACTCGATGGCCGTGCTTGCTTCGTGCTCCGGAGAGGAGTCCGCTAAGTCTTCTGGACCTTCTTATGGTGTTGCCACGCCTCTTGTTGTCGCTTGCCGAAGCAATTCACTTGAGTTGTAAAGAACTCTTGTTGTCTTCTCGTCTGGGAAGTTGCTAATGAAGGTAGTTCTTCATTGCTGTCATTGACAGGGTCTTCTGTTGCCTTCATGATCTTGTCAGTGTCTTCTTGTCTTCTGAGGCCTCGAGAGTCTCATGTGGACATCTTCATGCATCGACACTTGCAAGACATGATAGGGTTCTGATCTGTCAACCATCCTATTTGCGATATCGACACCTAGAGCGAGGGATGAAGAGAACCGTTTTCCTGCTCACCAAGGTGAGGCAGACCAAATGGCGAGGTTCTCATCCACCGGTGGTGGTCGACACAATCCTTATAATTGACAGGGTTGCTCTATTAGTAATGCAAATCAAGGTTTGCATATATTATGTCTAGATTATCGTAAGCGAAAGTGGCAACACTCTGGAACAGTGCCCAGGGTTTCACCATCTTCTAAGCCTCAACGTCCTTGTTCCTCATGGAGGTACTTCTGTTGGGGTCGTCTGGTCGCAGAGTTGTCTTCTCTGTCTTTCAGCACAGGTGTTTGCCTGGAAAGGTTACTTCCTTCCGGGCTGCCCACGAGGATTTCAATTTATCCCGTGGTCAGACGACATAAGGTACTAGCGACCATTTGCAAGTTTAAAAAGTAGAGGAGGAGTGTGAAGAAAATAAGAGTGGAAGGCTAAGGCATAACCTTCACCTTCTTTGGAGATTTAGGAGAGTCGAGAAAATATATAGGTTTTGTAAGTATTTTGAAGGATCTGGAAAGCAGTTTTATCCTATCTAACGTCCGTGCTAACTAAGGGCTTCCTACAGTCAGGATGGCTCTGATACCAGCTCTATGGGGATGCCGACTTACGAGTCGAGACCGCCGTGCTCAGTGATCCCAGAGATCAATGCTCACCGAACACAGATACCGAATAAAAGAGTCTTACATCCATACATACCGTTTGATACAATAAATGTCCACCTCGGTCGGGTCTTACATATATAGGGCCTTATAGGCCAACACACCAAACTGGACCAATAGCGTAATTATTGGTTGAAAGCATGAACCCATGCCATCAGCCTTAACCTACAGGCATTCTGACTGGGAAGCGTCCTAGCTCGCAAGAACGTCACCGAGTTAATCTTCACCATATCCTGCTCTTTCATACCTGGTCAATGAAATAACCAGTGGCAAGCCAATGAGTAATTTGAATGTACTCGCAAACAGCCCATGACATAATCAACGAAAGTGAAGGATAACAATATCATGCATCTCTAGTATAACTCATCTGGGTGGAATGATCATGAATATGCATCAAGTTAAAGAATTACTCTTAAAGAACAGGTTACATATATCGATATATCTGTCGAGGGCGGAACCATCCGGGTTCATCCTATATGCCAAGTCACCAAACTTGGTCATATCATTGCTATCATAGCAACACTTTTCTCATCACCATACACACACACTCACTCACGCACACTTGGTTTATGCGGAAATATCAGGACGTAGTTTAAGCAGGATTACCCAACTGTCCTTGACTGTGGACACGGCTATTCGAATAGTTTACACTTTCCAGAGGTAGTACGCTGGACCCACGAGATCCGGAAAACTTCCATGTCATCCACGACTCGCGGTATATCACATACCCGAGGTAAGTACCCGATCAATGCCTTTCCCCTGACGATACTAGACAAAGAGGTCCACTCGATTGGTACCCAGCCCACATATTGTACGTCGTACGAGCACCAACTCTGGATAGTACCAACCATGCGGGGACCAACGGTGTGACTGGAACTCATAAAAATGGCATAGTCGTCCTACCCGGCACGACCCCATCACGAGAGTGATCACACAACACTCCCGCCATTAGTAATGTGGCTCTTTACTAGCATCGTCCAGAGTAATTAACATAGCCCCGTCCCATAAGGTGTAACGTGGTCGTACTGGTAAGGTTGGGACGGTCGACACATCATAAATCTAATCCCATTTCCGAAACCTTACTCGCACAAATACCGGGTGCATCACTTCACCAAAAGTGACCACCTAACTCATCATCACCCTCGGGCATTAGTGGCACCCGACGGGGTTTTCATAAACTCTTGCTTTATGACAACATCATGCCCATGATAGTACTAGTGCTACCTTTACTTGTCAACATGGTATTTGTATGACCCTAAGGGGTAGAGTCAAGCTCAATGCATGTGCTCCGGAGGAGCCTTTGGTAAAATCATATCAAATGATTATTGGTACTTATAATCACTTACAGCGGCAATACTTGCTATTTATCATGCAAAGTAACATATGCTCAGTCATGGTCAAAGGCCTGGTTGCCTTGCTCACGTAAGTCCTCAGGGTCTTCGAGGTCTTCCGCTCCAACTCCGAATACTCCGTCTACCATCAACTATCGTCGGAAACAATCATAGTAAGCCACACATCAAGCAGAAATAAAAGTGTTCTAGAAATAGAAGTTTTATTTTTCTTGGACCTCTCTGGTCATAAGAAAAATACTTGAATCTTTGCCAAGGGGTTTTGGATCATCAGGGGTGTCTGAATGGAAGGAAAGGAGGAATAGGTGATTATTGAAGGAGCCAACAGAAATCATTCTGTTAAAAATGAGTGGAGGCACCCATTTAACAAAGAATGATTTTAGAAATATTTAGGAAGTGATTCCACTGGATTTGGAGTTGGTATGAATATTCTAGGAGTTTTCTAATATGGAATAAATAACAATAGGAAGCTACTTATTTATTGCAACAGAAGTAAGTCACACAAAAATGTTCACCAGGGTTCTGAAAATAGGGAATGATTTTAGAAGGCCCTAGGAGTTGGAATCACTCCATTTGGAGTTGAATTGGAACCTCTAGGATTTTCACAAAAGTGGGGTTTAAATTATCCAGAATTGGATTTTAAATAAAACACCACAGAAACATGTCTTGGAAAAATGTGCAAGGCACATAGGTGGATAGAGCTTGAATTTAGGAACCTGTAGAAATTTGAACGAAGTGATTTGGAGTTAGTATGATTTTATAATGGAATTTATAATCTACGGATAAAATGAAAATGAGAAAAGGCTCAGCCTCTGGGGGTTATCCTGCCCCTAGGGTGTTGGATAGGCCTTCGGGCCAGCCCACTAGCTCGGCTGGCTACCCGTGGCCACGGAGAAGACGCCTTGCGTGAAGTGCACTTCTCGCGCGGGGAAACGGCCTCCCACCGAGGCGCGGCCACATAAGTGGCGCGACCCACCTGGCAGTCTCGCCAACCCGCTGACAAGCGGGGCCCGTGGCCTTTCTTCAACCTCCCGCCGAAACAGGCAGCAGAGGAGGAGAGGAGCCCTCGTCGCCGGTGGCCCACACCTCCGGCCACCTCTCGCTGCGGCCCAGCCGCCGGAGGGCACCAAGGTCATGAGCTGCGCCCAGCTGGAGGCCCCTGTTGGCCGGAGAGGCCCAGAGCGGCGCCGGCTCCAGCAGCAATGGAGGTGGCCGTGGCCTCCTCAGTCCTGGGTCCTTGGCGCCAGGAGAAGGCCTAGAGGAAGGGGGAACGGGCTCGTCCCGGACAGGAGCGCCCGCAGGGGAGGTTAGGGGCGAGGGGAGCCTCGGTCCTGTACAAATTGGAACGGATGACGCCAGCGAGATTTGGCCATGGGAGGGGATACAGAGCATGGGAGGAAAAATGGGGTGCCTCGGGGTCCAAGGGAGAGAGGGAAAATGAGAGAGAGATAGTGAGGGCTCAGGGGAGAGGAGATAAGAGAGGGGAAGGCCGAGAGAGCTCGGGAGCTCTCTGGAGCTCTCGGTGCATGGTCGTTACGCACCCCAGGAGGAGCTTGGAGGCTAGCTGATGGTGGGGAACGGTTTGAACGGTCAAAAGCAAGGGCTGAGACATACTGGGACATGCAGGCTCGGTTAGGTGTGGTCTGGAGGAAGGAGACAAGGTGCAGAGCACCCATACTGCAGGCCAGAGTGGTGGTCACCACGGCCACCTGTGCCTACAGGGTCCAAATGGCCAGTCAAACATGTCCAACACTCAAGGCACACACGCAGGAGAGTGACTCTAGAGTTTGGTAGCTAGTGGAGATGGTTTGATGAGGTTTGGACTCTGGTTAAGTTTGCAGTAGCAAACTTGGGGCTGGCATAAGTGGTTTTCACAGGAGGGGATGGGAGGTGAAACCATGTCCTCGAGTATGAGGTATAGATGGACTACACATCTGCAAAAATTCATCTCAAGCAAATAAGTGTAGCTAGCACTTGCTGTACAAAGCTACCTTTTAGCCACAAATGAACTTGTGGTTGTGCTGCTCATTTTCTCCACATGAGCATGCCATCTCTTGGTTTGAAATGAAGCATTGACACACTAGAGAGGCTGTGGAAAGAATTTGGGGTGTTAGCATAAGCAGAAGCATGAGAAGAGGGGTAAAATAGTGCTTTCAAGGGTAAAATGAGAGATAGTTACATAGGGTCTCTCTCCAATAATTGACCAGTGGCCATGGGGATGTTACCGGAGGTAAAATGTAACTATGTGAGGCTGTGGTAGAAAGTTGAGCTCAAGGGTAAAAGTGGAAAGGGCAAAATAAGCCAATTTAGTGAGTGCACACAAGGTGTTTGATCTGTGGTTAGGCTACCAGATGGATTCCAATGCCTATGAAACTTAACAGGACCAGATAATAGATGAAAATAGGCTTGCACACCAAATTTGGGATTTGCTGGAGAAGTTTTCCAATGTAGACTTGGAAAACCCATGAAATGGGCAGAAATGGCTTTCTACCTACAACCCTATTCAAATAAATTCCCACAAATCCAATATTTGGTGTAGGGGCATTATTTTAGCATTAAGGCATGCACAAAAAGTTTGAGGTCCATTGGGGAAACTTTACAATGTAAAGTTTACCAAAGTCAGAAATCAAGAGACAGGGTTTTGAGGGTCTTAGGACAAGTTCCTCTATTCTCCTTGATGTACCACTTTGTGTGGATGCCTTATTGGAGTATTGGAACATGTACACCAAATTTGAGAACAATTGGAGACACTTCACAATGTAGAGTTGCTCAAATTTGATTCTGGACAGATAGGGTTTTAGAGGGATTAGGGGAGCTAAATCAACTTGGATTAAAATGAAACTGGGCAAGATCATCAAGAATATCATGGATGACAAGCTAGATTTTTACTGGGATTTATTGAGAATATTTCTTGTAGAAATATTCCAAAAGCTTGAAATAGGCAGGAATGGTTTTGGAGGGATTTGCCCAATATTTTGAACATGACCATGTGTTGACACTCATAAATATGGAATAAATATATCCACTAAGTTTCCCTAATTTTTTTTAAAATATTTTGGAAGCAATAAAAATAACTTTCCTTCATAGGAGACCATTTCTGGCCTCACAGAAAGGTTTTTAAATAAAATAATAAAATAACTTCCAACATAATAATATGGTGGTTTTTGGAAGACATTTTGATAATAGGTTTTAAATAAATTAATTGGTGCAAAAGAAATTCCCTAATTTGAGGACTTGTAGTACAACCCTCATCTTAGGGGCTTGAAAGTTTAATTCAAAGAAATGCTTTTTGTTGAAAATAATATTTGATAAAAATAGATATTTATCCTAAGCACATGGCATGATCAGTAGGCAGGAGATCATGGGATGATGAGGTGATTAGGAGGATGGCAAGAAATAATGGGGAGCAATCACATGCATTCAAGCAGACATGCAAACAATTGTCACTCCAAGCATCAAAAGTATTCACATTTTTTTTTAATTGGTCCTGATTTTTGAAATAAGTTAATTAGTCAGGAAGGCCAAAAACTTGGTGTTAAACCTTCTTCTTGACCCCATCCTCGGGCACACCTGCAAGCTTAAATAAACCACAAACCTCATCTACATAGATCAGATGCAAGTCTGGATGTGATGTTCCATCTCGTGTAAAAGGATTAGCCAGCAGTTTCTCAAGCATACCCGAAGGAAATTGAAATAAAATATTTTCAGTAGGTGCAGCAACTTGAGGAGCAACTCTTTGTGCTTCCGTTCGAGGTGAAGATACCCCGAACAAGCCCCTCAAACGATTAGTATCCATAGTGACAAGTGAAAAGAAATTTCAGCACACTATATGAATGTTTCCTTACCAAGTTCCACTTACCAAAGGCGCTTCACTCCCCGGCAACGGTGCCAGAAAAGAGTCTTGATGACCCACAAGTATAGGGGATCAATCTTAGTCCTTTCGATAAGTAAGAGTGTCGAACCCAACAAGGAGCAGAAGGATCTCACAAGTGGTTTTTAGAAAGGAAAAATCTGCAAGCACTGAAATTGTCGGTAACAAGTGATTGTGTGGTGAGATGATTCGTAGCAAGCAACAAGTAACAAAAGTAGCAACGGTGCAGCAAAGTGGCCCAATCCCTTTTGTAGCAAGGGACAAGCCTGAACAAAGTATTATAAGAGGAAAAACGCTCCCAAGGACACACGGGAATTTCTGTTATGCTAGTTTCATCATGTTCATATGATTCGCGTTCGTTACTTTGATAGTTTGATATATGGGTGGACCGGCGCTTGGGTATTGCCCTTACTTGGACAAGCATCCCACTTATGATTAACCCCTCTCTCAAGCATCCGCAACTACGAAAGAAGAATTAAGACAAAGTCTAACCATAGCATTAAACTAGTGGATCCAAATCAGCCCCTTACGAAGTAACGCATAAACTAGGGTTTAAGCTTCTGTCACTCTAGCAACCCATCATCTACTTACTACTGCCCAATGCCTTCCTCTAGGCCCAAATAATGGTGAAGTGTTATGTAGTCAAAGTTCACATAACACCACTAGAGGAAAAACAACATACAACATATCAAAATATCGAACGAATACCAAATTCACATGACTATTATTAGCATGACTTATCCCATGTCCTTAGGAACAAAAGTAACTACTCACAAAGCATAATCATAATCATGATCAGAGGTGTAATGAGTAGAATCAAGGATCTGAACATAATCTCTTCCACCAAGTAATCCAACTAGTGTCAACTACGAAGAGTAATCAACACTACTAGCAACCTTACAAGTACCAATCAGAGTCGCGAGACAGAGATTGGTTACAAGAGATGAACTAGGGTTTGGAGATGAGATGGTGCTGATGAAGATGTTGATGGTGACGAGTCCCCTCCAATGAGAGGAGTGTTGGGGATGACGATGGCGATGATTTCCCCCTTCGGGAGGGAAGTTTCCCCGGCAGGATCGTCCTCCCGGAGCTCTAGATTGGTTCTGCTCAAGTTCCGCCTCGTGGCGGCGGCGAAACCACGAAAAAGCTCCCTTCTGATTTTTTTCTGGACGAAACCCTCCATATAGCAAAAGAGGGGGGCAAGTGGGCCAGCAGGGTGCCCACAAGCCCCCATGGCGCGGCCTGGGGGGTGGCTGCGTCGTGCAGGCCTGTGGCCACCCCCTAGCGCCCCTCTGGCACTTCTTCGGCCCAGTATTTTTTATAAATTGGGAAAAAAAATCTTCGTTGATTTTCACGGCGTTTGGAGTTGCGCAGAATAGGTATCTCAACTTTGCTCCACTTTCAGGCCAGAATTCCAGTTGCCGGTATTCTCCCTCTTCATGTAAACCTCGCAAAATAAGAGAGAAAAGGCATAAGAATAGTACCGTGAAGTGAAATTACAGCCAAAGAAGCGATAAATATCAACATGAAAACATGATGCAAAATGGACGTATCAAGCATTACTTGGAGGTTTGCCTGGAGGAGGAGGCGGCAGACGGAGCTGAGAAGTCCACTTGTTGGCATAATGACCCTTCTGCCCACACTTGTGACAAGTAACCTCTGCTGGCTGCCGATACTGTGACTGAGGATGCCCTTGCTTCTGATGGTGGAATCTCTGCTCAAAGACTGGGTTGGGTGGGTGGGAAGAACCACGGCCACCAGAATACTTGAGCTGTTGCGAGTGCCGAGGAGGAGGACAGACCCAAAACTTCTGTTGCTTCTGAACCACCTGAGTAGAGGAAGAGCTAGAATCTCTGAAGCGCTTCTTAGAATTCTCCACCCTGAGCAAGGCTGCCTCTGCCCTGAGAGCTAAGTTGTAGGACTTGTCGAACTCCTCAAGATCGTGCAAAGCAAGAGCTAACTGCAAATCTTCTTTCAAGCCACCTCTGAACTGATAAATCTTGCTCTTCTGATCAGGGATATCCTGCAAGGCGTATTGGGCTAGCTCGTGGAACTCGACGTTGTACTTGTACACGGTATTACCACCCTGCTTCAAGCGCCTGAACTTCTCACGCATCTCCTCAACGAAGCTGGAAGGAATGTAGTGGGATCTGAAGTCACGGTAGAACTCATCCCAAGTGATCACTCTAGCGCCTCTGGAATCCTTCAACTGTTGCCACCAGATAGATGCTTTCCCCTTCAACTGGAATATTGCAAATTTGATGAAATCCTCAGGACGAACATTGCTACACTCGAAATGCTTGTTCATATCACGGATCCAATCCTCGGAATCAAACGGCTGGTCATAGGAAGTGAAAGTCTTTGGTTGATTCGACAGGAACTCACTCAGATTAGCAAACTGATTGCCACCATGCTGGAAATTGCCTTGCTGCTGATTACCCCTCTCTTGCAACAACTGTAGTAGCATCTGAGTGTTTGCATTAGTTGTAGCCATCACCGCTTGCGAAGCCTCTGCAGGAGGAGGCGGCGACAGAGGAGGATTCTCCGAAGGAGGAGGTGGTGGCAGCACATCCTCATGCCCTGGGTTCTGACGAGTTGGTGGAGCCATCCTGAAGACGGACAAAACATTAGCACACAAAATAAATTGAAGATATAGCTAAATCAAAATGACAGGAATATGGCATTTGCATTCAAACAAAATAGTAAGAATGCTTCCTCAAAGTGACGGTCGACAAAATTCTGATTAAGACCACTTCAAACAAGTATGAGCTAGAACTGCTCGGAACAAACATATGATCGAGATTTCATACGATATTTTCGTGGACAAGATCGCACAAGCTCGAATTTACAGTAGCCATCCTGTGCAAGGTAGCGCACACGACTTACGAAGTATCCCCGAGTCGTAGCGAGCTACAAGGACTTTTTAAGACACAACGAGAACCGCTGTAAGACGACCGTGAACAAACACACCCCCTGAACATCGAAGGCCAACCTCACAACATGCATCTGTAGGAAGATAGTCCTATAAGATACTACTTGATATCCCACCTATGAATTCCCGAAATAACTAGTCATGCAATCTGGTACATGGATACAAGGAGTAATATCACACAACTCCTATACTAACCCGTCACCTGTATCACATCCATCAACACACAACCAAAATCTCGGACCTTCATCTACAACAGACCCTCGTGATCACAACGATACCAAGTATGGCAGTACTCCCGAACAATCTGCACCAGTACTGGGGACATCGGGGTTATCTCGCCACTACTAGTATTGAAGCAATAATGAACATCCTTTGTTCTTAGATACTCAGAAATCTGAATGATGGTGATGTGTGCAAGAATCCCCTGGAGCTCAACTCCCCGGAAGAAATCAAGGCAGATAAGAGGCACCAAGACAAAACTTTGTCACATCGAAATCATATAGATTTCACAAATATCCGCGTGATCCTTAAAAAAATTGAGCGAGAAGAGGAGTACAATTAAGAATTTCCTAAGTCGGGAACCTTACCAGAGCATGGAAGAGGAGAAAAAAAAAATCCTACTCTCCGATATAACTAAGACTCAAAACATTTTACTAGACTCGACTCGGCCAAGTACGATCACACAAAGGCTCCTATGGTCGTAAGGCTCTGATTACCAACTTGCAACGACTAAGATGCGGTCCTTTCCGATTTGGGGAACGAGGCCCCGAATTGGAAAGAAGCACATCTAAGCGTTTCGCAAACATGGTAACATAGCACATACATAATAATAGAGGAATGACAATAAGGGATTCAACTGTCATCTCATAAATATATCAGAGTTACATCACGCATCCAAACAAGGTAGTTCCGCTACGGACTACAGAACATGAGAAATGACTATGCTACCCTGCATGCTTGCCCATGATCACGACCATGCCTCAGTCTTCTGGATAGTTAACGTACAGGCGGTCGTTCTCCTCATCATACTGCCACGCCAGCTGCGTGCCGTCGGATCACCTGTCTCGTGGGTACCTGAACCTGTTGGTGTTGTGAAGGAATCTGTGAGCCACGGGGACTCAGCAATCTATGACCTCGGTGCCAAAACTAGTCAAGTTATTAGGTTGGAAAGGTGAAGTGTTTAGGTTGCAGCATCCTAAGCTGTATATGGTGGCTACTTACGTAGAACATGTATTGAAGGTGGTCTATTCTAGCGGTCGAGGATTAACTGATCACTAAGTGATCCTGAACACCTACTTACGTCAATCATAACCCCACCGTGTTCCCGTTCGAAGAGAGATCTTCGAAGGGGATAGTCACAGTTACGCGTACAGTTGGCAATTTTATTAGAGTAATGTTTAAGTTGTCTATAACCGGATGTTAACAAATATTCCAAGTTGCCACATAACCGCGGGCACGGCTTTCCGAAAGATTATACCCTGCAGGGGTGCTCCAACTAGTCCATCACAAACGAACATGGGCCACAAAGTAATCCTCTATCACGAAACTCGTGATCTCGTCGGATTCCTTAGAGGAAAACCTCAACTCTGGGGAGAACCAAAGCTTCACCGGGATTCCTATACGCAAGATATATCGCTAAGGTAAGACAAGACTAGCAGGACCTCCTGACGTGTCGACGACCCTGATAAGAGCCGCGTATCTCAGTCCCAGGACACGCTGGATAAGCAAAGCATACATTGGCCAGAGAAATCTCCCGAGTTGCCCCGGGATGGCCCCGCACGGTGCTCTAGTTTGGACCAACACTCATGAGAAGCACTCGCCCGGGTTGTTGATTTAATTTCTCGGGTAGGCCATTCCCTATGCTGATTATTAAGTGATTAGCAAATTAACACCAATGTTCAGTCCTGCCGGACAAGTCTTAACACTACGCGATTTATCGAGGGGGTCCCCATAACAACCCCGAACGTGTTAGGAGCGATCATTATGGAATCAAACACCGGTAGCCGGTAACTATGGCGACAATAATGGAACAAAACACCCGGAAAAAGGCTAGGCCTCCCGTTATTTACCAAGTATATAGGTGCATTAATTAAATAACAGATATAACATAATGATATCAAACTCATGTTATCACATGAGACAATTGCACCTGCATCTAGCAACGCTAACATTAGTAGCTGAGCAAAGCCTACTTAGCCATTCAAGGTTTGCTAGGAAGGGATAAGTGTTTGGATTTCATGGCAATTCAGGAGGCAATTATTTCAGTGGTGGCAGCGAGCATATGATGGAAGAAACGTAATGTAGCATAACAATTCTAGAGATGGAATCAAGGTCATATCATCTTGCTTGTGATATCCTCAGCCAGGAACTGCTCTTGTTCATCCTGCACATACTCTCCCGAATCCACGTACTCGCTCTCCGATCCTTGTGCTACCCAACATAAAACTAACATCCAGTGAACAACAGCACCTCAAGATGCAACAAGCACATGATGCATGAGATGAAAATGAACATGCATCTCTATTCTACTCACCAGCACAAGCATGAGAAGTAAAAACATGTTCCTGGATAGAACTGAACCCTAATCTATCTTGACATGCATGAGAATGATATGATCAGATGCGTCACGTGAAAACGATGCAAAAACATATAAAGAACATTACAAACGGAGCTACGGATCAACGGGAAACAATGAAACAAGAAATGACGTCCTACGTGCCAAATACACCACAACACCCTCCAATGGCATAACTCTGGTGTTTCCAGGTTGCCAAGACATAAAACAAACCAACATGGATGGGGTGGAGCAAAGACTAACACCACACCATCATCTATGCACTCACAATCATCAAAACCCCAAAACTACACAATCTGCCACAAACAACATCATAGCCTTTTGAGAGCTACATGCAAAGCACCTACAGCCACCCAAACATGACAAATAAGATATGTGGCAGTAGCTATCCAAGACTACTACAATCACAAGCAAAAATATCACACAAAGGAGTGTCACACAGAAAGTTACACAAGTGCTAACTTGGCCAAAATTATCAGTTTTTCAGGGACTTAGTGAAAGTTCCAGATTCTCACTAGTTGTTTATGCTCTAAAGCATTTTGACAGCACCCAAAACAATATCTACAGGGCTCCAAATGGAATGAAAATTTACAGGGGGATAGAAAAACACATAAGCTTCAACTTTCCAATTGAAAGCTAAGGCTGAATCACAACACATTGACCTGCACAAGCTCATCAACAGGAGAAGAAAATATAAACAGATTCTCAGACTTAGTGAAATCACAGATTTTCACTAATCTGGAATTTCAGCCTCATGCTTACTTAGAATGGGTACAACTTGCACATATCGGTTCCTAAGCATGAAAAAAAACCAATATGTGGTAGAGGGAGTCACCCTCTACTGCCACAACCAAGAATCAAACTCTTGGGCTCACCACATCTCATGGAACCAAGCTCTAAACATAGAACAAAACTGAAACAAGTCATCTCTAGAAATTGTTCCAATAGCAAAACTGACTTCACCAATGGATTCCTGGAATGATTCTACCCAAAAAACATATATAATACCTATGCACTTGTATAGAAAAAATGGGCACAAACTAGAAAAGAAAAACTACATAGAATCACATATAGCGAATAGTGAATCATCACATGCGCAATTCACTAGAACTACACCTACCAAAGCTAGTGCACACTCTCACAAGGCCAATGGTGACATGAGGGTTTTGACCTCATGTATGTGTGCCCTAGCACATCACCATACCCACACACCTACAACAAGCATAAGCATAAGAGCACCCACACCATCCAACTCATGTGCTTATCATGGCACTTCATGCCATGGCATGTGTGAGGCACACACACACTCACACACATCACATCAAACATGCTCATGGGAAATTCACCCACATATGCGACTCACTTGCACCACATGGATACCCCATCTACACACATGAACTAGCAACATATATCTACATACACCCAAACCTACACATGCACACTCCTACACATGATAAACCACACATGCACTCCTAGTGCCATCTCACACACACATACACAAGGTATGTGGGGAGGGGGAAGCCCATCCACACACACACTCACTTGTGCATCAAAGGCACAAGCACAACAACCCACAACACCTACACATGCATACAAGTCCTTCACCTACACACACACTCTCATGGAACCTAGACCTGCTAGCAAAATAAATAAAAATACACAACAAAGATGAAAATAAACTAGCCTACATATCCTGCCTCACAAGCACCGGCAGCACACTGTGGCAAGCGACAAAAATACACAACAAATTGAAACATGGATACAAAAAAAAAGGGCTTGGGGGGGGGGGGGTTCGAACCCAAGCCCCTCTGGACCTCACCTGCTGCTATTTCCACCATGCTATTGCCACTGCTTTGACAGAGAAGGGAGGTTAACAGACATATCTACTCTGCATGCAGCTATGCTACTGTCGACAGAAAAGAACCAAAAAAGGGGGGGTGCTCTCTCTGGGACTCGAACCCAGCACCTGCATACAACACACACAACAGCCGCGCCACTACGCTATGCTTCTGAGTCTGACAAAACAGAGGGGGGTATCCTAGGTATACCATCGGGTATCTCTGCTCTGCCCACAGATAGATGCCGGCGACAGGGAGGCCGCCGGGGCATGCTCTCCTGCTGCTGCTGCGCCGCGCCAAAGAAACGAGCACCTATGCTATGCGCTGCTACTATGAGGTATGCACTGATCCACGCAAGACCGAACACTGCAACAACACACCATCACCTAGACCAGCAACTAGTGCTCATGCCTGAACAGAGAAGCCCAATGATAAATTCCGACCGGATCTAGCGAGGGGAAGGGAGAAGAGCTAGGGCTCACCTAGGGAAGGAAGGAGAGGCGCCGATCGGAGGAGGAAGAGGCTGGAACGGGATGATCCGAAGGGGAAGAAGAGGTGCTGAAGAGGACCCTGCTACAGCTGAAGTAGAGGACGAAGAACTCCGGATCCGAGCCGTTGACGAGGTGCTAGCCGTCGGTGAGGACGCTCCCCGGCCTCACCAAGGACGGGAATGGGGCGCGGGCACCTCTCCCGTGCCCCTGGACATGGCGCCGGCTCCCGACGATGACGAGAGCGGGGTAGACGACGCCGGCGCCCTTCTCTCTCTCTCTACTAGACTTCTACACAGACTCACCTGAGGGGGGAAAGAGAGATGGATGGTCATGGAGGAAGGAGTGGCAGCGGTGGATTTGAGAGGAGGAACCCTAGGAAGAGGGGGCACAAACGCCAACACATTATAAGAGGGGGGCCTCGACGTCCGAGCCCTCACAGCGGCACATGATCTCTCTGTTGCATGACGGCGCGGGGGGGGGGGGGGGGCAACGCCGTCTGAAGGTGGAAGGAGGGACGCGCGCCTGGGCCACCATGTGAGGGAGTGGAGAGATGGGCCGCCATGATGGAGAGAGCCCACCAGTGGCGCAACATAGATAGGAAATAAAACCCCGGGCTGTTTCCTAATAGAAATAAACCAGAGAAGGAAATAAAAGCACAAACTAAATATATAAAGCTAAAAATAAAACAAAGGTACCCTTGGGCATAAGAAGTTAGGCCCTAATTAATAAAAATAGAAAAAGGATTTTAGGAGCCACTAAATATTTACAAAACATGAATTGTTGGACCTGTTTTGTATCTATTTGCACCATTTGCACACCTATTCAAAACAACAATATCACATCTCTAATTCACCACAAAAATATGCTAACTCAGGGACATTTTGAAAACAGGGTAGGCTCAAGTGGACTTGGACTTGGTATAAAAGGAAGAGGGAAGGTTTTAAAACCTATTAACACCACATAGTCTTACTACTAGCAATGCACCACTCCAACTCTCATACACACTATCAAGAGCATCTCATATCACATGCACACCATCATGGATCACACCAAGACAAAGATCACAAGGCATCACAAGGCATCACACATAACACATGGAATGAAATGGAATGGCATGGATGCATGCATGCAAAAGAGAAATAAACAAGGGGAGCTTCACATGAAATATCACATTGCATAACCTCCTGTCAATGACAAGTTGGACCCACATAGAGAAGGTTCCAAAAAGGGAAAGCTACACTCTTGGGGCATTGCAGTTTTACACTTCACAGCGGCCCGAACCTGGGTAAACTGTTGTGTTCTGGGTTTCCTTCACCATCGAGTGAGTTTCCTACCATCCCAGGCGAGTAGCAAGCTAGGTGAGGCTAATCAGTGAGAGATCTTCGCACACGCCCCGGGGTTCGAATATTTAGGGTTTTGCGGAGCCCGAAATCCGACATATGGCGCGCAGGTAGGTGGCGTGTCAAGGTCTCCTCCACGTTCCGCCTTCACCCAGCTTCGTCGCTCCGATGGCTGACGCTTGCCGGGCTCGCGCCGAACGTCGCGCCACCCGCATCGCTAAGACGGCGGCCGCAGGCCCCGCCGACGCACGCCGGTCACCATCGCCCGTGGTGAATGCCGCCACGGGCCCCGACACTCAAGAACAACAGGGCTCCTCCCAGCTAGCTACCGAGCACCGCGATGACCGCACAACCACTCCGTCGCTCGTCCGGGCCTCCAGGGCGACCTCGCACGACCGGCCGGAGATGCCACACAGCCGGCGCGCGCTTGCCATGGCCACCGAGCTACTCCGCTACTGGCCCGCCCCTAACCGCCACCACGACTGGCTCTAGTGCATCGAGGACCTCATTGCCGCCGCCGGCGACTCCGCAACGCTCTCCTGTTCATTTCGGCCCCAACCGTCCCAAGCAAACGACGAGGAAAAAGATGCGTCGCCCTCACCACCGCGGCGAGACGTGCGTCCTGAGCCCAGACAGGAGGCGCGTCCACGCGACCAACCTCGCGGGCCCAGGGCGAGGCCAAGCGACGAAGCAATATGTTAGGTGGTTCCTCGATCGTGCATCGACGCGAACGTGCTCTCGGTGCTGCAAGTCCCGGAACGCGAGTGCGCCCCGCCTGAAGCAGACCGTTGGAGCAACAGGGCCCTGTCGCCACCGCACGCGCTACGCCCGTAGGACCGGTGGGATGCCTCACCATAGCCCCTAAACTCTACCCAGCTACGTGGCCCTGCAATTTCAAGCCCGACCTGCCCCCGCGCTATGACGACACCCTGGACCCGACAGAGTTCCTGCAACTTTGCACGCTGAGCATCAAGGCGGCAGGAGGAGGCGACAAGGTCATGGCATGCTGGTTCCCCATTGCGCTCAAGGCTGACACGCTCTCTTGGCTCCTCAACCTCTTGAAGGCATCCAGCACCTCGTGCGACAGCCTGGGCGAGCGCTTCATCGCCAACTTCGAGGGCACTAGCGACCGCGCCCCCACCGTGAACGACCTACGGCGCATCAAGCAGCAGGAGGGTGAGACCATGCACAAGTTCATACATTGCTTCACGGTCATGCACCTCAAGATCCCCAACACGTCGGACGAGGCCGTCATCTCGGCCTTCTCCAATGGAGTCACCGACCTCAAGATGAAGGAGGAGCTCGCCATGAGTGACGAAATGAGCACCGCGCTGGAGATGTCAACCTGGCAAACAAGTGCGCCAGGGCTGAGGAAGGTCGCGTGTCTCTCCTCGGGGCTCAAGCGGCATAACCAGAAGAGAAGAAGGCTAAGGCCAAGGAGGTGAAGCGCAAGGCTTCTGCGGTGCTCGCAGCCGAGCCTGAGGTGAAGTACGGCCGAGGAGGAGAGCGCCCATCAAGAGGGGGGCCAATGTGCATCTTCCATGGCACCAGCGGCCATGATACCTCCGAGTGCCAAGAGCTCCGATTGGCCTGTGCCGGGTATTTCAGAAGGCGCCCTGGGAGGTGAGACAAAAGCCCTGCCCGCGGCGGAGGCCACGACGGAGGCCGCTGGGACGACCGAGAGCCGCGTCAAGGGTGGCGCGAGCAGCCTCATGAAGACTGCTGGCACGGCTAGGCTCAGGAGGACCGCTGGCGAGACGACCCTCACGAGGGGCAACGACGCGGTCAGCCTCGTGAGGTCCGCCCTCTTGAGGCTGGACTACCTCCTCTGCCTCCGCCACCCAGGAGGATGGATGAAGACAGGCATGATGATGGGGCCCGGGGCTTCCAGGAGCTCAAGGCAGTGCCCTCCATCTTGGGCGGCACGCAAGCCCCAACCTCCAACCGCGCCTTCAAGCAGTTTGCACGGGAGGTGAATGCTGCTCTCCCGAAGCTTGAAGCGATGCGCCCCGTCAACTGGTACCAGACCACCATCGCCTTCGACCCAATTGATTAGCTTAGGTGTTCGTTCATGGCCGGCAAGCTCCCCATGATATGCACTCCAACCATCATCAACGTCCTCGTCACCAAAACCCTTATCGACAGTGGTGCGGGGCTGAACGTCCTCTCGGTCGAGACCTTCGAGAAACTCCAGATGTCGTACGCACAGCTCCTGTCGACCAAGCCCTTCTCAGGAGTCACAGAGGGGTCCACTGTGCCCATCGGACAGGTGAATCTGCCAGTCACCTTTGGCGAGCGCAAGAACTACCACACTGAGATCCTCGTCTTCGACATCGCGCACATCCACCTGCCGTACAACGCGATCCTTGGGTACCCGGCCCTCGCCAAGTTCATGGCAGTGACCCACCATGGCTACAACTTCGTCAAGATGTCGGGGAGCGGCGGCGTCATCGCCATTGCCTGCAACGAGAAGGATGCTGTCTGCGCACTCGATCGTGCCTACCACACAACGGCAGCGGAGCGCTCGGACGACGAAGAAGAAGAACTGCCACGCGAGGACCCACGCAAGAAGAAGAAGGAACTCCTCCCCACGGAGCTCCCAGGGGCTTCATGCTCTGTGCCGGGGGACGGGGCCATGCCTCCCATCGCATAGGAAGGCAGCTCAGCGCCCTCCTTTGGTCGGGCCTGGGGCCTCCCACCAGGGAGATCCCCGGCTTGATCAGTGAGGCGAGGGTGGCGCTCGAGCACAACTCGAGGGCAAGCTCTGGTGCGCGTCTGCTCAGCTCTCGTGAGTCCGTCATCAGAGCAGTCTAAGAACTTCGAGAGGCCCAAGCCGTGCGAGGTGGGGGCTGCCCTGCACCATCAATTGCAGTCGCCGTCGTCGGCACGGTCGACTAGCCCCGCATCTGCATCAACGCGCTCGCAATCGACAGAGCCGGTGGGTGTACACACCCGCCGGTGCCCACATGCTCTTTGGGCTGGGGAACGCGGCTGCCACCTACCAGCGGCTCCAGCAGGCCATGCTCATGCCTGGCCTGCTGGGGCGTGGCGAGGAAGGGGAGGAGATGTTTAGGCCGACCTAAGGCCCCAAACCTCGGGAGACGGTGGATCCATGAGGGTCGCGACCGTGGAAGCAGGAGTTTGAGCGACGACTACGCTTTCGACACTTTAACAGCATGGCCGTCAGGTGACTTTTTTTGGCTGCTGCCAGGTAACTTTTTGGCTCACTCCATCCGAAGGCACCCACAGGGCCATGCGGTCTCTAGGAGCTCAGGGCACTCCCAACCGCTTCTTTCATCTAAATATCTTTCAGTTATTTCTAACTCACCCGCTTCGAACCCTAACGTTCTACTTTGCTTGCGTCTTTGGGCGGTCGACCCCCGCTTGGGGGCTTTGGTCGAAGCTTATCCTTGGAGGCCGCCTGAGGCGTCAAACACCCAATCCCACTCTCAAAGTAGGAGAAGTGAACAGGGTTTATCAGTGACACAAAAGAAGCTCAGTCCACCAATGACTCGGGGGTAGGGACACTCGCGAGGCCAAAGGGTCCTCGCGACCACCCAGATACACCCCCACCGTGACACTCTCACGTAATAACGAGTCGAGGCTGTATACGCCGAAGTCTCCCCGAGGACACGGAGGGGCCCATCCCACGCCTAGTGGCAGCCCTATGCTCCACGCTGGGGAGAAGCTCAGTCCACCAATGACTCGGGGGTAGGGACACTCCCGAGGCCAAAGCGTCCTCGCGACCTGCCAGATACACCCCCACAGTGACACTCTCACGTATTAACGAGCCGAGGCTGTATACGCCCTGGCCCCCCCGAGGACGAGGAGGGGTCCACCCCACGCCTAGTGGAAGACATATGCTCCGCGCTGGGTACAGATGGGGGCAATCAACATAGTCCGCCAAGGACTATGCCCGCAGCTAGCACCAATGCAGTCTGCCAATGACTATGCTCGTAGCTGGCACCAACATAGCCCGTCAATAGCTACGCCCACAGTTGGAAAGGAAATCAACACAGTCCACCCGCCACTACGCCCACGCCCAGTGCGTTGGACAAACAACTGAAGGTACTGAGCCGCTCATACGTCAAGGGGGACTTCTAAGTATCGCGACTCATGAGCCTGAACTGCGCCCGTAGCCCTTCCCCCTTTGGGTCGTCCTTGGTTTCGGTCGGTTCAACCGTGAAGAGGTACGCGCGGGGAGGGCCCTGCCGACGCAGAGTGCTGAGAGAGTTCAGGAGTCTCAAATTATCGCCTTCCTAGAAAGGACATTGGAGTCGCTCGAACGTCAAGGGGGACCCCTGAGCATCATGACTCAGGGGCCGAACTGTGCTCGTAGCCCCTTCCCCCTTTGGGCCATCCTTGGTTCTCAGTCGGTCAATTCGTGGGCAGGTACGCGGGGGGCGGGCCCTGCCGATGCGGAGTACTGAAGATGTTCTGAAGTTTTGAAATCCTCGTCGCGCTCTCCTCATGAGGGCACCTCCCGCTTCAAGGGGGACTCCTGAGCATCGCGACTCAGGGGCCTAACTGCACTCGTAGCCCCTTCTCCCTATGGGCTGTCCTTGGTTTAGGTCGGTCCAATCGCAGGGAGGTACACGCGGGGCGGGCCGTGCCGACGCAGTGTAACACAACAAACATGACAGGAACGAGGCGAAGAAAACATTCAAGCATTCAGTTATTACAAGCCTTGACAAGTTCATGAAAACACAAATGAGTATGACGCCTCCAAGAGGCACGATGTGCATTGCAGGAAAAAGACATAGAGTAGAAATCAGGAGGATCCACCGCCGGGTGCCCCCTCCACAGGGGGCTGGTCGTCGACATCAGAAGTGCCGTCTTGCCCGTCGTTGGCTTCAGCGGCATCTAGCGACGAAGGAGCTGCGACGCGGGCGAACCTCCTCACCAACACCTCCACGGGGCCCTTCACTGCCTCCGAGGCACGGTCGTGGGCCTCGGCAGGGACCGACAGGATCACGGAGCTGAGGTCAAATCCTGGCTCGCGAAGATGAAGGTGGCTGAAGACGCGTGTCGCAGCCGCGAAGAAGAGGTCGCGAGACTCGCTGTCCAAGATCTTGTCCACATGCACGACGACATCCTCTAGCGCCATGGCAAGCTCCTTCGCGAGCGCGGTAAAGCCGTCCACCGGGGTGGCCAGAGGCTCGTCGAACCCATCGCAGCAGAGGGAGCAAAGCACCGTGCGAAGCTTGAGCTCAACGTCAAGGAAGTAGGCCAGCTTCACGGCCTTATTCTTCTTGGGTGCGGTGAGGGCTTCCACCTGGGCATCAAGGAGGGCCTTCCTCGAGGTGGCCTCCTTCTCCTGCTCTTCCAAGCATGCCGTCTTTGTGCCCAGGCGATTTGCCTCCTGGGACAGCTCTCCCTCCCGGGCGGCAAGCTTTGCCTCGTGGGCCTCAAGTACCTCCTCCTGCAGGCGGGCCTCCACCTCTTCGTAGCGCCTGGCAGCCGCCTTGGCTTTCTTTAGCGCCTCCTCACACGCAGTGCGAGCGGCCTTGACATGCTTCTCGCCATTCCCCATCTTGATTGCCACATTGCCCAGGGCAGTGAAGGCCGCGTTCAGGACACCTTGGGTGAATACCGAGGTCCCCTGGACCTCCTCCTGAAGAGCCTCCAATATTGTCGCAGGCAGTGCCGTCGGGGAGGCAGCGTCACAAGGAATAGGGGGCTCCGAAGGCTGCCCATAGGATGCAGACATTGGTGCATCAGCAGGCTGAGGGCCCTCCGTCGCTCGGGAAACGACATCACCCCGGCCGCCTTAGGACGCTTCGGGGGCTCGGGGGGGGGGGGGGGGGGGGAGGGGGTGGCCCAATGATCAACGCCTGTGAGGTTGCCTTACGAGCCTCCCCCTCTCCATCGGCAGGTGGTGACGCGTTGGAGAGAGCGGGCGGTGCATCATCGCATCTATATAAGCTAGGGTTCCAAAGCTCATAGGACAAATTAACCTCATTATGATTAGGGTTTAGAGCACAACATCCGATCACGCAGTAGATCAACTCTGTACTCTATACTACCCCATCAATAAAAACAAGAGCATGACGTAGGGTTTTACCTCCATCAAGAGGGACCGAACGTGGGTAAAAAACCGTCTTCTTCATCTCTTGTTACCCATCGACCCTAGATCCACAGTTCGGAACCCCTACCCAAGATAAGCCGGTTTTGACACCGACACACTCCACCACCACCACCACCACCACCACCACCACTTCCTAGTAGTCTGTAGGTTCATATTATTGTGTGTTCCTATTTCTGCTAACCATGATAGGATCACAAGCTTATGAGATCAACTGGGAGGGTATGATTGATACGTCTCCAACGTATCTATAATTTTTGATGGTTTCATGCTATTATCTTGTCAAACTTTGGATGTTTTGCATGCCTTTTATATATTTTTTGGGACTAACTTATTAACTCAGTGCCAAGTGCCAGTTCCTGTTTTTTCCATGTTTTTGACCCCTTTCAGAGGAGATTTTGAAACGGAGTCCAAACGGAAGAAAATCACCGAAAAGATTTTTTCCGGAACGGAAGAAGATCAGGAAGCTTGGGTGCCAAGGCAGGGTAGCTTCAGGGGCCCCACAAGCCCCCACCCCGCGGCCAGGGGGGTAGGCCATGCCACCCAGGCTTGTGGGCCCCCAGAGCGCCCCCTGACCTAGGGATTGCGCCTATAAATTTCCTAAAAATCCCAAAAAAATCAGGAGATCATCGAAATCACTTTTCCGCCGCCGCAAGCTTCTGTCTCCGCAAGATCCCATCTGGGGCATGTTCTGGTGCCCTACCAGAGGGGGGATTCGGACACGGAGGGATTCTCCATCAACACCATGACCTCTCCGATGATGCGTGAGTAGTTCACCATAGACCTACGGGTCCATAGCTAGTAACTAGATGGCTTCTTCTCTCTCTTGGATCTTCAATACAAAGTTCTCCATGATCTTCATGGAGATCTATCCGATGTAATCTTCTTTTGCATTGTGTTTGTCGAGATCCGATGAATTGTGGATTTATGATCAGATTACCTATGAATCTTATTTGAGTTTCTTCTGATCTCTCTTATGCATGATTTCATATCCTTGTAATTCTCTTTGAGTTGTGGGTTTTGTTTGGCCAACTAGATCTATTACTCTTGCAATGGGAGAAGTGCTTGGTTTTGGGTTCATACCGTGTGGTGCCTCACCCAGTGACAGAAGGGGTAGCGAGGCACGCATCGTGTTGTTGCCATCAAGGGTAAAAAGATGGGGGTTTTCATCATTGGTTTGAGATTATCCCTCTACATCATGTCATCTTGCTTAAGGCATTACTCTGTCCGTCATGAACTCAATACACTAGATGCATGCTGGATAGCGATCGATGTGTGGAGTAATAGTAGTTGATGCAGAAAGTATCGGTCTACTTGTCTGAGACATGATGCCTATATGTATGATCATTGCCTTAGATATCGTTACGACTTTGCGCGGTTCTATCAATTGCTCGACAGTAATTTGTTCACCCACCGTGATATTTGCTATTATGAGAGAAGCCTCTAGTGAACACTATGGCCCCCAGGGTCTACTCCACACCATATTTTCAGCCTTACACTTTTTACTTCGTTGCACTTTCCGCCTTTGGATCTCACTTTGCAAACAATCTTGAAGGGATTGACAACGCCTTTGAAGCGTTGGGTGCAAGCTTGTTTGTGTTTGCGCGGGTACTCTGGACTTGACGAGGCCCTCCTTCTGGATCGATACCTTGGTTCTCAAACTGAGGGAAATACTTACTGCTCCTGTGCTGCATCACCCTTTCCTCTTCAAGGGAAAAACCGACGCAAACCAGAGAAGTAAAAAGAAGAATTCCTAGCACCAAGGAAGGACTTTTGTTGCCCCAGTAAATGAATTTCTGGCGCCGTTGCCGGGGAGGAAGATCAAGTCAAGGACTCACCCAAGTAGGTGTCGCAAACTCATCTATTGCATTTACCTTGTTTGCCAGTTGCCTCTCTCTTTCCTCTCCCCCATTTCACCAATTTGCCTTTTTTTGTTTTCCTTTTTCCGTTTGCCTTTTCGTTTGCCCTTTTCTCTCGCCTGCTTTCTGTTCGTCTGTGTGGGATAGTCTGCCTGTCCTCATGGCTAGATCCACCACTTCGAACGATACTCCCGAGAGCAAAGTTCTCAATTTCAAACAAATTGAGGACCCTTGGTATAGGGTTTGCAATGCTCATAGTAGATCTACTCATAAGCAATCCACTACCGTCTTGCTTCACAGTTTTTATGTGGGTGTTTCTCCTTGGAATAGGTATATTCTTGACAACATCGTAGGTGGAAATTTCTTGGGTAGCCAGACCGTTGATTCTTACGGAGGTGTAATAAATTTGGTAGGCTCACCCCCACTCATGGTTAATGGAACTACCTTAACTTTGGAACATGTGATGCGTAGGCTGGACGTCATTGAAAATAAAGTTGCTACGATAGAACTCATTGAGAATTTGGATAAAAAGATCCACAATCAAATCATTCAGTACGGATCCAAGGTGGGAATGGTTTTGCAAAATTTAAAGTAGAAGGAACCCACAATTAACGAAAAACTAGGTCATGATTCCGCTAGGATTGGCAAGCTAGAGGATGTTATAACCAACTTTGGTTCCGCTTTTGCTGCTGTGCAGAATAATCCAAACTTTGCCCACAATAAGGCCACCAAGTCTGTTTTTGTTCCCAAAAATAGTGTTGAATCATCTAGCAAGAAATATGAAAACCTTGAGATGATAAGCGATCACGCCACTTATGGTTTGAGCACCAAAGACGACGATACGTCATTTTATCGCTTTTATGCCTAGCTAAGGGCGCTGAACAATAGCGCTTGTTGGGAGGCAACCCAATGAATTTATCTTTTTTCTTTCTGTTTTGTTGCGTCTACACCATCACAATTCTATTGTGATTGTGTTTTTTGTGTTTCTTTTTGTGTTTGAGCCAAGCAAAACCTTTATGACTAGTCTTGGTAATGGTTGTTTGATCCTCCTGGAAAAAGATAGAAATGTTTTGCTCACGAGATGATTTTTCATATTTATTCAGAAAGAGCTTTTGAGTTGATTCTTTTTTCTGCTGGTTGATATGCTTTTTTCCCAGGCCGTCGTAATGTTTCTGATTTTTTGAGGTACCACAAGTATACAAAGTATACAGATTGCTACAGACTGGTCTATTTTTGACAGATTCTGTTTTTGTTGAGTTGGTTGCTTGTTTTGATGAAACTATGGTTAGTATCGGGGGGGGGGGGGTTACTAGCCATGGAAAAGTGAGAATACAGTAGCCCAACACCAATATAGATGGAATTCAAGTTTGCTACAGTACCAAAAGAAGTGGTAGTTTGTTTTCTTGTACTAACGTTATCATGAGTTTCTGTTTATGTTTTGTATTGTGAAGTTTTTAAGTTTTGGGTGATGTTCTCATGGACGATGAGATAAGGAGGGTAAAGAGCTCAAGCTTGGGGATTCCCAAGGCATCCCAAGCCAAATTCAAGGACACCAAAAAACCTAAGCTTGGGGATGTCCCGGGAAGGCATCCCCTCTTTCGGCTTCAATCCATCGGTAACATTACTTGGAGCTATATTTTTATTCACCACATGATATGTGTTTTGCTTGGAGCGTCTTGTATCATAGGAGTCTTTTCTTTTTGTTGTGTCACAATCATCCTTGCTGCACACCTTTTGAGAGAGAGAGACATGCACTCATCGTGATTTTGCTAGAATGCTCATAGTGCTTCACTTATATCTTTTAGAGCACGGCGGTGCGTGATTTGGTAGTTGGCTTATGCTATGAAAGTAGCCCCAAAAGTGATAGATACCCAAAGAGGATTCAAAAACATCCATATTCATGTGCATTGATTAGAAAGAGAAGTTTCGATTCCTCTCAAATAGTTTTGAGACATGGATTCTGTAATATTGAGAGCTATGTTAGTAGGGTGTTGTGAACCTAGAGATACTTGTTTTGAAGTTAGTGATTCCCGTAGCATGCACGTATGGTGAACCGCTATGTTAGGAAGTTGGAGCATAATTGATCTATTGATTATCATCCTCTGTGTTCAGGTCGGGATCGCGCGATGGTTAATACCTACCAACCCTTCCCCTCGGAGTATGCGTTTAGCACTTTGTTTAGATTACTAATAAAAACTTTCGCAACAAGTATGTGAGTTCTTCATGACTAATGTGAGCCCATGGTATAGATGCACTTTCACCTTCCACCATTGCTAGCCTCTCTAGTGCCGTGCAATTCTCGTCGGTGCACAAACCCACCAAATTACTTCCTCAAAACAGCCACCATATCTACCTACTATGGCATTTTCATAGCCATTCCGAGATATATTGCCATGCAACTTCCACCGTTCCGTCTCATGACTTGTGCCGTCACTCTCATATTTCCATTGCATGATCATAAGATAGCTAGCAAGATGTTTCAACGTCATACTCCATGCTAGATCGTTGCACATCCCGGTACACTACCAGAGGCATTTCCTATGGAGTCATCATCATTGTGATTTTTGAGCTGTGAGTAAATTAAAGTGTGATGGTCATCATTATTAGAGCATTGTCCCATGTGAGGAGATAAAAAAAGAGGCCAAAGATCCCAAAAATAAAAAAAAGAAAAGAAAAAGAGAGAGGCCTAAGAGCCCAAATGAAAAAAATAGAGAAAAGAGAGAAGGGACAATGCTACTATTTTTTTCCACACTTGTGCTTCATGATAGCACCATGTTCTTCATGATTGAGAGCTTCTTGCTTCATCACCACCATATGCTAGTGGGAATCTTCATTATATAACTTGGCTTGTATATTCCAATGATGGGCTTCCTCAAAATTTCCCTAGGTCTTCGTGAGCAAGCAAGTTGGATGCACACCCACTAGTTCTCCTTTTGAGCTTTCACATACTTATAGCTCTAGTGCATCTTTTGTATGGCAATCCCTACTCATTCATATTGATATCTATTAATGGGAATCTCCATAGCCCTTTGATACGCCGAGTCAATGTGACCATCTCCTCTTTTTTGTCTCACAACCACCACCACACTCTATTCCACCTATAGTGCTATATCCATGGCTCGCCCTCATGTATTGGGTGATAGTTATAAAAAGTTTGAGAAAGTAAGAGTGCGAAAACAATTACTTGGCCAATACCGGGTTGTGCATGATTTACATTAGTTGTGTGAGGATGATGGAGCATAGCCAGACTATATGATTTTGTAGGGATAACTTTCTTTGGCCTTGTTATTTTCAAAGTTCATGATTACCTTGCTAGTTTGCTTGAAGTATTATTGTTTTCATGTTAATAGCAAACTATTATTTTGAATCTTACGGATCTGAACATTCATGTCACGTGAAATAAGTTGCAAAGGACAACTATGCTAGGTAGCATTCCATATCAAAAATTCATTCTTTATCACTTCCCTACTCGAGGACGAGCAGGAGTTAAGCTTGGGGATGCTTGATACGTCTCCAACGTATCTATAATTTTTGATGGTTTCATGCTATTATCTTGTCAAACTTTGGACGTTTTGCATGCCTTTTATATATTTTTTGGGACTAACTTATTAACTCAGTGCCAAGTGCGAGTTCCTGTTTTTTCCATGTTTTTGACCCTTTCAGAGGAGATTTTGAAACGGAGTCCAAACGGAAGAAAATCCCCGAAAAGATTTTTTCCGGAACGGAAGAAGATTGGGAGCCAAGGCATGGGAGCCTCAGGGGCCCCACAAGACCCCACCCCGCGGCCAGGGGGGTAGGTCGCGCCACCCAGGCTTGTGGGCCCCCTGAGAGCCCCCTGACCTAGGGGTTGCGCCTATAAATTCCCTCAAAATCCCAAAAAAATCAGGAGATCATCGAAATCACTTTTCCACCGCCGCAAGCTTCTGTCTCCGCAAGATCCCATCTGGGGCACGTTTTGGTGCCCTGTCGGAGGGGGGATTCAGACACGGAGGGCTTGTCCATCAACACCATGACCTCTCCGATGATGCGTGAGTAGCTCACCATAGACCTACGGGTCCATAGCTAGTAACTAGATGGCTTCTTCTCTCTCTTGGATCTTCAATACAAAGTTCTCCATGATCTTCGTGGAGATCTATCCGATGTAATCTTCTTTTGCGGTGTGTTTGTCGAGATCCTTGTAAATTGTGGATTTATGATTATATTATCTATGAATCTTGGAATTGTGGATTTATAATTATATTATCTATGAATCTTATTTGAGTTTCTTATGATCTCTCTTATGCATGATTTCATATCCTTGTAATTCTCTTAGAGTTGTGGGTTTTGTTTGGCCAACTAGATCTATGATTCTTGCAATGGGAGAAGTGCTTGGTTTTGGGTTCATATCGTGCAGTGACCTCACCCAGTGACAGAAGGGTTAGCGAGGCACGCATCATGTTGTTGCCATCAAGGGTAAAAACATGGGGTTTTCATCATTGGTTTGAGAGTATCCCTCTACATCATGTCATCTTGCTTAAGGCATTACTCTGTTCGTCATGAGCTCAATACACTAGATGCATGCTGGATAGCGGTCGATGTGTGGAGTAATTGTAGTAGATGCAGAAAGTATCGGTCTACTTGTCTCGGACGTGATGACTATATGTATGATCATTGCCTTAGATATCATCATGACTTTGCACGGTTCTATCAATTGCTTGACAGTAATTTGTTCACCCACCATGATATTTGCTATTATGAGAGAAGCCTCTAGTGAACACTATGGCCCCCAGGGTCTACTCCACACCATATTTTCAGCCTTACACTTTTTACTTCGGTGCACTTTCCGCCTTCAGATCTCACTTTCCAAACAATCTTGAAGGGATTGACAACCCCTTTGAAGCGTTGGGTGCAAGCTTGTTTGTGTTTGCGCACGTACTCTGGACTTGACGAGGCCCTCCTTCTGGATTGATACCTTGGTTCTCAAACTGAGGGAAATACTTACTGCTCCTGTGCTGCATCACCCTTTCCTCTTCAAGGGAAAAACCGACGCAAACCAGAGAAGTAACAAGAAGAATTTCTAGCGCCAAGGAAGGACTTTTGTTGCCGCAGCAATGACCAATAAGGACCTCCATGGTAAATTTCAGCAAACGATGGGTGACTAGGTACAAGACTTCGTGACCAGCCTTGGAGAGGCCTTGGATAAGCTACATGGTTTGGAGAAGACGGTCGACGCCTAGTTTGAAGCTAGATTCAATGAGGTGCTTGCATGTCTAACATCACCAGTTGTAGCTAACATCCCTCCCCAACAACAACAACAATAACAACATCAACAACACCGAATTTGGTGGGACGAGTGCAACATGTGCCTCTCGACCAAGGCTAATGTTTTTGTGCCATTGCTATTGTTGTGGCTTCAGTGGATGTTGTTTCTACTGTTGTTGAGAGGAATGTGGCTTATGATGGTGATTATGATGATGAGGGAGAGGTTGCTCCAAATCAACAGCAGGAACAACCATCACCACAAGCACCGCGTCATCCACATGGATACAATGAGAATGGTAGGACGCACCACCCCCTCAGGGACGGGATCATGACAATCTCTCTAAACTTAAATTGAATATTCCTACATTTGATGGTAGATATGTTCCTGATATATATATATATATATATATATAATACTTGGGAGTTAGAAACGGAACAATGTTTTACATGCTTACAATTTCCTGAGGATACACATGTTGCTGTTGTTGTATGTTCGTTCACTAGTGTTGCTTGTGTTTGGTGGTCTAAACATTGTAGAACACATCATGCTAATATTCCAACTACTTGGTCTGCTTTTAAAACTGCTATGCATACTCATTGGGTTCCACCATATTATCCACATGAATTACTTAAAAATTGCAGCATTTAAGACAAGGAAAAAAATTGTGGAAGAACATTATCAAGAATTACAAACTGGCATGATTAGATGTGGTATTGTTGAGTTCAATGAACCTATGCTTCCATGTTTTATGGGTGCATTAAATAGATATATTCAGACTATTTTAGAGTATACGGAGCATAACGGTATTACTAATTTATTCCATCTTGCTTGCAAAGATGAACATGAAGTGCAAGATCGACATGCATTGGCCAGAATTTTCTACACATCGGACTTCATAATGGATGTCATAGACCTCATCTGCTTCCGCACGTCCTCTTGCTGCATCACCTACTTTAGCCACTAACTCCAATCGAGAAACTAGAAAACCGACAAGTGCCCCACTCTCCGCCAAGAGCACACCTTCTGGGCATGCACATAGCTATTCTTCATCCATTGCATCCACAGGGCGAACACATGCGGTTATATGTCATCATTGCGAGGTGGAGGTCACTATGCGAGAGATTTCCCATCCAAGCATGTGATGATTGTTATCGAGGATGGTGGATATGACCTAGTGATTATGATGAGGAGGTTGTGGCTCTTATTTCAAGTGAAGAACAGGGTGTCGATGATAGTGAGCAAGAGATACAATACATGGTTGTTGACTATGCCGACATGTATGAATGTTTAGTTGCTCAACGTGTTTTGAGTGTGCAGGTAATACATGTTGAGAAAAGTCAGAGGGACAATTTATTCCATACAAATGGAGTTGAGAAGGAATGTTCTATTCGTATCATCATCGATGGAGGGAGGTGCAACAAATTAGCTAGCATGGGGATGGTGGAGAAGCTGTCTCTCACCACCAGACCACATCCTCATCCTTACTACATCCAATGGTTTAACAACGGTGGCAATGTTAAGGTAACACGTACTGTTCAGCGTTGCTACATATTCTGATTATGTTGATTGTGATGTGGTACCCATGCAAGCATGTTGTGTTTTACTTGGTAGATCATGGAAATTTGATAAAAATTATGTACACCATGGTAGGACAAATTATTATACTCTTGTTCATAAGGATCAAAATATAACTTTGCTTCCTATGTCTCTTGAACAGGTTATAAAAGATGACAATGCTAGATCTAGTAAAGCAAAACATGATCTAAATAATAGTGAAAAACAGATTGTGGCAAAGGAATTTGAGCAACACAATAGGCATAATAAACCATCATCTAGTGTTGCATCTCAAATAAAATTGAAGAGTGGATGTTTACTTGCTACTAAATCTGATATTAATGATATGTATTTTACTACATCTGTTTTCTATGCATTTGTGTGCAAAGAAGTATTATTTCCATTCGAGGATATGCCTCCCTGTTTGCCTCTTGCTGTCACTAAAATTTTGCAGGACTTTGCTGACGACTTTCCATAAGATGTGCCCCCGGGATTACCACCTATTAAAGGGATTGAGCATCACATTGACTTAATTGCCGATGCATCGCTACCCAACCATGCGCCATACCATACCAATCCAGAGGAGACACAGGAGATATGCGTCAAGTACAAGAGTTGCTCAACAAAGGTTATATACGTGAATCCCTTAGTCCTCGTGTTGTTCTTATTACTCTAGTGCCGACAAAGGATGGTACATCGCGCATGTGTGTTGATTGTAGAGGCATTAATAATATTACTATTCGTTATCGTCATCCAATACCTAGGCTAGATGATATGTGGGTGAATTAAGTGGCTCTACAATTTCCCCCAAAGTTTATTTGCGTAGTGGATACCATCAAATTCGTATGAAATTGGGAGATGAATGGAAAACAACATTTAAAACTAAGTTAGGATTATATGAATGGTTAGTCATGACTTTTGTGTGAACTAATGCATCTAGTTCTTTCATGGGATTAATGAACGAGGTTTTACGTGTTTTCATTGGACGACTTGTGGTAGTCCATTTTCATGATTTATTGATTTATATTAGATCCTTGGTGGAACACTTAGAACATTTGCGTGCTACTTTTATTGATCTATGTGATGCACATTTGTTTGGTAACCTTGGGAGGTGCACCTTTTGCACCAATTGAGTATCTTTTCTTGGCTATGTTGTTACTCTACAAGGAATTGAAGTTGGTAAAGCTAGGATTGAAGTTATTGTGAGTTGGTCGCATCCCAAAATGGTAACACAAGTGAGGAGTTCGCTTGGCCTTGCTAGTTTCAATAGGCATTCTGTGAGAGATATCAGCACCATTGCTGCACCTCTCAATGATCTTACAAAGAAGGTTGTGCCTTTTGCTTGGGGTATCGCACACGAAGAAGCGTTCACAATATTGAAAGATAAGTTAACACATGCTCCTTTACCCCGACTTCCTGATTTTAATAAGACTTTCGGGATTGAATGTGATCCTAGTGGAAATGGATTGACAAGTGTGTAATTACAAGATGGTAAACCTGTTGCATACTTTTTTGAAAAATTGAGTGGGCCTAGTGTGAATTATTCTACTTATGATAAGGAATTATATGCTCTTGTTTGAACTTTGGAAACATGGTAACATTATTTATGGCCCAAAGATTTTGTTATACATTCTGATCATGAATCTTTGAAACATATTAAAAGTGATGCAACACTGAACCATAGACATGCTAAATGGGTTGAATTCATTGAAACTTTCCTTTATGTTATCAAGCACGAGAAGGGAAAATAAAATGTTATTGTTGATGCATTGTCTCATCGTTATACTGTGCTGTCACAACTTGACTTTAGAATATTTGGATGATGCTGAATTTAAAGTTGTGTTGCAGAATTGTAAAGAAGGGAGTACATGGAACAAGTTTGTCATTAATGATGGATTTGTGTTTCGTTCTAACAAGCTATGCATTCTAGCTAGCTCCGTTCATCTTTTTCTGTTGCGGGAGGTGCATGGAGGAGGATTAATGGGACACTTTAGCGTGAAAAACACAGATGACATAGTCGATACACATCTCTTTTGGCCAAAGATGAGATGGGATGTTGAGTGTTTTGTTGCTCATTGCACTACATGTCAAAAAGCTAAGTCACGACTCATTCCTCATGGTTTATATATGCCTTTGCCTATACCTAGTGATCCTTGGGAGGATACATATATATATGGACATTGTTTTAGGTTTACCTCAAACAAAGTAGGGGAGGATGCATATTTGTGGTTGTATATAGATTTACAAAAATGGCACACTTTATACCATGTCATAAAAGTGATGCTGCTACTAATGTTGCTGATTTGTTCTTTCGTGAAATTAATCGCTAGCATGGTGTGCCAAATACGATTGTTTCATGTCGTGATGCTAAATTTTTAGTCACTTTTGGAGATGTTTACGGGCTAAGTTGGGGACTAAACGTCTCTTTAGTACTACATGTCACCCCGAAGTGATGGACTAACTCAAGTAGTCAACAGATCATTGTCTACTATTCTTAGGGCTGTTTTGAAGAATAACTTGAAAATGTGGGAAGACTGCTTGTCTCATATTGAATTCACTTATAATCGTTCATTGCATTCTACTACTAAGATGTGCCCTTTTAAAATTGTGTATGGTTTCATGTTGGCTCTTCCATCTTCAGAGAAGGTTAATTTTGATGCTAAACAACGTGCTAAATCGATCTTAAAAATGCATGAGGAAACTAAGGAAAACATTGAGCGTATGAATGCTAAATACGAACATGTTGGAGATAAGTGTAGAAAACACGTTGTCTTTGCATATGGAGATCTTTTTTGGTTACATTTGCGTAAGCATATATTTCCTGATTTGTGCAAGTCAAACCTAATGCCAGTGGTGATGGTCCTAATAAGGTGTTAGAAAAAATAAATGATAATGCATATAACTTGAGCTTCCTGCAAAGTTTGGGGTTAGTCCCACTTTTGACATTGCAGATTTGAAGCTTTATTTGGGTGAGGAAGATGAGCTTCCGTCAAGGACGACTTCATTTCAAGAAGGGGAGGATGATGAGGTCATAAATACCATTGTTTCACCCACTGCCCGTGTTATTATACATACTAGACCAATTACTAGAGCTCACGCACACCAATTGAATTACCAAGTACTTTAATTTCTTGGAAATCCTTCTAATGTTCATGAACATATGATGCTGCCTAAATTAGATACTTTTATTTTAATTATGAATGAAGGACCTAGCATGAACAAGAAGGATGGACATTGGAGCGGAATCAAGCATGGTGGAGAAGGTGCGCACATGGGAAAGAACAATGGGGTTTCTAGTGGTGGTTTTCGCACTTTGAAGCCACCATAAGGAGAGCATGAAGGCTTGGACGAAATATACAAGATGATACTTCATAAATTTCTTCCAAGGGCTAGTATAGGTGCTGCATCACCTTATTTTTGGGCCACACCCATGTAATTTCGAAATACCATTTTATAGGCTGTTTTTAGAGTCCGTACGTATGGGGAAACTGAGTTAGGGTTGGTTTCGGACCCCTCCTCCAAGGGGTCACGAAATTCCTCTCTATTCCCCCATATATACAACCCTTAGGGTGCTGTTTAGACTTGGGTTTTGTTTAGATTACAAGTTCACCATAGTTGCAACTTCACGTCCTTTGTTTGTGTTCTAAGTCCAGACCAAGACGTCACAGAACCCCACTTCGATTAATTAAGCTTTCTTCTTATATTCATAATATCTAGATTGCTTCCTCGATTTCTTGCTTGTTCTTCGTTTGCTTGTAGGAAATAGACCCTCGTGGTGAGGTCTATCGTGCTCCAGTGTGGTCAATAACCTCTCGGAGTTGGGTTAGTGATTGGTAAGGCGTGACGTATGTGCACGCTCGTAGTCAGATCATGAAAGTTGGCGTCCACCAAAATGATAGACGCCATCTCATCTAAAGACGGGACACCTTTGCCCTTGTCAGTGTGAGTACAACACCGTGTACGGCCTCACCCCGGCCTACACCAGCCCCGTCCAGGGCAACTAGGTGCGTCGTCATGGACGCTCGGTTGAAGACCTCCTCGGTGGCAACCTTCCCACTTATGGCACCCCGACGGCTGACGTGAAGGCCGCCCAGGCTACCATGGCTGACCTGGTGACTTTGGGGGCGAGGAGCGCGTGCTGCAAGAGCAGCGCGTCCACGACTTTGTCACCGCCGCCAACATGCTGCAGGCCTAGTTTGAGCTGGCCCTTATCAGCTCAGAGCCCCCCCATGCCCAGGGAATGACAAGCTCTTTGGTGGAAAACACCATCAGACACATCTGGAGTCTTTCCGGCCCGGCTTCGTCCATCAGGCAGGTCGGAACCGTGTCGTTCGCTCCCGGCACTGCGACGACTCACCGTCTCTCACTAGACGGCAGGGTGATTACTAGAAAGATGGCTGGGCCGCATGCGCCCCGCCTTCATGGAAGGACATGGCAGTGTCGACCGGGTCGGCAATGCACCTGGATCTCGCTGCGCGACAAGGACCTTGCGTGCCGCAAGAAGAGAACAACGCTCGGTGTTGTGGAGTCTCTCCTTCTAGAGGAAGGATGGCCGATTGAACCGGCATGCTTTGGCCTGCGCATCCACAACGAGCCTTTCCCAACCAGTTTCACGCATCTCCATGACACCCCCAAGTACAAAGGCTCCTCCAAGATGGAGACTAGTTGATCAACTACACCACCACAGTCTACATCGCCAGAGGGAATTAGCGCGTAGCGGTGCGCTACGTCCCCCTCATGTTGCTCGGGTCAGCCCGAACATGGCTTAACATGCTACCGGCTGGCAGCATCAATGCTTGGGTGGATTTCGAGGTAGCAGTCGTGTGCAACTTCACCGACACCTAAAAGCACCCCATGTCGGTGTTGAAATCGGGGAATCTCGGATAGGGGGTCCTGAACTATGGATCTTGTATCAATGGGTAACAGAGGACAAGGGAGACGATATTTTCCAAGGTTCGTACCCTCTTAAAGGAGGTAAAACCCTATGTGCTGCCCTTGTTTACTAGATCATGGAAGGCGTGCGTTGCTGCGCCCATCGATGTTACAATGTAATGATAGTAGGTACTTATTACCAAATCACTTGGTGTATTATTCACAAGAATGGTTAAGGTTAGTCACTATACTTGGAGGAGTTGTGAAACATTGATTATTTGAGGTTACATTTACAGAAAACTTAATATCAAAATTCGGAGAGCAAGATACTCAAGTGAAAAGTAGTAACTATATGTCGTTGTAACAAACTCTAACATGAATTAATGCTACAAATTTTCATGTGAAATATTTATCATGTAATCGCTTAAACACAAAGCTCACTCTAGCCTTTATGCAAATGCAAGATCTACAATTAGGTTTCTTATTAAGTGCGAGGCTTCAAAACAAATCATCAAACATTTCACATGTTTTTTTCACATGCCATACTACCAAATCAAGCACGCAAATACAAGAGGCATTTAAAAAGTAGACAATCATACATCAAAAAACTCTGAATTAGCCCCTGGCACTACTAATAAATGGTTAAGATTTAATAAATGCCAATTGCTGCTACATATATTCTTAATCGTATCATTTGAAGTAAAGTCTTGATCGGAGTTTTGTTGTATGCCATCTCAAAATTTTCTGAAGCCAAAAACACCATCTTCTGCTCCAAGGTGAACTTGATGTTTTGAGTGTGTTCAAAGAGAGGGGAAAAACTTAAATACATGTGAATCGTGTGGTAACAAGGTTAAAGGTGCATAAGGGTAGTTGCATAACTTTCAACCTTTCAGAAGCCATGCAACTCTCTTCATAAGCGACAAAACACATCACACAAGAAAAGGAGTACCATATTTTCATCTACCAAAATTCATTCATGCAAGTGACTAGAAAACACACACAATAACATGGTTAAACGGGAACGTTCTCTCCCTTAAGTGTAAGTCGTTAGGTAGAAAATATGCACCCTTGTGGATCAAACATAGGTGGGCATACTTATAACAATGCGCTCAAGCCAATAAATCGCTGCTCGGTTACATAGAAGCAAGAAAGTATTCAGAAAAATTCATATGATTGAAGCCATGTGGATCAAAGCAAGTGGGCGCGATTACAACCGGTCTTCCAACTTTCCAAATGTTGTTATTGTACAAGTCTAGTTTAATTAGGTTTTGGAGATCATCAAGTTCTGATAGGACCGCTAGTTGATTTTTTGTGTGTGCATGTAAAGCATACAAATAGTCGAAACAACTACCTTGCATGGAAATGAATAATCAGTAATATTAAATATAAAACCTCAAATAGCTCAGGCCTAAATTTCATGGAAGAAACTTTGAAGAAATTTAGGACAGTAAAAAAATGCACCATCAGGAAAAAATGGGAATGGGTCCTACATCCTTTCAAAATAGATATGTTAGTTTTTTAGTTCACAATGTTCCGAACAAATTTTAGGAGGACACAATCAAGGACAGAATATAGGATCCTATCTACTTGTTTCACCTAAGATGGCATACTTGTATAACACTAAAATGGAAGCTATGGTTAGCTCTTTTTATGGCTAAATACTTAGTCATTAGAGAGGATGAAACCTATCCCTTATATTAGATTTTGTCTTCAAGTTCATATGTACATGCTACCGCTTTTTACAACACAACTCTACGTCCTACCGACTCATAAATCATTTAGCTTAATTATCATAGGTTGTTGTATAAGTAAACAGTTCCTTACACACGAAACACATAAGCCTTCGCCAGACAGAAGTTCCAAACTGGATAAGTTGGAAGTTGAAATCACGTCAAAAAGTTGGAAGTTACAATAAATTTTCACATGGAGGTTGGAGTAGATGCCATTCTCAGATATTGGCCAAGACCAAAGAATTGGTATTCACCAACTTTATCATATATATAAGAACTAATCAGATACTACCAAATAAGATCCATATATGCGTAATGTCCATGACACATATGCGTAAGGAAGAACACACGGAGATCTACCCAAGCATGATGTTGAATATTTTGTGCTGCTAGAGTAGAGAGGATGAGCGAAGAGTGGTCGAGGCAGAAGCATATATATATATATATATGCATCAGTTGGAAAATACAGTGTGCATGCGAGACGTCAACCACTCAACCTAGGCATGAATGCCTGATTAAAATTTAAAGTATGATTCCATTAATTATGTTAATTAAGGTTGGGTGGAGAAGTTTCCAAGAGATAAGGCGCCATCACTGCACGCGTTCCACACCCCTTCGTACCTTGCAAGCGGATTTGTTAGGCTGGTTGTAATGGGTAGTATCATATACTAGTATCATGCATATGATATTAGTGTATGATGCCACATCTGTAATGCATAGTATCATATGTTAGTATCATAGGGTAGTTCATTTATTGCCATGCAAGACACATAGTAGCACATCATTTAATATGATACAGTATCATAATATGATACTCAATCCTCTCTTTCTTCATTTAATTCTATGCCACCTCATCGAAATTGCTTAGTTGGCATGCATGATACTAGCTATGATACTCCCATTACGGGGAGCCTTAGTCCTCGGTCCACCCGCATCTGACGCTTCTACTCGATCCCCTCATGTCAGATTACCTTGCAAGTGGACCATAGGCTCGATCCACTCGCACTTTGGATCGATCTCATTGCAGGTTGCCCGCATCGCTTGCTTCATCTGAATTGAGCCGTCGTCACATGCCCTCTTGTTCGACCGTGTTGTGTGATTCATTCTTGTGTGGAGCGTTTTTCTTTTCTTTTATAGAAAGGCAACGCTTATAGGAGAGGGTCGTCGCTGCCTTGGGACAAGAAGAAAAAAATGACCCAATTAACCACACGGGTCCAAATAATATAGAGTTGATCTACCTCGAGATTGTATGTTGTGGTCTATAAAGCTAGGACTAAAACCCTCTAATTTATATAGATACCAAGGGTACCTAAGTTTACATAGTGTCAGTTACGTCAAGGAATATACCATCAATGACTTGGAGTGCACGCTACGGCTCAGATGGTCTCCGTCTTGGACAAAGTGCCATTGCAATCTTCGGTTCCTTAGCGTTGGTCATAGAATAGCCCGCTATGCGTCCCATAGAGATAGGCCGACGGACCGAGGACCCCTTAATTCCGGGGTCCCTCGATAGAGAACGAACTGGCGTCCAATGCTACAGTCTTGATCTAACATATTCACGCGTCCAAAGACTTCGGCCTGCAGGGCGAGTTACCCTCTTTTCCAATGTTCGACCGACTCCGATTCAACTTGTAGTGCATTCTCGATTATCGAAGCGTTGCATGGCCCACAAAATTGACTTTTTTGCTACAAAGTTGATGACACTGCTTGATGCCTGTGCACCAATAGGAGATAGCTAGTTCTAATAATCTTTTATCAAAAAGCCCTTTATGTGTGAGGGAGAAAACCACCTATTGAATTAGCCAGACATTCTTCAAGCAACACACCCTCTTCCCCCAACCATTGAGAAGAACATGGGAGAGCCTAGAGACATGGAGAGCGCTCCAAGCTCATCCTCACACCCGCATGGCCCTCTTCAAGGCGACTGGGCAAGCTGCTCCATTTCTCATCTTCGTCTGTGCGATCTAGAGGTGCAGGGATACCTTCCTTCCTCGGATCTAGCGCCCTTCCATTTCGGATTAACTTCCACAAATGGTGATGCTTTCACGAAGAAATTCCCTATTCCACGCAAGGAAGAGAGGGTATGCTTTGTTCCCTTTTTCTTACGAGGCTTGGGTATTCCCATTCACCATTTTTAAGGGGTTTATTATAATGTTACGGGATTCAGCTCCACCATCTCACCCCGTGATCCATTTTTTGCATCTTAGGCTTCGTTGCCCTTTGTGACATGTTTCTCGGCTGTGAAGCCCATTTTGATCTATGGAGGAAATGTTTCTGCCTCGTCCCCTTTAGTCAAGGAGAGGCGATTTTCGAAGTGGGAGGAGCCGAATTAGGGCGTTTATCAGGGACGGGGTACCCTCTAGGGACCCGAAAGAAGGAGTCCAAAGTGTGGACCTCCGAATGGTTCTATATTGAAGACTTTACCTTATTCGATCCAACTCGGGGGGGGGGGGGGGGTCTGTCCGAATTCTCAACCGCTCCCCTGAACAAACAATTCAAGTTGCATCTGAAGAACCCCTCCCAGGAGGATAATCCGGAAGTGAAACATCTGGTTGGCAAGGTGAGATTGTTAGCACACCATAAGCTAACCATCGTCGATGTGATTGCCACATTCATTAGTCGATGTGTCCAACCTCTTCAACAAAGAACACATCCCTTATGGCGTTATAATGGTCTAAGTAATGCAACACGATACAAATGGGAAGGTCCAGCCACCCACGAAGCGATGACTGCTATACTGGCTGATCTCTTCAAAGGAGAAAAAGAAGAGTTCATTCGTTTGAGCGCCAAGGAAGGCTATTTGAAGCATAATCCCATTGAATGGGTGAGTATAGTCCCATTTTCATAATTCAAATGTTTATAGTAGATTTGGCTAATTGATCCTTTGGGATTCTCCAAACATGACTAGAGGCGCTGGATTGAGACAGTTAATTGTCCTCTTCGCAACGGGATAATTACTCCAGCAACGATGACCTGGGGTTCCATGACGATCTAGGTATGTCGATCATATTTGAGTATGTGTTTTTTTCCATGAGAGCATTGACGGATCTAAAGTTGCTATTACATCCGATCACCCTAGGATACTCCCTCCCTCTATTAGGAAAAAAGGCCTCTTCCCAAAAAGAGAGCCCCTCCCCCGCTGTGCTGACTCCTATTCCCAAGGGTCGTTGCTCCACGTGTCGAACACCGGCCAGAACAGCGCGTGACGAAGCCACACCAAACAAGAGTAGGTCTTCTAAGTGCGGAGCCGCTACAGGGACTACCGCAACAGCACCCCTAGGAAAGAGGTAATGAATTTAAACTCATAATTAGGGTAGTGCTTATGGCCACTTGTGGGTATTCACAATTGTTTCTGAACTCTGTAGGAACTGAACACAGCCACCTCCGTCTGAAGATGTCGAGAAGGTTCGAAGTAGTGACCCCAGGCCAAGGCATTCCGCAACAGTGGTAGGTAGTGCAGAGGTTCCTGCTGCAAACGAACTTCCACAAGATCTCGAGGAGGTTTCGGTCACTAATTCCAAAGTCAAAAATGTGATGAATCTCCGTCGACGGAAAGAGTCACTACATCACCCTGAATTTTCCGAACATGAGTTTAATGCTCTTAATTTGGTGGATGCATACCTCAGAACTGCTCGAGGAGAACTTGAGGGAGTCACAAACAGTACACAACCAGTCTTAAGGTAAGTGTTTGATTTTAACAACCGAACACAAATCCTAACCCAGTAGCCCCCGAGCCTTAATTTGGTCGGGACGACCAAGTTAAGGGTCTAAATAATGTTGTTGCGATATTTAATAGGTCTCGATGGATCAAAACAAGAAACTGTCCGAGGACCTTGAGAGCAACCGAACACAGCTAGAGGTTGCGATGGATGAATTGGATGAAGTGAAGATATTCACAAGATAAGCACACGGTGAGTAATTATTTCAAATAATTCACATTTGCATCGTGTACCCTTTTCTAATGAAAATTTACTTTATAGCAGCTGATTCCATAGGTCAGTCGCAAAAAGATCTGGAGGTGGCCAAAGAATCACAAAGATATGCTGAATCGCAACATGAGGCCGACCTGTGGGTATTATCCTAGAGTCTTGACAAAAAGAAAAGACTTGAGGCGGAAAACCAAAGACAAGATGAAGAAATTGAGAGTTTAGAAACTTAACTGGCACACACCCATGAAGACAACCAGAGATTCAAAGGTGACATGTTCGGTAAGTGAAATTCTGAGCTTGTAGTTCCGTATAAATACTATTCTGAAGTGACAAGCATACCATCTATTGTTTGGAGGGAACCTTTTAAGGGAACTATCCATCATGCATGAGCTAGGGAAAAGGTTGATGAAGAGCATGATCAAGGCAATATGGTCGGGTGATACGTCTCCATCGTATCAACTTTTCCTAGTGCTTTTACTCTTGTTGGAGAATGTAATTTGCATGATTTGAATGAAACTAACCTAGACTAACACTGATTTTAGCACAACTATGATGGTGGTGTTTTTGTGTAGAAATAGAAGTTCTCGGAACGGAACACAACTTTTTGGAGATTTTTTTCTGGAATATGTAAAAATACGAGAAACAAGATCCATCGGAGGGGTGGCCACAACAGCCCACTAGACACGAGGGCGCGCCAGCCCCCCTGGCTTGGCTGGAGTCTAGTGGGGCCCATGTGGCTCTGCTGAGCCTAATTCCAGCGTTATAAATTTTTGAAGAAAAAAATCAGAGAGGAAGTTTCATCGTATTTTATGATACGGAGCCGTCGCCACCTCATATTCTTCATCGAGATGACTAATCTGGAGTCCGTTTGGGCCTCCGGAGAGGGGAACCTTCGGTCTTTCTTCATCACCAACCCTCCTCCACTGCCAATTCCATGATGCACTCAACTAGGAGTGAGTAATCCCTTCGTAGGCTTGCTGGTCGGTGAAGAGTTGGATGAGATTCATCATGTAATCAAGTTCATTTTGTTAGAGCTTGAACCCTAGTATCCACTATGTTCGGAGATTGATGTTGCTATGACTTTTGTATGCTTAATGCTGGTCACCAGGGACCGAGTGCCATGATTTTAGTTTTGTGTTGGGGAAAGTTGCATGGGAAACAAAAAATTTCCTACGCACACGAAGACCTATCATGGTGATGTCCATCTATGAGTGGAGATTTGGATCTACGTACCCTTGTAGATTGCACAGCAGGAAGCATTAAGAAACGCGGTTGATGTAGTGGAACGTCTTCACGTCCCTCGAACCGTCTGACGAACAGTCCCGCGATACATCCCACGATCCATTTCAATCTAGCGCCGAACAGACGACACCCCCGCGTTCAGCACACTACAGCTCGGCGATGATCTCGGCCTTCTTGATCCAGCAAGCAAGACAGAGAAGTAGATGAGTTCTCCGACAGCGTGACGGCGCTCCGGTGATGGTGATGATCTACTCCTCCAGGGCTCCGCCCGAGCTCCACAGAAATCCGATCTAGAGGTGAAACTGTGTGGTATAGGCTAGAGTTGCACATGGCAAAGTGTGTCTCAAAAAGCCCTAAACCACCACTATATATAGGAGGGAGGGGGAGGGGCTAGCCTTGAGGGACAAGGCCCTCAACGTGCGCCGGCCGCCAGGAGGAGGAGGACTCCTCCTCCAATGTGGTTTGGGAAGGAGGAGTTCTCCTCTTCCTTTCCACCTCCCTCTTTACTTTTACTTTTACTTTTCTTTTGTTATTTTCTTTATGTGGCGCCATGGGCTCCTTGGGATAAATCCACCAGCCCACTAAGGACTTGTGGCGCCACCCTAGGGCCTTGGGCTCACTCCCGGGTGGGTGGGCCCCTCCCGGTGAACTCCCGGAACCCATTCATCACTCCCGGTACACTGCCGGAATTGCCCGAAACTTTCCGGTGACCAAATGAAACCATCCTATATATAAATCTTCGAACAACATTTGGTAACCACACATATAACTCAACTATACAAAAACATCATAGAACCTTAAATGTGCAGACCCTGCGGGTTCGAGAACTATGTAGATATGACCCGAGACACTCGTCGGTCAATATCCAATAGCGGGACCTAGATGCCCATATTGGATCCTACGTATTCCCTGAAGATCTTATCGGTTGAACCTCAGTGTCAAGGATTCATATAATGCCGTATGTCATTCCCTTTGTCCTTCGATATGTTACTTGCCCGAGATTTGATCATCGGTATCCGCATACCTATTTCAATCTCGTTACCGGCAAGTCTCTTTACTCGTTCCGTAATACAAGATCCCGTGACTTACACTTAGTCACATTGCTTGGAAGGCTTGTGTGTGATGTTGTATTATCGAGTGGGCCCCGAGATACCTCTCCGTCACACGGAGTGACAAATCCCGCTCTTGATCCATATTAACTCAACGGACACCTTCGGAGATACCTGTAGAACACCTTTATAGTCACCCAATTACGTTGCGATGTTTGATGCACACAAGGTATTCCTCCGGTGCCAATGAGTTATATGATCTTATGGTCATAGGAATAAATACTTGACACGCAGAAAACAATAGTGATAAAACGACATGATCAATATGCTACGTTCATAGTTTGGATCTAGTTCATCACATGATTCTCCTAATGGTGTGATCAAGTTATGAAGTGACAACACTTGCATATAGTCAGAACACCTTGACTATCATTGATCAACTAGCTAGCCAACTAGAGGCTTGCTAGGGACATTGTTTTGTCTATGTATCGACACACGTATCTATGTTTTCATTCAATACAATTATAGCATGGATAATAAATGATTATCTTTAAACAAGAAATATACCAATAACTATTTATCATTGCCTCTAGGGCATATTTCCAACAGTCTCCCACTTGCACTAGAGTCAATAATCTAACCCTCACATCGCCATGTGATTTACGTTGTAATAAATCTAACACCCATACAGTTCTGATGTTGATCATGTTTTGCCTGTGGAAGAGGTTTAGTCAGCGGGTCTGCTACATTCAGATCCGTGTGCACTTTGCAAATATTCACGTCCTCTCCTTCGACGTAGTCGCCGATGAGGTTGAAGCATCGTTTGATGTGTCTGTTCTTGTGAAACCTTGGTTCCTTTGCTAAGGCAATGGCACCAGTGTTGTCGCAGAACAGAGTTATTGGATTTTGTGCGCTCGGCACAACTCTAAGATCCGTCATGAACGGCTTCATCCAGACACCGTCCTTTGCTGCCTCCGAGGCAGCCATGTACTCCGCTTCACATGTAGAATCTGCTATGACGCTTTGCTTGGAACTGCACCAGCTTACCGCACCCCCATTAAGAATAAATACGTATCCGGTTTGCGACTTAGAGTCATCCGGATCGGTGTCAAAGCTTGCGTCGACGTAACCTTTTACGACAAGCTCTTCGTCACCTCCATAAACGAGAAACATTTCCTTAGTCCTTTTCAGGTACTTCAGAATATTCTTGACTGTCGTCCAGTGATCCACTCCTGGATTACTCTGAAGCCTGCCTGCCATACTTATGGCCAAGCTGACGTCTGGTCTAGTGCACAACATTGCATACATGATAGAACCTATGGCTGAAGCATAGGGTACGGAACTCATTTGTTCTCTATCTTCTGCAGTTGCTGGGCACTGAGTTTTAATCAATTTTATACCTTGTAACACTGGCAAGAACCCTTTCTTGGACCGATCCATTTTGCACTTCTTCAAAACTTCATCAAGGTATGTGCTTTGTGAATGTCCTATCAGGCATCTCGATCCATCCCTATAGATCTTAATGCCTAGAATGTAATCAGCTTCTCCTAGGTCCTTCATAGAGAAAATTTTATTCAAGTAATCCTTTACGCTCTCCAAAAACTCCACGTTGTGTCCAATCAGCAATATGTCATCCACATATAATATTAGAAACGCCACAGAGCTCCCACTCACTTTCTTGTAAATACAAGTTCTCCAACCACTGGTATAAACCCAAATGCTTTGATAACCTCATCAAAGCGCTTATTCCAACTCCGAGATGCTTGCACTAGTCCATAAATGGATCGCTGGAGCTTGCACACTTTGTTAGCATTCTTTGGATTGACAAAACCTTCTAGTTGCATCATATACAACTCTTCCTTAAGAAAACCGTTAAGGAACACCATTTTGACATCCATCTGCCAAATTTCATAATAAAAAAATGCAGCTATTTCTAACATGATTCGGATGGACTGAAGCATCGCTACCGGTGAGAACGTCTCATCATAGTCAACTCCTTGAACTTGTGAAAAACCCTTTGCCACAAGTCGAGCTTTATAAACGGTCACATTACCGTCTGCGTCCGTCTTCTTCTTAAAGATCCCTTTGTTCTGAATAGCCTTGCGGCCTTTAGGTAGTACTTCCAAAGACCACACTTTGTTCTCGTACATGGATCCTAACTCGGACTTCATGGCCTCCAACCATTTGTTGGAATCCGAGCCCACCATTGCTTCTTCATAATTCACGGGTTCATTGTTGTATAACAACATAATTGTTAAGACAGGATTACCGTACCGCTCAGGAGCAGTACGTGATCTTGTCAACCTGCGAGGTCCGATAGGAACTTGATCCGAAGTTTCATGATCATCATTATCAACTTCGTCCTCAACCGGCGTCGCAACAACAGGGGTTTCCCCTTGCCCTGCACCACCATCTAGAGGGATTAGAGGTTCAACAACCTCTTCAAGTTCTATCTTCGTCCCACTCAATTCTTTTGAGAGAAACTCCTTCCCAAGAAAAGCTCCGTTTTTAGCAACAAACACTTTGCCCTCGGATTTGAGATAGAAGGTGTACCCAACTGCCTCTTTTGGGTAACCTATGAAGACGCACTTTTCTGCTTTGGGTTCCAGCTTTTCAGGGTGAAGCTTTTTGACATGAGCATCACATCCCCAAACTTTAAGAAACGACAACTTTGGTCTTTTGCCATACCACAGTTCGTATGGTGTCGTCTCAACGGATTTTGATGGTGCCCTATTTAAAGTGAATGCAACTGTCTCTAATGCATAACCCCAAAACGATAACGGCAAATCGGTAAGAGACATCATAGATCGCACCATTTCTATCAAAGTACGATTAGTACGTTCGGACACACCATTTGGCTGTGGTGTTCCAGGCGGTGTCAACTGTGAAACTATTCCACATTGTCTTAAGTGAGCACCAAACTCGAAACTCAGATATTCACCCCCACGATCAGACCGTAGGAACTTGATCTTCTTGTTATGATGATTTGCAACTTCACTCTGAAATTGCTTGAAATTCTCAAACGTTTCAGACTTGTGCTTCATAAAGTAGACATAACCATATCTACTCAAATCGTAAGTGAAGGTGAGAAAATGACGATATCTGCCGCGCGCCTCCACACTCATCGGACCGCACACATCGGTACGTATGATTTCCAACAAGTCACTTGCACGCTCCATTGTTCTGGAGAATGGAGTCTTAGTCATCTTGCCCATGAGGCATGGTTCGCACGTGTCAAGTGATTCAAAGTCATGTGACTCCAAAAGTCCATCGGAATGGAGTTTCTTCATGCGCTTTACACCAATATGACCTCAGCGGCAGTGCCACAATGATATGTATATGCGTATATGCGTATCATTTTTAACTCTAATTCTTTTGGTCTCAATGATATGTATATACGTATCATCTCTATCAAGATTCAATACGAACAATCCTCTCATATTGGGTGCATGACCATAAAAGATATTACTCATAGAAATAGAACAACCATTATTCCCTGACATAAACGAGTAACTGTCTCGCAATAAACAAAATCCAGATATAATGTTCATGCTTAACGCAGGAACTAAATAACAATTATTTAAGTTCATAACTAATCCTGATGGTAACTGAAGTGAAACCGTGCCAACGGCGATTGCATCAACCTTGGAACCATTTCCCACGCGCATCGTCACTTCATCTTTCGCTAGCCTTCGTTTATTCCGTAGTTACTGTTTCGAGTTGCAAATATGAGCAACAGAACCGGTATCGAATACCCATGCACAAATACGAGAGGTGGTTAAGTACACATCAATAACATGTATATCGAATATACCTGATTTTTCCTTGGCCGCCTTCTTATGAGCCAAATACTTCAGGTAGTTGCGCTTCTAGTGACCCAGTCCCTTGCAATAATAACACTCTGTTTTAGGCTTAGGTCTAGCCTTGGGTTTCTTCGTCTGGCAACAGGCTTGGCGCTCTTCTTGGAATTACCCTTCTTGCCTTTGTTGTTTCTCTTGAAACTAGTGGTCTTATTCACTATCAACACTTGATGCTCTTTACGGAGTTTCGACTCTGCGACTTTCAGCATCGCGAATAACTCGCCGGGTGACTTGTTCATCCCTTGCATGTTATAGTTCAACAGAAAGGTCTTGTAGCTTGGTGGCAGTGATTGAAGAATTATGTCAATGATAGCCTCTTGCGGGAGTTTAATCCCCAGCTCAGTTGATGGTTGAGTACCCAGACATTTTGAGCACATGTTCACTGACAAACGAATTCTCCTCCATCTTGCAAGCATAGAATTTATCGGAGGTCTCATACCTCTTGATCCGGGCGTTCTTCTGAAAGATAAACTTCAACTCCTGGAACAATTCATATGCTCCATGACGCTCAAAGCAACGTTTGAAGTCCCGGCTCTAAGCCATACAAGACTGCACATTGAACTACTAAGTAGTCCTCCTTACGTGTTAACCTAGCGTTCTTAACATCTCGGTCAGCCGTAGCGGGTGGTTAATCTCCTAGAACAACATTAAGGACATAATCCTTCTTCCCAGCTTGTAGGAGCAACTTAAGATTACGAGCCCAGTCTACAAAGTTGCTTCCATCATCTTTCAATTTAGCTTTCTCTTGGAACGTATTAAAATTCAGGGTGACTGTTGATACGTCCATTTTGCATAAGGTTTTCATGTTGATATTTATCGCTTCTTGGGCTGTTATTTCACTTCATGGTACAATTCTTATGCCTTTTCTCTCTTATTTTGCAAGGTTTACATGAAGAGGGAGAATACCGGAAGCTGGAATTCTGGCCTGAAAGTGGAGCAAAGTTGAGATACCTATTCTGCGCAACTCCAAACGGCGTAAAAATCAAAGAGGATTTTTTTCCTGATTTATAAAAAATAATGGGCCGAAGAAGCTCTAGAGGGGCGCCAGGGGGTGGCCACAAGCCTGCATGGCGCGGCCACCCCCCAGGCTGCGCCATGGGGGCTTGTGGGCACACTGCTGGCCCACTTGCCCCCCTCCTCTGCTATATGAAGGGTTTCGTCCAGAAAAAAATCAAGGAGGAGATTTTTCGTGGTTTCGCTGCCACCATGAGGCGGAACTTGAGCAGAACTAATCTCGAGCTCCGGCAGGACGATCCTGCCGGGGAAACATCCCTCCCGGGGGGGGGGGAATCTTCTCCATCGTCATCACCAACACTCCTCTCATCGGAGGGGACTCGTCACCATCAACATCTTCATCAGCAACATCTCATCTCCAAACCCTGGTTCATCTCTTGTAACCAATCTCCGTCTCGCGACTCCGATTGGTACTTGTAAGGTTGCTAGTAGTGTTGATTACTCTTTTTAGTTGATGCTAGTTGGATTACTTGGTGGAAGAGTTTATGTTCAGATCCTTTATGCTACTCATTACCTCTCTCGTCATGAATATGATTATGCTTTGTGAGTAGTTACTTTTGTTCATGAGGACATGGGATAAGTCATGCTAATGGTAGTCATGTGAATTCGGTATTCGTTCGGTATTTCGATATGTTGTATGTTGTTTTCCCTCTAGTGGTGTTATGTGAACGTCGACTACATAACACGTCACCATTATTTGGGCCTAGAGGAAGGTATTGGGAAGTAGTAAGTAGATGATGGGTCGCTAGAGTGACAAAAGCTTAAACCCTAGTTTATGCGTTACTTCGTAAGGGGATGATTTGGATCCACTAGTTTAATGATATGGTGAGACTTTGTCTTAATTCTTCTTTAGTTGTTGCGGATGCTTGCGGGAGGGGTTAATCATAAGTGGGATGCTTGTCCAAGTAAGAGCAGTTCCCAAGTGCCGGTCCACCCACATATCAAACTATCAAAGTTACGAACACGAATCATATGAACATGATGAAAACTAGCATGACAGAAATTCCCGTGTGTCCTTGATACGTCCATTTTGCATCATGTTTTCATCTTGATATTTATCGCTTCTTTGGCTGTTATTTCACTTCACGGTACTATTCTTATGCCTTTTATCTCTTATTTTGCAAGGTTTACATGAAGAGGGAGAATACCGGCAACTCGAATTCTGGCTTGAAAGTGGAGCAAAGTTGAGATACCTATTCTGCGCAACTCCAAACGCCACGAAGATCAACGGAGATTTTTTTCCCAATTTATAAAAAATACTGGGCCGAAGAAGTGCCGGAGGGGCACCAGGGGGTGCCCACAAGCCTGCACGGCGCGGCCACCCCCCAGGTCGCGCCATGGGGGCTTGTGGGCAGCCCAGTGGCCCACTGGCCCCCCTCTTTTGCTATATTGAGGGTTTCGTCCAGGAAAAAATCAGAAGGGAGCTTTTTGGTGGTTTCGACGCCGCCACGAGGCGGAACTTGAGCAGAACCAATCTAGAGGTCCGGCAGGACGATGCTGCCGGGGAAACTTCCCTCCCGGAGGGGGAAATAATCGCCATTATCATCACCAACACTCCTCTCGTCGGAGGGGACTCGTCACCATCATCATCTTCATTAGCACCATCTCATCTCCAAACCGTAGTTCATCTCTTGTAACCAATCTCCGTCTCACGACTCCGATTGGAACTTGTAAGGTTGCTAGTAGTGTTGATTACTCTTTGTACTTGATGCTAGTTGGATTACTTGGTGGAAGAGTTTATGTTCAGATCCTTGATGTTACTCATTACACCTCTGATCATGATTATGATTATGCTTTATGAGTAGTTACTTTTGTTCCTGAGGACATGGGATAAGTCATGCTAATAATAGTCATGTGAATTTGGTATTCGTTCGGTATTTTGATATGTTGTATGTTGTAATTCCTCTAATGGTGTTATGTGAACATCGACTACATAAAACATCACCATTATTTGGGCCTAGAGTAAGGCACTGGGAAGTAGTAAGTAGATGATGGGTTGCTAGAGTGACAGAAGCTTAAATCCTAGTTTATGCGTTGCTTCATAAGGGGCTGATTTGGATCCACTAGTTTAATGCTATGGTTAGACTTTGACTTAATTCTTCTTTCGTAGTTGCGGATGCTTGCGAGAGGGTTGAATCATAAGTGTGATGCTTGTCCAAGCAAGGGTAGTACCCAAGCACCGGTCCACCCACATATCAAACTATCAAAGTAACGAACGCGAATCATATGAACATGATGAAACTAGCATGACAGAAATTCCCGTGTGTCCTCGGGAGCGTTTTTCCTCCTATAAGACTATGTTCAGGCTTGTCCCTTGCTACAAAAGGGATTGGGCCACTTTGCTGCACCGTTGCTACTTTTGTTACTTCTTGCTCGCTACGAATCATCTCACCACACAATCACTTGTTACCGACAATTTCAGTCCTTGCAGATATTTCCTTGCTGAAAACCACTTGTCAGATCCTTCTGCTCCTCGTTGGGTTCGACACTCTTACTTATCGAAAGGACTACGATTGATCCCCTATACTTGTGGGTCATCAAGACTCTTTTCTAGCGCCGTTGCTGGGGAGTGAAGAGCCTTTGGTAACTGGAACTTGGTAAGGAAACATTCATATAGTGTGCTGAAATTTGTTGTCACTTGTCACTATGGATACTAATCCTTTGAGGGGCTTGTTCGGGGTATCTTCACGTCGAACGGAAGCACAAAGAGTTGCTCCTCAAGTTGCTGCACCTACTGAAAATATTTGTTTTGAATTTCCTTCGGGTATGCTTGAGAAACTGCTAGCTAATCCTTTTACAGGAGATGGAACATCACATCCACTATTGAAATTCAGAAATTTGCCGTCTGCCATGGCAGACGGCAAAGGGGGCAACCACGGACGGCAAAGGCTTTTCCGTCGGTCAGCAGACGACAAACTAGATGGTAAAAAAATCCGGTGAAGAGGTTCTTTGCCGTCTGCTTTTGTAAAGCGGACGGCAAAGAATCTTTGCCATGAGGGGGCAGACGACAAATTAACTGGGATGGCATATACTGCAACGTCCCCGTTAAGTGTTAACGGGAGGCGTCTGCTCTTTGCCGTCTGCCGTGCCCCCCCTTTGCCATGTGGGGGCAGACGACAAAGAGGGCAAACAGAGGGGGCAGGTTCCCCCTTTGCCGTGTGCCCACCCCCCCTTTGCCATGTGGGGGCAGACGGCAAAGAGGGCAAACAGAGGGGGCAGATTCCCCCCTTTGCCGTGTGCCCACCCCCCCTTTGCCATGTGGGGGCAGACGGCAAAGAGGGCAAACAGAGGGGGCAGATTCCCCCCTTTGCCGTGTGCCCACCCCCCTTTGCCATGCGGGGGCAGACGGCAAAGAGGGGAACCTGCCCCATTTTAATTTATTTTTTATTATATCCATCATTTTTAACAATAATCAGGATATATATATATATATATATATATATATATATATATATATATATATATTTGACATAAATAAATTTCTTTCCTTACTCGTAACGATATTAAAATAACTCTCATCCATAGTGCATACATATTATGCAAGTTGCATCCGTACCAAACCATATATTACACTAGTTTCATCCACATGCATACAAAGTTTCATATATATCCATATACTACAATAGTTTCAATACAAGCCATGGTACAGGAAATCACTTCAAGCATTCCATCAATATAATCCAAGCTTCCCGTGAAGTGAAGGTAATCTGCAAAATGACAAATAAGAAAGTTAGAAGAATAATACTATATTAAGAAGTGTATATATAGGTTATTTCGGAGAGAAATTAGCTAAGTATAGACCATTTAGAAGCTAACTAAGCTAATTATGTCATTTAGGTGGAACCCTAGCTAACTATAGGTCGTTTCGGAGCTAACTTGGGTAAAATAGTTCATTCCGGAGCAAACTACGCTTATTAAGCCATTTTGGATCAAGCTAGGCTAATAATAGGCCATTTAATACCTAAGTTAGGGGGAATAGGTCATCTTGCAGCTACGTAAGCCTTATTATGTCATTTAGGAGAGAACTTAGCTAATTGTAGGTCATTTTTTATTAAATAGGTCATTTTGGAGCTAACTAAGCTAATTATGTCATTTTGTAGGAAAATTAGCCAATTTAGCCTTTCTTGGATGAGTGTAAGCTACGTAGAAGAAGAAAAAGAGAAGAAGAAGTAAAAGAAGGAGGAGGAGGAGGAGAAGGAGAAGGAAGAGGAGAAGAAGAAGAAAAGAAGAAGGAGAAGGAAAAGGAGGAAAAAGAAGGAGAAGGAGCTCCTCCTTCTCCTTCTTCTCCTCCTTCTTCTCCTCCTTCTTCTCCTTCTCTTTATCCTCCTCCTTCTCCTTCTTCTTCTTCTCTTCTTCTTCTTCTTATTCCTTCCTTTCATTTTTCCTCTTTCTTCTCCTCTTGCCCCCTTCTTCGGGCTAAATTGGCTAAGAATGCCTTTTTGGAGCTAATTATGTCATTTTGAGGATAATTAGCTAAGTATAGGTCATGTTTTATTAAATAGACCATTTAGGAGCTAACTAAGCTAATTATGTCGTCTAGGTGGCACCCTAGCTAACTATACGTCGTTTTGGAGCTAACTTGGGTAAAATAGGTCATTCCGGAGCAAACTATGTTTATTAAGCCATTTTGGATATAGCTAGGCTAATTATATGCCATTTAATACCTAAGTTAGGGGGAATATGTCATCTTGCAGCTACGTAAGCCTTATTAAGTCATTTAGGAGAGAACTTAGCTAACTATAGGTCATTTTTTATTAAATAGGTCATTTTGGAGCTAACTAGGCTAATTATGTCATTTCGTAGGATAATTAGCCAATTTAGCCTTTCTTGGATGAGTCTAAGCTACGTAGAAGAAGAGAAAGAGAAGAATAGGTAAAATAAGGTGGAGGAGGAGGAGGAGGAGGAGAAGGAGAAGGAAGAGGAGAAGAAGAAGAAAAGAAGAAGGAGAAGGAAAAGGAGGAAGAAGAAGGAGAAGGAGGAGCTCCTTCTCCTTCTTCTCCTCGTTCTTATCCTTCTCCTTCTCCTTATTCTTCTTCTCTTCTTCTTCTTCTTCCTTCCTTTCATTTTTCCTCTTTCTTCTCCTCTTGTCCCCTTCTTCGGGCTAAATTGGCTAAGAATGCCTTTTTGGACCTAATTATGTCATTTCGAGGATAATTAGCTAAGTATAGGTCATGTTTTATTAAATAGACCATTTAGGAGCTAACTAAGCTAATTATGTCATCTAGGTGGAACCCTAGCTAACTATAGGTCGTTTCGGAGCTAACTTGGGTAAAATAGGTCATTCCGGAGCAAACTATGCATATTAAGCCATTTTGGATCTAGCTAGGCTAATTATAGGCCATTTAATACCTAAGTTAGGGGGAATAGGCCATCTTGCAGCTAAGTAAGCCTTATTATGTCATTTAGGAGAGAACTTAGCTAACTCTAGGTCATTTTTTTATTAAATAGGTCATTTGGGAGCTAACTAAGCTAATTATGTCATTTCGTAGGATAATTAGCCAATTTAGCCTTTCTTGGATGAGTCTAAGCTACTTAGAAGAAGAGAAAGAGAAGAAGAAGTAAGACAAGGAGGATGAGGAGGAGGAGGAGAAGGAGAAGGAAGAGGAGAAGAAGAAGAAAAGAAGGAGAAGGAGAAGGAGGAAGAAGGAGGAAGAATAAGGAGAAGGAGGAGCTCCTTCTCCTTCTTCTCCTCCTTCTCCTTCTCCTTCTTCTTCTTCTCTTCTTCTTCTTCTTCCTTCCTTTCATTTTACCTCTTTCTTCTCCTCTTGTCCCCTTCTTCGGGCTAAATTGGTTAAGAATGCCTTTTTGGAGCTAATTATGTCATTTCGAGGATTGTTAGCTAAGTATAGGTCATGTTTTATTAAATAGACTATTTAGGACCTAACTAAGCTAATTATGTCATCTAGGTGGAACCTTAGCTAACTATACGTTGTTTCGGAGCTAACTTGGGTAAAATAGGTCATTCCGGAGCAAACTATGCTTATTAAGCCATTTTGGATCTAGCTAGGCTAATTATAGGCCATTTAATACCTAAGTTAGGGGGAATAGGTCATCTTGCAGCTACGTAAGCCTTATTATGTCATTTAGGAGAGAAATTAGCTAACTGTAGGTCATTTTTTATTAAATAGGTCATCTTGGAGCTAACTAAGCTAATTATGTCTTTTCGTAGGATAATTAGCCAATTGAGCCTTTCTTGGATGAGTCTAAGCTATGTAGAAGAAGAGAAAGAGAAGAAGAAGTAAAAGAAGGAGGAGGAGGAGGAGAAGGAGAAGGAAGAGGAGAAGAAGAAGAAAAGAAGAAGGAGAAGGAAAAGGAGGAAGAAGAAGGAGAAGGAGGAGCTCCTTCTCCTTCTTCTCCTCCTTATTCTCCTTCTCTTTATCCTCCTCCTTCTCCTTCTTCTTCTTCTCTTCTTATTCATCTTCTTCTTATTCCTTCCTTTCATTTTTCCTCTTTCTGCTCCTCTTGCCCCCTTCTTCGGGCTAAATTGGCTAAGAATGCCTTTTTGGAGCTAATTATGTCATTTTGAGGATAATTAGCTAAGTATAGGTCATGTTTTATTAAATAGACTATTTAGGAGCTAACTAAGCTAATTATGTCATCTAGGTGGAACCCTAGCTAACTATAGGTCGTCTCAGAGCTAACTTGGGTAAAATAGGTCATTCCGGAGCAAACTATGCTTATTAAGCCATTTTGGATCTAGCTAGGCTAATTATAGGCCATTTAATACCTAAGTTAGGGGGAATAGGTCATCTTGCAGCTACGTAAGCCTTATTATGTCATTTAGGAGAGAATTTAGCTAACTGTAGGTCATTTTTTATTAAATAGGTCATTTTGGAGCTAACAAAGCTAATTATGTTATTTCGTAGGATAATTAGCCAATTTAGCCTTTATTGGATGAGTCTAAGCTACGTAGAAGAAGAGAAAGAGAAGAAGAAGTAAAAGAAGGAGGAGGAGGAGGAGAAGGAGAAGGAAGAGGAGAAGAAGAAGAAAAGAAGAAGGAGAAGGAAAAGGAGGAAGAAGAAGGAGAAGGAGGATCTCCTTCTCCTTCTTCTCCTCCTTCTTCTCCTTCTCCTTATCCTCCCTTTCTCCTTCTTCTTCTTCTCTTCATCTTCTTCTTCTTCTTCCTTCCTTTCATTTTTCCTCTTTCTTCTCCTCTTGCCCCCTTCTCCGGGCTAAATTGGCTAAGAATGCCTTTTTGGAGCTAATTATGTCATTTTGAGGATAATTAGCTAAGTATAGGTCATGTTTTATTAAATAGACCATTTAGGAGCTAACTAAGCTAATTATGTCATCTAGGTGGCACCCTAGCTAACTATACGTCGTTTCGGAGCTAACTTGGGTAAAATAGGTCATTCCGGAGCAAACTATGCTTATTAAGCCATTTTGGATATAGCTAGGCTAATTATATGCCATTTAATACCTAAGTTAGGGGGAATAGGTCATCTTGCAGCTACGTAAGCCTTATTATGTCATTTAGGAGAGAACTTAGCTAACTGTAGGTCATTTTTAATTAAATAGGTCATTTTGGAGCTAACTAAGCTAATTATGTCATTTCGTAGGATAATTAGCCAATTTAGCCTTTCTTGGATGAGTCTAAGCTACGTAGAAGAAGAGAAAGAGAAGAAGAAGTAAAAGAAGGAGGAGGAGGAGGAGGAGGAGAAGGAGAAGGAAGAGGAGAAGAAGAAGAAAAGAAGAAGGAGAAGGAGAAGGAGGAAGAAGGAGGAAGAATAAGGAGAAGGAGGAGCTCCTTCTCCTTATTCTCCTCCTTCTTCTATTTCTCCTTCTCCTCCTCCTTCTCCTTCTTCTTCTTCTCTTCTTCTTCTTCTTCCTTCCTTTCATTTTTCCTCTTTCTTCTCCTCTTGTCCCCTTCTTCGGGCTAAATTGGCTAAGAATGCCTTTTTGGAGCTAATTATGTCATTTCAAGGATAATTAGCTAAGTATAGGTCATGTTTTATTAAATAAACCATTTAGGAGCTAACTAAGCTAATTATGTCATCTAGGTGGAACCCTAGCTAACTATAGGTCGTTTCGGAGCTAACTTGGGTAAAATAGGTCATTCCGGAGCAAACTATGCTTATTAAGCCATTTTGGATCTAGCTAGGCTAATTATAGGCCATTTATACCTAAGTTAGGGGGAATAGGTCATCTTGCAACCACGTAAGCCTTATTATGTCATTTATGAGAGAACTTAGCTAACTGTAGGTTATTTTTTTATTAAATAGGTCATTTTGGAGCTAACTAAGGTAATTATGCCATTTCGAAGGATAATTAGCCAATATCGCCTTTCTTGGATGAGTCTAAGCTACGTAGAAGAAGAGAAAGAGAAGAAGAAGTAAAAGAAGGAGGAGGTGGAGGAGAAGGAGAAGGAAGAGGAGAAGAAGAAGAAAATAAGAAGGAGAAGGAAAAGGAGGAAGAAGAAGGAGAAGGAGGATCTCCTTCTCCTTCTTGTCCTCCTTCTTCTCCTTCTCCTTATCCTCCCTTTCTCCTTCTTCTTCTTCTCTTCATCTTCTTCTTCTTCTTCCTTCCTTTCATTTTTCCTCTTTCTTCTCCTCTTGCCCCCTTCTTCGGGCTAAATTGGCTAAGAATGCCTTTTTGGAGCTAATTATGTCATTTTGAGGATAATTAGCTAAGTATAGGTCATGTTTTATTAAATAGACCATTTAGGAGCTAACTAAGCTAATTATGTCATCTAGGTGGCACCCTAGCTAACTATACGTCGTTTCGGAGCTAACTTGGGTAAAATAGGTCATTCCGGAGCAAACTATGCTTATTAAGCCATTTCGGATATAGCTAGGCTAATTATACGCCATTTAATACCTAAGTTAGGGGGAATAGGTCATCTTGCAGCTACGTAAGCCTTATTATGTCATTTAGGAGAGAACTTAGCTAACTGTAGGTCATTTTTTATTAAATAGGTCATTTTGGAGCTAACTAAGCTAATTATGTCATTTCGTAGGATAATTAGCCAATTTAGCCTTTCTTGGATGAGTCTAAGATACTTAGAAGAAGAGAAAGAGAAGAAGAAGTAAAAGAAGGAGGAGGAGGAGGAGGAGGAGGAGAAGGAGAAGGAAGAGGAGAAGAAGAAGAAAAGAAGAAGGAGAAGGAGAAGGAGGAAGAAGGAGGAAGAATAAGGAGAAGGAGGAGCTCCTTATCCTTATTCTCCTCCTTCTTCTATTTCTCCTTCTCCTCCTCCTTCTCCTTCTTGTTCTTCTCTTCTTCTTCTTCTTCTTCCTTCCTTTCATTTTTCCTCTTTCTTCTCCTCTTGTCCCCTTCTTCGGGCTAAATTGGCTAAGAATGCCTTTTTGGAGCTAATTATGTCATTTCGAGGATAATTAGCTAAGTATAGGTCATGTTTTATTAAATAAACCATTTAGGAGCTAACTAAGCTAATTATGTCATCTAGGTGGAACCCTAGCTAACTATAGGACGTTTCGGAGCTAACTTGGGTAAAATAGGTCATTCCGGAGCAAACTATGCTTATTAAGCCATTTTGGATCTAGCTAGGCTAATTATAGGCCATTTATACCTAAGTTAGGGGGAATAGGTCATCTTGCCGCTACGTAAGCCTTATTATGTCATTTAGGAGAGAACTTAGCTAACTGTAGGTCATTTTTTTTTATTAAATAGGTCATTTTGGAGCTAACTAAGGTAATTATTTCATTTCGTAGGATAATTAGCCAATTTAGCCTTTCTTGGATGAGTCTAAGCTACTTAGAAGAAGACAAAGAGAAGAAGAAGTAAAACAAGGAGGAGGAGGCGGAGGAGGAGGACAAGGAGAAGGAAGAGGAGAAGAAGAAGAAAAGAAGGAGAAGGAGAAGGAGGAAGAAGGAGGAAGAATAAGGAGAAGGAGGAGCTCCTTCTCCTTCTTCTCCTCCTTCTTCTCCTTCTCCTTCTCCTTATCCTCCTCCTTCTCCTTCTTCTTCTTCTCTTCTTCTTCTTCTTCCTTCCTTTCATTTTTCCTCTTTCTCCTCCTCTTGTCCCCTTCTTCGGGCTAAATTGGCTAAGAATGCCTTTTTGGAGCTAATTATGTCATTTCGAGGATAATTAGCTAAGTATAGGTCATGTTTTATTAAATAGACTATTTAGGAGCTAACTAAGCTAATTATGTCATCTAGGTGGAACCGTAGCTAACTATAGGTCATTTTGGAGCTAACTTGGGTAAAATAGTTCATTCCAGATCAAACTATGCTTATTAAGCCATTTTGGATCTAGCTAGGCTAATTATAGGCCATTTCATACCTAAGTTAAGGGGAATAGGTCATCTTGCAGCTACGTAAGGCTTATTATGTCATTTAGGAGAGAAATTAGCTAACTGTAGGTCATTTTTTATTAAATAGGTCATTTTGGAGCTAACTAAGCTAATTATGTCATTTCGTAGGATAATTAGCCAATTTAGCCTTTCTTGGATGAGTCTAAGTTACTTAGAAGAAGAGAAAGAGAAGAAGAAGTAAAACAAGGAGGAGGAGGAGGAGGAGGAGAAGGAGAAGGAAGAGGAGAAGAAGAAGAAAAGAAGAAGGAGAAGGAGAAGGAGGAAGAAGGAGGAAGAATAAGGAGAAGGAGGTGCTCCTTCTCCTTCTTCTCCTCCTTCTTCTCCTTCTCCTTATCCTCCTCCTTCTCCTTCTTCTTCTTCTCTTCTTCTTCTTCTTCCTTCCTTTCATTTTTCCTCTTTCTTCTCCTCTTGTCTCCTTCTTCGGGCTAAATTGGCTAAGAATGCCTTTCTGGACCTAATTATGTCATTTCGAGGATAATTAGCTAAGTATTGGTCATGTTTCATTAAATAGACCATTTAGGAGCTAACTAACCTAATTATGTCATCTAGGTGGAACCCTAGCTAACTATAGGTCGTTTCGGAGCTAACTTGGGTAAAATAGTTCATTCCAGAGCAAACTATGCTTATTAAGCCATTTTGGATCTAGCTAGGCTAATTATAGGCCATTTAATACCTAAGTTAGGGGGAATAGGTCATCTTGCAGCTACGTAAGCCTTATTATGTCATTTAGGAGAGAACTTAGCTAACTGTAGGTCATTTTTTTTATTAAATAGGTCATTTTGGAGCTAAGTAAGGTAATTATTTCATTTCGTAGGATAATTAGCCAATTTAGCCTTTCTTGGATGAGTCTAAGCTACTTAGAAGAAGAGAAAGAGAAGAAGAAGTAAAACAAGGAGGAGGAGGCGGAGGAGGAGGACAAGGAGAAGGAAGAGGAGAAGAAGAAGAAAAGAAGGAGAAGGAGAAGGAGGAAGAAGGAGGAAGAATAAGGAGAAGGAGGAGCTCCTTCTCCTTGTTCTCCTCCTTCTTCTCCTTCTCCTTCTCCTTATCCTCCTCCTTCTCCTTCTTCTTCTTCTCTTCTTATTCTTCTTCCTTCCTTTCATTTTTCCTCTTTCTCCTCCTCTTGTCCCCTTCTTCGGGCTAAATTGGCTAAGAATGCCTTTTTGGAGCTAATTATGTCATTTCGAGGATAATTAGCTAAGTATAGGTCATGTTTTATTAAATAGACTATTTAGGAGCTAACTAAGCTAATTATGTCATCTAGGTGGAACCGTAGCTAACTATAGGTCATTTTGGAGCAAACTTGGGTAAAATAGTTCATTCCAGATCAAACTATGCTTCATAAGCCATTTTGGATCTAGCTAGGCTAATTATAGGCCATTTAATACCTAAGTTAAGGGGAATAGGTCATCTTGCAGCTACGTAAGGCTTATTATGTCATTTAGGAGAGAAATTAGCTAACTGTAGGTCATTTTTTATTAAATAGGTCATTTTGGAGCTAACTAAGCTAATTATGTCATTTCGTAGGATAATTAGCCAATTTAGCCTTTCTTGTATGAGTCTAAGTTACTTAGAAGAAGAGAAAGAGAAGAAGAAGTAAAACAAGGAGGAGGAGGAGGAGGAGGAGAAGGAGAAGGAAGAGGAGAAGAAGAAGAAAAGAAGAAGGAGAAGGAGAAGGAGGAAGAAGGAGGAAGAATAAGGAGAAGGAGGTGCTCCTTCTCCTTCTTCTCCTCCTTCTTCTCCTTCTCCTTATCCTCCTCCTTCTCCTTCTTCTTCTTCTCTTCTTCTTCTTCTTCCTTCCTTTCATTTTTCCTCTTTCTTCTCCTCTTGTCTCCTTCTTCGGGCTAAATTGGCTAAGAATGCCTTTTTGGACCTAATTATGTCATTTCGAGGATAATTAGCTAAGTATTGGTCATGTTTCATTAAATAGACCATTTAGGAGCTAACTAACCTAATTATGTCATCTAGGTGGAACCCTAGCTAACTATAGGTCGTTTCGGAGCTAACTTGGGTAAAATAGTTCATTCCAGAGCAAACTATGCTTATTAAGCCATTTTGGATCTAGCTAGGCTAATTATAGGCCATTTAATACCTAAGTTAGGGGGAATAGGTCATCTTGCAGCTACGTAAGCCTTATTATGTCATTTAGGTGAGAAATTAGCTAACTGTAGGTAATTTTTTATTAAATAGGTCATTTTCGAGCTAAGTAAGCTAATTATGTCATTTCGTAGGATAATTAGCCAATTTATTCTTTCTTGGATGAGTCTAAGCTACGTAGAAGAAGAGAAAGAGAATAAGAAGTAAAAGAAGGAGGAGGAGGAGGAGGAGGAGGAGGAGGAGGAGAAGGAGAAGGATGAGGAGAAGAAGAAGAAAAGAAGAAGGAGAAGGAGAAGGAGGAAGAAGGAGGAAGAAGAAGGAGAAGGAGGAGCTCCTTCTCCTTCTTCTCCTTCTTATCCTCCTCCCTCTACTTCGTCTTCTTCTCCTCTTCTTCTTCTTCCTTCCTTCCATTTTTCCTCTTTCTTCTCCTCTTGTCCCCTTCTTCGGGCTAAATTGGCTTAGAATGCCTTTTTGGAGCTAATTGAGTCATTTCGAGGATAATTAGCTAAGTATAGGTCATGTTTTATTAAATAGACCATTTAGGAGCTAACTAAGCTAATTATGTCATCTGGGTGGAACCCTAGCTAACTATAGGTTGTTTCGGAGCTAACTTGGGTAAAATAGGTCATTCCGGAGCAAACTATGCTTATTAAGCCATTTTGGATCTAGCTAGGCTAATTATAGGCCATTTAATACCTAAGTTAGGGGGAATAGGTCATCTTGCAGCTACGTAAGCCTTAGTATGTCATTTAGGAGAGAAACTAGCTAACTGTAGGTCATTTTTTATTAAATAGGTCATTTTGGACCTAACTAAACTAAATATTTCATTTCGTAGGATAATTAGCCAATTTAGCCTTTCTTGGATGAGTCTAAGCTACATAGAAGAAGAGAAAGAGAAGAAGAAGTAAAAGAAGGAGGAGGAGGAGGAGGAGGAGAAGGAGAAGGATGAGGAGAAGAGGAAGTAAAGAAGAAGGAGAAGGAGAAGGAGGAAGAAGGAGGAAGAAGAAGGAGAAGGAGGAGATCCTTCTCCTTCTTCTCTTCCTTCTTCTCCTTCTTCTTATCCTCCTCCCTCTCCTTCTTCTTCTCCTCCTCTTCTTCTTCTTCCTTCCTTTCATTTTTCCTCTTTCTTCTCCTCTTGTCCCCTTCTTCGGGCTAAATTGGCTTAGAATGCCTTTTTGGAGCTAATTATGTCATTTCGAGGATAATTAGCTAAGTATAGGTCATGTTTTATTCAATAGACCAATTAGGAGCTAACTAAGCTAATTGTGCCATCTAGGTGGAACCCTAGCTAACTATACATCGTTTGGGAGCTAACTTGGGTAAAATAGGTCATTCCGGAGCAAACTATGCTTATTAAGCCATTTTGGATCTAGCTAGGCTAATTATAGGCCATTTAATACCTAAGTTAGGGGGAATAGGTCATCTTGCAGCTACGTAAGCCTTATTATACCGTTTAGGAGAGAACTTAGCTAACTATAGGTCATTTTTTATTAAATAGGTCATTTTGGAGCTAACTAAGGGAATTATTTCATTTCGTAGGATAATTAGCCAATTTAGCCTTTCTTGGAGCTAACTAAGCTAATTATGTCATTTAGATGGAAGTCTAGGTATTTTTTATTAAAACACTAGAAATAACATACCATTATCGTCATCAAAGTGGTGAAGCACGGTGGCTCTGGCTTGTTTCACCTGGAGAAGGCTGCGCTGGAGAAGGCTCGACTGTAGAAGGGTCGTGCAATGCGTTTCGGGAGATATTCTGCACCAAACATTGTTTGCAATGTGTAGTTAGCATGAGGACACTCTTAAGATCACTGCACTGAAATGAAACTCACCGTCCCCGCCACGTTAATGACTGGCATCGGCGGAGGGACTTGGCTGTTCTTCTCGCACATAGACTGTACATTTGGTTTCGACAAGTCAAACTTTTAATTTATTAATGAAATGGATATTCAAATGCAAGATTTGAAATAATATGAAGAAGAAACTTACCACGAAGAGCTCGTATATGGCCCTGTTAGACGCATCATTCCGTGCCCTCTCCGCCTCCACCAATGCAGTCGTCCTCTCCTCCAGCTCCCTAATTTCCTAATCCTTCTCTGCCATAGCCGCCTGCATTGCCTCTCTCTCTTTCTGAATAGCAGCCTGCAACACAACTCATTGTTAGCAATGTAATCATATTGGTTCCAACGCACAACATAATGCGGAAAGATAGTTGAGTCCATTAAACTAACCTCGATGGCGAGCTCGACTGGTCGTGGACGACGTGTTATCTCCAGACAAGAGCTTATTTGGCATGCCTTTATCTTCCGGAGAGTGCTAGGACAATGTATAAGGCCGTATCCAATGACGATCGAGCCATGGGGCTCCCGTTGCCAGCTATCATCACCAGCTCTGGATCAATAGGCCCCTCGCTCGGGTTAAACTCCTCCCCTTTCCTCGCCTTCCCGTGATCTCTGTACTTCACGAGCTTGTGGTGGGAGGAGATGTGGGTGAAGTTTTCTGGATGCTCGAGGTCAGAGTTAGAGAATGCCTTGACCTTCTTGTACGAGGCATTATGGGCCATCGCATATAGGTCGTACATCTGTGGCGCCTCCGTCTTATTGTGACGCGCCTAAAAGAGAGAGAGAGAGGAAAATTGTATTAGTAAAGGGCTCAAGATAGCATTAAGAATGAATTGCATGAGGCATGAAGCAAACCACATACCCAGTTCTCGCCAAATTGGATTAAGTTGACGCTCCCTTGATGGTGTGGCACGCCAACCATTTTGCCACGCCTTTCCTTGGCGTTGTTGTGGCTGGCCTCCCACATTTCGGAGCACCACTAATCCACCAAGGCCTCCCAACAATCCATCTTATCCACACACCATCTCGGGGGCACCTAAGTTAATAAAGAGAAATTTGAGCGCGTAAGAACCAAATCAAGGAAACTAACTACAAAGCCTTAATAATATGTAATTACCTTCATGTAATGCTCCTTCTCCATCTTAGCATCACGGCACTTCGCCTTGTCAAGCCTAATACGCCGCGTGGCATAGTAGTCTCGAACAGCCTGCACCCGAGCCTCGTGCCGAAAGTTTTGAAGTAGGCGCGACATTCGGGTTCGATAACCTTTGCCGCGTCCTCCTCGTATCCCTCCTCACACGTGTAGTAGGTCTGCAAACGAGACAACACCGATTAGTACAATAAATAGCTATGGTTGATTTATAATTGTGTGAAGGAGAAATTACCTAGAACTTTCGGATAACCATGTCCGCCCTCGTGTCGCACAAAACACCGTCGATCTCCACCTCCGGCGGGGCCGGGGCACCCAAGTAGTGCTCCCAGGTCATTCCTACCTCTCGCTCCCAACCGGGCAACGTAACAAACCCTAGGAAGTTTTTACGGCAAAGAACACCAAGGACGATGTTGGGCTTGCGGACACCCTTGGCAACAATCCAACCCCTACAGTATGACAAATTAAAGCCAAAACATTAGATATTTGAGAAAACGCGAAGGCAAAAGGTTAAATAAGAGTAAATTAACTTACTTGTCCCCATTTGACCTAATCGACCACCTCTACTCGGGTGTTGCTGGCACGAGCGGGAGCCCCGAACTACCACGCTGGTAGACGGTAGCCCCCTCACCCAGCTCCTGGTCGCTACCAGCATGGCCACTTGGCTCAGCCGAGGTATCCCACTGGGTCTCTTGGGACGTACCCTCATCCCTGCTTTGCTCCGGAGTCGCCTGGAAGGAAGCCTCTGGGACACGAGTCTCGTGGGTCGAAGGCTTGTCGACCTGAGGCTCGTCGACCCGAGGCTCATTAACTGGAGACCGTGTAGCCTCCACCTCAGACGAATCCACCCTAGAAGTCCTGTGCTCAGGCGAATCAGCTTGGGGTGGTGGCGGAGACCGAGTAGCCGCCACCTCAGAAGGCGTGGCAGCCACCGCCCTACCTCTCCCACGCCCACGTGTACCTTGAGTACAACATAAATACCAACATGAGTAATAAAATGTATATAAATACCAATATGCATACAACATGAGTACAACATAAATACCAACATGAATACAACCTGTACCTTTAGTGCCTCTCGGCTTCGCGGGGGGTCGACCTCCTCTCACGGGGGGCGCTCCTTGCATAGGAGAGAGCAACAATCTCCGAAGAGGCGAGGCAGGAATGGAAGTACCCATCCCATCACCTGCCGACCAAGAAGGAGCCGCGGAGTGCTTTCGACCCTTTCCCACCATCTTTCAACACCTGTCATGACAAAGAGTAAATGAAATTAGTACAACATAAATACCAACAGGACTAATAAAATGTATATAATTTAAGTGTATCATTGTCATAAATACCAACATGACTAATAAAAATTGAATACCTAACATGAACTCAAAATTTATATATAGTATAATAGTTGAATACCTGACATGAACTAATACCAATTGTGCTCGTCTATATATGCTTCGTGGTCAATAAATGCATCATGATCATCACTATCATCAATAAATGCATCATCATCATCACTATCATCAATAAATGCATCATCATCATCACTATCATGAAGAACATGTGGAAGGCCACCATTATGTAATCGATCAAGAAGTGACAGGTCATCCGCAGCAGTAACCTCTTCTTCTTCCAGCTCTTCCTGTTCGGGCTTAGGGGTTAAGATGGATTCACTATCACTGTCTACTTCAATGTTCTGGGGTGAAGTAGACCGGTTCTTGAAACGTTTCTTGGACATACATGTTTCTTGGAAGAATTCTCCTTCATATGTGTCTGGGTTAATGTGAGTTTCGTAATCCTCTTCATTGAGGGTAGGTGGTCTAAAATGTGGTGGCACTTCATAAACGACATCCCAACCTTTGAGATTTGGATCAGTTTGGCAGGCCCACGGTAGATAGAAAACTTGTGTCGCCTGTTGAGCAGTAATATAGACATCGGGAACATCTAAGTGGGTGTTTTGGTTGATTTCGACTAGTCCTATATGTTCATGAGTCCTTCTAGTCTCCCTCGGTTCAAACCCATAACATTTGAAGACTACGACGGTCGGTGGGTTTTCGCCATAGAATAGAAGTTCATAAATTGCTTCAACTCTTCCATAATACTCGGTGTCTCCTTCGCCGATAGCAGAGACAGAACAATTTGTAGACTTTAGGTCAGGCATAGATAGCTCTTTGCCAATGGTACGAAAGTGATACCAGTTGATGTTCTATTCGTCAAATGAACGGACCTTATAGTCAAAACCATTAGCGACTTGTCTCAACTCGGTGTCCTTAGACTCTGCATCAGCCTACAAGTTTAATACGAAAGAATGGATGCATTAGCCGCACATTAGACCAAGAAATCAAATGGACCCTTAATGGTAATTAATTGCCCTTTGTTTGAACCAAGAGATGAAACCGGGACAGTCGCCTCCATGCTTTGCGAGAAGCTCATACTCTTCGAGGAATCCTTTTCGATGACCGCTCCATCTGAGAATTCGGCGACGTACCGACTATATCAAATATCCGGGAATAAGAGTAGTTCAAAGCAATTAGAAGTTGCGGAACAATAAATTACCGATAACTTACTCGATGTACGACCGCACTTCTGTTAGGTTGGTGAAGATATACAATGAAATGGTCCGCCATTCTTTGACATCCAACGATTTCCCTTTTGAAGCACCGGATGGTGCGAGCTTACCTTTGAATAGGCTGAGGTTGAATCGAACTTTTTTTCGATCGCCATCATTGTACCGAGGCTTTGGGTTATGCAAATGATGATTTTTGGCTTCGTAGTGTGCTGTCACGAAGTTTGCCGCCTCCTCAGTAATGAATGCCTCGGCCATCGATGCTTCAATTCTAAGTTTATTTTTACACTTAGCTTGAAGCGTCTTCTGCATCCTCTCAGTTGAGTAGCACGATCGATTTTGAACGGGCACCCCCATTCTTGCCTCGGTCGGGAGATGCAAAATAAAATGTTGCATTGGATTAAAGAAGCCCCGTGGAAAGATCTTTTCTAATTTGTAGATCAACACCGGCGCCAACTCTTCCATTTCATCTAGCACGCCAGGCGATAGTTCTTTCGCACAAAGAGAACGAAAGAAATAGCTCAGCTCTGCTAGTACTAGCCATTCATCCTCAGGGATAAAGCCACGCAACATCACCAGCATTACCCGCTCAATCCATATGTGCCAATCATGACTCTTGAGCCCAAATATTTTCAATTTCTCAAGACTCGCTCCCCTCTTTAGATTCGCAGCATAACCATCGGGGAACATCAACCGCATTTTCACCCACAATAGCATTTCCCTCATAGCTGGCCTTTCAAGATTGAACCATGCCTTTGGCTTCGCTATGCTTTGCTTTCCTTTCCGTTGTCGCAAGTTTTGCAATGGTCTATCACATAGAGCCTCCAGGTTGATTCTAGCCTTAGGATTATCTTCTGACTTCCCTTCTATGCCGAACAATGTACCAAAAAGGGTCTCCGCAATATTCTTTTCAGTGTGCATCACGTCAATGTTGTGTGGGCAAAGGAGGTCTTTGAAGTAAGGCAGATCCCATAAGCATGACTTGTGAGTCCAAGCGTGTTCCGTATTATACCCTTCGAAGTATCCTGGACGCAAAGGATCAGGCTCGAGAGCGTTTAACTGATCAAGGGTCTGTTGGCCTGTCAACGCAGCTGGTGCAGTGTTTTTGACAACTCTACCTTTGATGAAATTCTTCTTGTCTTTTCTGAACTTATGGTCAGGATCCAGGAATTGTCTATGCATGTCGAAGCAAGAATACTTGCGACCAGCCTGCAGCCAACGAAACTGAAGAGCTGCCTTGCATGTGGTGCACGGGAACCTTCCATGCACACACCAGCCAGCGAATAGCGCAAACGCCGGATAATCATGCATCGAGTACATGTACCACACATGCATTTTGAAATTTGTTTTGGTAGCCGCGTCGTAGGTCTTGATTCCATTATCCTAGGCTTCTTGCAACTCATCCTTAAGCGGCTGCATGTACATATTCATATTCTTCCCCGGATAGTTTGGCCCTGGAATTATCAATGTCAGGAAAATGTTCTTTCTTTTCATAATCTCTCCGGGTGGCAAATTTAGTGGAATGACAAATACAGGCCAACAACTGTATTGTGCTGCCGTCATACCATACACATTGAACCCATCCGTGCTGATGGCAACTCTAGGTTGTCTTGGATCTTCCGATTTATCCTTATGTAATGCACCGAAGTGCCTCCACGCAAAATCATCTGAAGTGTGTACCAGCATCTTGTTCCCATCCGCATCTAGTTCGGTTCTTTTGCCCAATTTGTGCCATGTCATCTATCTGGCCGTCTCTTCGACCATGAAAAGACGTTGAAGTCTTGGTACGATTGGCAGATACCGAAGAACACTAATGGGGATTTTGGTCTGATTCTTCTCACCCATGCCGTTGTGTACCACAATATACCTGGAAGAATTGCAAATGGGGCAATAGTTCAAGGACGCATACTCAAGCCTAAATAAGGCACATCCATTCTCACAGACATGTATCTTCTCATAGGGCATCTTAAGTACATGGAGGATTTTCTCTGACTGGTACAGGTTTGCAGGCAGTACATGGCCTTTGGGTAGAAAGCGTCCAAATATCGTCATCATCGCATCGTAGCTTACTCTGCCTAGGTTGAATTGAGCCTTCAGAGCCATTACTTGCGCGATGGCATCCAGCTGACAAAGCTCAGACTGCTCGTGGAGAGGACGTTTTGAAGACTCCAACATTTCATAGAAGGCCTTTGCAGATTCCTCCATCTCATCGTCCGAATCCCGAGCATCATCAAAGTCTTGCACCATGTCTTCAATCCAGGTACCATGCTAGTCGGTGCGACGAAGAATCACCTCAGCTCTGGCATGTTGGTCAGACTCACCATGAAAAGTCCACACCGTATAATTAGGGGTAAAACCCCACTTCTGCAGGTGTTTACCCATTTCAAACTCTGTCTGCTTTTTCCAGTTGTCGCAGATGGGACAGGGGCACCATGTTTTTTGCTGGCCATTTGCAAATGCGGCTCTCACAAACCCCCTGGTTTTTGTTAACCATTCATGGGTCATGTCTTTCTGACTAGGGTGACCAGTGTACATCCAAGCACAATCACTCATGTTGCCTAGCTACCTATGGGGGCACAAGAAATAAATATATAATTCATCATCTATATTCATACGCTAATCAAGTTTGTTAGTTTTATTACGTCCATGCAACCTACACGCTAATAGGTAAAGATAGGTCCTAATCCCACCCGAGTATGTGTAGATTGGGTTCGTTTTCCCATGCTCTGCTCCATATGCGACGCAGAATTTCGGCAGCACCTCCCCGCTGTTCTCCTGATACACGTCTCGGCAATAAGCAGAGAGGATCTGTACCCGGAGAACAACAGGGGAGGCACTGACGAAATTCCGCATCGAATCCGAAGCACAGCATACGGGAAAACAAACCCAATCTACACATACTCGGGCTGTCCATGGATAATGTTGGACAATTCGAAAGGATGACGGTTATAAATATGCAAAGAAATGCATATTTATAGATGTCACCCTTTGGAACGGGAGACGCATACTGTTCACGCATACTCATGATTGAAGAAACCTATAGCTAGCAAGTTCCATCGGCACGAAGACCGGGACATAGCAAATTAAGGGGTAGGAGGAGAATTCATTTGTGCTCACCAACAAACGCAAGGGCGGAGCTCGTCCAATGCACGTGGAGGTCGTCGAACAACTGCACATTGAAATTAACACGATCAACACAAATACGATGTTTTTATAATTAACATTATCAGAAAATATGTGGCCTAACTCATAATTTACAAAACTATGACCCCCGTCGGCTTAGTGGCGTTGATGGTCGGTGGTGTCGGGTGTCGGTCGCGTCGATGGTCGGTGGTGTCGGGTGTCGGTGGCATCGGGTGTCGGGGGTTAGTTGTGTCGGTGGTCGGGGGTTAGTGTCGTCGGGGGTCGAGGGTCACTAGCGTGAGGAGTTGGGGTCTTTTCGGTCAACAAGAGGCCGAAGAGGTGTCGGGGGTCGGGGTTGGGGGTCAGGGTACGTAGGGTGTCTGAGGTCGAAGGTAAGTGGCGTCGTGGGTCGGGGGTCGGGGGGCGAGGGTCAGTGGCGTCGGGTGTCGGGGGTTGGGGGTCGAGGGTTAGTGGCGTCTGGATTCGAGGTTCAATGGTGTCGGGCGTCGGGGGTCGGCAGTTAGTGGAGTCGGGGGTCGGGGGTCAACGGTCAGTGGTGTCAGGCATTGGGGGTCGGGAGTCGGGTGTCAGTGGCCTCGAAGGTCAGGGGTCGAGGGTCAGGGGTTGGTGGCGTCGGTCGTCGTGGGCCGGGGGTCGGGGGTCGAGGTCCTCTTCTTTCTTCTTCTCCTCTCTCCTCTTTTTCTTCTTCTTCTTCTTCTTCTTCTTCTTCTTCTTCTTATTCTTGATCATCTTATTATTCTTCTTCTTCTTCTTTTTTCTCCTCCTCCTCCTCCTCCTCTTCTTCTTCTTCTTCTTCTTCTTCTTCTTTCTTTTATCTTTCTCCTCCTCTCCTCTTTCTTCTTCTTCTTCTTCTTCCTTTTATCTTTCTCCTCCTCTCCTCTTTCTTATTCTTCTTCTTCTTCTTCTTTCTTCTTCTAGTTTATTATTCTCTTATTTTCTTCTAAGTTTGACTAGATAAAGCATGTAGAGTAGGATCATCACATACAATTCAGCGCAAACATACATGTTTCTATTACAATAGAACCTCGAAAGGCTAAGATCTAAGAGGTGCAAATAAAACTACATCAATGCTTCATGCATGAGGTTTATGTCAACACCTCCTATCTTCAGACCAAAAGCTTAACATGCAACTTCTGTCAAAAATGCACATTTACTTCAGATGCAAATTTACCATTTATTTTTTGGGGCCCATACCGTTCTTCATCTATCATTTCTTTTATCTATCAATTTTTTTTTCTTTTCTATCTACTTTTTCTACTTAATAAACTAACTATCTAATTTAACATAAAAATAGAAGAATAAAAAACTAACTATCCAATTTAACAGAAAAAACACAAAATAAACTAACCATCTAAATTAACTATCTAATTTAAAAGAAAAAACAAGAAATAAAGCGAAAAAGAAAAAAAAAACCTTACCTGCGTAGGGGCAGTGGGCGGCCGGGGCGGAGGGCAGTGGGAGGAGGGGAGGGCGAGCTCCGGCCCTGTTCGGCGGGGAGGAGGTGCGGGGGGAGGAGGAGAGGGCGACCTCCGGCCGTGCGGCGGTGGTGGGCCGGAGCGGCTCCGGTGGTGGCGGCGGTACTCGGGTGGGCAGGGCGCGGGAAGGAGGGGCGCGTGTAGGACGCGCGCTGGGAGGAGTTGCGCGGGGAGGAGGGGAGGGCGAGCTCCGGCGAGCTCCGGCGAGCTCCGGTGGTGGTGGCGGCGGCGCTGGAGCGGGCAGTGCGTGGGGAGGAGTTGCGCTGGGGTGCGTGGGCAGTGCGCGAGTTGGCCGTTAGGGGAGCGGGGGGTGGGGGCTGGGCGCCGTTAGGGGGAGCTCCTTTGCCGTCCGCAAAGGCTGGGAGGCAGACGGCAAAGGGGTGGGTGGGGTGGGGCACGAGTTGGCCGTTAGGGTGGCGCCCCTTTGCCGTCCACCTTTAGGGCCTTTGCCATGCGTCAGCAGACGGCAAAGAGGTGGCAGACGGCAAATAAAACCTTTGCCATCGGCAACCTCTTTGTCGTCCGCTTTGTACCAACTGACGGCAAAGAGCATCTTTGACATGCATGAGCAGACGGCAGAGGCATGGCAGACGACAAATTTATCAATTCCAGTAGTGATCCAGACTTGCATCTAATCTATGTAGATGAAGTTTGTGGTTTATTTAAGCTTGCAGGTGTGCCCGAGGATGAGGTCGAGAAGAAGGTCTTTCCTTTATCATTGAAGGATAAGGCGTTGACATGGTATAGGCTATGTGATGATACTGGATCATGGGACTATAATCGGTTGAAATTGGAATTTCATCAAAAGTTTTATCCTATGCACTTAGTACATCGTGATCGAAACTATATTTACAATTTTTGGCCTTGTGACAGAGAAAACATCACTCAAGCTTGAGGGAGGCTTAAATCAATGCTATATTCATGCCCCAATCATGAGCTCTCGAGAGAAATTATCATTCAGAACTTCTATGCTCGGCTTTCTCATGATGATCGCACCATGCTTGACACTTCTTGTACCAGTTCTTTTATGAAGAGAGATATTGACTTCAAATGGAATTTATTGGAGAGAATTAAACGCAACTCTGAAGATTGGGAGCTTGAAGAAGGTAAGGAGTCACGTACGAATTTCACTTTTAATTGCGTTAAATCCTTTGTTGAGACAAATACTTTTTGTGACTTTAGCGCTAAGTATGGACTAGACTCTAAGATAGTAGCTTCATTGTGTGAATCTTTTGCTACTCATATTGATCTCCCCAAAGAGAAGTGGTTTAAATTTCATCCTCCTTTAGAAGTCAATGTAGTTAAACCCACTCCAGCTGAACAGAAAGTCATTGCCTATAATGATCCTGTGGTTCCCAGTGTTTACATTGAGAAACCACCTTTCCCTGTTAGGATAAACAATCATTCTGAAGCTTCAACTGTGATACGTAGAGGCTACATTAGAACACCTACACCCCCTGAGCAAATTAGAGTTGAACCTAGCATTGCTATTATCAAAGATCTTCTATCTGAAGAAGTTGAGGGACATAATATTCACTTTTGTGAAGATGCTGCTAGAATTGCTAAACCTCACGTTAGAGACAAACATAGGCCTGTTGTTGGCATGCCTGTGGTTTCTGTTAAGATAGGAGATCATTGTTACCATGGTTTATGTGACGTGGGTGCTAGTGTTAGTGCAATACCTCAATCCTTATAGGATGAAATCGAAGATGATATTGCACCTGTTGACATAGAACCTATAGATGTCACTATTCAGCTTGCCAATAGAGATACTATCTGCCCTGTGGGAATTGTTAGGGATGTTGAAGTCTTGTGTGGTAAAACGAAGTATCCTGCTGATTCCTCGTTCTTACTACCGCACAAGATAGCTTTTGTCCCATCATATTTGGTAGACCTTTACTCAATAATGTCAATGCTCATATTGATTGTGAGAAGCAAACTGTCACTGTTGGCTTTGAAGGTGTGTCACATGAGTTTAATTTCTCTAAGTTTGGTAGACAACCTCGTGAAAAGGAGTTGCCTAGTAGGGATGAACCTATTGCCTTAGTTTCTATTGCTGTGCCCCTACTGATCCATTAGAGCAATACTTGCTTGAGCATGAAAATGATATGCATATGGACGAAAGGAATGAGATAGATAGAGTTGTCTTAGAACAATATCCTATCCTTAAGAATAACTTGCTTGTTGAACTACTTGGGGATCCACCTCCACCAAAGGGTGATCCTGTGTTCGAGCTTAAACAGTTGCCTGATACTCTTAAGTATGTCTATCTTGATGAAAAGGAGATATATCCTGGTATAATTAGTGCTAGCCTCTCAGAGCAAGAAGAAAAGAAGCTATTGAAAACTCTGAGGAAGCACCGTGGTGCTATCGGATATACTCTTGATGATCTTAAGGGCATTAGTCCCACTCTGTGCCAGCACAAGATCAAAACTGATCCTGAATTCAAACCACTTGCTGATCATCAAAGGAGATTAAATCCTAAGATGAAAGAAGTAGTGAGAAAAGAAATACTAAAGCTCCTGGAAGCGGGTATTATCTATCCTGTTGCTCATAGCGATTGGGTGAGTCCGGTGCATTGCGTTCCTAAGAAGGGAGGCATCACCGTTGTCCCTAATGATAAGGATGAGTTGATCCCACAGAGGATTATTACTGGCTATAGGATAGTGATTTATTTTAGGAAGTTGAATAAGGCCACTAGGAAAGATCATTACCCTTTGCCTTTTATCGACCAAATGCTAGAAAGACTATCCAAACACACGCACTTCTGCTTTCTAGACGGTTATTTTGGTTTCTCCCAAATACCAGTTGCACAATTTGATCAGGAGACAACCACTTTCACCTGACCTTTCGGTACCTTTGCTTATAGACGTATGCCTTTTGGCTTATGTAATGCACCTGCCACCTTTCAAAGATGTATGATGGCTATATTCTCTGAGTTATGTGAAAAGATTGTCGAGGTTTTCATGGATGACTTCTCCGTTTACGGGTCTTCCTTTGATGATTGCCTCAGCAACCTTGATCGAGTCTTGAAGAGATGTAAAGACACCAATCTTGTCTTGAATTGGGAAAAGTGCCACTTTATGGTTAATGAAGGCATCGTCTTAGGACATAAAATTTGTGAAAGAGGTATTGAAGTCGATAAGGTTAATGTTGATGCAATCGAGAAAATGCCATACCCCACAGATATCAAAGATATAAGAAGTTCCCTTGGTCATGCTGCTTTCTATAGGAGGTTCATTAAAGACTTCTCTAAGATTTCTAAGCCTCTTACCAATCTCTTGCAAAAGTATATTCCTTTTGTTTTTGACGATGATTGTGAGGAATCCTTCGAAATACTTAAGAGGGCTTTGATAACTGCACCTATTGTTCAACCACCTGATTGGAACTTGCCTTTTGAGATCATGTGTGACGCTAGTGATTATGTTGTTGGTGTTGTGCTAGGGCAAAGAGTTGATAAGAAGTTGAATGTTATTCACTATGCTAGTAAAACTCTAGACAATGCCCAGAGAAACTATGCTACTACGGAGAAGGAATTTTTAGGAGTCGTGTTTGCATGTGAGAAGTTCAGGTCTTACATAGTTGATTCTAAAGTCACTATTCACACTGATCATGCTGCTATTAAGTACCTCATGGAGAAGAAGGATGCTAAACCTAGACTTATCAGATGGGTTCTCTTGCTACAAGAATTTGATCTGCACGTTGTTGACAAAAAGGGTGCTGATAACCCAGTAGCAGATAACTTGTCTAGGTTGGAGAACGTTCTTGATGACCCACAACCTATTGATGATAGCTTTCCCTATGAGCAACGGAATGTCATCAATGCTTCACCTAGTGCACCGTGGTATGCTGACTATGCAAACTATATCGTTGCCAAATACATACCACCTAGTTTCACGTACCAGCAAAAGAAGAAGTTCTTCTTTGACTTGAGACACTACTTTTGGGATGATCCTCACCTTTATAAGGAAGGAGTAGATGGTGTTATTAGACGTTGTGTACCTGAACATGAATAGGGATAGATCCTACAAAAGTGTCACTCCAAGGCCTACGGAGGACACCATGCGGGAGATAGAACTACACACAAGGTATTGCAATTTGGTTTCTATTGGCCCACTCTCTTCAAGGATGCCCGTAAGTTTGTCCTGTCTTGTGACGAATGTCAGAGAATAGGTAATATTAGCAAACGTCAGGAAATGCCTATGAACTATTCACTTGTCATTGAACCATTTGATGTTTGGGGCTTTGATTATATGGGACCTTTTGCAAAATCTAATGGGTATACTCACATCTTAGTTGCTGTTGATTACGTCACTAAGTGGGTAGAAGCTATCCCCAATAGTAGTGCTGATCACAACACCTCTATCAAGATGCTGAAAGAAGTTATCTTCCCTAGATTTGGAGTCCCTAGATATCTAATGACCGATGGTGGTTCACACTTCATTCATGGTGATTTCCTTAAAACGCTTGCCAAGTACGATGTCAACCATAGAATTGCGTCTCCCTACCACCCTCAGTCCAGTGGTCAAGTAGATCTAAGTAATAGAGAGATTAAACTGATTCTGCAAAAACTGTCAACAGGTCTAGAAAGAATTGGTCTAGGAAGCTCGATGATGCACTATGGGCTTATAGAACTGCCTATAAGAATCCCATGGGCATGTCTCCATACAAAATGGTGTACGGTAAAGTATGTCATTTACCTCTTTAGCTTGAGTGTAAAGCTACTGGGCAATCAAAGATCTCAAGTTTGATTTCAAACTTGCCGGTGAGAAGAGGTTGTTTGACATTATCTCGCTTGATGAGTGGAGAACTCAAGCCTATGAGAATGCCAAGCTGTTCAAAGAGAAGGTTAAGAGGTGGCATGATAAGAGCATATAAAAGCGTGAGTTCAATGTAGGTGATTATGTCTTGCTATATAACTCTCCTTTAAGATTCTTTGCAGGCAAGCTTCTCTCTAAATGGGAAGGTCCCTATGTTGTTGAGGAAGTATATCGTTCCGGTGCTATCAAGATCAACAACGCGGAAGGTAATTGTCCAGAGTGGTAAATGGGCAGAGAATCAAGCATTATATCTTAAGTACTCCCATAAATGTTGAAAGCAATATCATCAATACCATAACTCCAGAAGAATACCTAAGGGATATTTATCAGCCTGTTTCAGACTCCGAAAACGAAGAGGTATGTGTTTCTATAAGAAAACAGGGTCCAAAACTTTGCCACTAGGAATTTTTCTCCGTTTTGGAATATTTGAAAAAATACAAAAATTGGAAGTAGTCCGGAAAGTGCGCGAGGAGGCGACAAGCCTGCACGGCGCGGGCCCACCCCCTGGCCGCGCCGTGAGGGCCTGTGGCCACCTCGTGCGCCTCCCGGACTCCGTTTTCGTGCGGGGTACTCCTTCTGGTCTGGAAAAAATCATTATATATACTTCCGCATCACGGAGATTTCCTGTGTTTCTCGTTTCGAGCTTGTTTTCTGCCGCAGATCTAGGTCAAGATGTCTTCTCAGGATTCAGAGGGGGAGAGCTATGTGGCAAATTACCTTGCTAACCCCAAGGTCTATGGAGACTTGGAACCATATGGTTGGACCATTGATGAGGAAGAAGACTATGATCCCAAGGGGAAGGAACAAACGAGTTTCGATGAAGAGGAGGCTCTTCTACCTCAACCTGGACGCACTCATGTGGAGTTCAAGAAGTCGAGCCTCCTTGACTAAAGGAAGAAGTCTAAGAACTTGTTTATCCCTTCTCGTTTCTTGCAGGAGAGTAAGCAGGAATTATGCCAAAGGGTGTTGAAGCTTGAGGAGGAAAATGATGATCTGAGAGAGCAAAACTTTATGCTCAAGTGGAAATTAGACAAGCTCAAGACCGCTGGAACAACTCCTCCACCAATACCAAAGGAAGACAACTGAGCATAGGTATGGGAAATCCCCTTGGCTTGTGCCAAGCTTGGGGGAGTTGCCTCGGTATCGTATCACCATCACATCTTTTATCTTTACCTTTGTTTTAGTTTTCCTTTTCAGTTTTCTCTTTTTTCTAGTAGAGTAAAGTCTTAGTGTTTTAGTCTTGTGTTTAGCCTTGTGTCACCCCCGATGTATTCTTGCTCGTTAGCCATATAAAAAAGAGTGTCTTAGTTGAAGGGCTTTGCCTCTTGCCATGATCAAAAGAGTGAGAATAGAACAAAAGCCTGAAAGATCATGTAATGATCTTATGGGAAGTGATGGCTTCACATATAAAAAGAATGAGGATTGAAACTTGTTGAGGGTAGGCAAACGTAGACCTTGGTCATTGTTGCAATTAATAGGAAGTGATAAGGAAGGAGAGGTCGACATATAAATATATCATCTCTGACACCATCTATGATTGTGAACACTCACCAAACTATTGCATGCCTAAAAGTAGAAGTTGGACAAGGAAGACAACGTAATAGATTGTGTTTGCTTGGCTCTGAACAATGTTATATGATTAGAGATCCCTTAGCATGTGAAGATTGCTTCCACCTCATATTAGCCAAAACTCCCGCACCAAGTAGAGATACTACTTGTGCATCCATAAACCTTCAAACCAGTTTTGCCATGAGTGTACACCATACCTACCTATGGATTGAATAAGATCCCTCAAGTAAGTTGTCATCGGTGCAAGCAATAAAAATTGCTCTCTAATATGTATGATCTATTAGTGTGTGGAAAATAAGCTTTATATGAACCTGTGATGAGGAAGACACAAAACCGACAGACTGCATAATAAAGTTCTCTATCACAGGGGGCAATATAAAGTGACGTTCCTCCGCACTAAGAGGACACGCATCCAAACCTCAAAAGCGCATGACAACCTCTGCTTCCCTCTGCGAAGGGACTATCTTGTACCTTTACTTTTTTCCCTTGAAAGAGTCATGGTGATCTTCACCAATTCCTTATTTCGCCTTTATCTTGGCTACCGTCACATGTTTGGGAAAGGTCTATATTCATATGTCAACTTGGAGGTAAGTATTCATGAATTATTATTGTTGACATTACCCTTGAGGTAAGCAGTTGGGAGGCAAAACTATAAGCCCCTATCTTTCTCTATGTCCAGCTGAAACTTTGATCTCATGAGTACCACGTGAGTTGTAGCAATTGTAGAGAACGAAAGAATGATTGAGTATGTGGATTTTCTTTACAAGCTCTTATTTGACTCTTTCTGATGTTGTGATAAATTGCAATTGCTTCAATGACTAAAGGCTATCGGTTGTTACTTCTCGGTAAGGTTCTTGATCCATGCTTTACTTTGTGAAGGAATTATCACTTTAGCATGAGAGATTATATGTTGTTATTGCTGCTCTTATCATGATCATGATGCATGCATGTTCGTATGTTGTTTTGTCGACACCTCTCTTCCTACACATGTGGACATATTTTTTGAGCTCGACTTTCGCTTGAGGACAAGCGAGGTCTAAGCTTTGGGGAGTTGATACGTCCATTTTGCATCATGTTTTCATGTTGATATTTATCGCTTGTTTGGCTGTTATTTCACTTCATGGTACTATTCTTATGCCTTTTCTCCCTTATTTTGCAAGGTTTACATGAAGAGGGAGAATACCGACAACTGAAATTCTGGCCTGAAAGTGGAGCAAAGTTGAGATACCTATTCTGCACAACTCCAAACGCCGTGAAAATCAATTGAGATTTTTCCCTAATTTATAAAAAATACTGGGCCGAAGAAGTGCTGGAGGGGCACCAGGGGGTGCCCACAAGTCTGCACGGCGCGTCCACCCCCCCAGGCCGCGCCATGGGGGCTTGTGGGCAGCCCACTGGCCCACTGCCCCCCCTCTTTTGCTATATGGAGGGTTTCGTCCAGGAAAAAAATCAGAAGGGAGCTTTTTCGTGGTTTCGCTGCCGCCACGAGGCGGAACTTGAGCAGAACCAATCTAAAGCTCCGGCAGGACAATCCTGCCGGGGAAACTTCCCTCTCGGAGGGGGAAATCGTCTCCATGGCATCACCAACACTCCTCGCGTCGGAGCGGACTCGTCACCATCAACATCTTCATCATCACCATCTCATCTCCAAACCCTAGTTCATCTCTTGTAACCAATCTCCGTCTCGCGACTCCGATTGGTACTTGTAAGGTTGCTAGTAGTGTTGATTACTCTTTGTAGTTGATGCTAGTTGGATTACTTGGTGGAAGAGTTTATGTTCAGATCCTTGATGCTACTCATTACACCTCTGTTAGGGCATATTCATGCCTAAGTAATTTTGGTGATTGATGACTCTACCGTAAAGGACTAATCGTGTGCATTAAGATTTCAGATAACACATGTCAACGGCACAAGACGGCCCGGCCCCCTCCATAGAACAGAAGCACAATGTCCTCTATGATTCTCCCTCTTTGAGTCATAGGAACGCCGTACTATTAAGAGGGGACCCGTAGTGGAAAGGTTTGGGTGGAATCAATTTTGCACGCGCACACTTTATCTCCTTTCCCTTTCCCTGCAACTTTGGAGTGGTTCCCGCCTCTGGTTTATCTCCTCTAAGCAAAAAGTCTCTCAGCGGTAGTACCGCTGTCCCTAGCGGTAGTACCACTGGGCCTAGCGGTAGTACCGCTGGGCCTAGCGGTAGTACCGCTCGAGCTGGCAGTAGTACCGTAGCCCTAGATGTAGTACCGCTAGTACTGGCGGTAGTACGGCCCCTGGTCAGCGGTAGTACCGCTCCAGGAACTTAGTACCGCCTTCCAAGCGGTTGTACTTCGTCGGACTTTTTGCAAAGACTTTCTTGGCGGTGGTTGGCCCTGTAGTGCATATGCACCACCATGGGCCCAACGGTAGTACCGCTGCAGCCTGCGGTAGTACCGCTGCAGCCAGCGGTAGTACCGGTGGAGTGCTAGCGGTAGTACCGCTGCAGCCAGCGATAGTACCGCTAGGCTCGGGCTGTGATTGGGAAAACGGTTGGATTCCCCCCCCCCCCACTATATAAAGGGTTCTTCTTACTCTAGAACCCTACCTTGGACCCTCCCAAGCTCCATTGTTGCTCCCTAATCTCAAAAGTGCCTGATCTGTCTCCCTAGCCAATCAAACTTGTTGATTTTCTAGGGATTGGTTGAGAAGGCCTAGATCTACACTTCCACTAAGAGAAAATTGATTCCCCCACCAATCCCTTGCGGATCTTGTTACTCTTGCGTGTTTGAGCACCCTAGACTGTTGAGGTCACCTCGAAGCCACATTCCATTGTGGTGAAGCTTCGTGGTCTTGTTGGGGGCCTCCAAGCTTTGTGTGGAGTTTGCCCCAACCTTGTTTGTAAAGGTTCAATCGCCTCCTTCAAGGGCACCTATAGTGGAATCACGGTACCTTGCATTGTGTGAGGGCGTGAGGAGAATAAGGTGGCCCTAGTGGCTTATTGGGGAGCATTGTGCCTCCACACCGCTCCAACGGGAACATACTTCCTGTCAAAGGGAAGGAACTTCGGTAACACATCCTCGTCTTCATTGGTTCCACTTGCGGTTATCTCTAACCTTTACATTATGTATGCTTATATTGTTGTTTATCTCTTACTTGTCTTAGTTATCCTTGTTGGTAGCATCATATAGGTTCACCTCTTTGTTGACATTTTAGAGAAACCTTATGTTGCTAACCCTAACTTGGTAAGATCAATTAAAAAGTGGTCGTTGCCTATTCACCCGCCGCCCTCTAGTCAACCATATCGATCCTTTCAATTGGTATCAGAGCCACGTCTCTTTATTAAGGGTTTCACCACCCGAAGAGCATGGAAGATGATGAGGGAGTTCCCCATGCGCAAACCGAGGCCATGGACTTGACTTCGATCACAAGGGACAACTTGAATACGGCTATGGACGCACTCAAGATGTCCTTGACGAACGAGGTCAAGACCATGCTTAAAGAGTTAATTGAGGGAATTAAAAGTTCTCCCGAACTGGCATTGGTGGTTAAACCCACCAACAGAGATTTGGAGGCCAATTCCTCTAGGGAAACGGCTAAAGGTATGCAACCTTCCCCTCCTCTCGAAAATGATGGGAATGGGACTTATGCATCTGTTCCACCACCCATGGTCTACGGAGGACCGGTTCCCACACCGCGCCTTAATCCTATTGGTCCTCCTCCTAAGCTTGTAAAAGGTGATTTTGCTAACTGGGTGTTTTCTATTAAGTCTCCTTTGAATCACAGCTCAACAAATTTGTGGAGAATCATCGAGCAAGGCTACTATCCCCATGACCCAAGCAACCTCACTCCAAGAGAAGAAGTGGACAATCAATATAATCACTTCGCATTGTTTATTCTCCAGTTTGCAGTACAACCTGAAGATCTTCCTCACTTGCGTCCCTTCACTCTGGATAAGGACTGTTGGGAGCACATTATGGTGTTGTACAAGGGAAGGTCAAGCATTCAACGGTCCAACTATGAAGTGGTACTTGATAAGGCTGATGAGTTTGTGCTGAAGGAAGATGAGGACCCTCGTAATCTCTATCGAAGGGTGATTGCTATTGCTGTGGCTCTCAAGGACCATGGGAGCAAGGATGTGGATGATACATGGGTTAAGCGCAAGTTTCTCAAGGCCATCATGCCTTTCAATAAAGCCATGTCATCTGTCATTCGCCAACGACCATATTTCCACTCGTTGTCTTCTAGTGAGGTGTTAGATGAATTCATTGCAATATCAATCATGAACGAGACAACTGACAATGCACTTGCTCGAGTTCGCTCAAAGACAGCTTCACCCAACCTTGCATTGAAGGCAAAAGCGGCTTTTGAAGAAGAAGAAGAGGATGAGGAAGAGGAGAGCTGCCCTGAAGACACGAAGTATGCTTATCATGAGCACATGGCTCTTGCGTCAAGGCAATTCTGGGGCAACAAGAGGAACTCAAGACCCACCTTCACCAAGAACAACTCAAGTGGGTTCAAACCCAAGCAACGAGTGAGGACATGCTATAACCGTGGTAATGTGAGTCACTTCATGGCCGAATGTCCCTATGAGAAAAGGGAAGACAACGGGGGCAAGCTCATTCGCAAAGACAAAACCAAGTCATTCCCAAACAAGAACAACTTTGTGAAGAAACCCCACCCAAAGGGTATGGTGGCCCTTGAAGAGTACCCCTCCGATGATGATGATGATGACGATATGGTGGCAACTGCAACTGTTTCCATTGCCACCCCTTCCCCCAAGAAGGTGTCTCTCTTCAACGCCCCCAACGAGAACCACATCGCCAAGTGCCTCATGGCCAAATGTATCGATCAGGTAACCCTCATCATTAAGACCAACATCGCTACTGCTTCTTCGCTGTTGAATTGTGTTGATGAAAGTGATGTTGGGGAACTTAATGAGCATGATCTTGACAAATTTATGTGCACTATCAAGGGAGAACCCAAGAAGCACTTTGTTGCTCTCTTGGAACAACTGGGTGAGGCTAATGACCTCATCGAGTCTCATGAGGAGACCATCTCCGAGCTTCAGGGACATAGTCGTGACTATGCCGATGAGATTGCTGAACTATCTATTGCACTAGAAAAGGAGTGCACTCTTCAGTTGGCTCTTGAGGAGTCATACAACGATGACTACGCTAAAATGCAAAAGAAACTAGATCATGCTACTGTTCTTACTCGTATGCTTAAGTCTGAAAAGGATGCTCTTAGGGTTGGCCATGACAGACTCAAAGTGGAGTTTGACACACTTGACAAGGCTCACAAGGTCTTGAAAGGTGTTCATTTCTCTCTGAAAGAGTCTCATGATCAAATCCAAGCAAAGCTTACCAAGGAAATCTCTACTTGTCCTCCCTTTGTGTTAATTGATAATGCTTGTACAACTAACCCTTGTGGTGAGCATGTAAATCTTGTGGAGGAAAATGCCAAGTTAAATGAGAGACTTGAGAAGGGCCTTGTGTCATGCATACAAGGCGAGAAGAGCCTGAACGACCTCTTGAGCAATCAAAAGGGTGTGGTAGGAAAGGAGGGACTTGGACTTACATCCAAGTCAAAAAGAAAAAGGAGGAACAGGAACAAACGATCCACTACCCTCATGGACATCTTTGTCAAAGAGGGTGAAGGGACTTAGGAGGTGAACAGGAACAAGGTGGACGATGGTAACGTCAAGAAGGGCAAAACCGTTCCTACCAACACACCCGAGAAACTCAATCCTTCCTATATTTTATGTCGTGCTGGTGATGGGCATGTTTATGCCAGATTTATTAGTTCTTACTATGAGTCCATTGAATGGGCTATTTGGGTTCCGAAGACCCTTGTCTCTAACATTAAAGGACCCATTCAAAAATGGGTACTTAAAACCAAGCGTTGATCTATTGCAGGAGTTTGCTTCCAGTGGGGTGTCATGGTTGCTCGATAGTGGAGCAACAAATCATATGACGGGAAGAAAGGACTTAGTGGTGGATGTGCATACTTCTCCATCTATGACCACCCATGTCCAATTCGCCGATGCATCCTCGTCAAAGGTATTGGGATTTTGTAAGGTGGTCATCTCTCAAGAGTTATCTATTGAGAAGGTTATGCTTGTTGAGTCTCTTGCCTACAATTTACTTTCGGTTCATCAACTTGCAATTATGGTTTTTCCACATTCTTTAATCTTGATACTGTGGTCCTCTTGTGGAGCAAGACTCTTAAAGTAGCCTATGTTGGATATGTCGAAAATGGTCTCTATGTGGTGAACTTTTCAAAGCGACCCACTAAGACTGCGACTTGTATAATGGCTAAAGTTGATGTGGGCTGGGTTTGGCATCGCGGACTAGCTCACGTCAATATGAGATCTTTGCAAAGTCTTCTCAAAGGGGACCATATTCGTGGACTAACAGATGTGAGTTTTGCTAGAGATCGTGCTTGCAGTGCCTGCATTGAAGGAAAGATTCATGAAACTGCTCATCGTCCAACAACTCTTATTTACACTAAGAGGCCATTGGATCTCCTCCATATGGATCTTTTCGGTCCTCCATCATTTGATAGTCTTGGAGGCAGAAAGTACTGCTTGGTGATTGTTGATGACTACTCAAGATACACCTGGGTATATTTCTTCAAGAGGAAGAGTGAGAATCAACAGACTGTCATCAACTTTGCTAATGAAGCTCAACGTCAACATGAAGCAAAGATTTTGATGCTTAGAAGTGACAACGACACCGAGTTCAAGAACTACACCTTGGATGAGTTTCTAGGTGATGAGGGGATAAAACATCAATATTCAGCACCATATACCCCTCAACAAAATGGTGTGGCGGAAAGGAAGAACCGGACTTTGATGGATGCTGTAAGAACAATGATGGCAGAATTCAAATCTCCATATAACTTTTGGGTTGAGGCCATTAACACAGCATGTCACGCGTCCAATCGGCTCTATGTCCGCAAAGTCTTGAACAAGACTCCATATGAGATTCTCACCGGAAATAAACCCAATCTCAAGTACTTCCGGGTATTCGGTTGTAAGTGTTTCATTCTCAAGAAAGGTGCACGTTTAGCTAAATTTGATTCTAGAGCACAAGAGGGCATATTTGTTGGTTATGCTACAAACTCTCATGCTTACCGTGTCCTCAACAAGTCCACTGGACTCATTGAGGGGACGTGTAACGTGGAGTTTGATGAAAATAATGGCTCCCAAGTGGAGCAAAGTGGTCTTTGTGATGTAGGTGATGAAATTCCTCCCCAAGCCATAAGAAGAATGTGGATTGGTCAAATACTCCCCATTGAGGAACCCCTTATGGCCGAAGGAGAAGGACAATGCTCTACTCAAGTGCAGCCATCACCCTCACAAGCCCCACACGCTTCCGATGAACAAAGAGAAGACCCTCAACAAGTTGAACAAGCTCAAGGCCAAGATCAATTGCCCAGAGATGGCGATGTGTCCCATGATGTACAAGCACTTAGCCAAGGTTCTAAACCTTCTCAAGATCAATATCAAGTGCAACTACAAGATCCAGACCAAATAGAAGCACAAGATCAAGATCAAGAGCAACCACAAGTACAAGGACAAACAAGTGAACCTGCTCAAGTCGAAAATCAAGTTGATCAGGATACTGTCTCACAATTCCCTTCTGCAGCACCAAAGACTGGTGCCAAGGGAGGTTCAAGATGCAAGGTCAAGCAAAGTAATCAAGTCGATGATCCCCAGTTATCCAATGAAGAACTCTTGGAGCGTCGAGCAGCCAAGATTGCGAACAAGCTGAGAGTCAAGTCACATCTTATGAAGAATGTACTTGGCAGTTTAAAAAGGGGAGTATCCACCCGTCAACAGATTTGGAATTATTGTGAGCATCACGCGTTTGTTTCGTATTGTGAACCTCAACTGGTACAGGAAGCGCTCGGTGATGAGGATTGGCTTATGGCCATGCATGAAGAACTCAACAACTTCGAGCATAATCAAGTCTGGGATTTAGTTCCAAGACCAAAGGAGGAACATAATGTTATCGGGACCAAATGGATTTTCAAAAATAAGCAAGATGCCAATGGGATTGTGATTCTAAACAAGGCAAGATTGGTGACTCAAGGCTACTCCCAAGTCGAGGGTATCGACTACGGTGAAACCTTTGCCCCTGTTGCTCGTCTAGAATCTATTCACATGCTGCTTGCATTTGCTTCTCATCATAATTTCAAATTACAGCAAATGGATGTGGAAAGTGCTTTTCTTAATGGTCCTTTAAATGAGTTGGTCTATGTCAAACAACCCCCGGGATTCGAACATCCCAAGCTCCCCAATCATGTGTACAAACTTAATAAGGCACTCTATGGCCTTAAACAAGCCCCACGTGCATGGTATGAGTATCTTACTGAGTTGTTACAAGATCGTGGGTTTGAAATTGGGAAGATAGATCTCACTCTTTTTACTAAGAGGGTTAAAGGGGATTTGTTCATATGCCAACTATATGTTGATGATATCATTTTTGGTTCTCCTAACATTTCTTTCAATGAAGAATTTGCTGCACTAATGACCAAGAAATTTAAGATGTCTATGATGGGTGAGTTTAAGTTCTTCCTCAGATTCGAGATTAAACAAGGCTTAGAAGGGACCTTCATCAAACAAGCCAAGTACACTCAAGACATGCTCAAAAAGTTCGAGCTTGAAGATGTCAAGCTGGTCAAGTTCCCCATGCCAACAAGATGCAAGCTTGACAGTGATCCCAATGGTAAAGCAGTGGATCAAAAGGTATATCGCTCCTTGATTTGATCCCTCCATTACCTTTGTGCATCTAGACCAGATATTATGTTGAGTGTAGGGATCTGTGCATGGTTTCAATCCGCACCAAAAGAAAGTCATTATATGGTTGTTAAGCGAATCTTTTGATATTTGGCTCATACCCCAAATTTTGGTCTATGGTATCCCAAAGGAGCGAACTTCAACCTAGTGGGCTATTCTGACTCAGATTGGGCAGGAGATTGTGTGGAGAGGAAGTCAACTTCTGGAGGATGCCAATTCCTTGGTCGCTAACTGGTAAGTTGGTCTTCAAAGAAGCACAATTGTGTCTCACTATCATCCACCGAAGCGGAGTATGTGGCAGCTGCAAGTTGTTGTGCACATTTGCTATGGGTGAGGCACACTTTAAAGGATTACGGTGTCACTTGTGACAAAGCGCCTCTTCTATGTGACAATCAAAGTGCTATCAAGATTTCCCTCAACCCGGTGCAACATAGCAAGAGCAAGCATATTGATATTTGCCATCACTTCATTCGTGAACATATCAAGCAAGGTGATATTGAGGTTCACTTATCAACACTGAAGACCAACTTGCAGATATTTTCACTAAACCCCTAGATGAAGCAAGGTTCCGGGAGTTAAGGCATCAGCTAAATATCATTGATTCAAGTAATGTGGATTGAAATTAGGCACTTTGCACCTCACTATGCATTAGATCTTGTTCTAGGTGTAGGCATGGACATAGGGGGAGTGTTGTTCTCTCAATGAACTTCCCCCCCCCCCGATTATGCATAAATCGATCAAGTCTTTCACTTTGGCCATTACTAAATGGCACTTGTGCTTCAAAGACGAGTGTTGGTCATGAACCCAAGGATAATTCTTCGCGGTGTCATACCTTTGCCTCAAACATAGGTGGCCTCGGCCACCGCCCCCACCTTTCTCTCATATGGAAGAAAGGATACAAAATGACTAGTCAGTATACCTTGCTGGTGCTATATTTTTATTACACTGACTAGTCATTGCCCACGTCTTTTCCACGAAATCCTAAGTCTCATTGTGTCATTTTGAGAGGTACTACCGCCAGGGGTAGCGGTACTACCACCAGGACCCCGGCGGTACTACTGCCTGGGGTAGCGGTACTACCGCCAGGACCCAAGTGGTACTACCGCCAGGACCCCAGTCTATCACGACTTGACTAGGGCTTTTTAGGGCTGTCACAAGGGGGAGCTGTACTATCGCCAGGACCCCAGCGGTACTACCGCTAGGGGCAGCGGTACTACCGCTGGCCCGTATGCCTTGGGCTATATAATGGAGGGGGAGCCCATTTTTTCTGCCCTCTTTCTTCTTCCTCGTGGCTCTTCCTTCCTCTACCCCGAACCCCCCCGTTTGGATCTCTATCTGCGGAGCCCCTTCTTTCCCTTGAGTTGGAGGGTTTGCTCCATTCCTCCTTCCTCCATCAAGTGCCATGGACACCGGTAAAGCTCCTCACTTTATTTTCTTGATTGGTGTTTTCTTGTTCTAGGGTTAGGAGCTTGGTGATTTGGATCCATGGCTATGGTTTGTGCTTTGTTTTTGGATGGAACGAAGTAGATATCCTAGGGGAGTTTAGGTTCTATGATTCATTGCTTTTATATTGACATGCCCTAGGTTCTTCATGTTTTAGATCGAGTACTTCTTCTGACATTTCTCATTGGATTAGATCTAAAACTTGAATCCCCTTGACTAGGCAAGTCTCTATCTAGATGTTCTTGAGGTTCACATGTGATTAGGGCTATGGTGTTTCTTGTAGTGATTTTATGCAGTAGCCATGGACCTCGTAAATCAAATCTAGCCGTTCTTATGGGTCTTTCTATATTCAGATCTGAAAGCCAACCCCCTAGCGGTACTACTGCCAGGGGTAGCGGTACTACCGCGAGGAGGATATTTTTTGTTGTGTTTGGCAATGTGAGTTTATTCTTATGCTTCTTTTGACCATTGCCTTGACTCCTTCTGTCGCTCTTTTTCGGTGTGTGTCTTGTGTGTCACAGGTGGTGCTTGTCGCTCGACTCCCCCACGGGACATCCAACTGAAGCAGTATCGCACTTAAGAGGCTCCAGAGGGCTCCGCCACTTCCGGTCTGAATCCCAAAAAGAGGTCTTTCAAGAAGACAGCTTCCAGAAACAAGGGGATCAACGTTCGCACTATGCCCCTAAGGATTTTTTGCTATTCCGCAACCGCAATCACTATCTAGAAGACAAGGCTAAGATCAAGAACATCAAGCATGTTTGGTCACAGGATCACTGCATGATCTATCGCGACATCATCAAGCCATTCAAGAAGATTTTTGTTCCAGTGCAGTGGATTGACCTTGCTCACCTTCAGCGGAAGCCGGATTACTTTGGTGAGGCTCTCTCCGTGATTGATAAGCTTGGCCTTAAAGAGATCATCACCTTCAGGCAAGACTTTGACCCAGATGTTGTGGCCCAATTCTATGTCACTGTTCACATTGCACCTGATGACGTGCGCACCATGACTTGGATGACCGGTACTCAGAAGATGACAGGTTCCTGGTCAGAATTCATGCAGCTTCTCAAAGTCGACTTTCACGGGGACGAAACTCCTCTTGGGACGCGTACTCATGCTCTGTCTTCATCTACTGCCACCCCCAAGGACAGGCTGCAACAACTCTATGTGAAGAAAGGTGTGCTCCCCAAGCATCTGGATATCATGCATCGGATCTTCCGCAACACTCTCTTTCCTCGCGTTGGCAACCTTGACGAGGTGCATGGTCATCTAGCTGAGATGATTTTGCTCTGTGAGGAGGCTAGGACTAAGGAAACTGCCCCTCTCGATATTGCTCACGTGATGTTCAATGAGCTCTGGAACTGCATCATGAACCGCAAGGTTCCCATCTACGGGCCCTACTTGTTTGCCAATATTCGCAAGAGGTGGCACGAAGTCTATCTGATAGATGAATTGCTATTCACGTTGATCCTTTTGTGCATGATCCTATCAAGCTACGTATCAAAGGCAAATGCGCCAACCCATCAACTTCGTCTCAGCACATGGACACGAACACAGAGACTCCTGCTGGAGGAGGTCCCGCTTCTCAGTCTCGCTCTTCTGCTATGCCATCTTGGGCAGTGAAACTGAAGGATAAAATGAAGACTCTCTTCTGTATGCAGGCCAAGGGACAATATCAGTCTCATGTGGCCCAGAAGGAGAACTGTCAAAGGCACAAGTGTGTCTTGAGGACCCTTGATGTTGATATCTCAAGCGGATCAAAGGACGAAATCACTCCAGAGTCTGATTGGATGCGGTCTCAAGGTTATTACTGGACTGGGTCTGATGCAGAGGAGGAGGCGTCTGAGGAGGACAATGAGGAGGAGCAGGACAACCCGGATGCCACGGATGAGTCTGGGCTGATGAGGATGCGGAGTGACCACCTGTGTCGTTAGGTGTGCCCCTTTTTGGTGTCTTGTGCCAAAGGGGGAGAGAGTCTCGGAGCTGGATTTGCACTTTGCTTTAGATTTGCTTATCCTTATCGTGTTTGCTTTGAACTTGGTATGATCATATTTGCTATCTTTGCTTTGTGTGATGTGAGACTTGGTCTAGTGTGAGACTTCTTTCTATCATATGCAGTGAGTCATATGCTCTTCAATTATCTCTACCATTATCTTTATGTTCACATGCTATCTACTGTGCAAATCCGGTATTGTCATCAATCCAGCAAAAAGGGGGAGATTGTTAGGGCATATTTATGCCTAAGTAATTTCGGTGATTGATGACAGTACCATAAAGGACTAATCGTGTGCATTAAGATTTCAGATAACACATGTCAACGGCACAAGACGAGTCGGCCCCATCCATGGAACAGAAGAACAGTGTGCTCTACGATTCTCTTTCTTTGAGTCATAGGAACGCCGTACTATTAAGATGGGACCCATAGTGGAAAGGTTTGGGTGGAATCAATTTTGCACGCACACACTTTATCTCCTTTCCCTTTCCCTACAACTTTGGAGTGGTTCCCGCCTCTAGTTTATCTCCTCTATGCAAAAAGTCTCTCAGCGGCAGTACCGCTGTCCCTAGCGGTAGTACCGCTGTCCCTAGCGGTAGTACCACTAGAGCTGGCGGTAGTACCGCTAGTACTCGCGGTAGTACCGCTGTGCTGGCGGTAGTACCACTATGCTGGCGGTAGTACCGCCCCTAGTCAGCGGTAGTACCGCTCCAGGAACTTAGTACCGCCTTCCTAGCGGTTGTACTTCGTCGTACTTTTTGCGAAGACTTTCTTGGCGGTGGTTGGCCCGATAGTGCATGTGCACCACCATGGGCCCAGCGGTAGTACCGCTACAGCCATCGGTCGTACCGCTGGAGTGCCAGCGGTAGTACCGCTGTAGCCAGCGGTAGTACCGCTAGGCTCGGGCTATGAGTGGGAAAACGGTTGGATTCCCCCCACTATATAAAGGGTTCTTCTTGCTCTAGAACCCTACCTTGGACCCTCCCAAGCTCCATTGTTGCTCCCTAAGCTCAAAAGTGCCCGATCTCTCTCCCTAGCCAATCAAACTAGTTGATTTTCAAGGGATTAGTTGAGAAGGCCTAGATCTACACTTCCACTAAGAGAAAATTGATTCCCCCCAATCCCTTGCGGATCTTGTTACTCTTCGGTGTTTGAGCACCCTAGACGGCTGAGGTCACCTCGGAGCCACATTCCATTGTGGTGAAGCTTCGTGGTCTTGTTGGGAGCCTCCTAGCTTTGTTTGGAGTTTGCCCCAACCTTGTTTGTAAAGGTTCAATCGCCGCCTTCAAGGGCACCTATAGTGGAATCACGGTACCTTGCATTGTGTGAGGGCGTGAGGAGAATACGGTGGCCCTAGTGGCTTATTGGGGAGCATTGTGCCTCCACACCGCTCCAACGGAGACATACTTCCTATCAAAGGGAAGGAACTTCGGTAACACATCCTCGTCTTCATTGGTTCCACTTGTGGTTATCTCTAACCTTTACATTGTGTATGCTTATATTGTTGTTTATCTCTTACTTGTCTTAGTTATCCTTGTTGGTAGCATCATATAGGTTCACCTCTTTGTTGACATTTTAGAGAACCCTTATGTTGCTAACCCTAACTTGCTAAGATTAATTAAAAAGTGGTCATTGCCTATTCATCCCCCCTCTAGTCAACCATATCGATCCTTTCAACCTCTGATCATGATTATGATTATGCTTTGTGAGTAGTTACTTTTGTTCCTGAGGACATGGGATAAGTCATGCTAATAATAGTCATGTGAATTTGCTATTCGTTCGGTATTTTGATATGTCGTATGTTGTTTTTCCTCTAGTGGTGTTATGTGAACGTCGACTACATAACACTTCACCAGTATTTGGGCCTAGAGGAAGGCATTGGGAAGTAGTAACTAGATGATGGGTTGCTAGAGTGAGAGAAGCTTAAACCCTAGTTTATGCGTTGCTTCGTAAGGGGCTGATTTGGCGCCACTAGTTTAATGCTATGGTTAGACTTAGTCTTAATTCTTCTTTCGTAGTTGCGGATGGTTGCGAGAGGGGTTAATCATAAGTGGGATGCTTGTCCAAGTAATGGTAGTACCCAAGCGCCGGTCCACCCACATATCAAACTATCAAAGTAACGAACGCGAATCATATGAACATGATGAAACTAGCATGACAGAAATTCCTGTGTGTCCTCGGGAGCGTTTTTCCTCCTATAAGACTTTGTTCAGGCTTTTCCCTTGTTACAAAAGGGATTGGGCCACTTTGCTGCACTGTTGCTACTTTTGTTACTTGTTGCTTGCTATGAATCATCTCACCACACAATCACTTGTTACCGACAATTTCAGTGCCTCAGATTTTACCTTGCCGAAAACCACTTGTCAGATCCTTCTGCTTCTCGTTGGGTTCGACACTCTTACTTATCGAAAGGACTATGATTGATCCCCTATACTTGTGGGTCATCAACTGTCGCGTGAGCCTTTGATCTACAACACAAATATTTCAAAGTGGACATAGACGATAATTAGAGTTTAACTAATCAAATTACTTGCTAAACTCCCACTCAAAAAGTACATCTCTCTAGTCATTTGAGTGGTACATGATCCAAATTCACTAACTCAAGTCCGATCATCACGTGAGTTGAGAATAGTTTTAGTGGTCAGCATCTCTATGCTAATCATATCAACTATACGATTCATGCTCGACCTTTCGGCCTCATGTGTTCCGGGGCCATGTCTGCACATGCTAGGCTCGTCAAGTTTAACTCGAGTGTTCCGCGCGTGCAACTATTTTGCACCCGTTGTATTTGAACATTGAGTCTATCACACCAGATCATCACTTGGTGTCTCGAAACGACAAACTGTCGCAACGGTGAACAGTCGGGGAGAACACAATTTCGTCTTGAAATTTTAGTGAGAGCTCACCTTATAATGCTACCGTCGTTCTAAGCAAAATAAGGTGCACAAAAGGATTAACATCACATGCAATTCATAAGTGACATGATATGGCCATCATCTTGTGCTTCTTGATCTCCATCACTCAAGCACCGGCATGATCTTCTTGTCACCGACGCCACACCATGATCACCATCATCATGATCTCCATCAACGTGTCGCCATCGAGGTTGTCGTCATATCTATGCTATTACTACTAAAGCTACGACCTAGAAATATAGTAAACGCATCTGCAAACACAAACGTTAGTTTAAAGACAACCCTATGGCCCCTGCCGGTTGCTGTAGCATCGACGTGCAACTCGATATTAACTATTGCAACATGATCATCTGATACATCCAATATATCACATCATGTCATTGGCCATATCATATCACAAGCATACCCTGCAAAAACAAGTTAGACGTCCTCTAATTTGTTGTTGCATGTTTTACGTGGCTGCTATCGGTATCTAGTATGATCGCATCTTACTTACGCAAAAACCACAACGGAGATGTGCAAGTTGCTATTTAACCTCTCCAAGGACCGCCTCGATTAAAACCAATTCAACTAAAGTTGCAGAAACCGACACCCGCCAGCCATCTTTATCCAACGACGTTGCATGTCAATCGATGAATCCAGCCTCTCGTAAGCGTACGAGTTATGTCGGTCCGGGCCGATTCAATCCAACAATACAGCCGAATCGAGAAAAGACTAAGGAGGGCAGCAAATCGAACATCACCGTCCACAAAACCTTTTGTGTTCTACTCGAGATAACATCTACGCATGAACCTAGCTCATGATGCCACTGTTGGGGAACATTGCGTGGGAAATAAAAAATTTCCTACGCACACGAAGACCTATCATGGTGATATCCATCTACGAGTGGAGATTTGGATCTACGTACCCTTGCAGATCACACAACAGGAAGCATTAAGAAATGCGGTTGATGTAGTGGAACGTCTTCACGTCCCTCGAACCGTCCCATGAACCGTCTCACGATCCGTCCCACGATCCGTTCCGATCTAGCGCCGAACGGACGACACCTCCGCGTTCAGCACACGTACAACTCGACGATGATCTCTGCCTTCTTGATCCAGCAAGCAAGACGGAGAAGTAGATGACTTCTCTGGCAGCGTGACGACGCTCTGGTGGTGGTGATGATCTACTCCTGCAGGGCTCCGCCCCAGCTCCGTAGAAATTCAATCTAGAGGCGAAATTGTGTGGTATAGGCTAGAGTTTCACGTGGGAAAGTGTGTCTCAAAAAGCTCTAAACCACCACTATATATAGGAGGCAGGGGAGGGGCTAGCCTTGAGGGACAAGGCCCTCAAGGTGTGCCGGCCGCCAGGAGGAGGAGGACTCCTCCTCGAATTCGGTTTGGGAAGGAGGAGTCCTCCTGTTCCTTCCCACCTCCCTCTTTCCTTTTTCTTTTTCTTTTCTTTTGGTATTTTCTTTATGTGGTGCCATGGGCTCCTTTGGCTGACTCCACCAGCCCAATAAGGACTTGTGGCGCCACCCTAGGGCCTTGGGCTCACTCCCGGGTGGGTGGGCCCCTCCCGGTGAACTCCCGGAACCAATTCGTCACTCCTGGTACACTGCCGAAATTGCCCGAAACTTTTCGGTGACCAAATGAAACCATCATATATATCAATCTTCGTTTATGAACCATTCCGGAAACCCTCGTGACGTCCATGATCTCATCCGGGACTCCGAAGATTGGGTAACCACACATATAACTCAACTATACTAAAACATCATCAAACCTTAAGTGTGCATACCCTGCGGGTTCGAGAACTATGTAGACATGACCCAAGGCACTCCTCGGTCAATATCCAATAGCGGGACCTGGATGCCCATATTGTATGCTACATATTCTTCGAAGATCTTATCGGTTGAACCTTAGTGTCAAGGATTCCTATAATCCCGTATGTCATTCCCTTTGTCCTTCGGTATGTTACTTGCCTGAGATTTGATCGTCGGTATCCGCATACTTATTTCAATCTCATTAGCGGCTAGTCTCTTTACTTGTTTCGTAATACAAGATCCCGTGACTTACACTTAGTCACATTGCTTCCAAGGCTTGTGTGTGATGTTGTATTACCGAGTGGGCCCCGAGATACCTCTCCGTCACACGGAGTGACAAATCCAAGTCTTGATCGATGCTAACTCAACGGACACCTTCGTAGATAACTGTAGAACACCTTTATAGTCACCCAGTTACGTTGTGACGTTTGATGCACACAAGGTATTCCTCTGATGCCAATGAGTTATATGATCTCATGGTCATAGGAACAAATACTTGACACGCAGAAAAGAATAGCAATAAAAAGACACGATCAATATGTAACATTCATAGTTTGGGTCTAGTCCATCACATGATTCTCCTAATGATGTGATCCAGTTATCAAGTGACAACACTTCCATATAGTCAGAAAACCTTTACTATCATTGATCAACTCGCTAGCCAACTAGAGGCTTGCTAGGGACATTGTTTTGTCTATGTATCCACACATGTATCTATGTTTTCATTCAATACAATTATATCATGGATAATAAACGATTATCTTTAAATAGGAAATATAATAATAACTATTTATCATTGTCTCTAGGGCATATTTCTAACATTCTGAACCATTTATATTTTCATCATTCTATCTATGCTCCTGATCCGATCTTGCAAGTTATATGCACCTAATACGTGTTAGGATCTGCATACTCCAAAGTGAGAATAATTGGGATTCTTTCCGGTGATTAACTTAGATTGAGAAGTTCATGTATCCACTATGTGTTAATGCTTTGTTCTAGTTCTCTACTAAAAGGAGGCCTTAATATTCCCTAGTTGGATTATGGACCCCGCTGCCATGAGAGGGTAGAACAAAATATGTCATGCATGTTCTTTTCCATAAGCACGTATGACTATTTATGGAATACATCCCGATATTATATCTGTGAACGGGAGCTAGTTCTGTGTCGCCCGATGTTGTGATGTTATATGATGAATAGTATCCAGCAATATTACCGATCCAGTGCCTATGAGTTTTCCACATATTGTGCTTGCTAAGTTACTATTGTTGCTACTGCTGTTACAACTGCTACAAAACTGCTATCACTGTTATCGTTACTGCTGCTACTGTTACCGTTATTGCTTCTACTGTTACCATTGCGATCAAAACTATCATATTACTGTGCTATTGATCACTGTGCTACAGATACTAAATCTCTAAGTGTGGTTGAATCGACAACTCAACTGCTAATACCTGCAAATATTCTTTGGCTCCCCTTGTGTTGAATGTATAAATTTGGGTTGCATACTCTACCCTCAAAAAACTATCGTGATCCCATATACTTGTGGGTTATCAAGAACGTTTTCTGGTACCGTTGCCAGGCAGCATAGCTATATATTCTGAGTCACTTGGGATACCTATTCATTGATCACTATGAAGAATCTGAAAGATCCAAGAACCAAGAACTTTCTCTCTAAGACAAGGGGAGGTAAGGAACTGCCATTTAGCTCTGCACTTGATTCACCATCTATTTTGAGTAGACTTGCAACACCACCATCACATGTTATTAATCCTGATATGTCGCAAGTAATTGATGATGCTACCTCTGCTATGAATGTTGCTTATGAGGTTCTAGTACCTTTCTTGATGATACTGTGCCACTAGGTGAATTTCTTGATGAACAACTTGCTACAGCAAAAGAAATTGAGCATGCTAAAACTGATGATACTGTTGAAACTGATGAAGTCTTTGCTATTGAAAATATTTAAATACCTTTTAGCCACGACTATCCTAGAACCAAAATGCCTGAAATACTTGAAGATTATGTTATGGATGAAGGAATTGCTAGAGACTTAAGAAACTACTATGCAAGTTGAAGAAAAATCCTTGAATGCTAGAATGAAATATGATACTAAGTTTGCTACTTCACCTATCTTTATTACCGATATGGATTATGAAATCTCTGTCGACCCAGAGATAATTACTTTGGTTGAATCTGTTCCTTTTCATGGCTTTGAAAATGAACATATTGTGGCGCATCTCACTAAGCTAAATGATACAACCACCCTATTTACTAATGATGAGAAAATTCGCTACTACTATAACCTCAAATTATGTTCATTCTCATTAAAGGGTGATGCCAAGATTTGGTATAATACTCTTGCTCCTGGTTGTGTGCATAGTCCTGAGGATATGGTTTACTACTTCTGTGAAAAATATTTTCCTCCTCATAAGAAACAAGCTGGATTACACGAAATATTTAACTTTGTGCAAATTGAAGAAGAGAGTGTCCCAGAAGCTTGGGTGAGGATTCTTCAATTACTTAATGCTTTGCCTGATCATCCTCTTAAGAAAAATGAGATACTTGATATATTTTATAATGGACTAACCGATGTTTCTAGGGACCACTTAGATAGTTGTGTTTGTCGTGATTTTAGGGAACAAACTGTCGAACAAGCTGAGGAATTATTGACTAATATATTGAAGAATTATGATGAATGGACACTTCTTGGACCACCTCCTAAGCCTACTCTGAAGCAGAGAGGTATCTTATTCCTTAGTCCCGAAACTATGCAAGAGGGAAAACATGCATGAAGGAAAAGGGCATTGAAGCTGAAGATGTCAACAATTTACCTCCAATCAAAGAGATCCATGGTCTCAAAACACCACCATAGGTGGTGGAGGTAAATTCTCTTCTGAAGTTTGCTAAAGGTGACATACCTTACAATAAGCATCCTAGTCAGTGCTTATATGAGTTTGATAATTATATTATAAAGCAAGACTATTTCAATTCCTATGTCATGAAACAATTGAAACAAAACTTGGTTATGATTGCTCCCTTAAGTGACTTGTTATTTAGAAACACCAATGATGTAAGAGGTGTAGGAAAACTTGCTTCTATGGTTCAAACCCAACAAGAACAAGTTGCTAAATCCCAAAGTGAGCTACTTCACGAAATGGCTAATCATATGAATGATCATGCTGTTAGAGTAATGACTAGAGGAGGAACAATGACTCAAGATCCACTTTATCCAAAAGGTCATCCTAAAATAACTGAACCAGATTCACAAAGAATTAATACTGACGCACCTAGTCCTTCTAGAAAGAAAAAGAAAAAGAAAAATGATAGAATCTTGCATACTTCTAGTGAACCTGGATTAGAGAAACCTTCAGCTAATGCTAATGATATCTCTATCTCTGATGCTGAAACTTAATATGGTAGTGAGCATTCACCTAGTGATAATGAAAAATGATAATGATGATGCTCAACCTAGCAATGATAAAGAACGAGATAATGATATTGAGATAGATCCCGCCATTGATCTTGATAACCCACAAACTAAAAATAAATGTTATGATGATAGAGATTTTGTTGCTAGAAAGCATTGCAAATAAAGAGAGCTATGGGTTAAAAAAACCATGCCTTAGCCACCTAAACCAACTAAGAAGAAAGATGATGAAGAATTTGAATGCTTTGCTGAAATGCTTAGGCCAGTCTTTCCGTGTATTCGTTTAACTCATCTTTTAAAGATGGCCCCTTATGCTAAGTACATGCAAGACATGATCACTAATAAAAGAAAAATACATAAAGCTGATATCTCTACCATGCTTGCTAATTATACCTTTAAGGATGGAGTACCTACAAAACTAGGAGATCCAGGAATACCAACTATACCATGTTCCATAAAAAATAACTATGTGAAAACTTCTTTATGTGATCTAGGAGCTGGTCTTAGTGTGATGCCTTTTTATTTATACAAACGACTTGACTTGAATAAACTCACACCTACTGAAATTTCATTGGAAATGGCTGACAAATCAACTGCCATACCTATCAGTATTTGTGAGGATGTACCCGTTGTTGTTGCTAATGTTACTATATTGACAGACTTTGTTATACTTGATATGACTGAGGATGACAAACACTTACACTTGAGCATGACACTACCTTCCTATGAGGGTTATGCGGGTGGGATGTAGTTAGGTTTCTAGTAGTTGCTATGCATGGGATGGGAACATGCAATGGCACGATAAAGGAAAGTGATTTCAATGGTCTTACGAAAACCCCATCGGGTCCCAGTAATGCCCAAGGGTGATGGTGTGAGCTAGGTAGCCACTTGAGAAAGAAGTGGTGTACCATCTCTAGTGAGTGTGTGGTTTTCGAAATTAGATTGGTTTATGTTGCGACCCTTACTCCAACCTTAAACGTACAATCACGATACCCCTTATGGGACGGAGCTTTGCTGATTACTATGGCTGGTGCTAGTAAAGAGCCCACATTACTAGTGGCAGGAGTGATGTGGTCACTTTCGAGATGGGGTCGTGCCAAGAAACGGCGACCATTGGCTGTTTTCACAAACACGAGGCACACTTTTGCGTGCCCTCATGGGTGAAATGTATGATGTACATCACGAGGGATTGTCACCAACGAGTGATCTACTTGCTAGTATCATCATGGGAAAGGTAATGTTCGCGTACTTACCTCGGGTTTGAGAAATACTATCGGGCCTCTTGGGCTTGGAGTACCTAGTCCCGTCGGCCTGTGGCCCCAGGTGCGACACGGTTGGGCGAGCCTGGTGTAGCCCATCGGCAAGCCCATCAAGGAAGACCCTCGCGAGGTCCCTCGCCTCATGAGGCGGGCATTTGAGGATCATCGCCAAGGGCCTCGAGAGGGCATTCGTCACATGGAGGAATGCCGAGGCTTCCCATGAGGCTCTCGTGGGGTGGGCCTGCCGAGGGCAGCCTCGCAGTGTCCCGTGACCCTATGCCTTCACATGGGTGATGCAGGATGCACAAGAGGCGCATGGGCGATGCCTGCAGGGACGGACAGGGATGATTTCCACTTTCATGCTAAGGAAGCGGGGCGAGCTGGCGGGCTCCCAAAGCAAGTCCCAAATATTCTTTATTGGTGCAAGAAGGCTAAGGCTGGGGGCTCGGCAGGACGGAGGTCACCCCCGAGCCCACCAGCGCACCACCAAGAAAGGCTTTTGCAGGCGAAGACAGCCTTTGTCAGGACGGAATGCAGTTGTGTCCCCTTTTAAAAGAGACATTGTGGCGAGCCTTCCTGCCTACTGTGTTTCGGGGGGAAGAGGACCAAAGGCAGTTTAAAAGAGAGGCTCTACCTTTGTAGTAGGGAGGACCATCGAATCCCCATCGTCTCCACAGGGCAAGAACCCGCCTTTGTACTCGTCTTCCACCTCAAGCAATCCAGACGAGTAGGTGTAGGGTTTTACACAGCAAGGTGGCCCGAATCTGGGTAAACTGTCGTGTATTCTATTTCGCTTCCCTTAGCTCGAGCCACCGGAGAGTCGTCATGAAGCCGAGACGTAGAACAGGGTCGGAGAGCAAGCACACACTAGAGTTCAAAACTTTTTCAGGTCTATGGAACCCCGATTATGACATTTGGCGTGACACGTAGGGGTGCGGAACCGCTCTTCAGTGCCACTTCCGCTCCTGACTTCACCAACCCCATGGCCGATGCTCAGTTCACATGCCCGAGTACTAAGTGTCAGGCAACCGTTAGCGACCCTGCAACATCATGGCCACCGTCGTCTTCGTCCCTGCCGCCCACAGGCAGCAAGGCTTCTTGTGGGTGTCGGCGCAGCAAGGCGGTCGCCCTACTGCGTCCATGTCTGCGTTTGTCTCAACCTACGTTCATGTGGGCGACCTATACATGCAAGAATGGGCTGCTCATGGTGAGAGAAGTGCTCCACCACTACCTGACAAATGGAGGGTACAACGCGTGGGCAGACCACATTGCCAAACTTGTCACCATTGTGAGGAAGGCTTTGGCGCCCTACGCCCTGCTTCGGCCCCCGACGCCGGAGATAGGGGCTCGTCCAGCAAGACGCCCCACCCCTTTGTGGTGGCTCACTCGATCCGCAACCCGAGGGGCCCGAGAAAGTCCTGCGTCACGCTATGCTCCTGCTCCTTCGGGTCCCGGTGACCAGCTTCAGGCCACCGCCGGACCCCCACAGTGGCGCGCCTGGAGAGGTCGGCGGGATGTTCCGCGCCCATCACAACATGCACACCCACAACACGGAGGATTGCCACGTGGTCGGGGTCCCCCACAACAAGCACGTTGTTCGGTGCCGAGACCACACCCTCATCGTCAACCACGGAGGTGATCGCGGCAGAGTGGGAAGGGGCGACCTCGGTAACCACTTTCGCCAACCCCGCGACGACAATCGAAGCGGCCAGCCCCAAAACGTCACATGGTGCGGGTACTCCTGCGGCACGCACCACCAAGATAGCGCTTCCTTCCCTCCATGACCATGCCCCCCCCTCGCGGAGAGGGGTGTTGCACCGGTCTCTCGTGTCACGGGCCTCGCATTCCAAGCCGACGCTCGCTCCCTCCCGGCATAAGACATTTCGCCAGGCGCCCCTGTCGGATCGGGCTTGGGGGATCCAGCCCGGGGCGGCCGGGTATGGCCGGTACGACGAGGAGGCGCCTGGGGACCCACGAAGGCATGCCTCGACACGCGCCCCCACGGGCCAGGAGAGTGGCGCCAAGAACCAATGTCATGGGATTTCGTCGTTCAGGAGATCGACAAGCTGCAAGTAGTGTAGGGCACGCACCTCGCGAGGTGACGTGATCCCGCGGGCTCGTGAAGCTTTAGGGAGCTAGCAGCCTCAGGACTCATCTGTCCCCCCGCCAATGGGGTAGACCCCCGCAGTACATAACAACAGGAAGCCTAACACACCTGCGAGGGTTGGGCCGTCAGGTAACTTTTTGGACCGTTCGGATCAAACAATTCTGAGTACTTTGTATTGCCCCAAGCAAATATTTCCAGAATATGTAATGAACTTGATTAAACATCACTTGAGATGGTGTTGTTTTCCTTGATCCTAAGCTCTATTGTCAAGCCACCGCCGTGCAACCGGGTTCTTCGGGCCGTATGGGACGTGATGACTCTCAAGCTTGGGCCACGGAGCGCTGCGCTGACGTACGCATTTCCACGCTAAGGCGCGAGGAAGCGTTAGAGACGAACCCTTTGGGGAGGAACCCCCGTGGAGACGCCCATGTCTGCAAGCTTGACGCCGCGCGCCTACCAACGGAGGGTGGTGGCCCCTTCAAAATCACCCTTATCCCCAGGCCAGACATCGCGCACCGGGGAACAGAGGGTGGGCCCCCCCTCAAGATCGCCCATGTCTCCAGGCCCTGCGCCACTTGCGTGGAGACACAGATGCCTACCCGTGACACTCTCAAGTAATAATGAGTGGGTTATATTCGCCCATAGCCTCCTAAGTGGAATCCCACACCTAGCTGCGACATGGCCTTGGCGGAGCGCCCCTCCCACTCCCAAGTGGAAGTCCTTATGCTCAGCGCTGGTGCAAGGACTGTCGAACCGTGACTATGCCCATGCTATAATGGACATCCTTACATCATGCTTGGGGAACGACCGAAGAAGACGCCCCGCGGGACACAACTAACACTGCTTTTAGGTTGACCCGTGATGGATACGGCAACTGCATTTCTTTCTAAGTTAACCCGTGCAGGGCACGACAACCACTTTTATTCTATCTATCTTCGACTTGCGAACAAGCTCATTGGGCTGGCCTTTGTTGGGTATGGCAGCCGCTCCTCCCCTTTTTTGGCCTCGCAAACAAGTTAGCTTTGGGTTTTCTAGCAAAGGTCTTGGTTTTCTGGTTTTTGTGGGATTTCCTTTGTTTTTTATCCACTTACCATGCCCAAATGCAAGCAGGGATGCCAACATGCAAGCGGGCAAGCACGCTCCATTGAAACAAGGTGTTTTCATTGTAGGACATCCCCAAGGGGCCTCGTGAGGTGGGCCTCTCAAGAAGCAACCGCTTGCATGATCCACCCACGTGAAGGAGGCGAGCCCTTGAGCGCTGCGCTTCAGGAGCCCTTGCACCCACACTCTAGGGCTGGGCTCTAGGTGCATGCTCAACCCATAATAGAGTTTAAATCGGTTGGGGTGTAGAAGACATAACCCCTTTCACGCACCCCCACGGAGTCGGCATGTTGCATTGCCGGAAAAAGGAGGCGACGTGAAAGAGGGGAGGCTAAGTTCCCGAAGCACCGTCGCCAGGTGGCTCGGGTGGGGCCCTCATGAAGGTACCGGCCTCGTGGGATTCGCACGGACAACAGTTGCTCGGGGCTTCACGTTGCGTCCACGAGGCCGCATTGAGGGGCTGCCCCCGGGGACTTCACAGGGAACTATGGCCGAGGAAACGCAAAGTTGGGTGGCACATGGGGTATGGGACTATTGGCCCGTGGTCCGGACGCAGGAAAGGAATGGGGCCTCACGAGCTGCGTGATGTGGGCCCTCATCAGCAAGAGCGCAAGAAAAGCACGGAGAAAAATGGAAGACCTCGCAGAAGAAATGAAGACACCCCAAGCGTAACAGGCAACGTTTACTCAAGGCAAAAGTAGGTTACAAATGTGTGACACCCCCACGGGGCCATGGGTTCTTTGGTGCAGCAGGTAAGGGTTGGGGAAGCTCAAGCGGAGGAGGAGCCATCCTCGCTGTGGCCCTCGGAAGCTGTGGCGTGGAGGTTGCCGCCCTCCTCGGAAGGGACCGTCTCGGTGAACCGCCCGACCAAAGACACCATCTGCCCGCACACCTCGTCCCTGAGGGGGTTTCGGACCTCCACGAGCACCAGCTCCATCGCACGGTAGAGGTCAAACACGGGATTGTGGCAGCGCAGGTTGGAGAAGAGGCGCGTCAGCGCGTCGCCCCGTAGTTCGCATGCGCCGGACTCGATGTCTTCTTCCACCTTGGAGGAGCCCGACTCTAGCGTATCCACCACCTTGAGGAGGAAGTGAGGGTTATCTCTGCTGCCATGAGCGTGCGGCAGCACGAGGGCACCCCTAACGAATCGGTGGAGCGCGTGGCCTGCAGGCAGGGCAAGTTCCACGGACCATTGTGCGCACTCCGCCTCCATACATCATGCATGCACCACCATGCCGCGCGTGCGCCACGTCATCCTTGGTCGCCTGCACGGCGTAAGGGGCTTCACCATTCTGGGCCAAGAGCGACTTCAGCTCCTCCTTGGCCTTCCCCTTGCTCCTGAATGCGACCTCTAGGGCGGCCTCAGCACCCTGCAGATCGGCCCTCAGCGCGCTCGCCTCCTCTTGGAGCGCGTCGTACTTGAGCTGGAGGAAGGCCTCTCACAGGGCAAGCCCTCCGTGGTACTCATCCAGGGCCTCGAGGTTCTCCCGCTCCGCCTCTTGGTTGCGAGTGGTCCGAGTGGCCTCCCACTCGCGGCAAACCACGAACGCCTTTCGCTGGATGACGGCAGTACCCCTGAGGGTAAGGTCCGCCCCGCGCCCAGGGTTTCGAAGGGCGAACGCAGCATCCTTGGTCACGCGCTCCCGGGGCTCCGCCGCTGCCCCAGCTAGGACAGCGGACCCCATGGGCCATATTAGGCCAAGTGCAGAGGAAGTGGCCTCACCAACCGATGGCGCGCGACGGAGTTCCCCCGACAAGGCTTCCCTGTGTATCCTGGATGCGGGAGCCCAGAAAAGCTTGGCTATTATGTTCATCAGATCAGGAAGGATATGCAAGGGAAGGCGATAACCACGAAGCACTTACTGATCGCTCGTGACCTAGTGCCCGCACGCTGGGGTTGGCCTTGGGGGTTGGACCTCGTTGCCTCGGGGGACGACGGTGGTGCTGAGGGTCCGGCCCGTGCCTTGGCACTTGTGGCATCCATACTGGCCGCCATGGAGGGGGAGAAGGCTGAGTCCGTACAAGGACGGTAGATAAGCGTGGGAAGAAGGTAGACAGGGGAGCAGTGTGGTGGCAGTTCCACCCCTTCAGCACAGTTGTTTTGTAGGCACAACCACCTTGACCGAGGCGCCACACGGGATGGAGGCGGCGTATACCTTGTTGAGCGCCACGTGCTAGGCCTAGCCCGCAGTCAGCAAGGGCTCGCACCTCCCCGTTAGTCCAATGGGCTGCCGCATGCATGCCGCGAGTCCAGGGGCAATCTTACGCGAGAAGGATGGGCAAGTGGGTGGCACCGGTCAAGAGAGCAATAATGGTGTTCGTTGTGTGCAGGCTTTGCGTCAGTTCACTCAGAGCGTTCCTGAAGTGTTGCGGGAAAGAAGGGCCCCACGACATGATGGGTGCCACGCATCGAGCCTGGCCCGTAGGTAATTGTGCCCCGTGTCGCTTTGCCCCCACCATGCGGGACGGTGCACAACGCGGGCCCGGGGGCTACTGTTGGAGCTCTCGGATCAAGGGTACCCAGGCCCGTCGCCCTGCAGCACCAAGCGTGATGCGGCTGGGCGAGCCTTGTTTAGCCCATGGGCAAGCCCAGCAAGGAAAACCCTCGCGAGGGCCCTCGCCTCGTGAGGCGGGCATTTGAGGATCGTCGACAAGGGCCTTGAGAGGGCATTCATCGCAAGGACATGTCCCAAGGCTTCCCTTGAGTCTCTCATGGGGCAGGCCCATCGAGGGAAGCCTCGCATGGTATCGTGACCCTATGCCTTCAAATGGGTGATGCAGGCTGCGAGGCGGCAGAGGAGTGGTGCCAGCAGGCACAAATAGAGAGGATTTACACTTCCGTGCTAAGGAAACGGGGCCAGGTGGCGGGCTCCCAATGGTTTCATGAAAGGTGCAAGAAGGCTAAGGCTGGGTGCTCAGCAAGACGAAGGTCACCCCCGAGCCCACCAGCGTATCACGAAGAAAGGCTTTTGCAGGCGAAGGCTGCCTTTGTCAGGACGGACTGCAGTACTCTCCCATTTCAAAATGGTCGTTATGGTGACCCTTCCTGCCGACTGTGTTTTTGAGGGGAAGAGGACCAAGGCTAGTATAAAAGAGAGGCTCGACCTGTGCAGTAGGAAGGAGAATCACATCCCCATTGTCTCCACTAGGGTAAGAACCCGCCTTTGTACTCGTTTTCCACCTCAAGCAATCCAGACAAGTAGGAGTAGGGTTTTACAATACAAGGTGTCTCGAACCTAGGTAAACTGTTGTGTGTTCCCATTTGCTTTCCTTTGATAGAGCAACCAGAGAGTCACTGTGAAGTTGAGAGATAGAACATGGTTGGAGAGCGAGCGTGTAGGATCAAAAGTATGTCTAGAGGGGTGGGGGTAGACTACTTGACAAGATAAAAACTTAGCCTTTTCCCAATTTTAGTTGTGGGGCAGTTTTAGCAATTATGACTAGTCAAGTACACCCTACACATGCACGTCTAAGAGTATAGCACCGAAAATTAAGACATGCAAATGTAATTTAGACGGTAAGGTATGGAGATCAAATGCAAAGGTCAAACACTGATTTTTGGCATCGTTCCGATAGATGGCGGTATCGTACATCCATGATAGTGGAGACTTCAAGCCACAGAGGTTAACCACTGAGAGAGTCCATGGACGGCTCCACCCACAAGGGGTCCACAAAGAAGCAGCCTTGTCTATTCCACCACGACTTCCGTCCACGCATGACTAGCCTCACTCACGTAGATCTTCATGAAGTAGGCAATCTCCTTGCCCTTACAAACATCTTGGTTGAACTCCACAACATGAAGTAGGAGGCTCTGAAGCGACACCTAACCAATCTAGGAGGCACCACCCTCCAAAAGGTAATAGATGTGGTAGAACGACTAACTCCTTGCTCTTGTGCTTCTAAAGATAATCTCCTTGACACTCAATGACTCTCGCTCAGATTTGGCATGGGTAGGAGAGATTGATCTTGTAGAAAGAAACTTGGGGAGGCTAGATATCAAGGTTCAAATGGTTGGAATGGAATCTCTTGATCTCAACACATGAGTAGGTGGTTCTCTCTTAGAAAAATCGATTTAGCAAGTTTCATTGTTTTCTGAGTGCTTTCTCTACGAATGAGAGGTAGGTGGAGGGGTATATATAGGCATCCCCCAAAATCCAACCGTTACAACATTATTGCCCAACTCGGTGACACCGAAACGAATCTTGGTGTTACCAAGTAGCACTAAATGTGCTTCTAAATCTAGGTGGAGGGTTATATATAGATCAAAGCTTCGACAAAATATATAATCAATTATTAGCAACGATTATTTGAGAAGTATGTGAAAAGCAAGAGCTCCCTCTAAATTTGTGCATTATTTTTAATTTACGTTTGAATGCCAATGCACAATCGATTAGGATCATGAGTTACTCTTCCATGTCACAAACAAGACATGAATAATCAACGTGTAGATAGCTCAATGGTAATAACGTGGTAGCCTCAAACAGCCATATCATATGATCAAACGCTCCTCTAAATGGATAAAGTCAACCAAAAGACCATTTTTTGAAAAACCAAATGAGAGCAAATAAAATATAAATCTCTCCCTCTTGAAGCCCTTTTTGATCCATACACTTCTCCTCCTTTGGAAACAAGTTACCAAAAAGTTCAAAGGTCTAGAACTAAGCGTCTGTCTGGGCACAATCTCCTCCGGTAGTTGAAGATGGAGTGGACAAGAGAGCATCGATGAAGGCTTATGCAGAAGTACCTGGAGCTGGAGGTGTAGACACTCGAGGTGCAGCAGTAGGAGGTAAAGCTTGAGCTGATGAAGATGGTCTGGCTTCCGGAACTAGCCCAGGTGCTGACCTAGTCTAGGTCCTGAGCTGAGTGTAGTAGGAAGGGGGGACTTATCATCATCACTGATTGAGCGGGAAATCTTCACTGAAGCAACTTCATGCTAAAGTTGTTGAATAGTGGTAGTCAACTCCGTCACCTTAACATACAGGTCATGGAATTTTGTCTCCACGGTCCTCTCGAGTCTCTTTTGGTTTAGCGATATCTCAGAATTTTATTCTCCTTTCCTGGGATGGTCTTGACCACGAAGGACATCTTCTCATCTCTGGTTCTAAGATCTGGGGTTGGAGTTAGAGCATTCCTAGCAGCCTATTGCTGCCTCTCGAGAAGTAGCTGAGGTGGGATGGTTGTTGTCCATCACAACTTCATTGTCGTCAAAATCAGGTTCAAGTGGCAGGTGGGGACGATCAAGTAGATATGCATGCTTGCCAATCTTGGAATTGATGAGCATTTGAATGTATGGAGCATATCCACAAGATCTCTTCTGATATGCAGCAGTCCTCTTGATAGTCTTAACTATCAAGTCCATTACTCGGAACCGGGTGTGGGTGTCTAGATGATGTAGCATGTTGATGGAATAACCTCTAGTCATCTTGTCATGACCTGATTTGGGCATCAGGGTGTATCTCATGATAGTGTTTGTAGTGGGTATTCCTTCTTGCAAAAAGTAGACTGCGCCAAATTTGTTAGACGTCAGAAACTCATGGGGCAGTGGCTTGTACATGTTGTCCTTGGAGTTGTGATACATCTTGAGTTGTGGATACACATCCAAGTCTCATTCTTGTGTTGTTGGAGCACCAATGATAGTGGCCCATTCGTCAATAATGGCTTCATACCGGTGACCTTCAGTTATCCAAACAATTCTTCCATCAGAATAGAAGTGAGCGGTGGAAAGTAATTGCATGATCATATCATCATTCCATGCAGTCATCTCTTTGCAAACAAAATCTTCAATATCAACCATCCTGAAATTTTCTCTCGCATGAGGAAAATAGTCTTCATTGGCTTTGATGTATTCCCAATCGACGTATCTCATGTCGATGTCTCCAGGACTCTTGTCAAGCAAAAATATCTCATAGAAATGTTGTTGTTCCCTTGTGTGAATTCGGGGATCAACATCAGTCCTCCTTCCCACAGCATATGGATCAATAGATCTCCACTTCCTCAAACCTGCATCTCTTCGCTTCTTAATATATTAAGTAGTTGGGTGAGAAGCATCATGGGTTGGTACATGATCCCTCAGCTTCATAAGCACACGTGCATCCTCATCTTCCTCCGTAGAAAAATCTCTAGATGCAGAGCCTTTGTTTTTCTCAGCTGCAGGAATATCCTTTGTAGTCCTCTAGGGAGCTACAAACTTCTTAGTCTTAGGTGTTCACAGTTTGGGGGTAGACTTCTTAGGCATATCGTAAGCCATAAGTTTTATCTTCTTAGGAGTAGGAACCTCACCTAGAATTTCTTCCTCCTCATCATGAGAAACTTCTGTTGGATCTTCATACATTGAGGTTGGCCTTGCAATAACATGGATAGTTCTGTTCCGAGCTGTTTTCTGACATGGCTTCTTTGCAAGCCTAGCTTCTGGATCTCTAATGTTAGAAGGTGTGGATACTCCTTCCTCAAAATCTTCCTGACTGTGGTCTTCTCCTTCTGCTTCTCGGGAGCAGATTCTTCAAGGATGAAATCAACATCTTGTTCATCAGGATTAAAATTCCTTCTGGACCTGGTAGCTGCCTTGGGCATGCCATGGGAGCTAGGAGTACCTGGGTCAGAATGGGTCCTCTCGGGACTTGTGCGTGAGTCCATGTCACAACTGGGTTCACGAAAGTTGTTCTGACTATCCTCTGAACCAGATATCTTGCAACACAAAGCAGACGCGCACACAAGCAGACAAGCATACCATGTGAAAAGATATAGAAGTTATGGAAAGGATAAGAATCACAAAATTGCAGAAGTTTTGTCAAATTTGAACTGTAAAATTTTTAGTTTCAACATTCAGCAAAATAGGTTTTTGGTTCCACCGAGTCAATGGTGGATAGAAGTGGTAGCAATGGTGGATAGATAATGGCAGTACCTACTTGTGAAAAGAATCAGATTTGGAGCACAAAAGGAAATCGAATTCGTACCCTAACTTGGAATGGATTCCCTACGGCGGCGACGGTGGTGAAGATCCCGTTGGTGGCGAGGACTCCCGGGGCGAGGGCGCACATGAGGATCAAGTAGACGTCCAAGGGACTAGGGCGCGACAGCAAAGAGGTGCGGCTGTTCGATGTTTGAAATAATTTTTCAACTTCTGGGTTCTATGGATATATATATATGTTCTTTCTGTCGGTGACACCGAGAAGAGATTTTTGGTTCCACCGAGTTCCACAACTTTCACGTGATAGTGACACTCGGTGAGGACAAAAACCAAAACTCGGTTGCACCGAGATGATAAAACCTGATCAACCCTGGGCTTCAGTTGGACCGAGATTTCGAGGTTAGTCACACCGAGATGCACTTTGGGAGGTTTTGGAATTCAGACTTATTGTGACGGATCTCTGAGTGCTCCTCACACAGAGTGTCGCTAAGGTGCTTGCTCAAATTTTGTGATGTAGCATGAATAAAATTTGAGACGAGAAAGCATAGATAGCTAGAGGGAGGTACTTAGGCATTCTTGTATATCCAATTGGTCAATTAAAATAGAAAGCCAAATAACAACAATTGGATATACTCGAATGAGCAAAATATACATACCAACATGCTCACACAATAAGATGTCAACTAAAACATGGTGAACATGCACAAACCTTCTAGTATCTATCAAGCACTTTGGCGATGACGTAGTCATCTATATATGAGTATATTGACTTAGGAACGAAGTAAGAATACTCGATCATTGGTCATACTCATCGATTAAGCACAATTGCAGATATCACTTTTACATAATGCATTAATGTATTCACATCATTTAGGAGACGATTATACTCAAGTCTTAGAGTGAGGCTCCCCCTAGATGTGACATCCCCCCTAAGAGGAATAAACTAACCTTGGGTTTTGTCGTAGAAGACTTCAAGTAGGTGTAGTAGTGGTGGATGCTCATTGTTGACGAAGATCATATTGAGTTGGGAGCAACCCTTGTTGTTTCTTAATCTCACTACTAGGGAAAACCCTAGCAGTAGCGCGTGTATATGGTGTATCAGTAGCACGGGCCACCGCGCTACTCATACGGCACTACAACTAAAGTTTATCGGTAGCGCGTCTTCACATGCGCTGCTGCTATCCCTTCTTAGCAGTAGCGCTTTCTGTATCAGCGCTACTGCTATGTGTATCAGTAGCGTGTTTTGACACGCGCTACTGTTACTTTAGCAGCAGCGTTTTCCTGTCCAGCACTAAAGACCGCTACTACTATATTTTCTCATATCATTTTTTGCTACGTATTTGCGATGTTTCTGTACAGGTTTCATACAGTATTCTAATCATATCATAAAATTGCATTATGCTCATCATATCATACACATAATAGTCACATCATATCATCCAACACAAATCATGTCGTCACCTCATAATCACGATAGAGCTATACAAGTTACATGACATGTATCATCATACATAATGTAGTACTTCTTGAGGCGTCGGTTCGTATCCCAATCTCGCACTAGCGTGAACCTAAACTAACTGCTGGCTGTCGCTCAGAAACTAGAAACCAGTACACCTGGGCGTGACACTCCGGCCACTCGTCGTGTACTCTTGGTGTAGCACTCTTCGCCATCGCTGATCTATGCACCTGCATGTTGGTGATATGCAACATATATAGTTGAGCAACAGAAAGAGACATACTTGGCAAAAATAGAAGCAACATATCATAAGCATACAAAGTTCATCGTACCCAAAATGCCCTAACTAGAGTGATCTTCACTAGTTGAGGAGGACGGTTAAATTACATCACAAATAAAGTTTCATCGTGCATAACTCAAAGTTTCGTCATAGAGAAAGTATGGACTAAACGGCCACATTGTCATATATCGTCAATCACTCCAACATGTCGTGCCATCCATGCAAGTTAGGGGGATAGTCCCCGAGCATTGTGAAAGGCTTCTAGTCGAGACGCTGAGCGGCTATGCGTGTTCAGACGTCTTCCCGCGACATTTGCCCTTCTTCGTAGAACATTCTTGTTTTTTTGAGGACCTCCTTCATGATGATTTGGGCAAGTTCACGCTCGATGTGATAGAACTCAGCTCAGAGTCGATGATCCGAGATTTGTCCTAGGTTCTTTGCCCATTGCATAATATGGGCATTGCCAGATCTAGGTTACATGCGAAGGTTCTGCTGATCCCGTCTGAACTCCTGCATGTGGTGGAGGACACAGAATACATCACTGATAGTAGCACTCGGTTGCTGGATGCAGCAGAAGTCAGTCTTATTGCCGAAGCAGGGCACGCGGTTCCTTGTCTTCCTATGCGAGATCTCTCCACCTCGTACGCCGTACGTAAAGATAGCACTATCGAGAACAGACTTGATGTGGGTGTAATCCTTTTTGTTCATGTTCTTCGACGAGTCCAAGTAAAGAGCGTGGGAGACTCGGGGGTAAAGGATGATGAGGACGGTGCGTCGGTCGCTGTGCAAAATAAGTACACCTCAAATTAGCCTCCACATGTGCAAATGAAATGATTGAAATTGAAGGAAGGATATCCGCGTGGATGACTTACATGGGATGATAAGGCACGAGAATCATCTCCTTTTCCTTATTGCCGACCATTAAATCGGCGATGTAGTTACTCGCGTATTCACGGTGCTCTTTGCAGACTACCAAGAAGCTCTCGTGCATGAAGTATGGGTCAGCAACATAGATATAAGGTATCTTCTTAATCCTGATGATGTAGTTCATGTGCAAGGCAAAAAGGCGGACAAACGTAAAATCCAGCTTTTTCACGTGAAACATGTCGAAGATGTAATCAAATCGAAGGAAGAAGTTTTTCCGCAAGGAATGTGTCGACGTACAAACTTTGTTGCGTCACGTTAACCACATAGAGCGGGTATCCTTGATTTTGCGAGGAGATCAGGCTTTTCTCTCTTCGCAGCACATCGTCATGAAGTCTCATCAGATCGCCGTATATGGCCTCTAACACTGCCTTAGGTAGGATTGGTTCACTTGGGATATGGTATTTCGCCGCACCCATGATAGGTATATGGTATTGAACCCAAGGCTGCTGGATCATAGAATCAGCTTTGTATCCTATCCTCGCTCTCTTCCTATGCTTCTTTGCTACTGGAAGGTCGTCTATAATACGTCCAACCTCTGGAGGCGGCAATTCAGGCACCGACTCATGACGCTCAAACCGTGAGTACTCATACCGCTGAGCCATCAGTCATCCATCATCATAGGCGCCAGTATTGAGATACTGTAGAGTGTCATGGTCATTCTCATTGATGGCATCGATATCATGCATTGCTTCTTTGGTGGTGGCGATGTCATCAACGACTAATGTCGCCTTTTCGTCACCTCGTCCTCTATCACCCGACACAACATGCGACGCTAATTGGGTAGGTGCGGTGTTGATGTTCATACCTTGCTGAGGCTACGTGGTCGTGGGTGTGCTCCCCACCGCCTCGAGACCGCCTCCCGACCGACTACCTCTTGCAGTCACCAAGACCCCGCTGGGTCTTATCGTCGTCTCCCCCTAGTGGCGGAGGAGCCAAATTCTTGTGGCCCTGTTTGACACTGGCCACGGAAACCTTGAAGGCGTCAGGGGGATTGGACGGCTATGGAACAATTGTTCCTTCGACTTCACTATCGCCGCCTTCCCCACATCAACCATCCGGCCGCTGATGGTGTACAATATGGTGCATGGTGTAATGTCGGCCTGCAAAGACATGTCTGTGACGTGGGACATCCAAAAGGCAACAGAAACGGGAAATTACACATTTATCGAAGAGGGCCGGTGTGACAGGTACCGTGAGGTCATCGAGCTCAGCCAAAGATGAAGCACCACCGAGCACATTCGAGATGGAGGACTGGCTGCTATGAGAAGGTGCGGGAGACGGTGCAGGAGCTGGTGCAGGAGCCGGTGCGGGAGCCGGTGCAGGAGCTGGTGCAGGAGCAGGTGCGGGAGCCGGTGCAGGAGCTGGTGCAGGATCAGGTGCGGGAGCCGGTGCAGCTCCCGAAGAAGTTGGAAAGGGGAAAGTCCGCTGCTTCTTTATTTGTATTTTGCCTACCCCAACTGACGATATCCGGAACCAATACACCATACGAAGCTTCAATATCCTGTTTTGCGGCAGCTACCGCTACTACAACCGCAATCGAAACCTTCTTGTCGATGTTTTCTTCATTTAACCTCCGTCTTTCCTTTCTCTCCTCCGTCGTCTCATGGTAGTACTTCTTCCACGTGGCACCGTCTCTAACGCCGTGCATGCGTCCATACGACGGTCGAGTGTCCATCGGGAGTCCTTTCTATATGTTCAAGGCCTGGTTGATCGGGTTGTCCAACTTGGGCCTCGCCAACGCCTCCGACGGTGAGTCACTTTCGGCTGCGATCCTGTGCTCCTCTCTCTGCAAAAGGAACAAGGATCATTCACAAATATGACTAAACGTGCAGCCGAATTGATAAGAAGCTAAAATTACCAGCAGTCTCGTGAACTCCGTCGTGACCGTGTCCATCTCGAAAACCTTCTTCACTAGGTCCCAATGGTACAGGGCCCTCAGGACGTCACGCTCCTGCGGGATGGTGAACTCCGACAAGGTGTCTGGGATGCCCAGACATTCGCGTTACGCATCCTCCTTGGCCCATATGGACCTCTTCCCTGCGTAACCACGGCTTCGGAGGTGGTGGCACGTCATGTTCCTCTCTTGAAGCCCCTTCATGTAGTCCGATTTTTTTTGGCAGCTTTGACAACGCAAGCCGCCTTGAATATTTCAAACCGCTCTTTCGTAATTGTTGGATTATCCTTAACAATCTCGGACTAGGGTTCCTTTTTGTCAATGATCCTTGCTTTCACCCTTACTTTGCAGGCGGACAACGCGCAGCTAAACTTGCCCATGGCGCGTTAGTTTATCTTCTTCGTTGTCGGGTCTTTATCTAGATTTTTATATTTGATTTCATCCCGGCCCAGGAACAAGAACACCTGGTGCAACTTCGTTCAGAGGGACTGCTTCATATCTGATATCTTCCATAGTTTCACATCGCTGATGGTGGCGGTTGCCCATAGGATGCAGCCTATTTGATTGCCGAAGCACGCGCGCGCTTCCGCAAGATCTTTTGGCTCAAAATGTCGTCGTCCACCTTCATGACCACCAGTCTAGTAGCGATGAGTCGGTTTGGGCACCGTTGCCTCTTTGGTTTCGGTTCTATACCGGCTTCGCGAGTCTCGGTGCCGGTCTTGGCGCCGGTGTCAGTCTCAACGCCGGTCTCGGCACTGGTGTGAGTCTCGGCGCCGGTGTCAATCACAACGATGGTGTTGGCGCCGGTGTCAGTCTTAGCGCTCGTGTCGATGTCGGTCTCGGTCTTGGATGTGACAGGTGGGCCACGCAACAACCCTTGCTCATAGAGAAGGTTCAAATAGGCGTCTGTCGCCGCGTAGATCTTGGAATCACCAGAACCCTATCCTTCATCGTTGCTAGCCATGTTTCCTATGATTAAATCTAGTAAATTAATTCTAGACCTAATAAAATGAATAATGACATAAAAGAGGCCATTATTTTGCAGGAATGTTGATTCATTCCCGTTGTGGGAAATCCCGGGCACTCGATATTTCCTAGTTTGTAGCACAAGTCATGCCGAAATTCATGGAAAATTTCGGCATGACCTTTGCTACAAACTGGACAAATAGAGCGCCTGAAATTTGCCGGAATGGAAATGAATCAACATTCCGGCAAAACATAGGCCACTCGGAATCATTCCCTGCAAGCAACAAAAGGCCACTTGGGCACAATCGAACCACTTCAATGAAAAGATATCACATCACCACTTCAATGAAAAGATATAATCAACAATAATGGAATATGCAAATGAACATCAATGACATATACCATATAACATCAATTCTATTTTTTGTTTATTGCTAGATGCCATAGCTATTGTTTTTTATTTTTAGCTAAATGATTTTGTTTTTTGTTTAAATCTAGAAGTCTAGGAAGGGATCATCTTTAAAATAAAACTTGCCTAAATTCTTTTCCTTGAAAAATAGTGGTCTTTTCAAAAATCAAAAACCTTTCCAAAATGACCTCACTAAACACTTCTTTGCCTAGGACAAAACCCAAATTCTGTTATAGCTATTCCTCTCTCTCTCTCACACACACACATTATTTTCTCTAACCCTTCTCTGCCTAGGACATAACCCAACTATATTGCAAAGGAACTCCATTTTCTCTAATCCTACAGACCTCACCAAAATTTCCATAGTCCTAATAATTCTAATTTCATTTGAATGAAATTTGGACCAGATTCAGGTCCATAGTCCAAATAATTTTTGCTAGTTAACCTAGTTAGTTAACCTAGCTAGTTAACCTACTTTACCTAGATAATTAACCTAATTATACTAGTTAACCTTGTTAGTTCTCTCTCAAAGCCCTAACTAAATTTTTGCACTAACCTATATAATTAACCAAATTAAACTAGTTAACCTAGCAAGTTCTCTGTCATAGGCCTAACTAAAATTTTGCATTAACCTAGATAATTAACCTAGTTAAACTATTTAACCTAGCTAGTTCTCTCTCAAAGCCCTAACTAAAATTTTGCACTAACCTAGATAATAAACCTAATTAAACTAGTTAACGTAGCTAGCTAGTTCTCTGTCCAATGTTTGTTCTATGCATGAGAGGAGAGAGAGGAGGGGTGGGGGCTTACAAAGGATGGCTCCGGTGGTAGTGAGGGAGGCAGTGACGGTGAGGGAGGCAGGGGCGTCTCCGGTGACGGCGAGGGAGGCAGTGGTGGCGAGGGAGGCAGGGGCGTCGAGGGTGGCTCCGGTGGAGGCGAGGGCGGCTCCGGTGGCGTTGATGAGGCCATGCCGCTCCGGTGGCGTTGGGGGTTGCTCCGGTGGCATTGACGACGCGCGACTCTAGTGGCTCTAGGGGCGTCGATGTCACCAGGAGACGACGACGAAGTGGGGCGAGGGATTTGGGGAAGAAGTGGTGTCGGGGGGGGGGGGGGAGAGAAACCGTGTGGGGGTTAAGTCAAACGTAGCCGTAGCGCTGGTAGACAACCAACGCTATAGCTAAGTTAGCTATAGCGCTTTTTGCACAACGCGCTACTGCTATAGCTATTTATTTTCCTTTTTCTTTTCTTTTTCCCTTTTCCCTTTCTATAGCGGGGGTTTACAAAAAGCGCTGCTGCTACATTATCTATAGCACCTTTTGTGAATAGACGCTACTGTTATGCCTTTCTCCTTTATTTTTATTTTTCTTTTATTTTTCTTTATATTTTTTTATTTCTCCTTTTTCTATTTCTTTCATTTTTATTTACTTTACTATTTGTTTTCCATTGTATTTTCTTTTCATTAGCAGTAGCGCCTTTCCCGGAAAACGCGCTGCTACAATATTCTTAGCAGTACCGCGGTTTTTCGAAGATCGCTACTGCTATTCGTAGCCTACCGGCTTAGTAGTGGGGATTTTAGTAGTAGCGCTTTCCCAATAAAATGCTCTACTAATACACACGTATCTGTAGCACGGTTCACGTGCACGCGCTACGGGTAATTAGCAGTAGCGCTTTCTTTTAACAGGCCCTACTCGTAAGATTTTGTGTATAAGCTTTTCTCTAGTAGTGTTTTCTCACCTACATGGATTAGTCCCAAAGCAAATCTTCTCATGAGTTCCCGCAAGCTCTCTATGATGTTCTAAAGTAGTCTCATGAGCTAACTTAAGAGTGTTTAATTCTTTAGTTAGACGTTCAATCTGTTTATTATCATCAATACTCGATTCCTCTTGACTAGCATGATTATTTCCAAGTTCATTTTCAATGCTGTCACTAGCCTTATCAAATAACAAGTCATCTTCTCCTAAGAAGTCATCCTCATCACTATCAAAGTCAATGTACTGGGGGTGTGATAGCTTGGGGACTTTTTCCATGAAGCATTTTTCAATCCCTTCATTTGGTGAATCAAATAAGTCGTAGGAGTTGTAGGAAACGAGTGCAAGGCCGGCAATACCTGCATATTGATTGTAGTCAGAGTTGGAGTGATAGCTTCTCTCGGATTGGTTGTCAGCCTCGGAGGTGGAAACCCATTCACCAACGTGAACTTGATGTCTTCTTCTTGAACTTCTCTTGGTGTACTTGTCCTTCTTTTCCGATTCTTTGCCTCTCTTGGAGTGTCTTTGTTCATAATAATCTTCTCCACGCCTTATCTCTCTGTGATTTCCTAGGTGACTCTTCTCTTCGTTTGTGGGGATTCGAGAACTCATTGGAAAAATGTCCAGGCTTTCCATAGTTTTAGTAGTTTCGGTCACGACTAGACGAACGCTTCGCATCATATCTTGAGCTTGAGTTTGTTTCTTTGCCTCTACTCTTGTAGAACTTCTTGAATTTTCTGTCCATGAGGCTAATCTCTTCATTGGTAAAAATGTTGTCACTTGAAGTAGCGAGTGTATCACTTGAAGCTTTATAAGCACCGCTTGACTTGTTGTGCAACTCATCTTTGTCCTTGAGAGACATTTCATGAGCAACAGTCCTTATAATGACTTTAGTTGGCTTGAGATCCTTGTAGTTTGACATCATTTGGATTAATATGCACATGGTGTCGTATCTTCCATCCAAGGCTCCAAGTATCTTCTTGATGATGAATTTGTCGGTCATCTCTTCACTTCCTAACCCAACAATCTCATTTGTGGTGAGAGCTAGCCTAGAATACATCTCAGCGACACCTTCACCATCCTTCATTTTGCACTTGTCAAGATGACTTTCAAGTACACCCAACTTAGATTACCTGAAAGAATCTGTACCTTCGTGCATATCAATCAAAGTATCCCAAATTTTCTTTGCATTCTCAAGGCGACTGATTGTGTTGAATTCTTCAGGGCACAAGGAGTTGAACATGATATCATGAGCTTGAGCATTGTATTGCAGCATCTTCAGATCATCCGTTGTCACATCACAACCTAGTTATTTTCCTTCTCCGAAGAAATAACCGTGCACACCAACACAAACGACAAAACAAATGACAGGATTATGACCGAGGATATGCATTTTCATATTATGCTTCCAACTAGCGAAATTAGTGCCATCGAAATATGGACCTCTACGGTGATAATTTCCCTCACTAGACGCCATACTCTCCTAGGTTGTGAAACTAATGCAATGGAGACCAAAGCTCTGATACCACTTGTAGGAACAAAACTGTGTCTAGAGGGGGGTTACACTACTTGAGAAGATAAAAACTTAACCTTCCCCCAATTTTAGTTATGGGCCAATTTTAGCAATTATGACTAGTAAAGGACACTCTACACATGCACATCTAAGAGTATAGCAGCGGAAAGTAAGACATGCAAATGTAAAGTAGAGGGTAAGGTAGGGAGATCAAAGGAAAATGTTGGCACGGTTATTTTTGGCATGGTTTCTGTAGGTGGCCCTATCGTACGTCCATGTAAGTGGAGACTTCAACCCATGGAGTGTAACGGCTGCAAGAATCCATGAAGGGCTCCACCCACAAGGGGTCCACGAAGAAGCGGCCTTGTCTATTCCACCACGGCTTCCGTCCACACAAGACTAGGCTCGCTCATCTTAGGTCTTCACGAAGTGGGCTATCTCCTTGCCATTACAAAAATCTTGGTTCAACTCCACAACACGAAGTAGGAGGCTCCCAAGAAACACCTAACCAATCTAGGAGGCACCACCCTCTAAAAATTAAAAGATGTTGTAGAATGATGAACTCCTTGCTCTTGTGCTTCCGAAGATAGTCTCCTCAAAACTCAATCACTCTCTCTCAGATTTGGCAGGGGTAGGAGAGATTGACCTTGTGGAACGCAACTTGGAGAGGCTAGAAATCAAGGTTTAAATGGTGGAATGGAATCTCTTGATCTCCACACATGAGTAGGTGGTTCTCTCTCAGAAAAATGGATCTGGCAAGTGTAAGTGTGTTCCGAGTGCTTCCTCTATGAATGAGAGGTAGGTGGAGGGGTATATATAGGCATCCCCCAAAATCCAATCGTTACAACATTATTGCCCAACTTGGTAACACCGAAAAGTATCTCGGTGGTACCGACTTGCACTAAATGTGGCAACTTTTGAATTCTTGGTGAGACCGATATAGGAATCTCGGAGGTTACGATATGATGACCTAGACCAGTTTCCAAATCACGATGAGACCGATTTCAAACTCGAAAATTGCAATTCTTGTAATATTCTCAACTCGAAGTTGGTCACTGAATCTCGGTGGTACCAATGTTAAAGTTGGTGCTTTCGAGATTGTAGGGTTTGTCATAGGATATGTCAATTGTAAAATCGGTAGGGCTGAGTGGAAATTGTTGGTGGCACCGATTTTTCTGGCTTGGCTTTGGGCAGAGATAATTTTGGGAGAATGGGTGAGTATTTTTGGTGGCTACCTCTAAGTACTTGAGCAATCAATTCATCATATAACCTCATCCCCTTTTAATAGTATTGGCTTTCCTATGGACTCAATGTGATTTCCCAAAATGTAAAATGTAGATTCTTCTTGCTTCAAGCTTGAGCCAATCCTAATACTTCGTTGCGTCAAGGGGCATCTCCTCAGAATCGTATATGCAAGTCATATTTGAACTTTTCTAAAATCTACTTGAATAAACTCATTAATTCAATGAAGCATATGTTTTGAATAATTACCAAAATCACCTTAGGGAGCAATTGTGCGTTCAGAGCGCACCCGACAGTTCTAACCTTCTTCGGGTTCACGGAACCACGGTTCCGACAAATATCGCGAGTCGTGTCTTGACACGGAAGTTACCGAGTCTTGTGGGTAAGGTGTGCAACGTCTGTAGTGTGTAAACTATTCAAATAGTCGTGCCCATGGTCAAAGACAGTTGGATGACCGCTCTTGGGCTACGTCCATGTTTACCCAATAGTGTGCGTGTGTGAGAAAGGTGGTTATATGAGAAATATGATACCTGAGCTAAGTCGGACGACTTGACATAATGGGTGAGCATGGGTTTGTTCAACCCTCAGATGATATTGATATATGTAACCTGTTCACATGGTTAGCACTTACCTCATGATGCATGCCCACACGAAAAGTTGATCATGTCATTGCATTGGATAAAATCTACTTTCCGCAAGTTACCTATTAGTGTTATATCATGCTTTATTATTTCCCTGTTCCACATCATGGGTTGCTTGCGTGTACATTCATAGAACTCATTGGCTTGCCACTGGTTATTTAATTGGCCAGACATAGAAGAGCAGGGACTTGGAGAAGAGGTCGTCAATGACGAACATGCGAAATAGGACGCTTCCTAGTCAGGATGCCTGTAGGTTAAGGCAGATGGCATGGGTTTAGTCTTTCGAGAAAGATTTTTGCTGGTAGTTATGTTTGGTGTGCCAGACTTCAAGTCCCTATCGATGTAGGACTTGACTGTAACGGTCTTTATTTTTATTAGAAAATATTTAAGGATGTAAGACTCTCGTATTTCAGATTCTGTGTGTTCACTCAGCACTGGTCTCTGGGATCACTGTACACGTGCATTCAATGACCATGACTTATGAGTCAAGGTGCCCACAGAGCTGGTATAAGAGCCATCCTAACTGTAGGAAGCCTTAGTTAGCACGGACTTAGTTAGGATGAACCTTGCTACGGCAACAAAAGTCCTTCCCCGGCAACGCCAGGAATACTTCTTGCTACTTCTATTGTTTGCGTTGGTTTTCCCTTGAAGAGGAAAGGGTGATGCAGCACAGGAGCAGTAAGTATGTCCCTCAGTTTCAGGACCAAGGTATCGATCCACAAGGAGGGTCTCGTCAAGTCCAGAGTACCTGCGCAAACACAAACGAGCTTGCACCCAACGCTTCAAAGGGGTTGTCAATCCCTTCAAGATTGTTTGCAAATGAGATCTGAAGGCGGAAAGTGCAATGAAGTAAAAAGTGTAAGGATGAAAATATGGTGTGGAGTAGACCCTGGGGCCATAGTGTTCACTAGAGGCTTCTCACAAAATAGCAAATATCACGGTGGGTGAACAAATTACTGTCGAGCAATTGATAGAACCGCGCAAAGTCATGACGATATCTAAGACAATGATCATACATATAGGCATCACGTCCGAGACAAGTAGACCGATACTTTCTGCATCTACTACTATTACTCCACACATCAACCGCTATCCTGCATGCATCTAGTGTATTGAGTTCATGATGAACAGAGTAACGCCTTAAGCAAGATGACATGATGTAGAGGGATAATCTCAAACCAATGATGAAAACCCCATCTTTTTACCCTTGATGGCAACAGCATGATGTGTGCCTCGCTACCGCTTCTGTCATTGGGTGAGGTCACCTCATGGTATGAACCCAAAACCAAGCACTTCTCACATTGCAAGAATCATAGATCTAGTTGGCCAAACAAAACCCACAACTCGAAGAGAATTACAAGGATACGGAATCATGCATAAGAGAGATCAGAAGAAACTCAAATAAGATTCATAGATAATCTGATCATAAATCCACAATTCATCGGATCTCGACAAACACACCGTAAACGAAGATTAGATCGGATAGATCTCCATGAAGATCATGGAGAGCTTTGTATTGAAGTTCCAAGAGAGAGAAGAAGCCATCTAGTTACTAGCTATGGACCCGTAGGTCTGTGGTGAACTACTCACGTATCATCAGAGAGGTCATGGTGTTGATGAAGAAGCCCTCTATTCGAATCCTCCCTCCGGCAGGGCACCAGAACGTGCCCTAGATGGGATCTTCCGGAGACAGAAGCTTGCGGCGGCGAAAAAGTACTTTCGATGATCTCCTGATTTTTTGTGGAATCTTTGGGGATATATAGGTGCAAAACCTAGGGAAAAGGACGTCTAGGGGGCCCACAAGACTGTGGGCCGCGGCCTACCCCCTGGCCGCGGGGTGGGGGCTTGTGGGGCCCCTGGGGCTCCCCTGCATTGGCTTTCAAGTCTCCTGATCTTCTTCCGTTACGGAAAAATTCTTTTAGGGGATTTTATTCCGTTTGGACTCCGTTTCAAAATCTCCTCTGAAAGGGGTCAAAAACATGGAAAAAACAGGAACTGGCACTTGGCACTGAGTTAACAAGTTAGTCCCAAAAAATATATAAACGGCATGCAAAACATCCAAACTTTGACAAGATAATAGCATGAAACCATCAAAAATTATAGATACGTTGGAGTAGGGAAGTGATAAAGAATGAATTTTTGATGTGGAATGCTACCTAGCATAGTTGTCCTTTGCAACTTATTTCACGTGACATGAATGTTCAGATCCGTAAGATTCAAAACAATAGTTTTCTATTGGCATGAAAACAATAGTACTTCAAGCAAACTACCAAGGTAATCATGAACTTTCAAAATAACAAGGCCAAGGAAAGTTATCCCTACAAAATCATATAGTCTGGCTATGCTCCATCATCCGCACACAACTAATGTAAATCATGCACAACCCCAGTATTGGCCCAGTAATTGTTTTCACACTCTTACTTTCTCAAACTTTTTATAACTATCACGCAATACATGAGCGTGAGCCATGGATATAACACTATAGGTGGAATAGAGTGTGGTGGTGGTTGTGAGACAAAAAGGAGGAGATTGTCACATTGACTCGGCATATTAAAGGGCTATGGAGATGCCCACTGATAGATATCAATGTGAATGAGCAGGGATTGCCATACAAGAGATGCACTAGAGCTATAAGTATGTGAAAGCTCTAAAGGAGAACTAGTGGGTGTGCATCCAACTTGCTTGCTCACGAAGACCTAGGGCAATTTGAGGAAGCCCATCATTGGAATATACAAGCCAAGTTATATAATAAAGATTCCCACTAGCATATGGTAGTGACAAAGCAAGAAGCTCTCAATCATGAAGAACATGGTGCTATTATGAAGCACAAGTGTGGAAAAAGAAGTAGCATTGTCCCTTCTCTCTTTTTCTCTCTTTTTTCATTTGGGCTCTTAGGCCTCTATTTTTTCTCTCCTTTTTTGGGCTCTTTGGCCTCTTCTTTTTTATTTATTTCCTCACACGGGACAATGCTCTAATAATGATGATCGTCACACTTTTATTTACTCACAACTTCAAAGCTCAAAATGATGATGACTCTATGGGAAATGCCTCCGGCAGTGTACCGGGATGTGCAACGATCTAGCATGGCATATGACGTTGAAAACATCTCGCTAGCTATCTTATGATCATGAAATGGCAATATGAAAGTGACGACACAAGTCATGAGACGGAACGGTGGGAGTTGCTTGGCAATATATCTCGGAATGGCTATGAACTGCCATAATAGGTAGGTATGGTGGCTGTTTTGAGGAAGGTATATGGTGGGTTTGTGCACCGGTGAGAATTGCGCGACACTAAAGAGGCTAGAAATGGTGGAAGGTGAAAGTGCGTCTATACCATGGACTCACATTAGTCATGAAGAACTCACATACTTGTTGCAAAAGTTTTTATTAGTAATCGAAACAAAGTGCTAAACCCATACTCCTAGGGGAAGGGTTGGTAGGTGTTAACCATCGCGCAATCGCAACCTCAACACAAAGGATGACAATCAATAGATCAATTATGCTCCGACTTCCTAACATAGCGGTTCACCATACGTGCATGCTACGGGAATCACTAACTTCAACACAAGTATTTCTAGATTCACAACACCCTACTAACATAGCTCTTAATATTACCAAATCCACGTCTCAAAACTAATTGAGAGGAATCAAGACTTCTCTTTCTACTCAATGCACATGAAGATGGAGGTTTTTGCATCCTATTTGGGTACCTATCACCTTTGGGAATACTTTCATAGCATAAGCCAACTACCAAGTCACACACCGCCGTGCTCTAAAATATATAAGTGAAGCACATAGAGAAAAAATATCTAGCTCAAAATATATAAGTGAAGCAATATGAGCATTCTAGCAAAATCACGATGAGTGCATGTCTCTCTCTCTCAAAAAGGTGTGCAGAAAGGATGATTGTGACACAAAAAAAGAAAAGACTCCTACGATACAAGACGCTCCAAGCAAAACACATATCATGTGGTGAATAAAAATATAGCTCCAAGTAATGTTGCCGATGGATTGAAGACGAAAGAGGGGGTGCCTTCCCGGGGCATCCCCAAGCTTAGGCTTTTTGGTGTCCTTGAATTTGGCTTGGGATGCCTTGGGCATCCCCAAATTTGAGCTATTTCCACTCCTTATCTCATCGTCCATGAGAACATCACCAGAAACTTGAAAACTTCACAACACAAAACCTAAACAGAAACTCGTGATAACATTAGCACAAGAAAACAACGTACCACTTCTTTTGGTTTTGTAGAAAACTTGAATTCCATTTATATTGGTGTTGGGCTACTGTATTCTCACTTTTCCATGGCTAGTACCCCCCGATACTAACCATAGTTTCATAAAAACAAGCAACCAACTCAACAAAAATAGAATCTGTCAAAAACAGACCAGTCTGTAGCAATCAGTATACTTCGTATACTTCTCTTACCTCAAAAAATCTAAAAAGTTACGAATGCCTGGAAAAAGGGCATATCAACCAGCAGCAAAAAGAATCAACTCAAAATCTCTTTCTGAATAAAAATGAAAAATCATCTCGTGAGCGAAAAGTTTCTCTCTTTTTCCAGCAAGATCAAACAACCATTACCAAGACTAGTCATAAATGTTTTGCTTGGCTCAAATACAAAAAGAAACACAAAAACCACAACCACAACAGAATTATGATGGTGTGGACGCAAAAAAACACAAAGAAAAAGATAAATTAATTGGTTTGCCTCCCAACAAGCGCTATTGTTTAACGCCCTTAGCTAGGCATAAAAGCGATAGAATCACGTATCATCGTCTTTGGTGCTCAAACCATAAGTGGCCCTCATCATGGATTCATAAGGCAATCTTATTTTCTTTAGAGGAAAGTGTTACATGCCCTTCCTTAAAGGAAATTGAAATCTAATATTCCCTTCCTTCATATCGATGATAGCACCGATAGTCCTTAGGAAAGGTCTACCAAGAAATAATAGCGCATGCAGGATTGCAGTCAATGTCAAGCACAATGAAATCCACGGGTACATAGTTCCTATTTGCAATAATAAGAACATCATTGATCCTTCCCATGGGTTTCTAGACAGTAGAATTAGCAAGATGCAAATTAAGAGAACACTCTTCAATCTCATTAAAACCCAGAACATCACATAGAGACTTTGGAATCGGAGAAACATTAGCACCCAAATCACACAAAGCATTGCATTCATAGTTTTTGATTTTGATTTTGATGGTAGGTTCCCACTCATCATGAAGCTTTCTAGGGATAGAGAATTCCAATTCAAGTTTCTCTTCAAGAGATTTTATCATAGCTTCGACGATATGATCGGTAAAGGCCTTGTTTTGGCTATAAGCGTGTGGAGAGTTTAACATGGATTGTATCAAAGAAATGCATTCAATCAAGGAGCAACTATCATAATTGAATTCCTTGAAATCCATAGTAGCAATTTTAATTACTACTCAAAGTTTTAATATCTTCTACTCCACATTCAATGCTTTTAGCATCAAGATAGATGGACTCCGAATCATTGGGGCACTTTTCAACAAAAGTGGATTCATATCCAGCCCCATAATCATTAGGTTTGACACAAGAAAACAAAGATTCAATGGAATTCACACCAATCACTTTAAGATCTTCGTAATTCTCATCACGAGAACACGCCTTTTTAAGCCATTCATGTCTAGCACGAATTTGGGCGGTTCTTTCTTGACTCTTAATCATGGAAACACGCATAGGTTTCAAAGTTTCATCCATATTGATCTTGGGAGGAGGACATCTAGCTTTCAAAGCATCAACATCACTATACATTCTACGAACGCTCTTAGCCAAATCGTCAATTTTGAGTAGCTTTTCCTCTAATGACGCATTGAAAATCATTTGAGAGATGAAGAACTCTTTGATATTACTCTCTAGATCAGAGGGTAATCTATTGTAATTTCCATGAGTATTGTTGTAGGAGTTGCCAAAATTATTAGAGGAGTTACTAGGAAAAGGCCTAGGAACATAGTTTCCTCTAAAAGCATTATTGTTGCCAAAGTTATTCCTACCAACAAAATTGATGTCCAAGCTAGCGTTGCTACTCTCAATCAAAGAAGACAAGGGCATATCATTAGGATCCAAAGGAACACTTCTACTAGCAACCAAATTTATTAACTCGTCCATCTTAGCACTCAACGATTTAATTTCTTCTATAGCGTGTACCTTCTTACTAGTAGGTGACCGTTCAGTGTGCCACTGAGAGTAGTTTGTCATGATGTTGTCTAAGAGCTTTGTGGCTTCTCATAACGTGATTTCCATGAACATTCCACCTGAGGCGGAGTCCAAGATATTTCTAGAAGCGAAATTCAAGCCAGCGTAAAAGATTTAAATAATCATCCAAAGACTCAAGCCATGAGCGGACAATTTCTAATCATTAATTTCATCTCTCCCAAGATTGTGCAACATGTTCATGATCAAGTTGCTTGAAATTCATGATATCATTACGGAGAGAGATAATCTTAGCCGACGGAAAAATACTTGGATATATAAGCATCTTTGCACTTATCCCAAGAATTGATACTATTTTTGGGCAAAGAAGAAAACCAAGTTTTTGCGCGATCTCACAATGAGAATGGAAAAAGCTTCAATTTAATCATGTCATTATCCACATCTTTCTTATTTTGCATGTCGCAAAGTTCAATGAAGGTATTGAGATGGGATGCGGCATCTTCACTAGGAAGGCCGGAGAATTGCTCTTTCATAACAAGATTCAACAAAGCGGCATTGATTTCTTATGACTCCGCACTAGTGGCGGGAGCAATCGGAGTACTAATAAAATCATTATTATTAGTATTCCAGAAGTCACAAAGTTTGGTGTTTTCATTCATGGTGACTTCGGCAAGCAAGCATGCACACAAGAAACAAAGAGCAAGCGAGAAAAAGGAAAACGAAAAGGCAAACGGAAAAAGGCAAACGAAAAAGGCAAATTGGTGAAGTGGGGGAGAGGAAAATGAGAGGCAACTAGAAAACAAAGTAAATGCAAGAGATGAGTTTGCGACACCTACTTGGATGAGTTCTTGACTTGATCTTCCTCCCTAGCAACGGCTCCAGAAATTCTTCTGCTACGGCAACAAAAGTCTTTCCCCGGCAATGCCAGGAATTCTTCTTGCTACTTCTCTTGTTTGCGTCGGTTTTTCCCTTGAAGAGGAAAGGGTGATGCAGCACAGGAGCAGTAAGTATTTTCCTCAGTTTGAGAACCAAGGTATCGATGCAGAAGGAGGGTCTCGTCAAGTCAAGAGTACCTGCGTAAACACAAACGAGCTTGCACCCAACGCTTCAAAGGGGTTGTCAATCCCTTCAAGATAGTTTGCAAAGTGAGATCTGAAGGCGGAAAGTGCAACGAAGTAAAAAGTGTGAGGCTGAAAATATGGTGTGGAGTAGACCCGGGGGCCATAGTGTTCACTAGAGGCTTCTCTCAAAATACCAAATATCACGGTGAGTGAACAAATTACTGTCGAGCAATTGATAGAACCGCGCAAAGTCATGACGATATCTAAGGCAATGATCATACATATAGGCATCATGTCCGAGACAAGTAGACCGATACTTTCTGCATCTACTACTATTACTCCACACATCGACCGCTATCGAGCATGCATCTAGTGTATTGAGTTCATGACAAACAGAGTAACTCCTTAAGCAAGATGACATGATGTAGAGGGATAATCTCAAATCAATGATGAAAACCCCATCTTTTTACCCTTGATGGCAACAACATGATGCGTGCCTCGCTACCCCTTCTGTCACTGTGTGAGGTCACCGCATGGTATGAACGCAAAACCAAGAACTTCTCCCATTGCAAGAATCATAGATCTAGTTGGCCAAACAAAACCCACAACTCGAAGAGAATTACAAGGATACGAAATCATGCATAAGAGAGATCGAAAGAAACTCAAATAAGATTCATAGATAATCTTATCATAAATCCACAATTCATCGGATCTTGACAAACACACCGCAAAAGAAGATTACATCGGATAGATCTCCATTAAGATCATGGAGAACTTTGTATTCAAGATCCAAGAGAGAGAAGAAGCCATCTAGTTACTAGCTATGGACCCGTAGGTCTATGGTGAACTACTCACGCATCATCAGAGATGTCATGGTGTTGATGAAGAAGCCCTCCGTATCCGAATCGTCTCCCTCCGTCACGGCACCCGAACGTGCCCCAGATGGGATCTTGCTAAGACAGAAGCTTGCGGCGGCGGAAAAGTACTTTCGATGATCTCCTGATTTTTTGTGGAATTTTTGGGGATATATAGGCACAAAACCTAGCGCAAAGGACGTCCAGGGGGCCCACAAGCCTGTGGTCCGCGGCCTCCCCCTGGCCGCGGGGTGGGGGCTTGTGGGGCCGCCGGGGCTCCCCTGCCTTGGCTCTCAAGTGTCTTGATCTTCTTCCGTTACAGAAAAATTCTTTTCGGGGATTTTATTCCGTTTGGACTCCGTTTCAAAATCTCTTCTGAAAGGGGTCAAAACATGGAAAAAACAGGAACTGGCACTTGGCACTGAGTTAATAAGTTAGTCCCAAAAAATATATAAAAGGCATGTAAAACATCCAAAGTTTGACAAGATAATAGCACGAAACCATCAAAAATTATAGATACGTTGGAGACGTATCAAACCTCTTCCCAAAAACTATACGTAGCATCTATACTTAGAAGTTTCTACTTTTCTTACCTCTTCCACTCTATTTTCAAAATATTTAATGACACCCTCCCCTTAAACCTTGTAGATGTACGTTGTACCTGAAGACCTCCTAGCATCCGGCTTTCCCCTGCTCGTGGAGGACAACATGGAGAAGTGCCACTTCCATCAACCACCCATTTTCCTCTACAACGAGCACTGAGTCGACGACACCATGAAGGAGTATCACGTCGATGTGGTCGTGGATCGAAACGACTCTTCGACAAGCTGGTTCTTTGAACGACCACAGATGGAGACTCTGGTGATAGTAGTTGGGACAACCACGTGGAAGGCACTCAGCCACCTTCAAGACATCCTTCGAGAGAAGGCCAATGAGTTGGCTACTCGCCACTTCCCTTTCAGGAAGGATGATGTTGGCGAGAGTTGGGTGTTGATCCCATCCTCGGAGGATGGAACACTGCTCAGGTTCTATACCTACTTCAGCCTATCTGCTGATAGTGGGTCTCATAAACTGATAAAGGATTACGTGAAGCTCTCTCAAAAACTTCATCACACCCGTGAGCTACTCCGACAAGCTAAGACGAAGGGAGACAAGAACAAGAAGGATGGAGCCCCCGAGGGATGACCCGCTGTCGCTTACAGAGGAGGAGTACGCCAGCTAGAGATGCACCCACACGTCATCATCTCATGAGTGCGAAGGAGTATCGTGCCCTCTTCACCGCTCCACCAGCAAAGCGTCGTCGGAATGGACCTCCCCGTACTCCGACCCCTTCAATGGGAGACGATGCCCGTACATATGATAACCAGGAGGAAGACCCATAGGGGCGTGAGTACGAGACCGATCACTCCAGCACTTGAGTCTAAGAACCCCTAGGGTAGGATAAGATATGTATCCCTCATGCGAAGTTGAGCCCGTGTATTGGTTCATATGAAACCATGTGTGCTTGTTTTTGTTGTTTACTATTTGTGTCTTGATGCAAGTCGAACTTTTCCTTAGGAAACATGTGTGCGACTACAGCGCCTACCTTATCTTAATATTATGTGTTGAGCCTTTTGATCCTTGTCTAACACACTTGCACTGTACCAACCCCCTTAGGCGTGTTTTCCTCTTGTTGCTATTCTTTCGTCTATTCCACTTGTTTGACTTGGCTGCTCCAAATAGGATGGTGACTGCTACTCGCACCAATACTTTTGGCAACCCCGGCGCGGGCAACTATACCCAGCAGCCGGGAGCCGGTGGGTCTGCTCAAGCTAGAGGTCACTAGGAGCAGCCACAAGGCGTACTTCCCCTGCCAGCACCTCCATCGGAGAACATGAACATGGCTTAGTTTATCGAAGTTCTCTGGGAGGAATGCCAAACCAAAACTACCGCTATCTAGCAGATGGCTCAAGTTCGCATCAACAACCTGCAGCAGAGCGGGAACCGCAATGGTCATTCCACTCAATCGGAGTTCATGAAGAGTTCGCCCCCGACCTTCACCGAGATAGCTGAACCTTTGGATGCTTCGCATTGGACAACTACAATGAGGACCGTGAGAAGGTTCTCTATGCCTCTCACTACCTCGGAGGTACCACCAGATCTTGGTGGGATGGATTGTAGGTCATGCAAGGCGAGCGTGTGATCACCTGGAATGGTTTCAAGCAAGGATTTTGCACTACCCATATCCCTTTTGGGATTATGGCTAACAAGCAGCGGGAATTTCGAGCCTTGAAGCAAGGAAGTGGGTCTGTGAAGGAGTACCTGCAGAAATTCAACCTCTTGTCAAGATATGCGCCCGATGATGCCAACAATGAGGCAGCTAAGGTAGAACACTTCATGGAAGGGCTCCAGCAATCACTTCAGTATCAACTTGTTGTCTGTGACTGCCAAACCTTCTTCGAGATGGTGAACAAGGCCCTCATGCTTGAAGATAAGCGTCACGCCATGGAAGACACACAAATGCAAGATGATCAACATTGGTGGTTCCAAAAACCTGAAGACACGCCCCTTGCAACCAGCCCCAGCGCAGCCAAACTATCACCCTCAGCAATCCAGGACTCCTGCACCTCGTTCAAGCTACCAGCCTCAGCAGTATACCAACCCCATGGCATACAACAATCCCAATAACAACACTGGCGGCAAGACCAACAACTTCGGGCAGGTCACGTGCTTTAGGTTTGGTGAGCCCACTACAGGAATTAGCTTCTTTGCCGCCTGCCATCCCAGACGGCAAAGAGAATATAACAGACGGCAAAGAATCTCACGGCCGGCAAAATTTCTGCGTGAGCCTACAACGGCATTGTAGCTTCTTTGCCGTCTGTTTTCCTAAAGCGGATGGCAAAGAGCTTTGCCATCAGCTTTTCATAGGATCAGTCGGCAAAGTGGTCGAGACGGCAGACGACAGGCGTTGCCTCCGTTAGGGGCTAACAGAGGCTTTGCCGTCTGCCTCCCCCCTCTTTTGTGCCGTCTGCCTCCCCTCTCCTCTTCTTTGCCATCAGCCTCCACCTCCTCCATCCCTCCTCTGTGCCCTCTTCTTTGCCGTCTGCCCCCCCTGGAAGCATACGACAAAGATAATATATGGCCAGCTGCTACTGCACAGGTTGCACAGATGGCGCCACGTGGCACCTTTGCCGTCGGCCAGCTAACGGCAAAGGCCTTTGCCATCAGCTAGCATACTACAAAGAGCCTGTATTGTCACATTTTTGTTTATTTTTTCTATTTCACATCACATATACATATAATTCATAGCACATATATGATAAATAGGTCACAACACATATATGATATACATATAAAGCTTATCAATGCCATTTGTTCATCAACGCCCATCCCATATATCAAAATAACCAACACATACAAAGTTTCATCCATATATACATACATATAGTTGCACATATATTGTTCATCCATATATACATATACATATAGTTCCACATTGTTCATCAACTCAAATAAAAACGGAAACTAAAGCACTCCAATGCCAGCTTACATGCATGTAGTACATCCAATCTGCAAAATGGGAATAAGAAAGTCAGAAGAAGAAGAAAAACAACATATATATGAAAAATAAGCTAAACTGAAGAAGAAAGAGAAGAAGGAAGAAGACAACAAGCAGAAGAAAAACAAGAAGGAGGAGGAGGAGGAGGAGGAGGGGAAGGGGAAGGAGAAGGAGAAGGAGGAGGAGAAGAAGAAAAAAGAAGAGAAGAAGAAGGACCAGAAGTAGGAGGAGAGCAGAAAAAGGAGAAGAAGAAGGAGGAGAAGGACTAGAAGGTCGTTGGCCTTCTCCTCCTTCTCCTCCTCATCCTCCTCCTCCTCCTTCTCCTCCTTCTTCTCTTCTTCTTCTTCTTTATTTTCATTTTTGTATTTCTTCTCCTCTTCTCCTCTTCTTGGAGCTAAACTAGCTAACTATGTCTTTTTGGAGCTAAATGGGCTAATTATCCCATTTTAGAGGAAAACAAGCTAAGTATATAATATTAATGAGCTAACCAAGGTTCTTATGCCATTTTAAGGTTATTATGGCATTTTGGAGCTAAATGGGCTAATTATGTCATTGTTGGGGAAATTAAGGCAAGGAGAATATGAAAGATGAGAAGAAAGAGGAGGAGGAGGAGAAGAAGAAGAAATAAAGAAGAAGGAGGAGGAGGAGGAGGACGAGAAGAAGGACTAGAAGGTCCTTGACCTTCTCCTCCTTCTCCTCCTCCTCCTCCTCCTCCTCCTCCTGCTGCTTCTTCTCTTCTTCTTCTTCTTCTTTCTTTTCATTTTTCCTATTTCTTCTCCTCTTCTCCTCTTCTTGGAGATAAATTAGCTAACTATGTCTTTTTGGAGCTAAATGGGCTAATTATCCCATTTTAGAGGAAAGCAAGCTAAGTATATAATATTAATGAGCTAACCAAGGTTCTTATGCCATTTTGAGGTTATTATGGCATTTTGGAGCTAAATGGGCTAATTATGTCATTGTTGGGGAAATTATGGCAAGGAGAATATGAAAGAGGAGAAGAAAGAGGAGGAGGAGGAGAAGAAGAAGAAATAAAGATTAAGGAGGAGAAGGCGGTGGAGGAGGAGAAGAAGAAGAAATAAAGATGAAGGAGGAGAAGGCGGCGGAGGAGGAGAAGGACTAGAAGGTCCTTGGCCTTCTCCTCCTTCTCGTCCTCCTCCTCCTTCTCCTTCTTCTCTTATTCTTCTTCTTCTTTCTTTTCATTTTTCCTATTTCTTCTCCTCTTCTCCTCTTCTTGGAGCTAAATTAGCTAACTATGTCTTTTTGGAGCTAAATAGGCTAATTATGTCATTGTTGGGGAAATAAAGGCAAGGAGAATATGAAAGAGGAGAAGAGAAACTTACCGTAGTGGTCATCAAGGAGGAGAAACACCTGCAGAAAGGTCGTGTGATGCCGCTCGGGAGTTATTCTGCAGAATAGATATTTTGCAATGTCTCAGTTAGCATGATGACACTCAATTATTAATACTTGTTTATAATGAAACTCACCGCGCCAATCGAAGAGAAGACGGGCATCGGCGGAGGAACTTGACCGCTCTTCTCGCACAGACCCTGAAGAGTGGGTCGTATTAGTTAGTAATGAAACAGACATTACACACAAGATTTGGCTAATGTGAAAAAAAAACTTACCACAAAAAGCTCGTACAGGGCCCGTTGACCCGCCTCATTCCGGGACCTCTCCTCCTCAATCAATCGTGGCGTGGTTTGGTCCCTCTCATCACGAGCAGCCTGACTTGTCAATCTCTCTTTCTCAAGAGCAGCCTCAAGAGCAGCCTGGCTTGCCAATCTCTCTTTCTCAAGAGCAGCCTGGTTTGCCAATCTCTCTTTCAGAAGAGCAGCCTGAAACACCAGTCCTCATTACCACAGTAATGATCTATGGTGACACACAAAATGAAATGGATGAAAGTGTTTTTAGTCCGTACAACTAACCTCGATGGCAAGATCGACTGGCCGTGGACGACGCATTATCTCAGGACAGCTGCTCGACTGGCGCGCCTTGATCTTCGGGAGAGTTAGTGGACAACGTATTATCCCATCTCCAATGCCTATCGAGCCATGGGGCCTCCCGCTACCAGATATCATCACCAGCTCTGGATCCAAAGGTTCCTGGCTAGGGTTAAAGTCATCCCCTTCCGTAGCCTTCCCCGCGTCCCTGTATGCCACGAGCTTCTAGTGGGATGATATGTTGGTGAAGTTATTGGGATCATCGAGGTCAGACTCAGAGAATGCCTTCGCCTTCTTGTACGGGGCAGTATGGGCCATGCCATAAAGGTCGTACAATTGTGGCATCTCCGTCTTATTGTGATGCGCCTAAAAGAGAGGAACAAAATATTAGCATGAAGAATAAAATGCATGAATCATGAAGCAAATCACATACCTAGTTTCGTCCGAACTAATGTAAGTTGGCGCTGCCTTGATGGTGTGTCACACCAACCATTTGGCTACGCCGATCCTTCGCATTCTCGTGGACGGCTCGCCAGCTGCCTATGCACCACTCATCAACCAACACCTCCCAACAATCCATCTTATCCGCACACCATCTTGGGGGCACCTGTAAGTTATTAGAAAGAATTTTGAGCGCTACGCCTATGAATGAAATCAAGAAAACTACGTAGAAGGACTTAAGAATAGGTAATTACCTTCATGTATTGCTCCTTCTTCATAAACTTTCCGCGGCAATCCTTCTTCTGCTTCTTAATACCACGCGTGGCGTAGTAATCTCGAATAGCCTACGGCCGAGCCTCGTGGCGTAAGTTCTGTAGTAACCGCCTACACTCGGCCTCGAGAACCCTGGCCACCTCCTCCTCATATCCATCCTCACACCTATAGAAGGTCTGCAATCAAACGTGAAAACATCGATTAGTACAATAATTAGCTATATTGTTAATTTTAGATTCTGTAAAAGGATAATTTACCCAAAAGCTCTTGATCACCATCTCGGCCCTCGTGTGGCACAAGACACCATCTATAATCTCCTCCGGCGGGGCCTACGCAGCCTGGTAGTGCTCCCAGGAAAATCCTAGTGTAGGAACCTGACCCTCACCAGGCAACGTGACAAACCCCGGGAAATTTGTCTGGTAAAGCACACCAAGGACGTAGTTCGGCCTGCGGACTCCAAGAGGGTGTACCCATCCCCTGCAGTATGATAAGGTCAACGCATTAGATATTTGAACAAACTTGAAGGCAAAAGCTAAAAAAAGAGTAAATGTACTTACCTATCTCCTTCACGTTTAATCACCGGCCTCTGCTCGCGGGTAGCTGGCACGACCGGGAGACGTGTACTACCACGCTTGTACACGGTGGCCCCGTCCACCTGCACATCGCCCTCACTATCCGTAAGCTCATCGCCGCCATCCCCGCCCCCTGAGCCACCCGGACCCTCGGTCCAATCCGGCAACTCGGTCCGATCCGGCCAGATCTCCCATCTGGGCCTCTCCACGTCTGGTGAAGCCTCCGGAACCATAGTCTCATGGGCCGAATGCACCTCGACCCGAGGCTGCTCCTGGACCGGAGTCTCATGGGATGAATGCCCGTCAACACCAGGCTCGTGGAACGGAGTCCCCATAGCCTCCTCCGCAAACGGGTCGACCATAGTAGTCCTATGCTCGGGTGAATGAGCTGGTGGTGGTGGCGAGGACGGCTCAACAGTCCTCCTGGATCTTCCGCGGCCACCACCTCTCCCTGTACCCTTCCCCTTCTTCCCTACCCGACCAACACCTCTCCGAGTGGGTAACGCTGCCAACGAAGAAGAACCCACGGGTGGTGTCAACAGACTGTCTGGAAAGGCTCTACGGAGAGATAGGGGTGGAAGGGAAGTACCACCCCTCGTGCGGGGCGCCTGGGAAGAACCCGTCGAGCGATCTGGACCAGCGCCCACCATCTTTCAACACCTGGTGACCTGCCATGATAAAGATTAAAAGAAATTAGTACAACATAAAAAGTTGAATAACTGACATGAATAATAATATGTACATGAATAATAAAGATTGAAATATATATAATTTAAGTTGTGAATCTTACAAACTAATAATCATCATCAATAAATGCATCATCATCATCACTCTCACGCATGTCTTCATGAATGACGTGCTCGTCGGGTTCAACGGCGTGAAGTTGTGGAAGGCCTTCCTTTAATCGTTGAAGCATTGACAGGTCATCCGCATCAGTAACCTCTACGAGTTCCAGGTCTTCTGGTTCCGGCTCAGGGCTGGAGTCAGATTCATTGTCGCTGTCTACTTCCATGTTCTTGGGTGAAGCATGGCGGTTCTTGAAACGTTTCTTGGAAAAACGTGTTTCTTGGAAGAATTCTCCATCATATGTGTCTGGGTTAATGTGAGGTTCATAATCCTGTTCATTTGGGAGAGGTGGTCTGGCATGTGGCGGCACTTCATAAACAACATACCAACCTTCCAGATTCTTATCCGTTTGGCATGCCCACGGTAGATAGAAATCTTGGGTTGCCTCTTGAGCCATAATAGAGACATCGGGAACATCTAAATGGGTGTTTGGATTGATTTCGACTAGTCCTATATGTTCATGAGTCCTTCTAGTCTTCTTCGGCTGGAACCAATAACATTTGAAGACTACGACATTCGGTGGGTTTTCACCATAGAATTGAAGTTCATAAATTACTTCAACTCTTCCATAATATTCGATAACATCTTCGCCGATAGCGGAGACACCACAATTTGTAGATTTCCGGTCGGGCATAGATAGCTCTTTGCCAAAGCTACGAAAGAGATACCGTTGATGTTGTATTTCTCAAATGAACGGACCTTATAGTCAAAACCATTAGCAACTTGTCTCAATACAGCGTCCATAGACTCTGAATTAGCCTACAAGTTTAATACGAAACGATTGTTGCATTAGCCGCAAGTTAGACCAAGATATGAAATGGTCCGTTATTGATAATTACTGTTTGTTCGAACCAAGAGATGAAACTGGGATAGCCGCCTCCTGTCTTTGACAGAAGCTTATACTCTTCGACGGAATCATTTTCGATCACCGCTCCATCTGAGAATTTGGCGACGTAACGGCTGTTTGAAATATCCGGGAATAAGAGCAGTTCAAATGAATCAGAAGTTACGGGAAAATGTGTCGAGAACTCACTCGATGTACAGCCGCACTTCTGTTAGGTTGTTGAAGATATACAACGAAATGTTCCGCCATTCTTCGACATCCAACGTTATTGGTTTCGAAGCACCGGCTGGTGCGAGATTCCCTTTGAATAGGCTGAGGTTGGACCCACCTTTTTTAGGGTCTGCATCATTATCCCGAGGCTTCGGATTATGCAAATGATGATTTTTGGCTTTGAAGTGTGTTGTCACAAAGTTTGCCACCTCCTCAGTAATGAATGCCTCAGCCATCGATGCTTCAATTCTACGCTTACTTTTACATTTAGCTCGAAGGGTCTTGTGCATCCTCTCAGTTGCATAGCGCCAACGATCTTGCACGGGCCCACTCAATCTTGCCTCGGTCGGTAGATGTAAAATCAAATGCTGCATTGGATTAAAGAAGCCCGATGGAAAGAACTTCTCTAACTTGCACAACAACTCCAGTGCAAACTCCTCCATGTCTTCTACCATGCCAAGAAACAATTCTTTCGCACAAAGAACACGGATGAAATAGCTCAGCTCCGCCAGTACTAGCCATTCATCCTCACGAATAAAGCCACGTAACATCACCGGCATTACCCGCTCTAGCCATATGTGCCAATCATGACTCTTGAGACCAAAGATTTTTAATTTTTAAGACTCGCTCCCCTCTTTAGATTCGCTGCATACCCATCGGGGAACATCAAGTGCATTTTGACCCACAAGATAATTTCCCTCATAGCTGGCCTTCCAAGATTGAACCAGGCCTTTGGCTTCGACCACTTCTGCTTTCCTTTGCCTTCTCGCATGTTTTGTAACGGTCTATGACATAGTGTCTCTTGATCGACTCTAGCCTTAGTATTATCCTTTGTCTTCCCATCTATGTCGAACAATGTACCAAAAATAGCCTCTCTGATATTCTTTTCAGTGTGCATCATGTCGATATTGTGTGGAAGAAGGAGGTCTTTGAAGTAAGGCAGATCCCAGAAGCATGGCTTGTGAGTCCAGGCGTGTTTTGAATTATACCCCTTGAAATACCCTAGACGCTCTGGATCAGGCTTGAGGGCGTTTAACTCATCCAGGATCTGTTGGCCCGTGAACGCAGGTGGTGCCAAGTTTTTGACAACTTTACCTTTGGTGAAGTTCTTCTTGTCTTTTCTGAACTGATGGTGAGGATCCAGGAACTGTCTATGTAAGTCAAAGCAAGAATACTTCCGACCCTCCTGCAACCAATGAAACTGAAGAGCTGCCTTGCATTGGGGGCACGGGAACCTTCCATGCACACACCATCCAGAGAATAGCGCATACGCTGGCAAGTCATGCATAGAGTACATGTACCACACATGCATTTTGAAGTTTTCTTTTCTAGCGGCATCGTATGTCTTGACCCATTATCCCCAGCTTCTTCCAATTCATCCTTAAGAAGTTGCAGGTACACATTCATATTCTTCCCCGGATAATTGGGCCCTGGAATTATCAACGTCAGAAATATGTTCTTTCTTTGCATAATCTGCCCGGGGGGGGGGGAGATTGAGTGGAATGACAAATACATGCCAACAACTGTATTGGGTTGCCGTCATGCCGAAGGGATTAAAACCATCTATGGCGGCGCAGACTCGAGGATTCCTTGGATCTGCTGCTTTATCCTGATGCAATCCATCTAAATGTTTCCACGCTTCCCTATCTGATGTGTGTACCACCATCTTATTCCCATCCGCATCTAGTTCGGTTCTTTTGCCCAATTTGTGCCATGTCATCTGTGTGGCTGTCACTTCGACCATGAAAAGGCATTGAAGTCTTGGTACAATTGGCATATACCGAAGAAGGCTAACTGCGATTTTGGTCTGCCTCTTCTCACCCATACCGTTGTCTACCACAAGATACCTGCAAGACTCGCAATTGGGACAATAGTCCAAGTGTGCATACTCCTTCCTAAATAAGACACATCCTTTCTCATATGCATCTATCTTCTCATAGGGCATCTTAAGTACACGAAGTATTTTGTCCGACTGGTACAGGTTTGCAGGCATGACATGGCCTTTGGGTAGGAAGCGTCCAAATAGTGTCATCATTGCGTCGTAGCATTCTCTTTCCAAGTTGAACTGAGCCTTTAGAGCCATTACTTGTGCAATTGCATTCAGCTAACAGAGCTCAGTGTGCTCATGGTGAGGACGTTTGAAGACTCCAACATTTCATAAAAGGCCTTTGCAGATTCCTCCATCTCATCTTCCGAATCCCGAGCATCATCAAAGCCTTGCACCATGTCTTCGATCCCGGTACCATGCTCGTCCGTGCGACGACAGACCAGCTCAGCTCTTGTGTGTTCTATAGACTCACCATGAAATGCCCACACCTTATAATTAGGCTTAAAACCCCTCCTCTATAGGTGTTTAATCATTACAGCCTTTGTTGTCTTTTTATAGTTGTAGCATCCAGGACAGGGGCAATAGTTTCTTTCCTGGCCATTTGCGAATGCGGCTTTCACAAATTCCTTTGTTTTTACAAACCATTCTTTCTTCATCTCTTTAAGACAAGGGTGACCGATATACATCCACGCACGATCACTCATCTTGCCTAGCTACTAAAGACAGAAGAAATTTATTTATTTATAATTTAGCATTTATATTCATCGGTTAATCAGGTTCACCATTTTTATTACGTCCAGGCAACCTACACGCTAATAGGTAAAGATAGGTCCTAATCCCACCCGAGTATGTGTAGATTGGGTTTGTTTTCCCATGCTCTATTCCGGATCCAACACAAAATTTCGGCAGCACCACCCCACTGTTCTCCTAATACACGTCTCCGCAATAAACAGAGAGGATGTGCATCCGGAGAACAACACGGAGGCACTAACGAAATTCCGCATCGGATCCAGAGCATAGCATACGGGAAAACGAACCCAATCTACACATACTCGGGCTGTCCATGGATAATGTTGGACAATTCGAAAGGATGGTGGTTATAAATATGCAAAGACAAGCATATTTATAGATGTCGCCCTTTCGAACGGGAGACGCATACTGGTCACGCATACTGATAAATTAATTTAATTACCTAAATCTAGAGAGTTTCATCCGGAAACTGAGCCACAGTAAATGAAGGGGCGGGGAGGAGGTGAAATTTGTACTGACCCACGAATGCAGGGGCGGAGCTCGTACAACGCACGGGCAGGTCTTCGCACAGCAGACCTCACAGGGACGAGACAACTATCACATGTAAATCCACCCGATCAACACAAATACTCTAATTATGTCATTTTAGAGGAAAACAAGTTAAGAATATAATATTCATGACCTAACCAAGGTTTTTATGCCATTTTCAAGCTAAATGGGTTAATTATCTCATTGTTGGGGAAAATAAGGTCAGGAGAATAAGATAGAGGAGAAGAAAGAGGAGGAGGAGGAGAAGAAGAAGAAATCAAGAAGAAGGAGAAGGAGGAGGAGGAGAAGGAGGAGAAGAAGGAGGAGGAGAAGGTATTCTTCTTCTCTTCTTCTCTTCTCCTTCTCTTCTTCTTTTCTTCTTCTTTTCTTCTTCTCCTTCTAATTTTTGTCTTCTCCTCTTCCTCGTCTTCTTCTTCTTCTTCTTCTTCTCCTTCTCTTCTCCTCTTCTCCTCCTCCTCCTCTTCTTGTTCTTCCTATTCTTTCTATTAAGCTAACTAACTAACTAACCTAACTAACCAAGCTAACTAAACCTATCGCTAAACCTAGATAGCACTAAACAGCAAAAAAATAACAAAAACAGAATCTACCACTATAACAAAAACAGAATCTACCACTAAGTAACTAAAAAAGAATCTAGCTACCACTAAATACCAAACAATAAAAATCAACTTCTTCTTCTTTTTTGTCTTCTTCTCCTTCTTATTTTTTTTCTTCTTCTCTTCTTCTCTTCTTCTTTACTTCTTATCCTTCTTATTTTTTTCTTCTCTTCTTCTTCTTCTTCTTCTTCTTCTTCTCCTTCTTATTTTTCTTCTTCTCTTCTTCTTCTTCTTCTTCTTCTTCTTGTTCTTCTCCTCCTCCTCCTCCTCCTACTCCTCTTCTTCTTCTCCTCTTCTTGTCCTCCTCCTCCTCCTCTTCTCCTCTTCTCCTCCTCCACCTAACTAACCAAGCTAACTAACTAACCTAACTAAAACTACTAACCTAACTAAATCTACCACTAAAACTACTAACAATAACAACTACTAAAACTACTAAAAAATAATAAAACTACTAAAAAATAATGCGGGTGGGGGGGGGTGGGGGTGGGGTTGTGGGGGCTCACCGGGAGGGGCGGCTGTGGAGGGGTCGCGGTGTTGGGGGTGGGGGGGGGGGGCGCCAGGGGCGCCAGGGGCGGCAGCGCGATGGTGGTGGGGCAGCGGCAGTGGGGGTGAGGGGGGGGAGAGAGAGAGGGGTGGCGGTGGGGGCGACAGGGGCGGCGGCGCGACGGGGGCAGCGGCGCGACGGTGGTGGCGGCGGTCGTTACGGAGAGAGGGGCGCGCGGGGTGGGCAGAGAGAGAGAGGGGCGCGCGGGGTGACCGTTATAGAGAGAGAGAGGGGCGGGGTGGGGGGGGGGGGAGGAGCCGTTAACGGAGTTAGCGCGTTGTCGTCTGCCTCCGGACTCTTTGCTGTCCGCTAGCAGACGACAAAGGTCTGACTCCAGTTTGACCTAGCCACCCCACGGTCAGGTGGGCCCATCTATATCTTTGTCGTCTGCCTCCGGACTCTTTGCCGTCCGCGAGCATACGGCAAAGATGTGACAGATGGCAAAAACACTTTATGCCATCAGCCTATGCTTTGCCGTCTGTTTTGGTGAAGCTGACGGCAAAGACACTCTTTGCCATCAGCTAGCAGACGGCAAAGACTAGGCAGATGGCAAAAAACTGTTTTCCAGTAGTGGCTAGGATACATCCTGAAGCAGTGCCCCAACAAGAAGCGAGATACACCACACCCCAATGTGCCCAGCCAAGGACAAGGCCGTGAAGCGCCACCCAGGAACGAAGCTCCCCGCAACCTGCCCAACAATGGAAAAGGTCATGTGAATCATGTCATATTGGGTACATTCCTTGTCAACTCAACCCCATCAACGGTTCTGTTTGATTGTGGAGCTTTGCATTCTTTATTTACCCAAAAGTTTGCACTAGAGAGTGGCATGGAGCCTACACCTTTGGGTAGTCATATGATGGTACAAACCCCGGGTGCAGTAACGAGGACCAAGATAGGGTGTAAAGGAGTTTGGATTAACATCAATATGTAGACTTCTTAGCAGATCTCATCATTTTGAAGTTGCGAGGCTTGGATGTGATCCTTGGCATAGATTGGTTAACCAAGCACCAAGTCTTGTTTGACTATGCCAAGAGGACAGTTACCATGACCAATAGGGAAGGAGTTGATGTCAATTATGTTCCCAACCCTACCTCCAATCAAGCCCCTCAGGTTAATTGTTTGACGAGAATTGAGTTGGTTCAAGTGCTAGTGGTATGTGAATAGTTAGATGTCTTTCGTGACAAGCTGCCCAGAATGCCTCCCGATCGTGATATTGAGTTCATTATTGAGCTAATAGCCAGAACATGACCCATCTATAAGAATCCCTATAGAATGGGACCCGAAGAGTTGGCTGAACTAAACAACCAACTAGCTGAGCAGCTCGGGAAAGGATTCATTTGACCTAGTGCCTCTCCATGGGGACTGCATGTTCTATTTGTGTCAGAGAGGGATTGAACTATTAGGCTCTATATTGACTACCATTCTCTCAATGAAGTGACAATAAAGAAGAAGTATGCACTCCCCAAGATTGAAGACCTGTTCGATCAGCTGAATGGTGCCAAGGTGTTTTCCAAGATTGATCTAAAGTGTGGGTACTCCCAGTTAAAGATTATACCTGAGGATATCCCAAAGAAGGCATTTGTGACTAGGTATGGCCCGTATGAATACATGATCATGTCGGTTGGGTTAACCAATGCCCGGCCTACTTCATGTACCTCATGAACAAAGTCTTCATGTAGTATTTGGAAAAGTTTGTCGCTATCTTCATCGATGACATACTCGTCTTCTCGAAGTCTAAAGAAGAACATGAGAAACACCTGAGAATGGTTTTGGAGAAGCTTCGAGAACACCAGCTTTATGCCGAATTCCGTAAATCTGAATTATGGCCGCATGAAGTTGTATTCTTGGGCCATGTGTTGACAACAGATGGATTTTCAGTTGACCCTACCAAGATTAAAGTCGTGACGGAGTGGCAATCTCCGACCAATGTGAAGGAAGTCAAAAGGTTCCTTGGACTCGTGAGGTACTACCGCAAGTTCATCGAAGGATTCTCAAGCATCACCAAACCGATGACTGAAGTCTTGAAGAAGGACAAGAAGAGATGACAATGGCCCAGTTTTGGCCACCCTTGATATTCACAAGGAGTTTGTAATATATTGTGATGTATCAAGGACCGGGCTTGGTGTTGACCTAATGCAAGAAGGCAGAGTTGTGGCTTATATGTCCAAACATCTAAACCCTCATGAAGAAAACTATGCCACTCATGATCTTGAGCTGGTAGCATTGGTTCTAGCCTTAAATACATGGCGGCATTAACTTGTGGGAAAGAGATTTGAGATATACACGGATCAAAAGAGTTTGAAGTATATTTTCACTCAGAAGGAATTGAACATGAGGCAGTGAAGATGGTTGGAGTTGATCAAAGATTACGACCTCATTGTTCAATACCGCCCTCGGAAGGCCAATGTGGTAGCTGATGCCTTGAGAAGAAAGGCTTCTTCCTTGAATGCTATGATCAAGGAAAGGCTACCTGCCTTGTATGAGGAACTTGAGAGCTTTGGCTTGGAGCTAGTCGCACCAGGGTTTTTGGCCAACCTCGAAGCAAAGCCTACACTGTTGGACAATATCAAGAAGGCTCGGAAGGGACATGAGAGCATCGAAGGTATCAAAAAGATCAAGAATGGCAAGGCCCCAGGATTCTCCGTGGATGAACAAGGGGTTGTATGGTTTGGGTATCGGCTTTGCGTACTCAACAAAGTCGAGCCCAAGAACCTGAACTTGCAAGAAGCACATGACACTCCATATTCTATCCGTCCTGGAGGATCAAATATGTACCAAGACCTCATGGCAAGATTCTTGTTGCATGGCATGAAGAGAGTGATAGGTTCTTATGTCGCCAAGTTTGACGTATGCCAATAGGACAAGGCTGAGCATCAGCAACCCGCTAGACTGCTACAACCTCTCAAGGTGCTTGAATGGAAGTGGGACTAGGTCGGAATTGATTTCATCACAGGTCTGCGCAGATCAAGCAAGGGACATCATTCAATTTGGGTCATTGTTGATGACATGACCAAGGTCGCCCACTATATTCCTGTTAAGACAACCTACATGGGGAACCAGTTGGCAAATCTCTACATCAACCGGATTGTAAGCCTCCATGTAGTCCCTAAGAAAATCGTGTCAGGTCGAGGTACCCAGTTTACCTAGAGGTTCTGGAATAGATTTCAGTAGGCCTTGGGAACCAAGCTATCCTCCAGCATCGCTTTTCGCCATCAAACAGGCTGACAGATGGAACGAGTAAATCAGATACTCGAGGACATGATCCGTGCCTATGTCTTGGCATATGGAGCCAAGTGGGAAGATTGTTTGCCCTTTGCCGAGTTCTCCTACAGCAACACCTATCAGTCCAGCCATCAGATGGAACCATTTGATGTGTTCTATGGGAACAAGTGCCACACTCCCCTTAACTGGTCTGAAACTGGAGAAGGGCTTGTCTTTGGACCGTATGTCCCCAAATACTAGGGAAAACCCTAGTAGTAGTTCGTGTTAATGACCTATTAGTAGCGCGGGAAGCCGCGCTACTGCTACGGTGCTACGACTAACTTTTAGTAGTAGCGCGGATCCTACCCACGCTAGTACTACTTCTGCTAGTAGTAGCGAGGTTGCCACCCGCACTACTACTACTTAGCTATAGCACGGGTAAGGGTCCCGCGCTACTACTAACTAATTAGGAATTAAAATAAATAAATTCATCCAAAGCTCCTGCTACTGTTGGGTGTCAATGTCCTCTCCATCTAGGGCTGATGCTGGTCCTAGAGGGGATGAAGTCGTCCATGGTGATGGTCCTACTAATAAAGAAGAGAAAACAATTAGAAGATGAAGAGAGAGAGAGAGAGATTGAGAGGACTAGGAAGAGCAACTAACTGGTGGTTGTGTCCATGGCGGATCTCCCTCTCCTCCAATAGCACAAAAGGAAGAGGAAGGAGGGTGAGGGGTTGCGATGAGAGTGGAGGTTGCCGGATTTTGGGGAGGCAATGAGGTGCGAGGGCCGTGGTGGTAGTGGGTGAGGAAGGGAATCGCGGGTGGGAGGGAAAAGCAGAATCAGGAGATTGTGGGTTTCGATTTGGGACTTGTTGGGCACCATGGAGGAGGAGGTGTGCTTGGACAGGAGCATCATGGGAGAGCCTATGGAGAGAGGGGGGAGACTGAGGGAGAGAGGAGGTATTCTACCGAGGATATGTGGACTTGACCTTCCTTGTACTTATTAGTAGCGAGGGGTATAAACCCGCGTTTCTACTATCAACTTAGTAGTAGCGCTCGTTTATACCCCGTGCTACTACTATTGCGTGTCCCGGGGGCACGATTGAGAGCACTTAGTAGTAGCGAGGGTTAAAAACCCGCGCTACTACTCAACTTAGTAGTAGCGAGGGGTAAAAACACGCACTACTAGTTAGCGTATGTCTATAAGATTTTCCCTAGTAGTGCTCTGTCAAGTAGAAGAGCAGGTTCAACTCGTCAAATAACTTCTAGAGGCCGCCAAGTCAAGACAGAAGAGCTACACCGGCTCCCGTCACCGAGACATGAGCTTCCGTGTTGGGGACAATGTCTATCTTCTGGTAACGCCTCTCAAGAGAACAAAAAGATTCCACGTCAAGGGAAAACTTGCACCAAGATACATCGGCCCCTTCAAGATCACCGACAGGCGAGGAGATGTTTCATACTAGATGGAGCTACGTTCCAAGATCTCGGATGTGCACAACGTCTTCCAGGTGTCCCAAATCCAGAAGTGCCCCCAAGTTCCCAAACGCCCCAATCTCTACAAGTATGTCGATCATCAAGTCATTGATCAGAGTTTCCTTCTCTTTTTAGTACCTAGCCAAGGAATCTCGGGGACGAGATTCTTGTAAGAGGGGTAGGTCTGTCACGCCTTGTGTTTCTACCACTTTTGCCACATGATGATTTTACAAAAATTAAATCCAATTAAAACTTTTTGCATAATTGTGATTGTTGATTTGGTTGCTACTTGCTTGTGTGACTGATTGAGTTTTGAATCACTAAAGATATTCTCCTCTAAATAACCCATTTCCTTGACCCGAACCTTTGCCCAATGATCATGACATGTGAATAGGATGCGAGAACTATTTTTATAAATTATTATTTCAACAAAAGGCATTTATTTATTTTAAGCTTTCTAAAACCCCTGATTCTAGATTTGCACTTCAAGTCCCCAATTTAGGAGAGATGCCTTCCCCCAAAGTTTTTATTTGGAACCTATCATCAAAAAGCTTTCCCAAAACCATAAAATAATTATTTGAAAAGTTATTTTCTTACTTTATTTAAACACATCTTTCTGGAGCCACAAATATTATTTCATAGGGAAAAACTATTTTATCACTTCAATAACATTTGAGAAACTTTAGGGAAACTCACTGGACATATATTTCACATAGATAAGAGTTTCAACACATGGTCATGTTCAAAATATTGGACAGAACCCCTCAAAACCCTTTCAGCCTATTTAAAGGTTTTGAAATGTTTCCATAGCAAACATTCTCAATAAATTCCAGGAAAATTTTAGCAAGTCGCGCGTGATAAATGTGGTAATCGTGCAAAGTTTCATCTCAATCCAAGTTGATTTGATTCAAGAAAGTAGCCCAAAACCCTCTATGTCTAGAATGAAATTTGTGCAACTTCACATTCCCAAGTTTATCCAATTGGTCCCAAACTCAACAAGAGTGATCTAGCCCCCAAATAAGGATGCTACACCAAGTTGTGCATTTGTGGGTGTTCATTTGATCACTTTGGTTCATAAGAATCTGACTCTGTCCATTTTTGGTGATTTTCATGTTTACATTGCCAACTTTGCTCTAATGAGCTCAAACTTGGTGATCCCTATTGATTTTACCCCTAATAGCAACCTATTAAGTTTCATAGCATTTGGGAAAAGTAATCTTGCCCAAAATCCTACCAAACACCTTGTCCCAGATTATTAAATGTGCTCCTAGAGCATCCAAAGCTTTTCCCCTTCATCCTAAATTTTTACCACAACTCCATACTCACCCCAATCACCCATAGTAAGTTTCCTGGCGCCAGCTCCATGAATGCAGGGGTGAATACCCACCTGCCAACCCATGGGAAGGAACTTATTTCCCCTCTCTCCACTCTCCTACACCCCTAGCTTCTCTATAGCATCCCATGCCCCTCCCCCTTTGTTTAATCTCCCCGCGGCCAGTGGACGTCGCAATACATGCTAGAGAACGACAAAAGTGCCATCATGCCGGCCAAAGTCATGCTCTGTAGGGAGCTACAGTGATGGCCGAGCACGGGTCAGCTCTGCACCCATCCAAAGGCCGCCTCGAGCCTCTCCCCTCGCACCAGTCGAGGCGCCTTGGTGTCTGCGACAAGCCAGACTACCGGCCCTCTCCTCTCGCTTCCTGCAACGGCTCTGCTACCCCGCGCCCAATGCCACCCAAGTCGGCCAATGCATACACCCACTCGCGCGAGTCCCCTCTCTCCTCTCTCTTTCCCTGCAGTCGTGGGCGACCCCCAAGGAGGCCCCCAAGCCATCCAACTATCCTCACCTCCCCCAGTCGCTGTTGCAGCCAGCTCCGGCACACGAGTCCACAATGGTCTCGTGCCCCGCCTATATAAAGCATCCCCGATACCCCATCTCCTCTCTCGTCCCTCTCCCCTCCTCCTAATCATGATCCAGTACCCCCAGTTTTCTCCCAAAGCTCCCTGAGCTCGAGATTGAGCCGGACCTCCCCCGCCTCGGCCTGCCGCTGATCTCGCGGTTGGAAGCCGCTCTGGACCTCTTTCTTCCTCCTTCGGCTATCCCTTGCACATCTGATGTGTTTCCCCCTCTCGCCTGCTTTTTTGCAGTAGGAGACGACCCCGACGACCATCTCCTAAACTTCTCAGCTGTGGGATCTCGTCACCAGAAAGTCCCTGTGCTCCGACGACCCTTTCCACCTTCACCAGACGAGTGACTCGCTCCTGAGTCCATTCCCATCACCAGCTTGCCTCGATGTGATCCCTGTCGCCGCTAGTGAGCCTCGCCGCCCTGTGGCAAGGGGTTGATGACGATCTCGACAGGTGGGCTCCAACCGTTAGCCTCCTGCACCTCTCCCTCGTCTCCCCCTCTCACTGGCCCCTCGGCCCCGCCCATCATGTTCGAATCTGGCACGACGCGGCTATGTGGCTCGCCTCGGCTGGATGGCCTCTGGGTTGGCCTAGTTGCTGGCGGACTCTGGCCTAGGTGGTGTGGACCTTTTTCCATTTTCTTTTTAATTCCGTTTTGCAACAATCCCACATGGATAAATATATATTCAAATCCTAATATTCCTCCACCTAAAATTTTGTAATATTGTGTAGTATTTTATGGTGCCACTTGTGTAATGCGCTCGTTTATTTCAAAACCTTGTTTAGGGCATTTTAACACCGTGCTAAAATGTTTTTTTACAAATTTTTACACTTCAAAAATAAAACCCAACAATTTTTACACTACCTATGCTCAGCCTAGTATTTTACGAAAATGGTTTGACATTTTTCCGAGTAGATCATTTTCTCTATTTTTGTTGAGTTCTTATATTTGCCCGTTATTATTGCTACCATAGATTGTGTTGTTGACGAGGGATTTAGAACATAAGACTTCGAAGACCCCGGAGACTTTGTTGAGCAAGGCAATAAACCTTTTGACCATGCCTAAGAAATTATTTTGATGCATGTCATACATAGCACTTTGTTCCGATGCATAAGATCATGGTTAATCGGTGACTACCTCAGTGGGATTTTCTCGTAAATCCTCGTTGACACTTGCACTTGAGCATGACCCTACCTTGCTATGAGGGTTGTGGGGGTGGGATGTAGTTAGCTTTCTAGTAGTTGCTACGAATGCGATGGGAACTTGCATGGTACAATAAAGGAAAGTTATTTCAAAGGTCTTACTAAAACGCTGTTCGATGCCACTAATGCCCGAGGGAGATGGTGTGAGCTAGGTAGCCACTTGAGAAAGAAATGGCGTACCGAGGCTAGTGAGTGTGTGGTTTTCGAAATTGGATTGGTTTGAGTTGCAACCATTACTCCAACCTTACATGTGCAACCACGATACCCCTTATGGGATGGGGCTTTGCTGATTACTATGGTTGGTGCTAGTAAAGAGCCCGCATTACTAGTGGTGGGAGTGACGTGGTCACTCTCGGGATGGGGTCGTGCCAAGAAAGGGCGACTATGGGCTGTTTTCACAGACACCGAGCAGACCTATGCGTGCCCTCGTGGATGAAGGTACGATGTACATCACAAGGGATTGTCACCAACGAGTGGACTCTTTGCTAGTATCGTCATGGGAAAGGTAATATTTGGGTACTTATCTCGGGTATGGGAAATACCGCGAACGAAGTCTTGACACGGAAGTTTTTCGAGTCTTGTAGATGAAGTGTACAACCTCTGCAGAGTGGAAACTATTCGAATAGTCATGCCCATGGTCAAGAACAGTTGGATGACCTCTCTTGGGCTACGTCCATGTTTACCAAACAGTGTGCATGTGTGAGAAATATGAGACCTGAGCTAAGTCGAGTGACTTGACATAATGGGTGAACATGGGTTGTTCAGCCCTCAGATGATGTTGATATCTATAAACTGTTCACATGGTTAGCACTTACCTCATGATGCATGCCCGCACGAAAAGTTGATCATGTCATTGCACTAGGAAAAATCAGCATTTCGAAAGTTACCTATTAGTGTTATATCATGCTTTATTATTGCCTTCTTCCACATCATGGGTTGCTTGTGGGTACATTCAAAGTACTCATTGGCTTGCCAATGGTTATTTAATTGGCCAGACATGGAAGAGCAGTGACTTGGAGAAGAGTTCGTCGGTGACGAACATGTGAACTAGGACGCTTCCGAGAGAGAATGCGTGTAGGTTAAGGCAGATGGCATGGGTTCACGCTTTCGGTCAAGATTACCGCAGATAGTTATGTTTGGTGTGTCAGCCTTCGAGGCCCTATCTTTGTAAGAATTGACCATAACACTCTTTATTTTTATCAGACGTTATGTAAGGGTGTAAGACTCTCGCATTTCATCTTTTGTCTGTTCAGTGAGCATTGATCTCTAGGATCACTTTACAAGTGCATTCGGTGACCAGGACTTATGAGTTGGGGTGACCACGTAAATCTACTTGGGAAATTTATCGACCATAATGAGTAAGTATTTCCTTCTCTTGGTCCCCCCTTGAAGTGGTCCGACCATGTCCAACCCCTGACATCAAAAGGCTAGGTGATTGGTATCGTTCAAAGAGCTGTTCCGGGCATGTGGCTTTGATTTGCAAAAAGCTGAGAACCAACATAATGCTGGACGAGTAATTGAGCATATGCACAAGTAGTGGGTCATAATTAGCTATCCCAGAAAGCCTTGGTTACCAGGGCACTTGCTGCTGCATGACGGCCACCCATACCTGAGTGTATTTTATCTAGGAGTTGTTTACCCTCTTCTTCGGATGTGCACCGCCGGAGGAGCGACCCCGCATGGACCTTGTAGGCCTTGGATCGCCGAATTATTCGTCTTGCCTCAGTTTTGTCATGAGGGAGCTCTTGGCGGAGAAGGTAGGTGAGAAAAGGCTCGGTCCATGGCGCGATTACTGCCATGACTTCGTGAGCTGAAGACATTTCTACAAGTGTTGAGCCACCAATGATTTGTTCATGTGGTTCAATTGTAGGAGTGACTAATCCTGACCACTGGCTCCGGTGTCATTGTCTTTGTCTTGCTATACCACAGATGGCTTGAAGAGTCATTCCAAATAGGTATTCTTAGGAACAGAGCCGTGTTTGGAGCCCATACGATCAAGAAGATCACCAGCTTGATTGCTGTCTATGGCGACATCGTGTAATTCAGGACCTTTGAACCGTGCTGATATTTTGAGAACAACGTTCTTATATGCCGCCAATTTTGAATTTTTGGCATCAAATTCGCCCTTGATTTGTGAGATGGCGAGGTTGGAGTCTCCCCATGCCTCGAGTCGTTGTATGCCCATTGATGTTGCCATCCGAAGTCCATGCAACAGAGCCTCATATTTGGGTGCATTAATGAATCGGTGTACATGATCTATAGCACATACCGGATGTTGTTGCCACTTGGGGATCTAACTATAACACCAACCCCCAGTCTGGCAACCGTCTTAGGGCAATGGGAATATGTACTGTAACGAGCTTGACCTCCTTCCATTCGACGAGATAATCAGCCAACACTTAAGATTTAATAGCTCGGCGTGGCTTGTACACGATTTCCAAACGCAGGAGCTCAATGGCCCATATGGCTATGTGGCCCATGTCGTACCTATTGTTGATTATATCATTTAGGGGTATTTCGGATGCTACCATGATCGAACACTTTTGAAAGTAGTGTTAGAGCTCGCGAGATGCCATAAAAATTGTATAGGCTATCTTCTAGTAGTGCGGATATCAATATTTGCAGGGGTGAGTACTTCAGACACATAGTAGACTGGCTTCTCCACCCGGAGCTTGTGGCCTGCAGCCTCATATTCAACAACGAGGACTGCGTTGACCACTTGGTTAGTAGACGAGATGTACAACAACATTGGTTCACCTGTAGCACGCGCTGTCGGTATGGGGTTACTAGCTAATAGTGTTTTAATTTCTTCCAGTGCGGCTATTGCCACATTGGTCCACTCGAAGTTTTTCGTCCATTTGAGCAGTTTGTAGAGCGGTAGTGCCTTTTAGCCAAGGCGGGAGATGTAGCGTATTAAATCCGCAATTCAGCCTACCAGTTTTGGCATGTGCTTCAACCCCGTCGGGATCGCTAGCTAGGTTAGAGATCAGATTTTAGCCGGATTGGCCTCTATTCTTCTATAGGAGAAGATGAATCCGAGCAGTTTACCTACGGGAACTCCGAATACACACTTGTCCGGATTGAGCCGCATGTCCTACTCCCCGAGATTATCGAAGGTTTGTCAAAGGTCATCCACCAGCTAGCTAACGTGTTTGGTTTTGATAACCACGTCGTCCATGTATGCCTCGACTGTTTTGCCGATTTGATTTTCTAGGCATGTCTGAATCATGCGCTGATGTGTGGTGCCTGCAGTATTTAACCCGAAGGGCATTGTATTGAAGCAGAATGGCCCGTTGGGAGTGATAAGGCGGTAGAGGCTTGGTCGGACTCCTTCATTTTGATTTGAGGGTATCTGAAGTAGGCTTCAAGGAAGCAGAGTGACTCGTGTCCGGCAGTGGCATCAATGATCTTGTCTATGCGAGGTAAGGGAAATGGATCCTTAGGGAAGGATTTGTTTATGACTTTGAAATTGACACACAACCACCAGGATTTATCCTTCTTTGGCACCATGAACAAATTTTCCAACCACTCAGGGTGTATGGTATCTTGGATGAATCTGGCTTCAAGCAATTTTTCTAGTTCGTTACCCATCGCTTGACGCATGGGCTCGGAAAATTGTGTAATGCCTGTTTGACTGGTTTGAAGCCTGCAATTATGTTCACGCTATGCTCGGCTAGTCTTCGTGGGATTCCTGGCATATGTAAGGGATGCTAGGCGAATATGACCCAACTTTAATGCAAAAATATGTGCAATGCTTCATCAACCGCAGGGTTTTGCTGGGCTCCAATGGACGTTGTTTTGTTAGTGTCCTTTGGATGTACCTGAAATTTGACTATTCCGTCTGTTGGTTTAAAGGATGTGGACATAGGCCTTTTGCTGAGGATTACATAATCCTTATCTACCTATAAGCGAAGTGCGGTTAATTCTTCGGCCGCGAGGGTTTCAGATACTGCCTTGAGGGTAAGCAATGCCATTTTGTTTTTGGCCCGTAGAGCTCTATTCAGGTCACTTGATAGTGTAATGAGACTGTTAGGCCGTGGCATCTTGAGCTTCATGTAGCCATAATGAGGTATGGCCTGAAATCTCGTGAAGGACTCATGCCCCGAAATAGCATGATAAGAGCTGCAAAAGGGTACAATATGGAAGGCAAGTTCTTCAGACCTATAGTTCTCAGGGTATAATCCCACGTCGAGAGAAACTCATCCTATTCATCGAGCCTCTCTTCAGGGTATAATCCCTCGAGAGCTTGTGTAATTTTGTTCAAAGCGAGATCTGTCGAACTGCATTTTATCCAAAGTATCCTCATAAATGAGGTTTAAGCCGCTGTCGCTGTCCATTAGTACCTTGCGGAGTCTAAAGCCATGTATAATGATGTTGAGGACCAAAGTGACAGGTGTTCGGCCAGAGAGGGCCCTTGACTGGTCTTTCTCGCCAAAAGTTAGGGGTGTGTTTGTCCATGAGTTCGTCGCTGCCACCTAAAATACTTGGTCAAGCCCTCATAGAGATCTCTTCCTCTGATTGTTTCACGAGAATGTATTAGAGATTGTTAAGACTTTCACATTGTTATCCAACCGTGTTGCTAAAAGTTTGTTGGAGGATGAAACCATGAGGATAACCTCTCCACTTTTTGCTACATGCCTAACGACCCAGCAAGCTCAAAGGCTATCGGTCAAGATAGTGTTCGCAATATGGAGTGTATGGGGCATGGACTTTCCAATAGTTCATCAAGGAGAATTCTGGATCCATCGAGGGGTTTATTCTTTTTCTTGGTGGACCCATGTTCGACCGACTGATGTTGGGGTATGTGCTTCCTACGAGCTCCTCTATTCACATTTGTTGAGTCTTCTAAGTGCTTTCCATTGCTCAATATTTTTGTACCAATGTATATAGCTCGGTGAAGCTCTTGATGTGACGGCGGGCGAGGGCGTTTAAGATTCCGCCATCATGGCAATTATGCCGAAAGGTTTTTATGATTTCCTGGCCACTCCAGTTGGGTATCTGATTTTTGGAGAGGAGGAATCTACCCAAGAACTGTTGGAGTGTGTGTAACGTCCAAGATGCGACACCATACGTATGTGGTGGCAAGGCCTTAATATGGATAGAGACACATCTTGGCGTTTTGTAAGTACAAAAATCATTGCAAATACATTCAAAGAAGAGAAGAGTATATGGATTGGCTTACACTCGCCACATGCTAAATTACAGGTCTTACAATATTTTTTCAAACATCTAGAAGATAGGGTGCGACTACGGACGAAAAACATATGGTAAAAGCAATGAGTCTGCCTCGCTATCACAATAGACGCCCAAGGACCCTTTACTCGTTCGTGTAAGTCACATACATGCGCTTGCTCATCTCACCGTACTACCACTGGAGCTGCGAAGTATCAATTGCCTCAGGGTCTGTGGTACCTGAACCTGTGGTGTTGTAGTAATCTCTGAGCCACGGGGACTTAGTAATATCATGACCAAGATATCATGACTAATTAAGTTAATGGGTGAGGTATTATAAGGTGGTGAGCTTGCAACAACGCTAAGCATTATTTGATGGCTAGCTTACGAGAACAGAATTAAAATTGAGTGGTCTACGCATAAACGGACGTGATCTAGTAATGATCAAGAAGTGATCCTGAACACCTACTTACGACAATCATAACCCCACCGTGTCCTCTCTTGGTGTAGAAATTCATGAGCAGAGACAGTCACAATTACACACATAGTTGGCGTATTTTAATTGAGTTACTTCAAGTTATCTATAATCGGATGTTAAAACAAATCTCCAAGTTTCCATGTAACCATGGGCACAACTTTCTAAAATATTTAACCCTGCAAGGGTTCTCTAACTAGTCCATCACAAACTACCACATCCTGCTCTTGAGGGAAAATCTCAACCTCGAGATAGCCTGGGGTATCCTCGATATACTAGTGCACACGATATATCGAGAAGGGTAAAACAAATCCAACAAGATTGCCCGACATGTCAACAAACCCAATACGAGCCGTGTACTTTGTTCTCAGGACACAATCGGATGAGCGCAACGTACGGTGGCCTGATAGAGATCTCTTGCGTTGCCCCGGGTTGGCCCCGCACATGACCCTAGTTTGGACCAACACTCATGAGGAGCACTAGCCCGGGGGTTTATTAATTATCCACGGGGTAGATATTCCCTATGCATTTTTTATTTAGTTGTTTAGAAAATGGAGTATCAAAGTTAGGTCTTGCATGATGAGTTTTAAACCCAAAATGATTTATCAAGGGGGTCCCCATAACACCCCAAGCGTGTTAGGAGTGCTCAATATGGAACATAACACTGGTAACCAAAACTATGGCGTCAAAAGTGGAACAAAACATCGAGCAAAATGCCAAGCCTTCCGCCTTTAAAAAGTATATAGGTGCATTAAATTAAATAGCAATAATAAGATGATAATCCAAATATCCATGTCAAGACATGGCTCACCCTGCACCTGCAACTAGCAATACTATAAGAAGGGTTGAACAAGTGATAACTTAGCCTATGAATGTGTGCTAGGATGTGGAGGGGTTAGAGGTTTTTCATGGCATTTTGTAGGCTTCATATTCAGGTGGTAGGCAGTGAGAAGGCAACAGTGATAAAAAAACATTTGAGTGAGGCTATGGGGAATTATTTGGCATGCTAACTATGCCTATGGATTGGGCACAAATTTCCAGGTGAAATGGACCTAAAGTTCATGCAAAACAAAGGGCTACAATTCTCACAAAGCACAAATCAATCCAACAAGCAATCTCTCCAAAAACAGCAACATGTCACTTTGCACATATCAAAACTAACAGCTACAACCACCTATCAAGTTGAACCAGGACATGGATTCGAAGTCAACAAAGAGTACAAACAACAACATGGATAGTATACTATAGGACATTAAACATGATGGTATATTCACATGATGGTATATTGACATCCATTAAATACTATAACATGGATAGTTATACCTACATAGCATGGATCAACGGAAATCAAGCTCACAACATGACAAAAATTATAGTAGGTATACTACTACATGGATAGTTTTACCTACGTAGCATGGATCAATGGCAATCAAGCTCATAACATGGCAAAAATTATAACATATTAGGTCTTAGTGAAAAATTCTCAGTGCACCACAAGCACATTTAACATGATGGTATATTGACATCCATTAAATACTACACTATAGGACATTTCAAGACATGAAATTTAACAAGGTTATAGAGGGAAACAAACACAACAATTAACACCAACTAACCATAAGCTAACACTACACAGAATCATTGATAGCATCCACTCAACATGGCATGGAAAACTAAGAAGATTCTCAGACTCAGAAAAAATTCGCAAAGTGAATTCACAACAGTTTAACTCAACATGGCATTTTTGACAAGAAGAATAGCTAAGATGCAAAACATATATGGCAAAGTATTTGCCCAATTTATCAGACGGAAATATTCTCTATAATCTACACAAAACTCCAGCACAAAGAACTTGTAGATACTTAGCAAACCTCATGGCGACACAACTACTTGATAATAGTTTTCTAGAATTAGAAATATTTCACCCTACCAAATCAGCTACATTTACATAGCATGTTGACCGCAAGAATCCCACAAGTAGACAAGGTTTTAATGGCAAGTAAAAATACCAGGGCCTAGTACTCTCAGCACACTACAACTTTCATGTTGAAAATATTTGCACAGGGTGCAAGGATTGCTTCATATAAAAATAACAGAAAAGCATCATGATGAAAAATAACATGCACACCAACTTGCTGAAAAGACAAAACTAATGCCATCAATGGGTTTCTTGGATTTATCTACCCCAAAATCATATATCACAAGCATATGTTAGAGTAAAAAATCATGTCACAAATCCATAAACAATAATCAAATCACTAGGTAAAACCTACTATATGCTAGATTTGGGGGGAGAAAATAGTGCCTACGGGGTATCGAACACTGGTCTCCCCAAGTGGAGAGAGGGGACGCTATCACTGAGCTACGCACGGTTGTTTGATGAAGGATGGGTTACACCACACATAGCCTATCTCAGCCACCGACGGGTTCCTCTCTCTGCAACACAGAAGAAGATGCCGCTGCGGGCGAATAACAATGACACGACGGGGCATCTAAGGCTGCACAAGCGTGCGGGAATATACAAGGGGCTCGGCTTTCGCAGCAAGGACTGCTGCAAGGCAAGCGGCAATGGGTCCCGTGCCCAAGAAAAGATCGGGTCAGTGCATGCGCAGGGAGGAGGGGAGCTCAGCGAGGCTTGCAGCGGTGGCGATAAGGGCGCACGTGCGGTGTGCAAAATGATACGGATGCGCAGGGAGGACTATGGGAGGAGGCAAGGCACAAGCTTCCGCATGCTGCCATGGTCATCCATGGTGCACTCAGCCTCGGACACGATTGTTGAATATATATTTGTGCATGTATATTGTGTTATTGGGACCTCCTGCTAGTCCCTTGTATAGTTGAGGTAGAGGCCCATCTTGTACCTATATATACGTGCCTAGTGCACCCAATCAATATAGAGTGTTGCACAGCCTAAACCTAATGTCCTACATGGTATCAGTTTCATCCACGTTCTTGACCTAGCCGCCGCCGCGCCATCTGTTGCGCAGCGGCCGCCGCCGCCGTCGCGCCATCTTGAGCGCCGCCGCCACAACCAACACCACCGCCGCTGCGCCATCTCGTGCGCCGCCGCCGCCGCATCCCCACTCCACCGCTTCCGCCACCACAACCCTTCATCCCCGACAACACCATGGTCTCTCTGCATTCCTCAATCTCCTCCGACAACAATCCGTTTGCTGGCTCGGATGTTAGCCTCGTTCGCGAGCTCAACACCTTCGACTGCATCCTGGTGGTTCTTGACGAGTCCACCGGCTCCTACTCCACCTAGAAGAGGTGCTTCTCCTTGGAGTTATGTGAGTACATACTCCATGGCCACATCGATAGCACCGTGGACTCGGCCCTCATGGTGAACGATGAGGACTGGATGATCCTTGACGCCACCATCATCCGCTGGTTCTACCTCACCATCTCCAAAGATCTCTTTCACACGATGGTGTGTGATGAGGACGACACCTACACCGTCTCGACCAAGCTCAACGACCTCTTCACTGACAACAAACTCCAGGGCATGGTCCTCCTCCAAGGCAAGTTTTATGGGTGCCAACAGCTTGATTCATCCATTGATGATTTTTTCTATCCCCTAGTTAGTGTGCGAGTAGTAGCAGTGTGTGAAGGAGACGACGCAGTCACAAAATTTGGCCGGAATTGCCTCCTGGACATGCCATGGGAGGCGAAGAAATGAAGGGGAGAAGAGGTTTTCCTCAATGGAGCAAGGGCGGCAAAGAGGAAGCTCGGGATCGTGGTGCCTCCCCCTTGCCAAGGGCGGGGCAGATTTATAGCCGAACCACGACCACCAAACCTAAGCGCGAGCGTGTGCCCCTCGGGGGCCGCGAGGTGGGCCGATTGGAGCGTTGCCGCCCACGTATCCTTACCTGTCAACCGAGCGGTCACATCTGCGAGGGCTGTTGGGTGTGGTTATGCTGCACGGGTGCCAATCAATGAGAACAATGATGGCGTGTGAAGTTATTGGAGATCGTGCCATCGTGGTCTGGTTCACCCGGGATGCCTCGAGGAGAAAGAGCGTCACCGCATGATGACTGGACACGTGTGCCGCCTGGCTCACATGCATTTGGGGCCCGCGGCGCTTCAGGCCGCCTTCAAGGCTTTGCCGAGAAGCCAGCCTAGGCGCGCCTTGGGGGGGCTACTGTCGGTGTTCTAGGAATGGGGGTACCCAGACCTACCTACCTACGGCCTAGGGCTGGCCCACCTCATCGTCTAGAAACCAATAGGCCTGGCACGACTCAATGCAAGGCCCTCACGAGGAGCCAAGCCTCGTGAGGAGGAACAACTTGAAGACTTGTAGCGGTCCTCCTGAGGACCCCTCCGGAGCGGCGGAGATTCCAAGGCAAGACCCACCCTGAGGAGCCAAGGATGACGCAGAAAAACGACAAGCGGGCAGTGGAATGCAGGACAAAGCAGTTTCCCCTTTCGTGCAAAGGAGGGAAGGACGTACGCGGGTTCTGAAGGCATCTCCCAAAGATTTCCATTCTGGTGCAACAAGGCCATCGCTTCCCGCCAAGAGGGCGGACGTCACCACCGAACCCGTCCCTGCTTCGTTGACAGCCACTTTTGCAGGCGAAGACCACCTTTGGGGCAAGGGATCTTGTTCCCCTAAAAATATTGGCCGTTGTGAGATCCCTTCCCACCCTTGCGATGAGGGAAGAGGACTCGGGCCCCCGCTATATATAGAGGATATGTCACTTCGTAGAGGGAGGGTCCATTTCATTCACACACCCACACCCCACGAAGGCCACCCAGCCTCCGGAGGCTCTCGGACAGTATACTAGTTCATCCACCAACCTCCACGAGAGGCAATCCACCAAAATAAGAGTAGGGTATTACGCTTCCCAATGGCCCGAACCTAGGTAAACTGCCTTGTTTTGTGTCCTTCTCACCATCGAGTGGGTTCTTTGCCATCCCCGACGAGTAGCGAGCTAGGTGAGGCGAGGCCACGAGAGATCTTCGTACACACCCCTGAGTTCGAATCTTTAGGGTTTTGCGGGGCCTGAAATCCGACAGTGATGCAATGAAGTCTGCTCCAAAGCCTATTGCTAAAGCGAAGAAGGTTGTAGCTTCCAGGAAGTCCACCGAAGATATACCTGCAGCTGCTAAGAGCAAAGGCCCTGCATCCAATGGCCATGCTGTAGAAGAGGAAGAAGATGAGAATGCTCCAGTTCTCAGGAAGCTCAGACCATACGTACCACTCAAAAATGATGCTCATCCTGTAGCAGAAGACATGAAGAAGAGGAAGGATGCTGGATTAAGAAAGTGGAAAGTTTCTTATCCATATGCTATCAGAAGAAGAACTGCTGTTGATCCAAGGTTTCACACCAAGGAACAACAATATTTTTATGAGACTGTCTTGTATGAAAAGAGTCCTACTATCAGTGATATGAGGTATGTCGACTGGGCATACATCAAGGATAATGAGAATTTCTTTCCACATTTTCAACAGAACTTCAGGCTAGTTGACATAGAAGATTTTATTGGGAAGGAGATGACCCCATGGAATGATGAGATGATCATGCAATTCTATGCTACAGTTCATGTCTATGATGACTCTTTAGTTTGGATGACCGATGAACACGGGTATGACACTACAATTGTTGAATGGGATGCTATTATTGGTGTTCCCAAGAAGGAAGAAGCAGATGTAGATGTGTATGCAGATGCTAAGCAGAATCAAAATTCCATGTCCAACATGTACAAGACCATTCCACATCAGTACTTATCCAGTCACAAGTTTGGCTCAATATATTTTCTACAAGCTGGTATTCCCACGACAAACACTATACTACGATACACTCTCATGGCTAAGTCAGGAGATGAGAAGATGATCAGAGGATATTCAATCAACCTGCTGCACCTACTTGATACCCATATCAGATTTAGAGTCATAGACTTGATAGTTGAGACTATCCAAAGGACTGCTGTGGATGAAAAGAGATCCTGTGGATATGCATCTTATATTCAGATGCTCATCAATGCCAAGCTAGTCAAGCATGCATATCAACTTGATCCTCCTCATCTACCTCTTCAGCAAGAATTTGAAGATAATGAGGTTGTGATGGATGACAATGATCCCAACTCAGCTGCAGCAAGAATGGCAACAGAGGCAGCAACGGTTGAAGCTGCTAAAAACATGCCACCTCCAGTTCCATAGCTTAGAACAAGGCATGGAGAAGAACATTCAGGAGATCATGCAAAATCAGAAGAGCCTTGAGAGAGTTGTGGAGACAAAATTCCACAACATGGATATGAACTTAACTGAGTTGACCACCATTGTCACACAACTTCAACGTGAAGTTGACTCTATGGATATTCCATGCTCAGAAGAGGAAGATGAAGATGATGATGACAAGGATGAGTCTCCTCCTCCCACTACCAGACAGTTCAACACCAGGCCCCGGTCAGTTGTTGTTCCTACTCTAGAGAGAAGACACACATCTTCAGCACAAGCTTCAGCGCCTTCAGCACCAGCTCTAGCTCAAGCACCTTCAGCTCCAGGGACGTAAGCAGAAGTCTTCACAGACGCCATTCTATCGACTCCATCATCAGTTGTCCAGAGAGACGAGTAGTTTTGTACTTTCGAACTTTTTGGTAACTTGTTGCCAAAGGGGAGAAATGTATAGATCATAGAATTCGTGTGAGAGAGAGCTCTTAACTTTATTTGCTCTCGTTTGGTTTTAAAAACTTTGGTTTTTGGATGACTTTATCCTATCTGTGTGTGTGATCATACACTTTATCATGTGTGATGCTACGATATTATCTTTTAGCTATCCTTGTGATGATCACTCACTTATCTTGTTGGTGTCATGTGCATTACTTTCACTTTTACGCACCACCATGATGTATGTGACATGGAAGAGTAACCCATGATCCCAATTGTTTGCGCATTTGCATTCAAATGCAAATTTTAAATAATGCAGAAATTTAGGAGGAGCTCTTGCTTTTCACATACTTCTCAAAGCATCGATGCTAATCATTGATTATAAATTTTGTCGAAGCTTTGATCTATATGTTGTCATCTATTACCAGAAAGGGGTAGATTGAAAGCACAATTGGTCTCTAGGGTGGTTTCGATAATTGATTACAACATTTGCATCATTAGACTAATGTGTTTTCCAAGTATATTTCAGAAAAGTTCAAAAGATGCTATGGCTTAAGGTTTATGTGGAGATGCCTCTCGATGCAAGAACGGAATAATATTGGCTCAAGCTTCAAGCTAGAAGACTCTTCATTTTATATTTGTGAGAAATAACTTTTAAATCCATATGAAAGCCAATATGAATAAAAGAGGGTGAGGTAGTAAAATGAACTGATTGCTCAAATGCTCAAAGTTAGCCACCAAAACACTCAGTCATTTTTCCCACATATCCACTCTCTGAAGTTCCACATACACAAATTCGGTGTAACCAACATTGCCACATCGGACCCACCAAATTTGAACCTAATACAGAACCCTAGCCATTCCCACCAAATCGATGCAATTCAAACTGCATCGGTGCTAGCGAGTTCAGTGTGACCAACATTTTGTTGCCAAGATACACAAAATCGGAATTTCCGAGTTTTAGTATCGGTGCCACCGAGTTTGGCCATCTAGTCGTTAGTCACCTTTTCGGTGCCACCGAGTTCTATATATTGGTCTCACTACTTTGGTGCTAATCGGTAACACCGAGTTGTCCACTTTGGTGTCACTGAGTTTGCCCTTTTGTGTGTAATGGTTGGATTTTGGCTTCTACCTATATATACCCCTTCACCCACCTTGCATTCATGGGAGAAGCACTCAAAACACACACTTCATTTCTAGATCCATTTTCTGAGAGAGAACCACCTACTCATGTGTTGAGACCAAGGTATTCCAATCCAATCATTTGAATCTTGATATCTAGCCTCCCAAACTCCTTTCCACCAAATCGACCTCTCCTACCCATGCATATTCTATGAGAGAGAGACTTGTGTTGAGGAGACTATCTTTAGAAGCACATGAGCAAGGAGTTCACTGATCTACCCCATCTATTACCTTTTGGAGGGTGGTGCCTCCTAGATTGGTTAGGTGTCGCTTGGGAGCCTCCTAGTTCATGTTGTGGAGTTGAACCAAGATGATTGTAAGGGCAAGGAGATCGCCTACTTCGTGAAGATCTACCATGAGTAAGGCTAGTCCTCCATGGTTGGAACCCGTGGTGGGATAGACAAGGCCGCTTCTTTGTGGACCCTCTAACGGTGGAGCCCTCCGTGGACTCTCGCAGCCGTTACCCACCGTGGGTTGAAGTCTCCACTAACATGGACGTACGATAGTGCCACCTATCAGAACCATGCCAAAAATCTCCGTGTCAACCTTGTGCGTTTGATGTCCCTCCCTTGCTCCTCTATTTACACTTGCATGTTTACTTTCTGTTGCAATACTATTAGAACTGCATGTGTAGGGTGTATTTGACTTGTCATAACTGTCGTAGTTGACACTCAAGTAAAGTTGGGAAAATGCAAAAAAATTATCTTGTCCGGTAGTCTAATCACCCCCCTCTAGACATACTTTCGATCCTACAGTTATTGACCAGAGAGTGTATTAGGTCATGTCTACATAGTTCTCGAACTCGCAGGGTCTGCACTCTTAAGGTTCGGAGACGTTTCGATATTATTGAGTTATGTATGGGGTGAAAGAAAGTTATTCAGAGTTCCAAATGAGAAACCGGACCTCATGAGGAGCCCCGGAATGGTCCGGAGGTAAATATTGATATATATGATAGTTGCATGTGGCTTCCCGAATGTTTTCGGGCATTACCGGTAAAGTACCAGGAGTGACAAATGGGATCCGGGGTTTTACCAGGAGGGGCCACCCACCCAGGAGAGAACCTAATAGTCCTAAAGGTGGTGCCCCAGCATTCAGTTGGTTGGTCCGGCCAGCCCAAGAAGGCCAATTTCGGCCAAGAAGTAAATAAGGGAAAAAGGGAAAAGGGAAGGAGGAGAGCTAGTGGAGTCCTACTTGGAGTAGGATTGGAGGTGGACTCCTCCACCTCCTCTCCACTTCGGTCGAACGAAAGGAGGGCCATTTGGCTGCCTCCTCCCCTCCCTCCCTCCTATATATACTAGAGGTTTTGAGGGCAGCCCTAACCCTAATAAGCCACGACTACCCTCTCTCTCTAGATCATTTTCTCCTCTAGATTAGTTCCGTAGAGCTTGGCGAAGCCCTGCTAGATTAGTTCACCATCCCCACCACCACTTCGTCGTGTTGGAGAAATCATCTACCTCTCCGCCCTTTTGCTGGATCAAGAAGGCGATGATCGTCATCGAGATGTACGTGTGCTAAACGCAGAGGCGTCGTCCGTTCGGCACTAGATCGGGATGGATCATGGTGGAATCGCGAGAGGATCGTGATGACATCACGGGACGGCCTGCGATTTGGATCGCGAAGATGTTCCACTACATCAACCGTGTTATATATGCTTCCGCTTAGCGATCTACAAGGGTATGTAGATGCACTCTCCACTCTCGTAGATGATCATCACCATGGATATCTCTTGTGTGTGCGTAGGAGTGTTTTTGTTTCCCATGCACCGTTCCCCCACAGTTGCCACCAGGTTTGCAAAGGTAAAAACCTATCCGTATAACACAGAATGAAACCTCCATCAGTTTGTAGTATTTAAGCTCGGATTGCAGACCGGTTCTTGCTCATTATGACAGTCAGTTTTCGGCTTTCTCTACTGAGGTATTTTGGCCAGGCCAGCTGGGAATACAATTGCATTGGTTCTCCCTTTATCCCTTTAGCCGAACTAGCAGAACGTAAGGGGATTAGCACATGATAAGGGCAACCCAACTATTGACCCAAGACATAATTCAGACCGATGCATATAAAGCAATATCCAAGAAAGCCGAACGTGGAAAAATGGTAGTGATGGGGTAACGCTCGAGGCGGTATTTATCCAAGCCCCTAGTCTATTAGCCGATCGCACTTCATATTTATTTAAACAAATCTACCCTTTGGCGCCAATGAGTAGAAAACGTATATATGTGAAGACACTTGCAAACTAAGTATATGAATGATATCTATTGTAATTCATGGCACCAAGGCAACTGTTACACGGAACTATTGTTGTGATCACCATATTTCAAGGCTATCTTTTCTCAATGGCCTACCATGGGTGACTTGACGTCCGCCCTGCTTCCAGCTGCGCAATGTATCGTATGCTTCTTAGAAGGGAGGGGTAGTATCCTTTAAAGGTGGTTGTTGTCGGCATGCGGACCTTGAATAGGGGGATCTTGAGAAGTTGTCGTGCTATAGGAGAGCATGAGGCTTGACAGATCCTTAATGAAATCTCGTACTTGTCTGTGAGGACACGTGGGATCCAGTTCGGTCGAACCGAACATGTGGTCCTTGATTGTGGATCTCCACAGCTGCCCATGGTATTTTGAGAATGCAATTGTGTCTATGAGGGACATACCATACGGGTGACTGGGCTATGTCGTCGGGAGCGTATCCCTATATGTTTTTGGCCGGAGACGTTTCCGAGGGATCTAATTAAGCTCGGGCTCGCTTGCCTGCTTGTCATGCCTCGATGATGAGTTGTTTCTTGATGCTGTGGTGTTGTATTGGCATTAGGCTGCCAAGGCCGCTGTGTGCTCCTCGGAACGGAGAAGTTGTTATGTACTTTCCATTCACGGTGATAACACCTCTAGGTCCGAGAATCTGGAGATTTAGTTAAGTGTAATGAGGCACAACTTTGAAGCGGGTGAATGATGTGCAACTGAGTAGAGTGTGGTACCCGCCGCGGAAAGGGACGATATCGAAGATTAAGTCTTCGCAACGGAAGTTTATCGGCTGAGCCAAACACAACCTCTAGTGTTACCATGCCCGAGCAGCGGGCTTCGACACCTGGGATCACTCCTTTAAAGGTTGTGTTGCTGGGTTTAATTCTTGATGGGTCTATGCCCATCTTTTTCACAGTTTGCGAGTAAATGAGATTAAGGCTACTTCCCCCGTTAGTAAGGACTCCGGTGAGGTCATACCCATCTATAATGGGATGTAGGACAAGGGCGCACGACCCTTCGTGACGGTACTAGTCGGGTTATTCCTACGATCAAATGTGATTGGGCAAGCCGACCATGCGTTGCACTTCGGGGCTATGGGCTCTACGGCGTACGCCTCCCAAAGGGCTCGGTTCCTTTCCTTCTTTGGTATGTGAGTGACATATATCATGTTCATGGATTTCAGCTCAAGGGGAACTGTTTCTGGCCCCCAGTGTTCGAACCGCGGGGCTCTACGTCGTCCTTGCTTCGTTGGCGCTTGCCTTGTTCCTTGTGTGCTAGTATGCCGGCTTGTTTAAACACCCAACACTCATGATTGGTGTGGGTGGCGGGCTTGGCTAGGGTGCCATGGATCTGGAAGGGCCTTTCCATAATTTTATCTAATGGAGTCTATCCATCCCTGTTCCCTTTGAAGGGTTTCTTCCGCGGTCCCAATTTTGAGCTGCGAAAGCCGGCATCCACGTCCTTGTCATCGGCGTCACCGCTACGATGGCGGCGTTTTCTCTTTTTCACCTTGTCTTGGCATTCCCGCCTTCAACTTCTGAGGTACCAAGGACGTCTGCATTATGGTTGCGTTGAGCTAGCGAATTATCCTAGCCTGTGCAAAAGCGGGTCATGAGGGAAGTGCGGGCGGACATTTGTCTCGGCCTATCCTGGCCGAGTTGGCAAGCTAGCCATTCATCTTGGATGTTGTTCTAAAGGAGGCTATTTCCTCGGCATCCGGACAGTCCACTATCTGGTTCTTATTTGTTAGGAACCTATTCCAGAATTCTCTTGCCGACTCGCCCGCCTTCCGGACGACATTGCTGAGGTTGGAGGAGTCCAAGTGTCAGACGTAGATTCCCTGAAAATTAGACAGGAAGGCTTCCTCGAGATCTTCCCAACTTCTGATAGAATCTCTGCATAAGTACGTTGTTTAGCTAGTGCCATGCTAACCATATGAGCTTTAGGGGTAGGTACTTGATGGCGTGGACGTCATCTCCCCTGGCCATATGGATGTGGAGAAGGAAATCTTCCATCCACACAACGGGGTCCGTAGACCCGTCGTATTGCTCTATATTTATGGATTTAAACCCTTCCGGGAATTGGTGCTGCTCGACCTCATTTGTGAAGCACGGTGGGTGAGCGGCGCCTCTGACCTGGGCTATACTTTGTCGGATATTGGTCTTGGTTGTGCCCGGTACGAGTCCCGATCTCTGTTGTTGTGGGTATGCTGAGGTTGGTCTCCATCCCATCGAGTTGGAGAGTACCTTCTAGATCCATAGATGGATTTATTGCAACGTATTCTGATGTCTAAGTCATGATGTAGGTCATGTTTCCCTTGGGCTGCATGTGTTCCTTCTCTTTCATGTGGGGAGGCTCGGGGTCTATACTCGGCTTCTCCGGCCGCTCTATCGCTCACTCGAGGTCGTTGATCGGGCTTGTTGTATTTTGTGTGCCTAGGGGACATGTGTTCTGGGGCCTCATCATTGAATTGAGGCAGCAAGCGCTGGCGTAGGTAGCTTTTGTTTTGAGTCGTCCACTCGGTGCCATATTGTACCGACTAAGATACGACCCTTTCCTTATTTGGGGGTGAGGCCTCAAAAGGGGAAAGGGGCGTATCTACGCGTTTCGCGAACAAGTAGGGCATGCACTTGCCATCTGTTAAGAATATATCATAGCTTACAGACACACATTATTCAGAGTAGCAGCAAGTCTAGCTACACACTTTAAAACAGGAAAAAGAAACAGATGATCTAACACATCCCGTATGCTAACCCACGATCAGGACCACGGCCTCAGTCTTCCGGATATATCACATAAAGATGGTCAGAGTCCTCATCGTACTCCCACTTCAGCTCGTTGCCATCAGGATCTCCTGCTTCGGGCGTACCTAAACCTGTTGGGGTTTTGAAGTAATCTGTGAGCCATGAGGACTCAGCAATCTAATGACCTTGGTGTTGAATCTAGTCAAGTTATTAGGTGAGGAAGGTTTAGTGTATGAATTTGTAGCAACCTAAGCATATATGGTGGCTAATCTTATGATGAACAGAGTAGTTTATGTGGTGGACTACGCGAGCGATCGAAGAGTAGATGATCACTAAGTGATCCTGAACACCTACTTACGTCAATCATAACCCCACTGTGTTCCCGATCAAAGAGCGGTCTTCGAAGGATACAGTCACGGTTACGCACATAGTTGGCAATTTTATTAGAGTTACTTTAAGTTATCTTGAACCGGATGTTAACAAATTATCCATGTTTGCCCCATAACCGCGGGCACGGCTTTCCAAAAGATTAAACCCTATAGGGGTGCTCCAACTAGTCCATCACAAACTGCCACGGGCCACCAAGTAATCCTCTATCACGAATCTCCTGATCTCGTCGGATTCCTTAGAGGAAAACCTCAACTTTGAGGAGACCCAAAGTTTCACAGGGATTCCTCTACGCAAGATATATCGCTAAGGTAAGACAAATCTAGCAGGACCTCCCGACGTGTTGACGACCCCGATAAGATCCGCGTATCTCAGTCTCAGGACACGCCGGATAAGCGAAGCATACGGTGGCCTGATAGAAATCACCCGAGTTGCCCCGGATTGGCCCTGCACGGTGCTCTAGTTTGGACCAACACTCATGAGGAGCACTGGCCCAGGTTGTTCATTAACTCCTCGGGGTGGATATTCCCTATGCAAATTATTATTGGGTGATTAGCAGATTAAAACCAATGTTGGGTCCTACTGGACAAGTCTTAACACTAGACGATTTATCAAGGGGGTCCCCATAACAACCCCGAACGTGTTAGGACCGATTAGTTATGGAATCAAACACCGGTAACCGAAACTAAGGCGGCAATAACGGAACAAATCACCTGGAAAAAGGCTAGGCCTTCCGTGATTTACCAAGTATATAGGTGCATTAATTAAATAGCAGTTGAAACATAATGATATCAAAATACTCATGTTATCACATGAGAAAGCTGGCACCTGCAACTAGCAAAGCTATCCATTAGAAGTTGAGCAAGCCGACTTAGTCAAACAACATTTGCTAGGAGAGGTAGGTGTTTGGGTTTCATGGCAATGACAGGTGGCATTATATCAAGTGGTAGGCAGCGAGCATGTATCGAAGGAAACAAAGCTAGATACGGTATCAAGGTCAAGGTCATCTTGCATGTGATGTCCTCAGCTTGGAACTGCTCTTGATCTTCCTGCACGTACTCTCCAAAATCCACGTACTCGCTCTCCGATCCCGATGCTACCCAAGACAAAATAACAGCCAATGAACACCGACACAACATGATGCAACAAACAGTATGATGCATGAGTGAAGAAGGAAGCATGCATCACTATTCTAGTCACTTTCATATGCATTAGTTGAGTTAATGGAATTCTGGACATAACTTCATATTAAGTTATCCTGACATGCATGATGATGGCATGATCATGTTCATCACGAGAAAACGATGCAAAAATATCTAAAGAACGTAGAGAACGGAGCTACGGATCAACCGGAAACTACGAAACAAGATATGGAGACCTACGGTTCAAATCAGCCACAAACACACTCCAATGGCACTCTCCTGGTGTTACCAGGTTGCCACATGATCACACAATCAAATATATGTGGGGTGGTGCATGGAAACACACCACACCATCAACAATGCCCACACAAGCTTCAAATCAACAAAAACATGCAATCTGTTTTTAACAGCATTATAGCAGTTTGTCTACAACATTGTGCAAGAAGTTAATACAAAGAGTCACACATGAGCAGATCTACATGCACTAACTTGGACAAAATATTACAGATTCTGGGACTTAGTGAAAATCTCAGATTTTCACTAGCTGCTTATGCTCTAAAGCATTTTGGCAGCCTCCAAAATGATATCTACAGGAAGTGAATGAGCATGAAATTTAACAGGGTGCTAGACAAACATAAAATCTCACAACCCTTAGTTTGTTGCATGGGCTGATTCCCAACACTTGAGATTTTGCAACCAAGACAACAGGGAAACAAAATAACATCAGATTCTCGAACTTTGTGAAAATCACAGATTTTTCACAAAGCTGTCACTTTCAGCCAAGTGTCAACTTTGACAAGGCGCAATAGGTGCATAAAAATTCCTATAAACAAAAAAAGACCCCATCCTGTAGAGGGGTTCACCCACTACTACTACATCAAGGATTCATCCTCATTGGGTCAAGACATCACCTAATACAAAGCACTAAACATGGCATCATGACAGAAAAATGACAGTTTATGAACTAGCTCTAAAGTGAAATTTGATTGCACCAATGGATTCCTGGGATGATTCTACCCCAAACTCATATATAATACATGGGTAGTTCCATGTAACATCTAGGCACAAAGCTAGCTCGAAAATCACACCTAGGATCCACTATGTCAAATAGGAACAAAATCACATGTAGATATAGCACAAGTAGCAACATCTACACCTACACATGCACACACACAAGCCCATACACCACTACATCACTCCATAGTGACAAGCATGATGGGTTAGCCCTCATGCACAAGTGCATATGTATGAGCACCTACACCCACACCATGTGCTCACACACATACACACCACAAAAGGTGCAACATGAGGGCCTAGGCCCTCTTGCACATGTGCATGTGCAACCATATGCACACACACACACACACACTCACATGTGTGCACATCACACTCATGTGCACACACACACATCCACACACATACACACACTCATATGCACATATACATACAAGTGCATACACACACTACATGCACAGATACATGAATATCCTAGGCATGAAAAGAAATAAACACCATGGTCTAGCTAAAAGAAAAACAAAGCAACACTTGTTGCCCAAGAAAAGGAATAGGACAAACAATGAACAAGGGAACAAAAAAAATAAAATGGGGAGCCCCTAGACTCGAACCCGGGACCCACTGGTACAACACATAAGCACACACCACTATGCTAGCACGTTGCTCTCGATAGATAAGGGGAAGGAACCGAGGTAAGCCTTCTCTGTGCCAAGCACAGCTACTAGCGAAACGAAAATAAAAAGGGCCCTGCGGGGATTCGAACCCGCGTCGCGCAGTTCTGCATGCAAGGGCCAAATAGTTGAGATGGCGCGTGCTACTGTCCTAGATGGGGATCTCTAACCAGGTAAGCACGAAGAATAGGGGGGCCTTGCTCTGCTTTTGCAGAGAGGCACCGGCAACGAGCTCACTGGAGCGGGTCGACCTACACATGCACGAAACAAGTGTGGGGTCTACTTTGGCTGCTCTACAACTCCGAGAGGGACGCGTCGGCCACGAACAAAGGGGCTACGCCCATGCACAAGCAACAGCGAGCAACAGCGATAGGTAAATCAACCTGCCGGTGCAACTCCGGCAGACCTCGAGCTCACGGCTCGGACGCGACTACGGAGAGGGGAAGAGGAGGAGAGCAAGGGCCTCGCTCACCTAGCGTTGGGAGGAGAGGAGATCACCGTGGAGGAAGAGGTGTCGATGACGAGGTGTTGCAAAAGAGGCCGCTGGAATGGAAGAAGAGGAGGTCGTCGCGGTCGTCGACGTTGCAGCTCCCGTCGTTTAATCTTGTTGGGAATCGAACCCCCGCGTCCACCGCGTGCTCTTGATCCGGTCGGGGAAGAAGACTAGGCACCGATCCTGCCGGCGACGAGCTCACCAGGTTCGGCCATGGAGGTGGATCTGCTCGAGAACCAGCCCCGACGGTGCCAAAGAGGAGGGGAGGAGGAAAATGAAGCCCTAGGGTTGCCGGGAGGGGCCTGGCTTCTTAAATGACCTCGGGAGGCGCGTTTGGAGCCACAAGATCGAAGGGGAGAAGAGATCGGCAGTCAGGCTTCGGTCGTACAGAGGTGACGACAACCAGTGGAAGGAGACGGTCGTCGGGTGGGCTCCGCGCGCGAGGAGAGCAGAGAATGGGCGAGAGGAAAGGAGGAAGCGAGCCCACGTGACCACACATGGGTTTGAAGAAAACAAAATGAAAATACCGTGGACGTAAAGGAATTATGCCCTATTTAAATAAAATATAAAGCTGAATTTTGGAGCAACTAATTTAAATGCAAAACAGAATTTCTATGTTGTTTTTGTAATTAAACCCCCATTTAACTTAAATTTTAAAAACCCCAAGTCAATGCCCCTCAATCACAAGATCACACACTAAAATATCAACTTTTTCAAACAGGTTTTTAACAAGTTGAAACATGAGCGCAAATAATATTAGAGAAGGTGTTTTAAAACCTTGTTTGAAAAAAATCATGGTTTGAAATCAACATGACATCAACACAACACACTTTCACTCATGATGGATCCAGCAACAACATCATCACAATAGAATTGACATGAATGCAATGAATGCCATGATGCAAAGGTGATGACATGAAACAAAGCCACATGAAATGACCACATGAAATGATAACTCTTATAGCATTGCAATCATGGTTCCAAATAGGAAAGGTTTCCAAATATGGCAAGGGTTACATCTGGGGCATTACAAACTTTCCCAAACTACAAGAAGATCTCGACCCGAGATCCTGGACTGAAAGAACTCCGGAAATTTGGAACAGAGGTGATCCTCACGCTCCCAAGTGGCCTCTTTATCGGAATGATGTGGCCACTTCACCTTGAGAAACTTGATTGACTTATTGCGGGTCTTGCACTCAGTCGTCTCAAGAACTGCAACTGGATTCTCACAATAGGATAGGTCGGGTTGAAGGTCGACATCCTGAAGATCAACTGTGTGCTCGGGAATCTTGAAGCATCTCCAGAGCTGAGAGACATGGAACACATCATGCACATTTGCAAAGTTTGAAGGGAGCTCTAGTTGATAAGCAAGGTCGCCTCTCTTGCCAACAATTCTAAAAGGCCAAATAAAATGAGGAGCAAGCTTGCCTTTTATGCCAAAACACTGAGTGCCCATCATAGGAGACACTTTAAGATAGACAAAGTCATCGAGCTCATAAGACATGTCACGATGCTTGCTATCATAGTAGCTCTTGTGACGGGACTGCGCTGCTTTGAGATTATCCCGAATGACACGACACATCTCTTCTGCTTCTTCAATCAAGTCATTCCCAAGAATCTGACGCTCGCCAGTCTCTAACCAGTTGAGCGGGGTACGACACTTCCTGCCATAGAGAATCTCAAACGGAGCTTTGCCTGAACTTGCCTGATAGCTGTTGTTATATGAAAACTCGGCAAAAGGTAGGCAGTCTTCCCACTTCATGCCAAAGGAAATGACACAGGCTCTTAGCATATCCTCGAGGATCTGATTGACTCTCTCAACTTGCCCACTAGTCTGAGGATGAAAGGATGTGCTGTATCGAATCTTAGTACCCATCGCAGACTGAAATGAGTCCCAGAACTTGGAAGTAAAGATGCTTCCGCGATCCGAAGAAATCAGCATTGGAACGCCATGCAAAGAGACTATCCTCGAAGTGTACAGCTCTGCAAGCTGAGCTGCTGAGATAAACTCCTTGACTGGAAGGAAATGAGCTACTTTGCTCAACTTGTCGATGATGACGAAGATGGCATCGTTATCCTTCTTGGACTTCGGAAACCCGGTGATGAAATCCATCTCAATATGGTTGAACTTCCACTCGGGAATGGGCAATGGATGCAAAAGGCATGCTGGACGTTGATGCTGTGCTTTCACCCTTCGACATACATCACATTCATTTACGAATTGAGAAATTTCATGCTTCCTGCGAGTCCACCAGAAGGTCTGTTTCAAATCCTGATACATCTTGGAACTTCCTGGATGTATGGAGAGAAGAGACTTATGAGCTTCTTCCATGATAACCTTTCTGAGATCCCCTTTCGGAATGACAAGACGATCCTCAAAGAATAATGTATCTCTCGCACCAACACTGAAGCACTTATATTTGGGAACTCCATTTGCCAACCCAATCTTAACTTTCTTGACCATTGCATCAAGAAGTTGAGCTTGTCGGACCTGGTCTTCCAAGGTAGGAGAAATCTAAAGATTAGCAAGAAATCCCTGAGGTACTAACTGAAGGTTGAGCTTTCTGAAAGATTCACAAAGGTCAGGCTGGAGATGCTTTAGAATGAGACTGTTGTAGTAAGCCTTCCTGCTCAAAGCATCCGTCACGACATTAGCATTTCCTAGAGTGTACTCAACGCTCGGATTAAAATCTTTGGTAGCATTTCCACCCAACGAGTTTGCTGAAGATTGAGGTTAGGCCGGGTAAATATGTACTTGAGACTCTTGTGATCGGTGGACACTTCAACCTTTCTTTCCAACAAGAGGTGTCTCCAAGTCATCAAAGCATGTACCACTGCCGCCAACTCAAGATCATGAGTTGGGTAATTCTTCTCACTTGGCTTCAACTGCCTCGAGGTATAATCTACCACTTTCTTGTCTTGCATCAACACTGCACCAAGACCTTGAAGAGAGGCGTCGCATAACACTTGATAAGGTTTGGAGTCATCAGGAGGAACCAAGACTGGAGTAGAAGTGAGCTTCTCTTTGAGTGTGTCAAAAGCCAACTGACACTCTGGAGACCAGACATACTTCACACCCTTCTGAAGAAGACTTGAGAGAGGCTTAGCAATCTTGGAGAAATTCTCAACAAATCTTGTACAATAGCTTGCAAGCCCGAGAAAGCTTCGGAGCTGCTTCACATTTTGCTGAGGTTCCCACTCAACAATGTCCTGCACCTTCGATGGATCAACTTGGATGCCCTCGGCAGAGATGATGTGCCCAAGGTAGACAACTTCTTTCAACCAGAACTCACATTTGGAAAACATAGCATAGAACTTATTCTCTCTTAGCTTATCAAGCACCAGCCTTAGATGTTCTTCATGCTCTTCCTCATTTTCCGAAAAGACTAGAATATCATCAAGATACAACAAGGTGAATTCATTCTTGAATGGGGAGAAGATATAATTCATCATCTGACAGAAGGTCGGTGGAGCTTTGGGCAGACCGAAAGACATCACTGTATACTCATACGAGCCAAAGCTTGTTCTGAAAGCAGTCTTCGGAATGTCCTCTTCGCGAATGCGAATCTGATGATAACCCATCCTGAGATCAAGCTTCGAGAAGATCTTAGCCCCTTTCAATTGCTCGAACAACTCATGTTAGGAAGTGGATACTTGTGTTCAATCGTCTTCTTATTCAATGGGCGGTAATCGACACAAAGTCGTTCCGTACCATCCTTCTTCTTGACGAAAAGAACTCCACAGCCCCAAGGAGATGAGCTTGGTCTTATCAGACCCAGAGGCTCCTGTTCATCAACTTGTTTCTTCAGCTCCTTTAGCTCTTCGGGACCCAGTTTGTACGGCCGTTTGAACACAGGCTCAGTACCCGGTTCAAGCTGAATTACGAACTCAACTGCTCGGTGTGGAGGCATTCCTAGCAATTCTTCCAGAAAAACATCTTCGTATTCGCAGACCACTGGGACTTGCGAAATTGGAGAGATCTCACCCTTCTTGTTCAAGGAAAACAGACGGACCATGTCATCATGCGCTGCGAAGATAATCACATCCTCCGAAGAATGAGTTAGCTTCACTTCTTTAGCTACACAATCAATAGACACCTGGTTCATAGCCAACCAATCCATTCCAAGGATCAAATCAATATCAGAGTTGCCTAAGACATACGGAGATTCCAGAAAAGCATAATCGCCCATCTTGACAGTGACATAAGGAACCACAAAATTTGACCTCATCTGCGCACCCAGAGAAACAACACCCAAAGGTCTATCCAAATTTTCTGAGGGGAAATCATGCTTGATGAAAAATGACTTTGACATAAAGCAATGCGAAGCACCAGAATCAAACAATACTTCTGCAGGAAAATCATTATCTGAAAGATTACCCATAATCACGTCTGAGGAGTTGTCTGCTTCAGCTGCATTCACCATATTGACTCTCGCAGACATGGGGTTGAACTTCACTATAACATTGGTTGGAGGCTTCCCTGGAGGAGGGGGCAGAAGACGCAGCTGAGAGGTGCACTTGTTGGCATAGTGACCCTTCTGCCCACACTTGCGACAAGTAACATCTGTCCGCTGACGGAACTGCTTCTGAGGATTCCCTTGCTTTTCTGCTGAAACCTCTTCTGGAAGCTGGGTTGGGTGGGTGGGAAGAACCACGACCACATGATTGATTGAACTTCTGAGTCTGCCGAGGAGGAGGAGGAGGAGACACCCAGTATTTCTGCTGCTTTGGAACCACCTGTGTTGAGTGCGCCGAACTAGACTCTCACAAACGCTTCTTCGAATTCTCCACCCTGAGCAAAGCTGCCTCAGCCCTGAGAGCCAAGTTATAGAACTTATGAAACTCATCAGGATCGTGCAAGGCGAGGGCTAGCTGCAAGTCCTCTTTCAGACCACCTCTGAACTGATAGATCTTGCTCTTCTGATGTGGAATGTCCTGCAAGGCATATCGAGCCAGCTCGTGGAACTCGACGTTGTAGTTGTACACGAGGGAACCACCTTGCTTGAAGCATCTGAACTTCTCACGCTTCTCCTCCACAAAGCTAGATGGGATATAGTGAGACCTGAAATCTCTGCAGAACTTATCCCAACTGATCAATCTGCCACCCCTGGAGTCCTTCAACTTCTACCACCAAACTGTTGCTACCCCTTGAGTAGAAACGTTGCAAACTTGACGAAGTCCTCTGGACGGACATCGCTGCACTCAAAGTGTTTGTTCATGTCCCGTATCCAATCCTCAGCATCAAACGACTGATCACACGACGTGAAGGTCTTCGGCTAGTTTGCCAGGAATTGACTCATAGATGCAAACTGATTACCACCATGGTTGAAATTGCCTGCTGCTCATTTGTCCTCTCTTGCGACAGCTCGATTAACATCTGGTGTTAGCATTTGTTGCAGCCATCACCAATTGCCAAGCCTCTGCAGGAGGAGGCGGCGGAGGAGGAGGAGGCGGAGGAGGTGGTGGCGGAACATCAACACCCTCATGACCCAGATTCTGACGAGTTGGTGGAGCCATCCTGAAGACGGACAACAAATTAGACGAGAGAATAATATTGAAGGTAAAGCTGAATCAAAAGGCAGGAATATCTGAACAAGAATATTTAGCAATTGCACTCGAACAAAATAGTAAGAATGCTTCCTCAAAGTGACTGTTGACAAAATGTGATTAAAGACCATTTGCAAACCAAGTATGAGCTAGAACTGCTCGGAACAAACGTATGACAGAGATTCCATCCGATATCTTCGTGGATATGATCGCACGAGCTCGAATTTACAGTAGCCATCCTGTGCAAGGTAGTGCATGATAACCCACAAGTATAGGGGATCGCAACAGTTTTTGAGGGTAGAGTATTCAATCAAAATTTGTTGATTCAACACAAGGGGAAGCAAAAGAATATTCTCGAGTATTAGCGGTAGAGTTGTCAATTCGACCACACCTGAAACACTTAGTATCTGCAGCAAAGTTTCAGCAACAGTAGCAACGGTAACAATAGAAGTGACAGCACTAGCGGTAACAGTAGCAGCGGTGACAGTAGTAGGGGCAAAGTAACATAGCAAGGACCAGTAGGAAAAACTTGTAGGCATTGGATCGGTGATGGATGATTATGCCGGATGACATTCATCATGTAACAATTATAACATGGGGAGATATGTAACTAGCTCCATTTCGTCAATGTAATGTAGGCATGTATTCCGTATATAGTCATACGTGCTTATGAAAAGAACTTGCATGACATCTATTGTCCATCCCTCCCATGGCAGCGGGGTCCTAATGGAAACTACGGGATATTAAGGTTCTCGTTTTAATAGAGAACCGGAACAAAGCATTAACACTTAGTGAATACATGAACTCCTCATGCTATGGTCATCTCCGGGAGTGGTTCCGGCTATTGTCACTCCGGGGTTGCCAGGTCATAACACATAGTAGGTGACTACAACTTGCAAGATAGGATCAAGAACACAAATATATTTATGAAAACATAATAGGTTCAGATCTGAAATCATGGCACTCGGGTACGAGTGACAAGCATTAAGCATGGAAAAGTAGTAGCAACATCAATCTTAGAACATAGTGGATACTAGGGATCAATCCTCATCAAAACTAACTCGATTACATGATAGATCTCATCGAACCCATCACCGTCCAGCAAGCCTACGATGAGATTACTCACGAACGGTGAAGAGCATAATGGAATTGGCGATGAAGGAAGGTTGGTGATGACGACGGTGACGATATGCCCTCTCCGGAGCCGAGAACGGACTCCAGATCTGCCCTCCAGAGGAAGAACAGGTGTTGTCGGCGCCTCCGTATCGTAAAACGCGATGAACTCTTCTCCTTTATTTTTTTCCGGGCGAAAGAGACTAAATAGAACTGGAGTTGGAGGCGGCGGAGCCCCGAGGGCCTCAAAAGCCTGCTAGGCGCGGCCACGGGGGGCTCGCGCCTCCTAGGCTTGTGGGCTCCTCGCTCCACGTCTCCGGTTGATTCTTGCGCCAGTATTCTTTATATATTCCACAAAAAATCCTCGTAAATGTCCAGGTCATTCCGAGAACTTTTATTTCTGCGCAAAATCAATACCATGGCAATTCTGCTAAAAATAGCGTCAGTCCAGGTTAGTTCCATTCCAATCATGCAAATTATAGTCCAAAACAAGGGAAAAAGAGTTTGGAAAAGTAGATACGATGGAGACGTATCAACTCCCCCAAGCTTAAAGCCTTGCTTGTCCTCAAGCAATTCAGTTGACAAACTGAAAGAGACAAAAGAAAAACTTTTACGAACTCTGTTTGATCTTTTTGCTATAATTATGTCTAACTCATATTCAGATTTTCAGCAAGATCATAAGCTAACCACATAAGCAATGATATTTAGGTCTCATGGTAAACTCACATCAATGGCATAATCAACTAGCGAGCAATAATAATAAGTTTCAAACGTCAACACTTCAATCTAAACAATCATGAAGCAATATGAACAGATGGTATCTCGCTAGCTCTTTCTCAGACCGCAAAACATAAATGCAGAGCACCTTCAAAGACCAAGGGTTGATTGAACATTGTAAATCATGGCAAAGTAGATCCAGTCACAGTCATACTCAATATCAATTAATAGAAAAGCATAAAAATGACAAAGATGCTCTCTAACTGGTGCTTTTTGAAAGAAGAGGATGACTCAACAGAAACATAAATAGATAGGCCCTTTGCAGAGGGAAGCATTGATTTGCAGAGGTGCCACAACTCAAGCTTTGAAGACAGAGATAAATAATTTTGGGTGGCATGCTTTCATTGTCAACGTGATGACCAAGAGTTTTCACCATCTTCGATGCTACACATGCTATAGGCGGTTCCCAAACAGAAAAGTAAAGTTTTGACTCCCCCACCACCTATCAATCACACTCCACGACTAGCCAAATCCTCGGGTGACGTCCATACCAACAACAATCCAGGGGGAGTTTTGTTTGCAATTATCTTTTCAATTTGAGCATGGAACTGGGCATTCCAATTACCGGCCCCTTTCTCGTGAATGATAGTGAATAACCACGTATCGAGGATAACACGCCTAGCATGGAAGATGCCGATCGCCCCTTGTCACCACATGAGCGGTTCGGGCATGCAAAACAGATTATTACTTGAAGGTTTAGAGAGTGGCACATGCAAATTTACTTGGAACGGCAGGTAGATACCGCATATAGGTAGATATGGTGGACTCATATGGAATAACTTTGGGTTTATGGAAGTGGATGCACAAGCAGTATTCCCGCTTAGTACAAGTGAAGGCTAGCAAAAGACTGGGAAGCAACGAACTAGAGAGCGACAACAGTCATCAATATGCATTGAAATTAACTAACATTGAATGCAAGCATGAGTAGGACATAAATCACCATAAACATGAATATCATCGAGGCTATGTTGATTTGTTTCAACTACATGCGTAAACATGCACCAAGTCAAGCCACTTGAATCATTCAAAGGAGGATACCGTCCTATCATACTACATCATAATCATCTTGAAATTCATGTTGGCATCCAATACAAACCATTATAAGCTCCTAGATAATTAAGCATGGCATCAGAAACTATGAATTCTAAGTTGTCATTGCAAACATGTTTCTCTCACGACAAAGCTGAATTAGGAACGATGAGCTAGTCATATTTACAAAAACAAAATAGATCGAGTTCATACCAGCTTTTCCAGGCTCAGTCACTTCATCATATATCGTCATTATTGCCTTTCACTTGCACGATCGAATGATGTGAACAATAATAAGAGTGTTCGTGCATTGGACTAAGCTGGAATATGCAAGCAAACACAAAGGAGAAGACAAAGTAATATGGCTCTTTGACAAATAAACAGATATGCATGCGAGAGCCACTAAACATTGTAACCATGGTCTTCTACCTTGACCCAAAGAAAAAGAAAACTATTTACACGGGAAAGCTCCCAACAAGCAAAAGAAGAATGAGAAATATTTTTGGGTTTTCTCAATCAAAACAAACACACGAGAAGAAACCGAGAAAAAGAAATAAACTAGCATGGATGATACAGTTGCAAGGTGTGAACACCGACTAACAAAGTGAAAGCGTGAGCAAGAATATAAAGTAGGTGACACTACAGGAATCTGAGACTTTGCCGTCTACCATGGCGGACGGCAAAGGGGGCCACCCCGGATGGCAAAGGCCTTTGCCGTCTGTCAGCAGACGGCAAACTGGACGGCAAACAAAAATCCGTTGAAAGGCCTCTTTGCCGTCTGCATTGGGACAACTGACGGCAAAGGATCTTTGCCGTGAGGGGGCTGACGGCAAAGAATATGGGAAGGCACATCTGCGGGCACCTCCGTCAAGTCCTAACAGCGGCCTGCTGGGCCCACAGATAGTTTGCCATCCGCCTTTGCCCCTGTGTCGTCTGCCCTTTTCTCCTTTGTCGTCCAGCGTGCTGGTGGGCTCACGGCAAAGGTACCAGCAAAGCTCCTCTCACTTGCCCCTTTGTCGTCTGCCTTTTTAACCTTTGCCGTCTGCCCACCAGCATGGTAGACGGCAAAGGGGCACCCAATTTGATCCAACAGGCCAGTTTGGGCCTTATGCCATCTGTTGTAGCTCCTTTGCCGTCAGTGAGCACACGGCAAAGGCTCCAAACTGCCACTAGTTATTTTATTTAATAATATCCAGCAATTTCAAACAAATCAGGAATATATTTCACACAAACTGCCCCAAATGACATAATATATTTCACACAAAGGCTCCAAATGACATAATATATTTCACACAAACTACCCATACTCATAACCATATTAAAATAAGTTTCATCCATAATCCATACATATTATTCAAATTTCATCCGTACCGAACCATATATTACACTAGTTTCATCCGTACATACAAAGTTTCATATCCATTTACTACAATAGTTTCAATCCAAGCTTTTGTGAAGCCATTTTTGAAGAAACCTTATTGAAGCACTCCATGAATATAATCCAAGCTTCTGTGAATTGAATGTATTCTCCAAAACGGGAAATAAGTAAATTAGAAGAAGAAAACTAGATGAAGAGGAGAAGAAATAAGTAAGTTTCATATCCATTTAGCTCCAAAAGGATATACATAGCTAATTTAGCTCCAAGAAGAGGAGAATAGGAGAAATGAAAAGAAGGAAGAAGAAGAAGAAGAGAAGAAGAAGAGAAGAAGAAGAAGAAGAAGGAGAAGAAGAAGGAGGAGAAGAAGGAGAAGAAGGCTCCTCCTTCTCCTTCTCCTTCTCCTTCTCTTCTTCTTCTCTTCTTCTTCTTCTTCTCCTTCTTTTCATTTCTCCTCTTCTCCTCTTCTTGGAGCTAAATTATCCAAGTATGTCTTTTTGGATCTAAATGGGATATTATATCATTTTAGAGGAAAACAAGCTAAGTATATAATATTCATGAGCTAACCAAGGTTCTTATGCCATTATGAGCTTATTATGTCATTTTGTAGCTAAATTAGTCATTTAAATGAGCTAACCAAGGTTCTTATGATGTTTTTACCTAACTAAGCTAATTATGTCATTTTGGAGGATAATTAGCTAAGTATGTCTATGTTGGGGAAAATAAGCTATGTAGAAGAAGAAAGAGAAGAAGAGGTGAAGAAAAAGAAGAAGGAGGAGGAGGAGGATGAGAAGGAGAAGGAAGAGGAGAAGAAGAAGAAAAGAAGAAGGAAAAGAGGGAGGAGAGAAGAAGAAGGAGGGCTCCTTCTCCTTCTTCTCCTTCTCCTTCTTCTTGTCTCCTTCTTCTCTCTTCTTCTTCTTCTTCTTCCTTCTTTTCATTTTTCCTCTTTCTTCTCCTCTTGTCCCCTTCTTCGGGCTAAATTAGCTAATTATGCATTTTTGGGGCCAATTATGTCATTTTGAGGATAATTAGCTAAGTATATGTCATATTTTATTAAATAGACCATTTTGGACCTAACTAAGCTAATTATGTCATTTAGGTGGAATCCTAGCTAACTATAGGTCATTTTGGAGCTAACTTGTGTAAAATATGTCATTCTGGAGCAAACTATGCTTATTAAGCCATTTTGGATCTAGCTAAGCTAATTATAGGCCATTTAATACCTAAGTTAGGGGGAATAGGTTATCTTGGTGCTAAGTTAGCTTTATTATGTCATTTAGGAGAGAACTTAGCTAAGTATAGATCATTTTTTTAGTAAATAGGTCATTTTGGAGCTAACTAAGATAATTATGTCATTTAGGTGGAAGCCAAGCTAACTATATGTCCTTTTGGAGCTAACTTGGGTTAAATATGTCATTTTGGAAGATAATTAGCGAAGTATATGTTATTTTTATTAAATAGACCATTTTGGAGCTAACTAAGCTAAATATATCATTTAGGTGGAAGTCAAGCTAACTATATGTCGTTTTGGAGCTAACTTGGGTTAAATATGTCATTTTGGAGCTAACTATGCTTATTAAGATATATTGGAGCTAAATTGGCTAATTATATCATTTAGGTGGAATCCAAGCTAAGTATATAATATTCATGAGCTAACCAAGGTTCTTATGCCATTTTGAGCTTATTATTTCATTTTTGAGCTAAATTGGTCATTTTGATGAGCTAACCAAGGTTCTTATGATGTTTTCACCTAACTAAGCTAATTATGTCATTTTGTAGGATAATTAGCCAATTTAGTCTTTGTTGGATGAGTCTAAGCTACGTAGAAGACGAGAAAGAGAAGAAGCAAGAAGATAAGAAGAAGGAGAAGTAAAAGAAGAAGAAGGAGGAGGAGGAGAAGGAGGAGGAGAAGGAGAAGGAAGAGGAGAAGAAGAAGAAAACAAAAAGGACAAGAAGAAGGAGAAGGAGGAGAAGAAGGAGAAGGAGCTTCTCTCCTCCTTGTCCTTCTTCTCCTTCTACTTCCTCCTTCTCCTTTTTTTCTCTTCTCCTTCTCTTCTTCTTCTTCTTCTTCCTTCTTTTCATTTTTCCTCTTTCTTCTCCTCTTGTCCCCTTATTCGGGCTAAATTAGCTAATTATGCCTTTTTGGAGCTAATTATGTCATTTTGGAGGATAATTAGCTAGGTATATGTCATTTTTATTAAATAGACCATTTTGGAGCTAACTAAGCTAATTATGTCATTTAGGTGGAAGCCTAGCTAACTATAGGTCATTTCGGAGCTAACTTGGGTAAAATATGTCATTCCGGTGCAAACTATGCTTATTAAGCCATTTTGGATCTAGCTAAGCTAATTATAGGCCATTTAATACCTAAGTTAGGGGGGATAGGTCATCTTGTAGCTAAATTAGCCTTATTATGTCATTTAGGAGAGAACTTAGCTAAGTATAGGTCATTTTGGAGCTAACTAAGCTAATTATGTCATTTAGGTGGAAGCCAAGCCAACTATATGTCGTTTTGGAGCTAACTTGGGTTAAATATGTCATTTTGGAGCTAACTATGATTATTAAGCCATAGTGGACCATTATGCGGTTGTTCAGCAAAACACTAGAAATAACATACCATTATCGTCATCACGACGGTGAAGCACGGTGGCTCTGGCTTGTTTCACCTCGAGAAGGCTTCCCTGGAGAAGGCTCCAGTGTAGAGGAGTCGTGCGGTGCGTTTCGGGAGATATTATACACCAAACATCATTTGCATTGTGTCGTTAGCATGAGGACACTCTTAAGATCACTACACTAAAATGAAACTCACCGTCCCCGCCATGTTAATGACTCGCATCGCCGGAGGGACTTGGCCAGTCTTCTCGCACATAGACTGTACATTTGGTTTCGACAACTCAAACTTTTTAGTTATTAATGAAACAGACATTAAAATGCAAGATTTGAAATAATATGAAGAAGAAACTTACCACGAAGAGCTCGTATATGACCCTGTTAGATGCATCATTCCATGCCCTCTCCGCCTCCACCAATGCAGTCGTCCTCTCCTCCAGCTCGCTCATCTCCTTATTCTTCTCCGCCATAACCGCCTGTATTGCCTCTCTCTCTTTCATAATAGCAGCCTGCAACACAACTCATTGTTAGCATTGTAATCATATTGGTTCCAACGCACAACATAATGCGGAAAGATACTTGAGTCCATTAAACTAACCTCGATGGCGAGCTCGACTCGCCGTGGACGAGGTGTTATCTCAGGACAGGAGCTCGTTTGGCATGCCTCTATCTGCCGGAGAGTGCTAGGACAACGTATAAGGCCGTATCCAATGGCGATCGAGCCATGGGGCCTCCCGTTGCCAGCTATGATCACTAGCTCTGGATCAATAGGCCCCTCTCTCGGGTTAAAGTCCTCCCCTTTCCTCGCCTTCCCGAGATCTCTGTACTTCACGAGCTTGTGGTGGGAGGAGATGTTGGTGAAGTTTTCTGGATGCTCGAGGTCAGACTCACAGAATGCCTTGACCTTCTTGTACGAGGCAGTATGGGCCATCGCATACAGGTCGTACATCTGTGGCACCTCCGTCTTATTGTGACGCGCCTAAAAGGAGAGAGAGGAAAATTTTATTAGTAATGATCTGCAAACGAGACAACACCGATTAGTACAATAACTAGCTATGGTTGATTTATAATTGTGTGAAGGAGAAATTACCCAGAACTGTCGGATCACCATGTCGGCCCTCGTGTGGCACAAAACACCGTCGATCTCCACCTCCGGCGGGGCCGGGGCACCCAAGTAGTGCTCCGAGGTCATTCCTACCTCTCACTCCCGACCGGGCAACGTAACAAACCCTGAGAAGTTTTGACCGCAAAGCACACCAAGGACGCTGTTGGGCTTGCGGACACCCTTGGCAACAATCCAACCCCTGTGGTATGACAAATTAAAGCCAAAACATTAGATATTTGAGAAAACGTGAAGGCAATAGGTTAAATGAGAGTAAATTAACTTACTTGTCCCCATTTGGCTTAATAGGCCACCTCTGCTCGCGGGTCGACGGCACGAGCGGGAGCCCCGAACTACCACGCTGGTAGACGGTAGCCCCCTCACCCAGCTCCTCGTCGCTATCAGCATGGCCACTTGGCTCAGCCCAGGTATCCCACTAGGTCTCTGTGGACGTACCTTCATCCCTGCTTTGCTCTGGAGTCGCCTGGAACGAAGCCTCTGGGACACGAGTCTCGTGGGTCGAAGGCTCTTCGACCCGAGGCTCGTGAACCAGAGACCGTGTAGCCTCCACCTCAGACGAATCCACCCTAGAAGTCATGTGCTCAGGTGAATCAGCTTGTGGTGGTGGCGGAGACCGTGTAGCCTCCACCTCAGAAGGCGTGGCAGCCACCGCCCTACCTCTCCCGCGGCCACGTATACCTTTAGTACAACATAAATACCAACATGAGTAATAAAATGTATATAAATACCAATATGCATACAATGTAAGTACAACATAAATACCAACATGAATACAACGTGTACCTTTAGTAACTCTCGGCTTCGCGGCGGGTCGACATCCTCTCACGGGGGTAGCTCCTTGCAGAGTAGAGAGTAATGCTCTCCGAAGAGGCGAGGCAGGAATTGAAGTACCCATCCCACCAACCGCCGATGAAGAAGGGTACTTCAATCTTTCAACACCTGTCATGAGAAATAGTAAATGAAATTAGTACAACATAAATACCAACATGACTAATAAAATGTATATAATTTAAGTGTATCATCGTCATAAATAGCAACTTGACTAATAAAAATTGAATACCTAACATGAACTCAAAATTTATATATAGTAATAGTTGAATACCTGACATGAACTAATAAGAATCGTGCTCGTCTATATATGCTTCCGGGTCAATAAATGCATCATGATCATCACTATCATCAATAAATGCATCATCATCATCACTATCACGAAGAACATGTGGAAGGCCACCATTATGTCATCGGTCAAGAAGTAACAGGTCATCCGCAGCAGTAACCTCTACTTCTTCCAGCTCTTCCCGTTCGGTCTCAAGGGTTAAGACGGATTCACTGTCGCTGTCTACTTCAATGTTCTGGGGTGAAGTAGAGCGGTTCTTGAAATGTTTCTTGGACATACGTGTTTCTTGGAATAATTCTCCTTCATATGTATCTGGCTAATGTAACGTTCATAATCCTCTTCATTGAGGGTAGGTGTTCTAAAATGTGGTGGCACTTCATAAATGACATCCCAACCTTTGAGATTTGGATCAGTTTGGCAGGCCCATGATAGATAGAAAACTTGTGTCGCCTGTTGAGCCGTAATATAGACATCGGGAACATCTAAGTCGGTGTTTTGGTTGATTTCGACTAGTCCTATATGTTCATCAGTCCTTCTAGTCTCCCTCGGCTCAAACCAATAACATTTGAAGACTAAGACGGTCGGTGGGTTTTCACCATAGAATAGAAGTTCATAAATTGCTTCAACTCTTCCATAATACTCGGTGCCTCCTTCGCCGATAGCAGAGACAGAACAATTTGTAGTCTTTAGGTCGGGCATAGATAGCTCTTTGCCAAAGGTACGAAAGTCATACCCGTTGATGTTGTATTTGTCAAATGAACGGACCTTATAGTCAAAACCATTAGCGACTTGTCTCAACTCAGCATCCATAGACTCTACATCAGCCTACAAGCTTAATACGAAAGAGTGGATGCATTAGCCGCAAATTAGACGAAGAAATCAAATGGGCCCTTAATGGTAATTAATTACCCTTTGTTTGAACCAAGAGATGAAACCGGGATAGTCGCCTCCATGCTTTGCGAGAAGCTCATACTCTTTGACGGAATCCTTTTCGATGACCGCTCCATCCAAGAATTCGGCGACGTATCGACTATATCAAATATCCAGGAATAAGAGTAGTTCAAAGGAATTAGAAGTTGCGGAACAATAATTTACATAGAACTTACTCGTTGTATGGCCACACTTCTGTTAGGTTGGTCAAGATATACAATGAAATGGTCCGCCATTCTTCGACATCCAATGATTTCCCTTTCGAAGCACCGGATGGTGCGAGCTTACCTTTGAATAGGATGAGGTTGGATCGAACTTTTTTTGGATCGCCATCATTGTACCGAGGCTTCGGGTTATGCAAATGATGATTTTTGGCTTCGTAGTGTGCTGTCACGAAGTTTGCCGCCTCCTCAGTAATGAATGCCTCGGCCATTGATGCTTCAATTCTACGTTTATTTTTACACTTAGCTCGAAGCGTCTTCTGCATCCTCTCAGTTGAGTAGCACCATCGATTTTGAACGGACCCCCCATTCTTGCCTCGGTCGGGAGATGCAAAATCAAATGCTACATTGGATTAAAGAAGCCCGGTGGAAAGATCTTTTCTAATTTGCAGATCAACTCCGCCACCAACTCTTCCATTTCATCTAGCACGCCAGGCGATAGTTCTTTCGCACAAAGAGAACGGAAGAAATAGCTAAACTCTGCCAGTACTATCCATTCATCCTCAGGGATAAAGCCACACAACATCACCGGCATTACCCGATCAATCCATATGTGCTAATCATGACTCTTGAGACCAAATATTTTCAATTTCCGAAGACTCCCTCCCCTCTTTAGATTCGCAGCATACCCATTGGGGAACATCAACCGCATTTTCACCCACAATAGCATTTCCCTCATAGCTGGCCTTTCAAGATTGAACCATGCCTTTGGCTTCGCTATGCCTTACTTTGCTTTTCGTTTTCGCAAATTTTGCAACTTTCTATCACACAGAGCCTCCAGGTCAATTCTAGCCTTAGGATTATCTTTTGACTACCCCTCTATGCCGAACAATGTACCAAAAATGGTCTCCGCAATATTCTTTGCAGTGTGCATCACGTCAATGTTGTGTGGGCAAAGGAGGTCTTTGAAGTAAGGCAGATCCCATAAGCATGACTTGTGAGTCCAGGCGTGTTCCGTATTATACCCTATGAAGTATCCTGGACGCAAAGGATCAGGCTCGAGAGCGTTTAACTGATCAAGGGTCTGTTGGCCTATCAACGCAGCTGGTGTAGTGTTTTTGACAACTCTACCTTTGATGAAATTCTTCTTGTCTTTTTTGAACTTATGGTCAGGATCTAGGAATTGTCTATGCATGTCGAAGCAAGAAAACTTGCGACCAGCCTGCAGCCAACGGAACTGAAGGGATGCCTTGCATGTGGTGCACGGGAACTTTCCATGCACACACCAGCCAGCGAATAGCGCAAATGCCGGATAATCATGCGTTGAGTACATGTACCACACATGCATTTTGAATTTTGTTTTGGTAGCCGCGTCATAGGTCTTGATCCCATTATACCAGGCTTCTTGCAACTCATCCTTAAGCGGCTCCATGTACACATTCGTATTCTTCCCCGGATAGTTGGGCCCTGGAATTATCAACGTCAGGAAAATGTTCTTTCTTTTCATAATCTCTTCGGGTGGCAAATTGAGTGGAATGACAAATACAGGCCAACAACTGTATTGTGCTGTCGTCATACCATACACATTGAACCCATCCGTTCTGATGGCAACTCTAGGATGCCTTGGATCTTCCGATTTATCCTGATGTAATGCAACAAAGTGCCTCCACGCAAAACCATCTGAAGTGTGTACCAGCATCTTGTTCCCATCCGGATCTAGTTCGGTTCTTTTGCCCAATTTGTGCCATGTCATCTGTCTGGCCGTCTCTTCGACCATGAAAAGACATTGAAGTCTTGGTACGATTGGCAGATACCGAAGAACACTAATGGAGATTTTGGTCTGATTCTTCTCACCCATACCATTGTCTACCACAATATACCTAGAAGAATTGGAAATGGGGCAATAGTTCAAGGCCACATACTCAAGCCTAAATATGGCACATCCATTCTCAGAGGCATGTATCTTCTCATAGGGCATATTAAGTACACGGAGGATTTTCTCTCACTTGTACATATTTGCAGGCAGTACATGGCCTTTGGGTAGAAAGCGTCCAAATATCGTCATCATCGCGTCGTAGCATTCTCTTCCTAGGTTGAACTGAGCCTTCAGAGCCATTACTTGCGCGATGGCATCCAGCTGACAAAGCTCGGTCTGCTCGTGGAGAGGATGTTTTGAAGACTCCAACATTTCATAGAAGGCCTTTGCAGATTCCTCCATCTCCTCATCCAAATCCCGAGCATCATCAAGTTCTTGCACCATGTCTTCGATCCCGATACAATGCTCGTCGGTGCGACGACGAATCACCTCAACTCGGGCACGTTGGTCGGACACACCATAAAAGTCCACACCGTATAATTAGGCGTAAAACCCCACTTCTGCAGGTGTTTACCCATTTCAAACTCTGTCTGCTTTTTCTAGTTGTCGCAGTTGGGATAGGGGCACCATGTTTTTTCTGGCCATTTGCAAATGCGGCTCTCACAAACCCCCTGGTTTTTGTTAACCATTCATTGGTCATGTCTTTTTGACTAGGGTGACCAATGTACATCCCAGCACGATCACTCATGTTGCCTAGCTAACTATGGGCGCACAAGAAATAAATATATATTTCATCATCTATATTCATCGTCTAATCAAGTTTGTCAGTTTTATTACGTCCATGCAACCTACACGCTAATAGGTAAAGATAGGTCCTAATCCCACCCGAGTATGTGTAGATTGGGTTTGTTTTCCCATGCTCCGCTCCAGATGCGACGCAGAATTTCGGCAGCACCTCCCCGCTGTTCTCCTGATACACGTCTCGGCAATAAGCAGAGAGGATGTGTACCCGAAGAACAACAGCGAGGTACTGACAAAATTCTGCATCACATCCGGATCATAGCATACGGGAAAACGAACCCAATCTACACATACTCAGGCTGTCCATGGATAACGTCGGACAATTCGAAAGGATGGTAGTTATAAATATGCAAAGACATGCGTATTTATAGATGTCACCCTTTCAAATGGGAGACGGATACTGGTCACGTATACTCATGATTGAAGAAACCTATATCTAGCAAGTTTCATCGACACGAAGACCAGAACAGAGCAAATTAAGGGGGTAGGAGGAGAAGTCATTTGTGTTCACCAACAAACGCAGGGGCGTAGCTTGTCCAACACACGTGGAGGTCGTAGAACAACTGCATATTGAAATTCACACGATCAACACAAATATGATGTTTTTAAACCTTAATCGGAAAATATGTGACCTAACTCATAATTTACAAAACTATGACCCCGTCGGTTTGTGGAAGGCCGAAAAGCACCTTCTCGTTCAACCGGAGGTAGAAGAGTTGTCGGGGATCGGGGGTTAGTGGCGTCGGGAGTCAGTGCCATCGAGCGTCGGTGGTGTCAGGTGTCGGTGGCGTCGGGGTTCGGGGGTTAGTGGCGTCTGTGGTCGGGGGTCAGTGTCGTCGGGGGTCCAGGGTCAGTGGCGTCAGGGGTCGGTGGTCGGGGGACTTTTCGGTCAACAAGATGCCGAAGAGGTGTCGGAGGTTGGGTGTTGGGAGTCAGTGGCGTTGGGGGCGGCGTATTAACAGCTGCGCGGAGTTTTCTGCTAGGGTGTCGTCAGGATGTCGTGTCGGGGTTTCGGGCATCCTGTCGGGGTGTCAGGGTGTCATTTTCTTCTTCATCATCATCTTTTTTTCCTCCTCTTCCTTTTCTTCTTCTTCTTCTTCCTTCCTTCCTTTTCTTCTTCTTCTTCTTCTTCTTCCTTCTTTTCCATTTCCCTCTTCTTCTTCTTCTTCTTCCTTCTTTTCCTTTTTCATCTTCTTTATTCTTCTCCTCTCCTCTTTTTCGTCTTCTTCTTCTTCTTCTTCTTTTTATCCTCCTCCTCCTCCTCTTCTTCTTATTCTTCTTCCCTAATCTACTCATTCTTCTTTTATTCTTCATCTTTTTTCTACTTATTTCAATTATGACTATGTAGAATCTAAACCTATCACTAAACCTATCGCTAAACCTATATAGCACTAAACAGCAAAAAGAATAACAAAAATAGAATCTACCAATCATTAACTAAAAAAGAATCTACCACTAATTAACAAAATAGAATCTACCTCTAAATTAACAAATAACAAATAACCTAGCACTCATTAACTAAATCTACTATTTAACTAAAACAACTAACTAAACTACCACTAACTCAAATAACTAAATCAACTAAATAAATCTAATCAAATTAACAAAAAACAAACTCACTTATTAGAGGAGGGTAGGGGGCGGCCGGGGCAGTGGGCAGCCGGGGAGGAGGGGCAGCTGGGGCAGTGGGCTGCCGGGGCGGTGGGCAGTCGGGGAGGAGGGGCAGCCGGGGCAGTGGGCAGCCGGGGCGGTGTGCAGCTGGGGCGGTGGGCAGCCAGCGAGGAGGGGCGCGGGGAGGAGGGGAGGCCGAGCTCCGGGGAGGTGGGGTGGCGCGGTGCTCGGACGAGCGGAGGGGAGGCGGTCGGCGGGCGGGGGGACGATCGGCGGGCGGGGGGACGATCGGCGGGCGGGAGGGGAGGCGGCTGGCGGGCGGCGAGGAGGGATGCCACGGTGCTCGGACGAGCGGAGTAGAGGCGGCCGGCAGGCGGGGGACGAGCAGAGAGATCGGGTGAGAGAGACAAAGAGCAGGAGACTGTCGGAGATAGGGGGCGTGGGGTGGGGAGACGACCGTTAGGGTGGGCTCTCTTTGCCGTCCGCCCCCCCCCCCCGACGGCAAAGAGCAGGAGACAGGGGGACGTGGGTGGCGAGAGGGCCGTTAGGGGGGGGCTCTCTTTGCCGTCCGCCCCCCGACGGCAAAGAGCAGGAGGGCAGACGGCAAAGGGAGCGCACGTTATGGGGTGGGAGGGGGTGTGTGGTGGGCCGCCCCGTGTTCTTTGCCGTCTGCCCTCCTGCTCTTTTCCGTGCGCCAGCAGACGACAAAGACAAGACTGATGGCAAAGAGTATCTTTGCCATCAGTGTGCTCTTTGTCGTCAGTTTTCTGGTGACTGGCGGCAAATAGGGTCTTTGCCATCAGCAAACAGACGGCAAAGAAGAGGCTGACGACAAATAAGTGAATTACAGTAGTGTGAGAAACACGTACTCCCCCAAGCTTTGGCTTTTGGCCTAAGTTGGTCTACTCCCATGGCTGGTCCGGGCGATATCCAAAATCATAATGGGGGTTGTACGGGAATGCGGCAGCTACCGTCTAAATAGCTGCCTCACGGAGGCGAGCAGCCTTTGCCTCCCTCTCATACTCCTCTGCCTCTCCTCTGGTTATGTACTATCTCTGTTTTACCTAAAAGTCAAAGAAGGCAGGAGCAGGAAGGGTAATATGGAAAACACGTTGTCGGTTAAATATTAACCGGTATAGGAGGGATTCATTATCCCTCTCAAGGAAATGATAACGTGTCATAGCGGTGCGATCAAGGAAACCTGTATGGAGCGGGGGATCTCCTTCGCGGATGGCTACTCCAAGAAAATTTGCTATGCGAGTGGCATAGATCCCACCAAAGAAATCCCCTTCATTAGCATTATTATTTAGCCTCCTCACCATTATAGCTCCCATGTTGAAATTTCTATCACCCGTTACTGCACTCTTAAGAATATTAAGGTCACGTGTGCATAGGTGAGAATGCTCAATCTTGGCGTTAATGCATCTACCTATGAAGAGGGAAAAGTAATGCAAGGCAGGAAAATGAATGCTCACCATGGTAGCCTGCGTAATATCTCTAGTTTCTCCCACAGTTATAATAGAGATAAAATCTCTAACCGAAGACTTAGGAGGATCATTGAGACTACCCCAGTCAGGTATCTTGCAAATTCTATTGAAATCCTCTAAATCCATGGTATACGATTTGTCATAGAGATCAAACATTATGGATGTGTCACGGCCAGCTGAAAATTTGAATCTACGAACAAAAGGGGCATTGAGAGAAGTATATTGTTCACATTTATTGGAGATGAATTCTTCAAGTCCGCGTTGTGAACAAGTGTATGAAACTCGTCTTTGAAACCTACATCAATCATTAATTCATCAGAAGGCCATTCACATGGTTGTACGTGTGCATTCCTCGGATGGTAAGGATCGGGCTCCCGAATCGCGAGATAGGGACCCCTATTTCTTGACGAACCACCATGATAGTTTTTCCTGAACATCTTCCTTTTTCTGAAATTTTTAGTGACTCAAAAGAAACATGAACAAGGCTCAACAAAACTCATAGCAACTATTCCTACAAGTGCCTAGAGGCCATATCATGCATCAAAACTACTTGGGACCAACTAAAATTGACATGCAAAGCTCAAGAACAGGGTCACCAAGGCAGCAAAAATACGCAACGAATCAGGCACTAGATCAAAAACTAATTGGACCAATGGAGGAGTCACATACCAAGGAACAAATCCCCCAAAACAGTTTGGTGAATGGGGCTTTGCACAAGGAGATCGAAAATCGCAGCAAGAAGAGCAAGAACACGGGTTTGAGCTGTGGAATGATTTTTTCTGCAGGTAGGAGAAGGAGATGGGAGCTGGAATAAGTGGAGGGGGCACGTGGGGCCCACAAGCCTAGTAGGCGCGGACAGGGGGGTGCCCGCGCCTCCTGGGCTTGTGGCCCACTGGTGCACCGCCCTAACTAGCTCTCGATCTCAGAATTATTTAAAAATTCCAGAAAAATCATACTTGATTTTAAGGGCTTTTGAAGAACTTTTATTTTCGGGACGCAAAAAGTAGAAAACAGGAAAAACAAAAGCTAAATCTATCATTTTCCTTCTAAACAACCGAAAGTAAAAGTTCGGAACAGAGGGTTGTGACTCCTAGATTCATCCATCTCATGGTCATCAAAAGAAATCCGTCAATGAGGTTGATCAAGTCTCCTTGACAAACTTTTTTCGAATTGCATAAAAACGGAGAATTTTCGAATAGTCACTAGGTTACCTCAATGGGGATGTGCATATCCCCAACAAGCAAATCATACTTCATCTTAACAGTAGGTATAGGGCATTCAAAGGTCCCAATACGAATCGATGAAGTTTTTTCAATAGCATTGATGCAATGTACTCGATATTGTTTCTTCGGAAAGTGCACCGTATGCACATTACCATTGACACGGAAAGTGACATTGCCTTTGTTGCAATCAATAACAGCCCCTGCAGTGTTTAAAAAGGGTCTTCCAAGGATGACCGCCATGGCATCATCCTCGGTAATTGATACGTCCATTCTACATCATGCTTTCATGTTGATATTTATTGCTTTATGGACTGTTATTATACTTTGTGGTACCATACTTATGCCTTTTCTCTCTTATTTTGCAAGGTTTATTTGAAGAGGGAGAATACCGGCAGCTGGAATTCTGGACTAGAAAAGGAGCAAGTCTGAGTCCTCTATTCTGTGCGACTCCAAATGCCCTGAAAATCAACGTGGAATTTTTTGGGAATATATAAAAAATACTAGGCTAAAGAAGTGCTAGAGGGGAGCTACCACGGGCCCACAAGCCTGGTAGCCGCCGCCTGCCCCCCTGGTTGCGGCTACAAGGCTTGTGGGCGCCCTGGTGGCCCGCTGCCCCCCCTCTTCTGCTATATGAAGGGTTTCGTCCGGAAAAAAAATCAGGGTGGAGCTTTTTCGTGGATTCTCCGCCGCCACGAGGCGGAACTTGAGCAGAACCAATCTAGAGCTCCGGCAGGACGATGCTGCCAGGGAAACTTCCCTCCCGGAGGCGGAAATCGTCGCCATCGTCATCACCAACACTCCTCTCATCGGAGGGGACTCGTCACCATCAACATCTTCATCAGCACTATCTCATCTCCAAACCCTAGTTCATCTCTTGTAACCAATCTGCATCTCGCGACTCCGATTGGTACTTGTAAGGTTGCTAATAGTGTTGATTACTCTTTGTAGTTGATGCTAGTTGGATTACTTGGTGGAAGAGTTTATGTTAAGATCCTTGATGCTACTCATTACACCTCTGATCATGATTATGATTATGCTTTGTGAGTAGTTACTTTTGTTCCTGAGGACATGGGATAAGTCTTGCTAATAATAGTCATGTGAATTTGGTATTCGTTTGGTATTTTGATATGTTGTATGTTGTCTTTTCCTCCAGTGGTGTTATGTGAACGTCGACTACATAACACTTCACCATATTTGGGCCTAGAGTAAGGCATTGGGGAGTACTAAGTAGTTGATGGGTTGCTAGAGTGACAGAAGCTTAAACCCCAGTCTATGCATTGCTTCGTAAGGGGCTGATTTGGATCCACTAGTTTAATGCTATGGTTAGACATTGTCTTAATTCTTCTTTCGTAGTTGCGGATGGTTGCGAGAGGGGTTAATCATCAGTGGGATTCTTGTCCAAGTAAGGTCAGTACCCAAGCGCCGGTCCACCCACATATCAAACGGTCGAAGTAACGAACGCGAATCATATGAACATGATGAAACTAGCATGACAGAAATTCCCGTGTGTCCTCGGGAGCGTTTTTTCCTCCTAAAAGACTTTGTTCAGGCTTGTCCCTTGCTACAAAAGGGATTGGGCCACTTTGCTCCACCGTTTCTACTACTTGTTACTTGTTACTTTTCACCTGCTACGTTTCACCTCAGTACACCATCACTTGTTACCGCTACTCTCAGTGCTTGCAGTTATTACCTTGCTAAAAACCGTTTATCAAAGCCTTCTGCTCCTCGTTGGGTTCGACACTCTTACTTATCGAAAGGACTATGATTGATCCCCTATACTTGTGGGTCATAAAGACTCTTTTCTGGTGCCGTTGCCGAGGAGTGAAGCGCCTTTGGTAAGTGGAATTTGGTAAGGAAACATTTACATACTGTGCTGAAATTTATTGTCACTTGTCACTATGGAAACTGTTCCTTTGAGGAATTTGTTCGGGGTATCTTCACCACGAACGGAAGCATGAGGAGTTGCTCCTGAACCTGAGGTACCTACTGAAAATATCTTTTGCGAAATTCCTTTGGGTATGCTTGAGAAACTGCTGGCTAATCCTTTTACAGGAGATGGATCTTCACAGCCAGACTTGCATCTAATCTATGTAGATGAAGTTTGTGGTTTATTTAAGCTTGCAGGTTTTCCCAAGGATGAGGTAAAGAAGAAAGTCTTTCCTTTATGTTTGAAGGATAAGGCGTTGACATGGTATAAGCTATGTGATGATACTGGATCATGGGACTCCAATCGGTTGAAATTGGAATTTCATCAAAAGTTTTATCCTATGCATTTAGTACATCGTGATTAGAATTATATTTATAACTTTTGGCCTCGTGACAGGGAAAGCATAGCTCAACCTTGGGGGAGGCTTAAATCAATGCTATATTCATGCCCCAATCATGAGCTCTCGAGAGAAGTTATCACTCAAAACTTTTATGCTCGGCTTTCTCTTGAAGATCGTACCATGCTTGACACTTCTTGTACCGGTTCTTTTATGAAGAGGGATATTGACCACAAGTGGAGTTTATTGGAAAAATCAAACGTAACTCTGAAGATTGGGAGCTTGAAGAAGGTAAGGAGTCGGGTATGAATTTCCAGTTTGATTGCGTTAAATCTTTTGTTGAAACAAACACTTCTAGAGATTTTAGCGCTAAGTATGGACTTGACTCTGAGATAGTAGCTTCTCTATGTGAATGTTTTGCTGCTCATGTTGATCTTCCCAAAGAGAATTGGTTTAAGTATCATCCTCCTATAGAAGTCATCATAGTTAAACCCAGTCTAGTTGAAGAGAAAGTCATTGCCTATAATGATCCTATTGTTCCTTGTGCCTACACTGAGAAACCACCTTACCCTGCTAGGAAAAAGGATTATTCTAAAGCTTCAATTGTGTTACGTAGGGGTTACATTAGACCACTTGCACCCCCTGAGGAAATTAGAGAACCTAGTGTTGCTATTATCAAAGATCTCTTAGCCGAAGACATAGACGGGCATGTTATCAAATTCTGTGAGGACTCCGCTAGAATTGCTAAACCTCACGCGAAAGACAAATACGGACCTGTAGTTGGCCTGCCCGTTGTTTCTGTCAAGATAGGAGATCACTGTTATCATGGTTTATGTGATATGGGTGCTAGTTTTAGTGCAATATCCCGGTCCCTATACGATGAAATGAAAGATGAAATTGCACCTGCTGAGTTAGAACCCATTGACGTCACTATTACGCTAGCTAATAGAGACGTTATCTGCCCTGTGGGAATTGTGCGAGATGTAGAAGTCCTGTGTGGTAAGACGAAGTACCCTACTGATTTCCTCGTCCTTGCTACTGCACAAGATAGCTTTTGTCCCATCATATTTGGTAGACCCTTTCTCAACATTGTCAATGCTCATAATGATTGCGTTAAACAGACTGTCACTGTTAGTTTCGAGGGTGTGTCTCATGAATTTAACTTCTCCAATTTTGGAAGACAACCGCATGAAAAAGAGTCGTCTGGTAGGGATGAAATCATTGCTCTTGCCTCTATTGTCGTACCTCCTACGGATCCTTTAGAGAAATATCTCCTTGAGCATGAAAATGATATGCATATGGATTAAAGAGATGAGATAGATAAAATTGTTTTAGAACAATATGCTATTCTCAAGAATAATCTGCCTGTTGAACTGCTTGGGGATGCTCCCCACCAAAGGGTGATCCTATGTTCGAGCTTAAAAAGTTACCAGATACACTTAAGTATGCCTATCTTGATGAGAAGGAGATATATACTGTTATTATTAGTGCTCACCTCTCGAATCACGAAGAGAAGAAGTTATTAAAAACTTTGAGGAAGCACCGTGCGGTTATTGGATATACTCTTGATGATCTTAAGGGTATTAGTCCCACTCTATGTCAGCACAATATTAAAACCGATCCTGATTCCAAACTAGTTGTTGATCATCAACGAAGGTTAAATCTTAGGATGAAAAAGGTCATGAGAAAAGAAATATTAAAGCTTCTGGAAGCAGGAATCATTTATCGTGTTGTTCAGAGTGATTGGGTAAGTCCAGTACATTGCATACCTAAGAAGGGAGGTATCACTGTCGTTCCTAATGATAAGAATGAACTAATCCCACACAGGATTATTACTGGCTATAGGATGGTGATAGACTTCCGGAAACTGAACAAGGCAACCAGGAAAGACCATTATCCTCTGCCATTTATCGAACAAATGCTAGAAAGGCTATCTAAACACACACACTTCTGCTTTCTAGACGGTTATTTAGGTTTCTCGCAAATACCTGTTGCACAATCTGATCAGGAGAAAACCACTTTCACCTGCCCCTTAGTACCTTTGCTTATAGACGTATGCCTTTTGGCTTATGCAATGGACCCGCCACCTTTCAAAGATGTATGATGGCAATATTCTCTGACTTTTGTGAAAAGATTGTTGAGGTTTTCATGGATGATTTCTCCGTTTACGGTTCTTCCTTTGACGATTGCCTCAGCAACCTTGATCGAGTCTTACAGAGATGCAAAGATACCAACCTCGTCTTGAACTGGGAGAAGTGCCACTGCATGGTTAATGAAGGCATCGTCTTAGGACACAAAATCTCTGAGAAAGGCATTAAAGTTGATAAGGCTAAGGTTGATGCAATTGAGAAAATGCCTTGCCCCACAGATATCAGAGGTATACGAAGTTTCCTAGGTCATGTTGGTTTCTATAGAAGGTTTATTAAAGACTTCTCTAAGATTTCTAGGCCTCTTACCAACCTCTTGCAGAAGGATGTTCCTTTTGTTTTTGATGAGGATTGTGAGGAAGCTTTCGAAATACTTAAGAAGGCCTTGATAACCACACCTATTGTTCAACCACCTGATTGGAACTTGCCCTTTGAAATCATGTGCGATGCTAGTGATTATGCTGTTGGCGCTGTTCTAGGACAAAGAGTTGACAAGCAGTTGAATGTCATTCACTACGCTAGTAAAACTCTATACAGTGCCGAAAGAAACTATGCCACTACGGAGAAGGAATTTTTAGCAGTCGTGTTTGCATGTGAAAAGTTCAGATCTTATATAGTTGACTCCAAAGTCATTATTCATTCTTATCATGCTGCTAGTAAGTACCTTATGGAGAATAAGGACGCTAAGCCTAGACTGATCAGACGGGTTCTCCTGCTACAGGAATTTGATTTGCACGTTGTTCACCGAAAGGGTGCTGATAACCCTGTAGCAGATAACTTGTCTAGGCTAGAGAATGTCTTTGATGACCCACGACCTATTGATGACAACTTTCCTGATGAGCAATTGAATGTCATCCGTACTTCACATAGTACACTGTGGTATGCTGATTACGCAAACTATATCATAGCCAAATACATAACACCCAGTTTCACCTACCAGCAAAAGAAGAAATTCTTCTTTGATTTGAGACACTACTTTTGTGATGATCCTCACCTTTACAAGGAAGGAGTAGATGGTGTTATTAGACGTTGTGTGCCTGAACATGAACAGGGAGATATCCTGCAGAAGTGTCATTCCGAAGCCTACAGAGGGCACCATGCTGGAGATAGAACTGCTCATAAGGTATTGCAATCAGGTTTCTATTGGCCCACTCTCTTCAAGGATGCCCGTAAGTTTCTCTTGTCTTGTGATGAATGCCAAAGAATAGGGAAAATCAGTAAGCCTCAGGAAATGCCTATGAACTATTCACTTGTCATTGAACCATTTGATGTCTGGGGCTTTGATTAGATGGGACCCTTCCCAAGTTCCAATGGGTATACTCACATCTTAGTTGCTGTTGATTACGTCACTAAGTGGGTAGAAGCTATCCCCACTAGAAATGCTGATCACCACACCTCTATTAAGATGCTTAAAGAAGTAATTTTCCCAAGATTTGGAGTCCCTAGATATCTGATGACTGATGGCGGTTCACACTTCATTCATGGTGTTTTCCGCAAGATGCTCGCTAAGTATGATGTCAACCATAGAGTTGCATCTCCTTATCATCCTCAGTCTAGTGGTCTAGTGGAGTTGAGTAATAGGGAGATCAAATTGATCTTACAAAAGACTGTCAATAGATCTCGAAAGAATTGGTCTAGCAAACTTGATGATGCACTATGGGCTTATAGGACTGCTTATAAGAATCCCATGGGCATGTCGCCGTATAAAATGGGTTACGGTAAGACCTGTCATTTACCTCTTGAGCTAGAACACAAAGCTTATTGGGCAATCAAAGAGCTCAACTTCGATTTCAAACTTGCCGGTGAGAAGCGGTTGATTGATATCAGCTCATTAGATGAATGGAGCCCCCATGCATATGAGAATGCATGGTTTTTCAAGGAAAAGGTTAAGAGATGGCACGATAAAAGAATACAAAAACATGAGTTCAATGTAGATGATTATGTCCTGCTATACAATTCTCGCTTAAGATTCTTCGCAGGCAAGCTTCTCTCTAAATGGGAAGGTCCCTACATTGTCGAGGAAGTATATCGTTCCGGTGCCATCAAAATCAATAACACGGAAGGTAATTTTCCTAGAGTGGTAAATGGGCAAAGAATCAAACATTATATCTCTGGTACTACCATAAATGTTGAGACCAATAACATCAATATCATAACTCTAGAGGAGTACATAAGGGATGTTTATCAGCCTGTTTCAGACTCTCATAACGAAGAGGTATGTGTTTCGGTAAGTAATTGCACTCTAAAACTTTTCCAGTAGGAAATTTTCTCCGTTTTGGAATTTATGGAAAAATGGAAAAATAAAAAGCAGTCAGGAGAGCGCACGAGGCGGCCACAAGCCTGGTAGCCGCCGCCTTCCCCCCTGGCCGCGGCAATAGGGCTTGTGGACACCTCGTGTGCCTCCCGGACTCCGTTTTCTTGTGGAGCACTCCTTATGGTCCAGAATAAAATCATTATATATACGCCCGAGGGTTTTGATCTCCGTATCGCGTAGTTTTCCTCTATTTTTGTTTCGAGCATGTTTCTGTTGCAGATCTAGATCGTCATGACTTCCCTAAATGCTCCCAAGGAGAAGATCTCCGAGAAGGTCATCAATCCTTACCTCGCGGAAGTGTTGCAGCACCCGCAATCTATCAAGATGAGTGAGGGGATGTTGCACATCTGTGATGTTGAGGGGCCTCAGAAGACCGGAAGCGTGGAGATGAGGATCGAAGCAATGGAGCAACAAGTCTTCAAGTGCCAAGGGATGGTAGAGCGTGGACTCAACGCCAACCACATGATGATCACGGAGTTCACCAGCAATCACAAGATGGATGCCATTGACATTGGGAAGCACCTCTCCGGGCTCTATGACAGGGTTGATCAACTCCAGGGCCAGATCTATGACCTGCAGAACCAAAAATGTGAGTATGAGTATAGATTTAAATCAATACGGTTGGCTGCAGATTTGAGGATTCCGGCGACTCATTCATCCTGGCATGATGGAGCACCTATGCCTTGGAAGACGGAGGATCAGACTCACGTTGCAACTCCACCACCATCACCACCAAAGGAAGACAACTAAGCATTGGTATGGGCAACTCCCTTGGCTTGTGCCAAGATGGGGGGAGTTACCCTGGTATGGTATCACCTTTATATCTTTTGCTTTTAACTTTGTTTTAGTTCTTTCCTTTTTAGTCTTTATTTCTTCTCTTAGTGGAATAAGTCTTTAGTTTTTAGTTTGAGTCTTTTGCCTTGTTTCTCCCCCGATGTATTCGAGCTTGCGAGCTATATAATAAAGAGTATCTTAGTCAAGGGCTTTGTTTTGTCCCGTGATCAAAAGTATTAGAAGAACTATAGCATGAAAGATCATGAGATGATCTTATGGAGAGTGATAGCTTCACATATAACAAGTATGATGATTGAAACTTGTTGAGAATAGACCAACATAGGCCCCAGTCATTGTTGCAATTAATAAGAAGTAATAAGGAAAGAGAGGTTCACATATAAATATATCATCTTAGACACTTTCTATAATTGTGAGCACTCACCAAACTATTACATTCTTAGAAGTAGATGTTGGACAAGGAAGACAACATAATGAATTGTGTTTGCTTGGATCCAAACAATGCTATATGTCTAGAGAGCCATTAGCATGTGACGATTGCTTCCACCTCATATTAGCCAAAACTTCCGTACTAAGTAGAAATACTACTTGTGCATCCATAAACCTTCAAACCAGTTTTGCCATGAGAGTCCACCATACCTACCTATGGATTGAATAAGATCCCTCAAGTAAGTTGTCATCGGTGCAAGCAATAAAAATTGCTCTCTAATATGTATGATCTATTAGTGTGTGGAAAATAAGCTTTGTACGAACATGTGATGAGGAAGACATAAAAGCGACAAACTGCATAATAAAGTTCTTTACCACAGGAGGCAATATAAAAGAGTCATGGTGATCTTCACCAGTTCCTTATTTTGCTTTTGTCTTGGCTACCGTCACATGCTAGGGAAAGATATATATTGATGTATCAACTTGGAGATGAGTACTTATGCTTTATTATAGTTGACTTTACCCTTGAGGTAAATGGTTGGGAGGCAAAACTATAAGCCCCTATCTTTCTCTGTGTCCAGCTGAAATTTTGATACCATGAGTACCACGTGAGTTGTAACATTTGTGGAAAACAAAAGAGATGATTGAGTATGTGGGTTGGCTTTACAAGCTCTTATTTGACTCTTTCTGATGTTATGATAAATTGCAATTGCTTCAATGACTATGGACTGTTGGTGGCTACTTCTCGGTAAGGTTTTTGTTTCATACTTTGCTTTGTGAAGGAATTGTTACTCTCCCATAAGAATCTTTATGATGTATTTCTGTTCTATGTGTTACCATGATGCCCTCATGTCTGTATTATGTTTTATCGACACCTTCATCCCTAAACATGTGGACATGTTAATGGATCTTGGTTTTCGCTTGAGGACAAGCGAGGTCTAAGCTTGGGGGAGTTGATACGTCCATTTTGCATCATGCTTTCATGTTGATATTTATCGCTTTATGGACTATTATTATACTTTGTGGTACCATACTTATGCCTTTTCTCTCTCATTTTGCAAGGTTTATTTGAAGAGGGAGAATACCTGCAGCTGGAATTCTAGACTGGAAAAGGAGCAAGTCTGAGTCCTCTATTCTGCGCAACTCCAAATGCCCTCAAAATCATAGTGGAATTTTTTGGGAATAAATAAAAAATACTGGGCGAAAGAAGTGCCACAGGGGAGCTAGCAGGGGCCCACAAGCCTGGTAGCCGCCGCCTGCCCCCTGGACGCGACTACAAGGCTTCTGGGCGCCCTGGTGGCCCACTGGCCCCCCTCTTCTGCTATATGAAGGGTTTCGTCCGAAAAAAATTTAGGGTGGAGCTTTTCGTGGATTCTCCGCCGCCACGAGGTGGAACTTGAGCAGAACCAATCTAGAGCTCCGGCAAGACGATCCTGCCGGGGAAACTTCCCTCCCGGAGGGGGAAATCGTCGCGATTGTCATCACCAACACTCCTCTCATCGGAGGGATCTCGTCACCATCAACATCTTCATCAGCACCATCTCATCTCCAAACCCTAGTTCATCTCTTGTAACCAATCTTCATCTCGCGACTCCGATTGGTACTTGTAAGGTTGCTAGTAGTCTTGATTACTCTTTGTAGTTGATGCTAGTTGGATTACTTGGTGGAAGAGTTTATGTTCAGATCCTTGATGCTACTCATTACACCTCTGATCATGATTATGATTATGCTTTGTGAGTAATTACTTTTGTTCTTGAGGACATGGGATAAGTGTTGCTAATAATAGTCATGTGAATTTGGTATTCGTTCGGTATTTTGAGATGTTGTATGTTGTCTTTTCCTCTAGTGGTGTTATGTGAACGTCGACTACATAACACTTCACCATATTTGGGCCTAGAGGAAGGCCTTGGGGAGTAGTAAGTATATGATGGGTTGCTAGAGTGATAGAATCTTAAACCCCAGTCTATGCGTTGCTTCGTAAGGGGCTGATTTGGATCCACTAGTTTAATGCTATGGTTAGATGTTGTCTTAATTCTTCTTTCGTAGTTGCGGATGCTTGCGAGAGGGGTTAATCATAAGTGGGATGCTTGTCCATGTAAGGGCAGTACCCAAGCGTCGGTCCACCCACATATCAAACTATCAAAGTAACGAACGCGAATCATATGAACATGATGAACCTAGCATGACGAAATTCCCATGTGTCCTCGGGAGCGTTTTTCCTCCTATAAGACTTTGTTCAGGCTTGTCCCTTGCTACAAAAGGTATAGGGCCACTTTGCTGCACCATTGCTACTACTTGTTACTTGTTAGTTTTCACCTGCTACATTTCACGTCACTACACCATCACTTGTTACCGCTACTTTGAGTGATTGCAGTTATTACCTTGTTGGAAACCATTTATCAGAGCGTTCTGCTCCTCGTTGGGTTCGACACTATTACTTATCGAAAGGACTACGATTGATCCCCTGTACTTGTGGGTCATCAGGAATATCCAGAATAACAAGGTCTGTTAAGATCGTAACGTTAGCAACCACAACAGGCACATCCTCGCAAATGCCGATAGGGAAAGATTTGTCGGCCATTTGCAACGAGATTTCAGTGGGTGTCAACTTATCCAATTCAAGTCTACGATAAAGAGAGAGAGACATAACACTAACACCATCTCCAAGATCGCATAAAGCAGTTCTAACGTAGTTGCCTTTAATGGAGCAAGGTATAGTGGGCACTCCGGGATCACCTAGTTTCTTAGGAGTTCCACCCTTGAAGGTGTAATTAGCAAGCGTCGTGGAAATCTCAACCTCAGGTATCTTCCTTCTGTTAGTCACAATATCCTTCATGTACTTAGCATAAGGCGACATTTTGAGCATATCTGTCAAACGCATTTGCAAAAAGACAGGTCTAATCATTTCAACAAAGCGCTCAAAGTCCTGATCATCCTTTTTCTTGGATGGTTTGGGAGGAAAGGGCATGTGTTTCTGAAGCCATGGTTCTCTTTACCATGCTTCCTAGCAATGAAATCGTTCTTATCGTATCTCCTATTCTTAGGTTGTGGGTTATCAAGATCAACTGGTTCAATCTCCACATCCCTATCATTGCTAGGTTGAGCATCAACATGAACACCACTATCGATATTATGACTAGGCTCATGTTCATCACCAGATTGTGTTTCGACATCAGAAATAGAGATATCATTTGGATTCTCAGGTGTAACAGCAGCAGGTTTGCTAGCATGCAAGTTCCTATCATCTTTCTTTTTCTTCCTATTACTAGAATGACTAGGTGCATCAGTGCTAACTCCTTGAGAATCTTGCTCAATTCTCTTAGGATGGCCCTCAGGATACAAAGGTTCCTGAGTCATTCTACCACCTCTAGTGATAACTCTAACAGACTTATCATTTAGCTCATTGAACAAGTCATTTTGAGCCTTAAGTACTTGTTCTACCTGAGTAGTGAACATAGAGGCTTGTTTACTCAAAAGCTTAAGGTCATTGACATTTCTATCCACACAAGCACTTAAATGACTAAGCATACGAGCATTCTGTTCCAATCGTCTGCTAACATAATCATTGAAACTTTGTTGTTTGGCAACAAAGTTATCAAATTCATCTAAGCATAAGCTAGCAGGTTTATCAAAAGGAATATCACTCTCATTGAATCGATGAAGAGAATTTACCTCTACTACCTGTGTCGGGTTATCAAGACCATGGATCTCTTTGATAGGTGGTAGATTCTTGACATCTTCAGATTTAATGCCTTTCTCTTGCATTGATTTCTTAGCTTCTTGCATATCTTCAGGACTGAGGAATAGGATACCTCTTTTCTTCGGAGTTTGCTTCGGAGGTGGTTCGGGAATAGTCCAAGCATTCTCATTGCACAAGATATTATTCAATAGAATCTCAGCTTGTTCCACAGTTCGTTCCCTGAAAACACAACCAGCACAACTATCTAGGTGGTCCCTAGAAGCACCGGTTAGTCCATTATGGAAGATATCAAGTATTTCATTCTTCCCAAGAGGGTGATCAGGCAAAGCATTCAGTAGCTGGACAAGCCTCCCCCAAGCTTGTGGGAGACTCTCTTCTTCAACTTGCACAAAGTTATATATATATCCTGCAAGGCAGCTTGTTTCTTATGGGCAAGAAAATATTTCTCAGAGAAGTAGTAGATCAAATCCTGGGGACTACGCACACAACCAGGAGAAAGAGAAGTGAACCAAGTCTTAGCATCACCCTTTAGCGAGAAAGGAAACAACTCAAGAATATAGTAGTGGCTTATCTTTTCCTCACTCGTGAATAGGGTGGCTATATCATGCAACTTAGTAAGATGTGCTACAACCGTTTGAGACTCATAACCATGAAAAGGATCAGATTCGACCAAATTGATTTACTCAGGATTGACAGAGAATTCATAATCCTTATCGGTCACAAAGATAGGCGAAGTAGCAAACTTAGGATCGTATTTCATTCTAGCGTTATAGATTTTTCTTTCCACTTGCGCAGTAATTTCTCAAGATCATAGCTATCCTTACAAGCAAGAAAGTCCTCAGCTACCTCTCCCTCGATAACATAACCCTCTGGTATATCACGCAATTCATATCTAGGAGAGCTAGTTCTAACAGGTGAAATAGCAGGTTCTACTTCAATAATCTCAGCAGTTTCAGAAGTATCATCACAATCAGCAGCAACTCTAGCAATTTGCGCATCAAGAAATGCACCTAGTGGCAAAGCAGTATCAAGCAAAGCATCATCACAAGCATCATGGATAGTAGAAGTAGCATCATCAAGCACAGGCAACATATCAGAATTTCTAGCAGGTGGTGGTGTCGCAAACTTACTCATATCTGAAGGTGAATCAAGTGCAGAGCTAGATGGCAGTTCCTTACCTGTCCTTGTAGTTGAGGGCAAGACTTTAGCTTTTAGATCTCTCGGATTCCTCATAGTGATCAACAGACGTAAATCCCAAGTGACTCAGAGAATAGAGCTAGGCCTCCCCGGCAATGGCGCGAGAAAATAGTCTTGATAACCAACAAGTATAGGGGATCGCAATAGGTTTCGAGGGTAGAGTATTCAACCCAAATTTGTTGATTCGACACAAGGGGAAGCAAAAGAATATTCTCGAGTATTAGCAGTTGAGTTGTCAATTCAACCACACCTGAAAGACTTAGTATCTCCAGCAAAGTTTCAGTAACAGAGTAGTCTGATAGCAACAGTAGCAACGGTAACAGTAGCAATGACAGCAGTAGCGCCACTACAAGGAATATGCTAATACACGACGCTATTTTTTCGTCGCTACATCGTCGCCGTTTTTTATTTACGACGATCTCACGACGAAAAACCAAGCGTCAAAAACGGAGCGTCAAAAATGAACAACACCGACGTTTTGATTAAAATCGTCGTAACATTTACGACGATTCCTGGTTTGTCATAACCTTTACGACGATTCTAAATCGTCATTGGCAATCAAACCCAGTCCTACGTGGCAGTCCTACATGGCAAAATTACAACGAAATCCAAACGTCGTGGTTGAAATCAGCCCAACCCATTTCAATTGATCACATGGGCTGATTTTATTTTTTCGGGCTTTTTCTTATTGGGCTTCTTTTTGGACAGCCCAACCCATTTGAATTGATCACATGGGCTAATTTTATTTTTTTGGGCTTTTCCTTATTGGGCTTCTTTTTGGGCCTTAGCCCATTTATAACCACTTTTAATTTTATTTTTTTCGAATTTTGGTTTGTGGCCTTGTACTTTCTATTGATTTTCTTTTTTGGCCATTTTATTTATGTACTAGTCCAACATGTCATGTTGATCTTAAATTTTTGTCAAATTTTCGACCTCAAGATTTTTACATTTTGATCTATAACATTAGGAAGGCACAAATATATCTCATCCAATACAAATGACAGCACAAACTTAGAATCAACCTAAATTTAATACTAATATATTGTCTTTTTGACCACTTTCAATCCAAGAATGATTTTCAAATAGAAATAAGAACACATAAAATTGATCAAATATACTACTAAATAAATCTATTACAATCTTTACAACACAGATGTGCTACAATATGTTACTCTAAACTGAGTAAGACTTCACAGCTTCACACTTGGGTTCACACTTCACGGCTTCACACTTCACACTTGAGCTTCTGTAAAAGAGGAACCAACACAATTTTAAGTCTACAATACAACAATTGATACTAATCAAGGATAAAAACAAGCTGCATCAGAGCCTCTCATGATTCTCAGTTTCCGATAAGTAGTGGTAAACAAGCTGCAGATTATTGAATGATGGTAAGCATACATGAATAGCTAAATAATGCATGACGACTCATTCAAACAATATACATGTCATATGCTGTGTATAGGAAAAATAATAATAGCATACACATTACAGATACACAGATAAAGGTGAGGTAATAAAGTATATAAATTGTCCATCCATGACACAGAGGCCTGAGGCACATCTTCCATTTTCTAGAAGAAAAGAAGGGGTCTGAAGTTCGGTTTTAGGGAAGCTTCAGGAAAAAGTAGAAAAGTCAATAAATACTGTATAAAAGTCTATCAAGAATTCCTATAGTAACACAAAGTTCCAGAAGTAAGGCTAGAAATAATACTTATAGAGGCAGAATGCTATTCAATCGAGACAATGGAAAATACTGTACAAATATTTCACATCTACAGAGTCAACTGTAGACCATTTAGGAAAAAAATAAAATTAACTAAACACAGGTTACTAAATGTTGCTTCCTTTGCTGCTATACGTAAGGAATGTTGTTAATTGAATATACTACTGTTTTCATTTTGTGTTAGTTCCTGTGACTATAGCACTCAATTTGCAATCTACTTCTCTAATGTTTTTCTCCCTTCTGAAAATGATGTTCAGTTAACCTAGTTAGTAACTAGTTTCTGTTCATTGACTAGTCTTGGAAACCGTAGTTCAGCTAGTGGGATTCATAAGTAAGACTTCTCGCGTTTCGACAGTGGTGACTGAATTCCGTCAAACCGGTCTCTCATGAAACACATCTAAGAGTAATGACAACGGCAGAACTATGTATCACAGTACAACATGCTTTTGTCTGTGAATGAGCATTCCAGATTTTATTCGAAAAGGAAAACCAGTAAATAAGATGTCCTAGTCTACCACACATTGTTAGTAGGAACATACCTAGAGGTTTGATGGACCAGCTAAAGAGCGGCAGCAAAAAGAAAGCAGAATACACACAACGCACGGGCTGTGAATACATCTACGACATCCATCTCCAAAATCATGGAACCAGGACCAAAGTTCTTACTGAGCACTCGGCCCTCTATCATATTAACAAGCATTCCAGATGATAGATCATGATGAACTTATTGTCGAAATACTTGACAGGAGATTCACTACTGACTATCAATAGGAATCCATTTCCCAAATGATCATAGGCTTCCGTTCGAACCGACGGTGAAGATGAAATGTTAATGAAATGGTACGAACACATTATATGACACCAAACCAGCAAGCCACACAAACATACCAAGGAACTGCAACATGTCGAGGAACGCCAGCAGCTTGGGGCGCGGGTAGTTCATCGGGCTGAGCGTGAAGTCCTTCCTTGCGTCCATATGGTCGTCGTAGTTCCAGATCACGTCGAGGGGTATCTGCGCGCTCCGGTAGTTCTCCACGACATCCTCGGCCACTGAAAGGTTATGGTATCCCCACCTGCATTGGTGGAACCCTGTAAACAAGAGCAAAAAACAGTAAGAGGTTTGCAGATTACAGTGACGGAATTCAAGTACTCTGTTCTGGATGCGTTAAAATTCAAATGGTTGCAAGGTAAAAAATAATAGGAGTATGATTTACAAAACAATGGGATCACATGTAGGTATTGTGCATGATAACTGCTAGTATGATTTATTGTTGTTTGGTATTGTCTTCTCAGGTCTGTTGACCATATTCAGAGCAAGTGTTGTTTAGGTTTTTGCAGTGACATTCTCAGAATCACGAGTGTGTGGAATGTCAGTAGAATGTTAAGTTATGTCTACCAGTATCACAGTGAGAGACGGCAAACGCAACAGTTATCTACTTAGTACAAAGATTCATAACAGAGTTATTCAAGATGGTCTCAAATTAGTGCAAATCCAGAAATTGTTGTTTCTTTTACAAATTACAGAGAATCTAGAAATTATGGTCTCAAACTATATATGGCCAAGTGATCATGCGAGGGAGCTAGATATAATTATGCTTCCTATTTATTCTTGCTAGAATTTGGCTCATTCTATATGTAGTACTAGCAGCATTGGCTAAAGGAAACTAAACATGAACAAAAATACAAACTTCCAAGTCAAAGACAAGCTGATGCATGGTTAGTTTGGAAGATATAAATGTCTATGACCTCTCTATCATGCTGATATCTAGCTTGACCCGCTTCCTGACCTTGTGCCGGGCCGCCAATCCCTGCAGCGTGTTCTGCACAACCGAGGCACCGAATCAGCGCGGCTAGATATGTAAGTTTATGTAAGCAAATTACGTAGGTGTAGCAAAGCTTTTACATTTCCATGCAAAGAGTCACATCATCCTATTCCAACCAAGAGCTGAATTTGCAAAACTAAACTTTTTGTAGCCTCAAACGTTTCTCTAGTTGATTATTTGTTTTCACTGTTGGCTTTATATCGACAAGGACTACAGAATAGGATTCCCCTTAATCTATAGAAAACATAATCCCACTGTGGTATGTTCCACTTCAAAATTGAACTCTTTTCTAACAATACACTAACAAGCTAGGACAACAGTCGGCTACTAATTTGACAAATGTAGGTGCAAGCATGCAGGGATACAGATACATTATTTCAACATTTCCAAGTAATTTGTTGGACGTAAACATCTAGACATGCACGCTAATTAATTTCCCTGTATCGTTTTTGCAGTGAGTTTCAAACAAGCAAAGCATAGTCAGGAACAGGGAGACCGCCCTTCTTTGGTGGGACCAAGCGAGGCGCCACGACGGCCATCTTTGAATCATCAGCAACATGTTCTAACTGAGGTCAATAGCATTAATTTCCTTTTTTAACGTTTTGGTTTCTAAATTCAGTATATGAGGGACAAGTATGATCTTGACATCCTGGTATGCAACAGTTTTTAAATGACCATTTGTTCAATTATAGGTACTCCACAATTTGGAGTGGTTTATAGACAGTGACTAAGAAACCAAAAAATAGTATATATTGGGCGTGCAAAGAATTCCATTCGACAATAGTATGTACATGGAAATACAAATCGTTATCTGATTGATATCTTCTGAATCTATTTTCTCCAACATAAACACGGAGAATCCTTATCAGGCTGCATATAATTCAGAAATGCAAGCAAAGCTCATTATGGTAGTACCAACTGACAGGCAGAATGGAGCCAATTCTTTCCGCTTTCAAATCTCCTCTCAGTGATGCTATGGCGCAGTCCACATCAAATATATCTTGGAACTCACTACAGATGAAGCAACTAAAAGGATTAAACAATGTCAAACCTTCATTGAACTATCTGAAATTGTGGTGCAGACCCAACTTAATTTTTCTAACTGACTGACAAATCAAAAAAAATGGCAAGCTGTACAAAACCTGGCAAGCAAATGATTTCCTTACGTTTGAGGAATCATGGTGCAGACCCACCTTTGTCAGCGGCTTGACATCCCTGTTGCTGGCCCCTGCGGACTCGGCGGTGGTGAAGGCGGGTTGTTGTTGCTGGTGCTGCAGGTGGAGGTGGTGATCCTGCTGCTGCCTCCTGCTCCCCGCCGCCAACTCCTCCATGGCCGCGGCGGCTGCCTGCTACTGTTGGTGGTGGTGATGGTGGTCCGGCGACGACCTACTGCTCGGCATCTTGGACCCCACGGGCACCGGCGACAGGACCAGACCAAGCTAACCCCTGTGCGCGTGCCAATCACCACAACACAAGGATGTTAAACACACCAAATAGCAAGCAAGAAAACCAATCATGAGCTCTTGATGAGCAAGAAATGCATGAGAGATGAGATGGATGGAGTTCTGGCGTAGTACGTAACGTACCTTTGGTGATGGCTCCACATGCATCGGCTGGGAGGGGAAGATGTTGAGCGTCTCTGCATCCATGAACAAGACGAAGAAGCAGGGAGATGGGCAAATGAGTGAGCTCATGGAACTAGCTAGCTACCTAGAGGTTGATGGACATATACAGGAGCTCGCCCGCCACTGGAGGTTGCTGTTGTACGTTCTCGCGCGGATGCGAACAAAATAATCATGGCAGGCGCGTACAGGGGCAGCGAGATCGCCGTACATATACAGGAGCTGACTGAGTGAGCTGATGGAACTAGCTAGCTAGCTAGAGGTCAAATCGCTTGTCGTTCAAAAGTTTTACTAGAAGAAAGAGTGTAAGCTCTGCTAACAAGAAAATAAAATGTTCCATTATACCAGAAAGTCAAACTGGAGGAGATCAAATTCATCCAAAGTAGAATTTATAAAATACCTAACAGAGCAAAGAAGGATGACCATAGCTGAAATTAGCTACATGGCTCACATGGTCGCATCCCTCGGATCTCATAGCTATGTGCCATCACAGACAAACTTAAAAGGACTCTAGTTTTAGCCACAAGCCACAGGTACAAAGAATACAGTAAATGGCTTGAAGCTAAAACTAATCGACCATTCATCTTTGGTACTATAAGTTCTTTCTTCATTGGGATGCTGCTACTTGAGCTAGATACCACATTTAAATAAAGCTACTTAACAGGGCAATAATACACTAGGCTAATAGTAGTAGAAACCAAAGAAGAAGGAGGGATTACGCTAACCGTAGTAGAAATCAAAGGAGAAGGACGAATTACATGATCATATTGATGGTGTCCCTCAGATCTCATAGCTAATATGGCCATCACCGACGACCCTAGACAATGGTTTTAGCTCCAAGCCACCAGATCAACAAAACTGCAAGACAAAGACGGCTTGAGGCTAAAACCAGTCATCAATCATCTTTGGACCTCAATTTTATCTTCACAGGGACGTCAATCAAATACATAACCGATCTCTACGCAAGGAAAATTGGCAGGCATAGCAAAACAACAGCCATAACATGCATTCAAAAGTAGAGATCGACCAGGGTTCGGTGAGACGAGTTTCGAATCCCAGATCGGGATCGCTGCAGATCGGTGGGCGCCTGGACCGCCGATCTCGGTTGGACCGAGAAAGCGGATACGCCGCGGCAACTACCACGGGTTAGGCGACCGTGCGTCTCTCCGCCGTCGGAAGGATACCCGTGTCGGGGCATCCGGTGGACGACAACGGTTGAGGGGTGGCCGCCGGCCCGTCGCGGGCGCCGAGAACTAAGCACGAGCGGAACTGAGGGAGTGCAGGCGGTGAGGTGGCGGCATGGTTGCAGGAGGCGAAGGTGGGTGGCGGCGGCGGCCGGACTGGGGACGCAGGGACTAGGGGGCGTGACCCTCTTCCTCTCCTCGTACTCCGCCTCCGCCACGCCACCTTCTGCGTGCCGCGCGGCAGCGGCGACGGTGGAGGAGGACTCCATGGCGTGGGGGAGGAGGCGGCGGGTGCAGGAGGAGGCGAGCGGCAAGGAGAGGAGGAGGCGGCGGAGGGCTGGGAGAGGGTGGTGAGGCATGGGCGACGCGCGGTGCATGAGGGGAGAGAGCGTGGGAGAGAGAGATTTCCCCTCGTGGATGGGGTGGCGGCGTGGGGTGAGGCTGTGGGTGGATTTAGGGTTAGATGGGGGTTAAATACCGCCGATTAGGTGGGCTGGCTGGGCCGGCCCAGTTTGGGTCAATGGGGGTTTCTTTCTCTCTTTTTATTATTTGTTTCTGTTTTTATTTCAGTATTAAACAGCTTTAGTTTTACGAGGGTGATCAAAGAAATATAAATAGCAATTCCTTCACAAAGTGCTATTTTGAACAGAATATGAAGATGAATATTGCAGAATTATTTTTGAAGTATAGAAGGAAGGGTTTTCACATATTTGAGGAATATATGATCCAAAGTATTTTTATGAGCATTTTTCGAGAATTTTTGGAATGATAGAATAGTAGGTTGCTTCACAAACTAGGATGATGTAGGATAGAATGGACCCACGAGTGACATGTTAACATAGTTAGAACATGTTACGACATTTTTATAATCGTCGTAAAAGTTATGACGATCTCATCTTATGTGGTTACAACATTTTTGACTCACATCGTCATAATTTATATGTAGATTTGATCCCCTCAAATGGTTTACGATGATCTCGGATGAAATCGTCATAGATTTATGACGAATTCATCAACGACATCTTAAAAAACGTCATGTATGAGCATATTTCTTGTAGTGAGCGGTAACAGTAGCAGCACTGACAGCAGTAGCGGCAAACTAACATAGCAAGGACCAGTAGGAAAAACTCATAGGCATTGGATCGGTGATGGATGATTATGCCGGATGACATTCATCATGTAAGAATTATAACATGGGGAGATATGTAAATAGCTCCAGTCGGTAATGTAATGTAGGCATGTATTTCATATATAGTCATACGTGCTTATGAAAAGAAATTGCATGACATCTATTGTCCATCCCTCCCGTGCCAGCGGGGTCCTAATGGAAACTACGGGATATTAAGGTTCTCCTTTTAATAGAGAACCGGAACAAAGCATTAGCACTTAGTGAATACATGAACTCCTCATACTATGGTCATCTCCGCGAGTGGTTCCGGCTATTATCACTCCGGGGCTGCCGGGTCATAACACATAGTAGGTGACTACAACTTGCAAGATAGGATCAAGAACACACATGTATTGATGAAAACATAATAGGTTCAGATCTGAAATCATGGCACTCGGGCCCAAGTGACAAGCATTAAGCATGGTAACGTAGTAGCAACATCAATCTCAGAACATAGTGGATACTAGGGATCAATCCCCATCAAAACTAACTCGATTACATGATAGATCTCATCCAACCCATCACCATCCAGAAAGCCTACGATGAGATTACTCATGAACGGTGAAGAGAATCATGGAATTGGCGATGAAGGAAGGTTGGTGATGACGACGGTGACGATCTCCCCTCTCCGGAGCCCAGAACAGACTCCAGATCAGCCCTCGAGAGGAAGAACAGGTGGTGGCGGCACTTCCGTATCGTAAAACGCGATGAACGCTTCTCCTTTCTTTTTTCGGGCGAAAGAGACTAAATAGAGCTGGAGTTGGAGGTGGTGGAGCCCCGAGGGCCTCACAAGCCTGTTAGGCGCGGCCAGGGGGGCCCGCGCCTCTTGGGCTTGTGGGCTCCTCACTCCACGTCTCCGGTTGATCCTTGCGCAAATATTTTTTATATATTCCGCAAAAAATCCTCGTAAATTTCCAGGTCATTCCAAGAACTTTTATTTCTGCGCAAAAACAACACGATGGCAATTCTGCTGAAAACAACGTTAGTTCGGGTTAGTTCCATTCAAATAATGCAAATTAGAGTCCAAAACAAGGGCAAAAGAGTTTGGAAACTTATATACGATGGAGACATATCAGTGCACACGACTTACGAAGCATCCCCGAGTCGTAGCAAGCTACAAGGACTCTTTAAGACACAACGAGAACCGCTGTAAGACGACCGTGAACAAACGTACCCACTGAATGACGAATCCCAACCTCACATCATGCATCTGTAGGAAGATTGCCCTACAAGTCACTACTTCATATCCCACCTATGAATTCCCGAGATATCTGGTCATGCAATCTGGTATATGGATACAAGGAGTAATATGTCACACAACTCCTATACTAACCCGTCCAGTGTATCACATCCGCCAACACATAAGCACAATCTCGAACCTTCATCTACTACAGACCCTCGTGATCACAACGATACAAAGTGTGGCGATACATCCGGAACTCTCTGCACCAGTACTGGGAAAGCCGGACTCCCCTCGTCACAACTAGTATTGAAGTAATTACGAACATCCTCCGTCCTGGGATACTAAGAAATCTCCATGATGGCGATGTGCACAAGAATCCCCTCGAGCTCAACTCCTCGGAAGAAATCAAGTCAAACAGGAGGCACCAAGACAGAACTCCGTCACATCGATATCATATAGATTTCAAAATACCAGCGCGATCCTAACTTTTTTTTAGCGAGAAGAGGAGTAGAATTAAGATTTCTAAGTCAAGAACCTCACCAGAGCATAGAAGAGGAGAAAAAAGAATCCTACTCTCCGATATAACTAAAACTCAAAACATTTTACTAGACTCGACTCGGCCAAGTTCGATCACACAAAGGCTCCTATGGTCGTAAGGCTCTGATTACCAACTTGTAACGATTAAGATACGTCCATTTTCTTATTTGGGGGTGAGGCCTCAAAAGGGGAAAGGGGTGTATCTACACATTTCGCAAACGGGATAATCATCACATTACATAAATAAAGATTAACAAGTAGGGCATACACTTGCCATCTGTTAAGAATATATCATAGCTTACTGACACACATTATTCAGAGTAGCAGCAAGTCCAGCTACAGACTTTAAAACAGGAAAAAAAACTGATGATCTAACACATCCTGTATGCTAGCCCACGATCAGAACCACGGCCTCAGTCTTCCGGATATTTCACATACAGACGGTCAGAGTCCTCATCGTACTCCCACTGCAGCTCGTTGCCATCAGGATCTCCTGCATCGGGCGTACCTGAACTTGTTGGGGTTTTGAAGTAATCTGTGAGCCACAAAGAAACAGCAATCGAATGACCTTGGTACTGAATCTAGTCAGGTTATTAGGTGAGGAAGGTTTAGTGTATGGGTTTGTAGCAACCTAAGCATATATCATGGGTAATCATATGATGAACAGATTAGTTTATGTGGTGGACTACGCGAGTGATCAAACAGTAGATGATCACTAAGTGATCCTGAACACCTACTTACGTCAATCATAATCCCACCATGTTCCCGGTCGAAGAGCGGTCTTCGAATGAGGTAGTCACGGTTACGCACACAGTTGCCAATTTTATTAGAGTTACTTTAAGTTGTCTAGAACCGGATGTTAACAAATTATCAATGTTTGCCACCTAACCGCGGGCACGGCTTTCCGAAAGATTAAAACCTGTAGGGGTGCCCCAACTAATCCATCACAAACTGCCACGGGCCGCCAAGTAATCCTCTATCATAAATCTCGTGATCTCGACGGATTCCTTAGAGGAAAACCTCAACTTTGAGGAGACCCAAAGTTTCACCGGGATTCCTATACGCAAGATATATCGCTAAGGTAAGGAAAATCTAGCAGGACCTCCCGACATGTCGACGACCCCGATAAGAGCCGCGTATCTCAGTCTCAGGACACGCTGGATAAGCAAAGCGTACGGTGGCCTCATAGGAATCACCCGTGTTGCCCCGGATTGGCCCCGCAAGGTGCTCTAGTTTGGACCAACACTCACGAGGAGCACTGGCCTGGGTTGTTGATTAAATCCTCGGGGTAGCTATTCCCTATGCAAATTATTATTAGGTGATTAGCAGATTAAAACCAATGTTGGGCCCTGCCGGACAAGTCTTAACACTACACGATTTATCAAGGGGGTCCCATAACAACCCCGAACGTGTTAGGAGCGATCAGTTATAGAATCAAACACCAGTAACCGAAACTAAGGCGGCAATAACGGAACAAATCTCCCGGCAAAAGGCTAGGCCTTCCGTCATTTACCAAGTATATAGGTGCATTAATTAAATAGCAGTTTAAACATAATGATATCAAAATACTCATGTTATCACATGAGACAGCTGGCACCTGCAACTAGTAAAGCCATCCATTAGAAGTTGAGCAAGCCTACTTAGCCAACAACATTTGCTAGGAGTGATAGGTGTTTGGGTTTCATGGAAATGACAGGTGGCATTACATCAAGTTTTAGGCAGCGAGCATGTATCAAAGGAGAAAAGGAGACTTGATTCTAAGCATAACAAAGCTAGAGACCGCATGAAGGTCAAGGTCATCTTGCGAGTGATGCCTCAGCTTGGAACTGCTCTTGATCTTCCTGCACGTACTCTCCAGAATCCACGTACTCGCTCTCCAGTCCTGATGCTACCCAAGAAAAAATAAGAGCCAACGAACACCAACACAACATGATGCAATAGACAATATGATACATGAGTGAAGAAGGAAGCATGCATCACTATTGTAGTCACTTTCATATGGATTAGTTGAGTTAATAGAATTTTGGACAGAACTTCATATTAAGCTATCTTGACATGCATGATGATGGCATGATCATGTGCATCACGAGAAAATGATGCCAAAACATATAAAGAACGTAGAGAACGGAGCTACGGATCAACCTGAAACAACGAAACAAGATATGGAGACCTACGGTTCAATTCATCCACAAACACACTCGAATGGCACTTTCCGGGTGTTACCAGGTTGCCACATGATCAAACAATAAAATATAAGTGGGGTGGTGCCTGGAAACACACCACACCATCAACAATGCCCACACAAGCTTCAAATCAATGAAAACATGCAATCTGTTTTTAACAGCATCATAGCAGTTTGTCTACAACATTTAAAGTAGCTACATACATCCAAATGAGACAAACATGATATGAGGCAAAATCCATTCAAAAGCTCTACAACCATGTGCAATAAGTTAATACAAAGGAGTCACACATGAGCAGATCTACAGGCACTAACTTGGATAAAATATTACAGATTCTAGGACTTAGTGAAAATCTTAGATTTTCACCAGCTGCTTATGATCTGAAGCATTTTGGCAGCCTCCAAAATGATATCTACAGGAAGTGAATGAGCATGAAATTTAACAGGGAGCTAGACAAACATAAAATCTCACAAACTTTAGTTTGTTGCATGGGCTTATTCCAAACACACGAGCTTTTGCAACCAAGACAACAGGGGAAGAAAATAACATCAGATTCTCAGACTTTGTGAAAATCACAGATTTTTCACAAAGCTCTCAGTTTTAGCCAAGTGTCAACTTTGACAAGGCACAAGTGGTGCATACAAATTCCTATAAACAAAACAAAGACCCCATGCTGTAGAGGGGTTCACCCACCACTACTACATCAAGGATTCATCCTCATAGGGTCAAGGCATCACCTAATACAAAGCACTAAACATGGCATCATGACAGAAAAATGACAGTTTATGAAGTTGCTCTAAAGTGAAATCTGATTGCACCAATGTATTCCTGGGATGATTCTACCCCAAACTCATATATATTACATGGGTACTTGCATGTAACATCTAGGCACAAAGCTAGCTCGAAAATCACACCTAGGATCCACTATGTCAAATAGGAACCAAATCACATTTAGATATAGCACAAGTAGAAACATCTACACCGACACATGCACACACACAAGCCCATACACCACTACATCACTCCATAGTGACAAGCAGGAGGGGTTAGCCCTTATGCACAACTGCATATATGCACTTATGCCCACACACACACATGCATGAGCACCTACACCCACACAAGGTGCTCACACACACACACACCACAATAGGTGCAACATGAGGGGCTAGGCCCTCTTGCACATGTGCATGTGCAACCATATGCACACAGACACTCACATGTGTGCACATCTCACTCATGTGCACACACACACATACACAGACTCATATGCACATATACATACAAGTGCATAAACACACTACATGCACACATACATGTATATCCTAGGAATTAAAAGAAATACACACCATGGTCTAGCTAAATGAAAAACAAAGCAAAACTTGCTGCCCAAGAAAAGGAATAGGACAAAAAATGAACAAGGGAACAAAAAATAAAAAAGGGGAGCACCTGGACTCGAACCCGGGACCCCCTGGTACAACACACAAGTACACACCACTACGCTAGCACGTCGGTCTCGATAGATAAGGGGAAGGAACCCAGGTAAGCCTTCTCTCTGCCAAGCACTGCTACTAGCGAAACGAAAATAAAAAGAGCCCTGCGGGGATTCGAACCCGCGTCGCACCGTTCTGCGTGCAAGGGCCAAACAGTTGAGCTGGCGTGTGCTACTGTCCCAGAGGGGGATCTCTAATCAGGTAAGCACGAAGAAAAGGGCGGCCTTGCTCTGCTTTTGCAGAGAGGTGCCGGCGACGAGCTCACCGGAGCGGGTCGACCTACACATGCACGAAACAACTGCGGGGTCTACTTCGGCTGCTCTACAACTGCGAGAGGGACGCGTCGGCCACAAACAGAGGTACTACGCCCATGCACAGGCAACAACGAGCAACAACAAATGCTGCATCAACCTGCCGGTGCAACTCCGGCAGGCCTCGAGCTGATGGCTCGGACGCGACTACGGAGAGGGGAAGTGGAGGAGACCAAGGGCCTCGCTCACCTAGCGTTGGGAGGAGAGGAGATCGCCGTGGAGGAAGAGGTGTCGACGACGAGGTGTTGCAGAAGAGGCCGTTGGAGTGGAAGAAGAGGAGGTCGTCACGATCGTCGACGTAGCACCTCCCTTCGCTTCCTCTTGTCAGGAATGGAACCCCCGCGTCCACCGCGTGCTCTTGATCCGGTCGGGGAAGAAGACTAGGCACCGATCTTGTCGGCGATGAGCTCACCAGGTTTGGCCATGGAGGTGGATCTGCTCGGGAACCAGCCCCGACGGTGCCAAAGAGGGGGGGGGGGAGGAGGAAAATGAAGCCCTAGGGTTGCGAGGAGGGGGCCTGGCTGCTTAAATGACCTCGGGAGGCGTGATTGGAGCCACAAGATCGAAGGGGAGAACAAATCGGTGGTGGGGCTTCGTTCGTACAGAGGTGACGACAGGCAGAGGAAGGAGATGGTCGTCGGGTGGGCTGCGCACGCGAGGAGAGGAGAGAATGGGCCAGAGGAAAGGAGGAAGCCAACCCACCTCGCCATTCTGTTTAAAACAAAAGGGTTTTCATCTTTTTTTTAAATACAATCCTCAAACAAAATTCACGTAGCCACACAGGGGTTTGAAGAAAACAAAATGAAAATACCTTGGGCATAAGGGAATTATGCCCTATTTAAATAAAATATAAAGCAGAATTTTGGAGGAACTAATTTAAATGCAAAACAGAATTCCTATGCTGTTTTTGTAATTAAACCCCCATTTAACTTAAGTTTTAAAAACCCCAAGTCAATGCCCCTCAATCACAAGATCACACACTAAAATATCAACATTTTCAAAACAGGCTTTTAACAAGTTAAAACATGAGCTCAAATAATATTGGAGAAGGTGTTTTTAAACCTTGTTTGAAAACAATCATGGTTTGAAATCATCATCACATCACCACAACACACTTGCACTCATGATGGATCCAGCAACAACATCATCACAATAGAATTGACATGAAGGCAATGAATGCCATGATGCAAAGGTGATGACATGAAACAAAGCCACATGAAATGACGACATGAAATGATAACTCTTATAGCATTGCAATCATGGTTACAAATAGGAAAGGTTTCCAAATATGGCAAGGGTTACATCTGGGGCATTACAAACTCTCCCAAACTACAAGAAGATCTCGACCCGAGATCTAGGACTGAAAGAACTCGGGAAATTCGGAACGGAGGTTATCCTCGCCCTACCAAGTGGACTCTTTATCAGAATGATGTGACCACTTCACCTTGAGAAACTTGATTGACTTATTTCGTGTCTTGCGCTCAGTCGTCTCAAGAACTGCAACTGGATTTTCATGATAGGACAGGTCGGGTTGAAGGTCGATATCATGAAGATCAACCGTGCGCTCGGGAGTCTTGAAGCATCTCCGGAGCTAAGAGACATGGAACACATCATGCACATTTGCGAAGTTTGAAGGGAGCTCTAGTTGATAAGCAAGGTCGCCTCTCTTGCCAACAATTCTGAAAGGCCCAACAAAACGATGAGCAAGCTTGCCTTTGATGCCAAAACACCGAGTGCCCTTCATAGGAGACACTTTAAGATAGACAAAGTCATCGAGCTCATAAGACATGTCACGATGCTTGCTATCATAGTAGCTCTTCTGACGGGACTGCGCTGCTTTGAGATTATCCCGAATGACAGGACATATCTCTTCTGCTTCTTCAATCAAGTCATTCCCAAGAATCTGACGCTCGCGAGTCTCTGACGAGTTGAGCGGCGTACAAAACTTCCTGCCATAAAGAATCTCAAACGGAGCTTTGCCTAAACTTGCCTGATAGCTGTTGTTATATGAAAACTCAGCAAAAGGTAGGCAGTCTTCCCACTTCATGCCAAAGGAAATGACACGGGCCCTTAGCATATCCTCGAGGACCTGATTGACTCTCTCAACTTGCCCGCTAGTCTAAGGATGAAAGGCTATGCTGAATCGAATCTTAGTACCCAGCGCAGACTGAAATGAGTCCCAGAACTTGGAAGTAAAGACGCTTCCGCGATCTGAAGAAATCAGCTTTGGCACGCCATGCAAACAGACTATCCTCAGAGTGTACAGCTCTGCAAGCTGAGCTGCCGAGATAGACTCCTTGACTGGAAAGAAATGAGCTACTTTGCTCAACTTGTTGATGACGACGAAGATGGCATCGTTACCCTTCTTGGACTTTGGAAACCCGATGGAGAAATACAACTCAATATGGTTGAGCTTCCAGTCGTGAATGGGCAATGGATGCAAAAGGTCTGTTGGACGTTGATGCTCTGCTTTCACCCTTCGACATACATCACATTCATTTATGAACCGAGAATTTTCACGCTTCATGCGAGTCCACCAGAAGGTCTCTTTCAAATCCTGATAAATCTTGGAACTTCCTCAACATATGGAGAGAAGAGAGTTATGAGCTTCTTCCATGATAACATTTCTGAGATCCCCTTTCGAAATGACAAGACGATCCTCAAAGAATAATGTATCTCTGGCATCAACACTGAAGCACTTATATTTGGGAACTCCCTGCGCCAAGCCAATCTTTACTTTCTTCACCATTGCTTCAAGAAGTTGAGCTTGTCGGACCTGGTCTTCCAAGGTAGGAGAAATCTGAAGATTAGCAAGAAATCCCTGAGGTACTAACTGAAGGTTGAGCTTTCCGGAAAATTCACAAAGGTCAGGCTGGAGAGTCTTCAGAATGAGACTGTTGCAGTAAGCCATCCTGCTCAAAGCATCTACCACGACATTAGCTTTTCCTGGAGTGTACTCAACGCTCGGATTCAAATCTTGGAGCATTTCCACCCAACGAGTTTGCCGAAGATTGAGGTTAGGCTGGGTGAAGATGTACTTGAGACTCTTGTGATCGGTGGCCAGTTCAACCTTTCTTTCCAACAAGAGGTGTATCCAACTCATCAGAGCATGTACGACTGCCGCCAACTCAAGATCATGAGTTGGGTAATTCTTCTCACTTGGCTTCAACTGCCTCGAGGTATAAGCTACCACTTTCTTGTCTTGCATCAACACTGCACCAAGACCTCGAAGAGAGGCGTCGCATAACACTTGATAAGGTTTGGATTCATCAGGAGGAACCAAGACTGGAGTAGAAGTGAGCTTATCTTTGAGGGTGTCAAAAGCCAACTGACACTCTGGAGACCAGACATACTTCACACCCTTCTGAAGAAGACTTGAGAGAGGCTTAGGAATCTTGGAGAAATTCTCAACAGATCTTCTACAATAGCTTGCAAGCCCGAGAAAGCTTCGAAGCTGCTTCACATTTTGCGGAGGTTCCCACCCAACAATGTCCTGCACCTTCGACGGATCAACTTTGATGCCCTCGGTAGGGATGATGTGCCCAAGGTAGACAACTTCTTTCAACCAGAACTCACATTTGGAAAACATAGCATAGAACTTATGCTCTCTTAGCTTATCAAGCACCAGCCTGAGATGTTCTTCATGCTCTTCCTAAGTTTCCGAAAAGACAAGAATATCATCAAGATACAACAAGACGAATTCATTCTAGAATGGGGAGAAGATATAATTCATCATCCGACAGAAGGTCGGTGGAGCATTGGGCAGACCGAAACACATCACTGTATAATCATACGAGCCAAAGCTTGTTCTGAAAGCAGTCTTTGGAATGTCCTCATCGCGAATGCGAATCTGATGATAACCCATCCTGAGATCAAGCTTCGAGAAGATCTTAGCCCCTTTCAATTGATCGAACAACTGATTGTTGTTAGGAACTGGATACTTGTTTTTAATCGTCTTCTTATTCAATGGGCGGTAATCGACACCGAGTCGTTCCGTACCATCCTTATTCTTGACGAAAAGAAGTCCACAGCCCCAAGGAGATGAGCTTGGTCTTATCAGACCCAGACGCTCTTGGTCATCAAGTTGTTTCTTCAGCTCCTTCAGCTCTTCTGGACCCAGTTTGTACGGTCGTTTGCACACAGGCTCAGTACCCTGTTCAAGCTCAATTACGAACTCAACTGCTCACTGTGGAGGCATTCCTGGAAATTCTTCCAGAAAAACATCTTCATATTTGCAGACCACTGGGACTTGCGAAATTGGAGAGATCTCACCCTTGTCACTCAAGGAAAACAGACGGACCGTGTCATCACGCGCTGCGAAGATAATCACGTCCTCCGAAGAATGAGTTAGCTTCACTGCTTTAGCTACACAATCAATAGAAAGCCTTGTTCATAGCCAACTAATCCATTCCAAGGATCAAATCAATATCAAAGTTGCCTAAGACATACGGAGATGCCAGAAAAGCATAATCGCCCATCTTGACAGAGACATCAGGAACCACAGAATTTGACCTCATCTGCGCACCCGAAGAAACAACACCCGAAGGTCTATCCAAATTTTCCGAGGGGAAATCTTGCTTGATGAAAAATGACTTTGACATAAAGCAATGCGAAGCACCAGAATCAAACAATACTTTTGCAGGAAAATCATTAACTGAGAGATTACCCATAATCACGTCTGTGGAGTTGTCTGCTTCAGCTGCATTCACCATATTGACTCTCACAGACCTGGGGTTGAACTTCACTATAACATTGCTTGGAGGCTTCCATGGAGGAGGGGGCGGAAGATGCAGCTGAGAGGTGCACTTGTTGGCATAGTGACCCTTCTGCCCACACTTGCGACAAGTAACATCTGTCAGCTGACGGAACTGCGTCTGAGGATTCCCTCGCTTTTGCTGCTGAAACCTCTGCTAGAAGGCTGGGTTGGTTGGGAGGGAAGAACCACGACCACCTGATTGCTTGAATTGCTGAGTCTGCCGAGGAGGAGGAGGAGGAGACACCCAGTATTTCTGCTGCATCGGAACCACTTGAGTTGAGTGCGATGAACTGGACTCTCTCAAACGCTTCTTCAAATTCTCCACCCTGTGCAAAGCTGCCTCAACCCTGAGAGCCAAGTTATTGAACTTATCAAACTCATCGCGATCGTGCAAGGCGAGGGCCAGCTGCAAGTCCTCTTTCAGACCACCTATGAACTTATAGATATTGCTCTTCTGATCTGGAATGTCCTGCAAGGCATATCAAGCCATCTCGTGGAACTCAACGTTGTACATGTACATGGAGGAACCACCTTGCTTCAAGCGTCTGAACTTCTCCCGCATATCCTCCACAAAGCTACACAGGATATAGTGTGACCTAAAATCTCTGCAGAACTCATCCCAACTGATCAATCTGCCACCCCTAGAGTCCTTCAACTGCTTCCACCAAACTGCTGCCTGCCCCTTGAGCTGAAACGTTGCAAACTTGAAGAAGTCCTCTGGACGGACATCGCTACACTCAAAGTTATTGTTCATGTCCCGTATCCAATCCTCGGCGTCCAACGACTGATCACACGACGTGAAGGTCTTCGGCTCGTTTGCCAGGAATTGACTCAAAGATGCAAACTGATTACCACCATGGTTGAAATTGCCATGCTGCTGATTTGTCCTCTCTTGCAACAGCTGGATTAACATATGGGTGTTAGCATTTGTTGTAGCCATCACCGCTTGCCAAGCCTGTGCAGGAGGAGGCGGCGGAGGAGGAGGAGGCGGAGGAGGTGGTGGCGGAACATCAGCACCCTCACGACCCAGATTCTGACGAGTTGGTGGAGCCATCCTGAAGACGAACAACACGTTAGACCAGAGAATAATATTGAAGGTAAAGCTGAATCAAAAGGCAGGAATATCTGAACAAGAATATTTAGCAATTGCACTCGAACAAAATAGTAAGAATGCTTCCTGAAAGTGACTGTCGACAAAATGTGATTAAAGACCACTTGCAAACCAAGTATGAGCTAGAACTGCTCGGAACAAACGTATGACTGAGATTCCATCCGATATCTTCGTGGATATGATCACACAGGCTCGAATTTACAGTAGCCATCATGTGCAAGGCAGTGCATGATAACCCACAAGTATAGGGGATCGCAACAGTTTACGAGGGTAGAGTATTCAACCCAAATTTGTTAATTCGACACAAGGGGAAGCAAAAGAATATTCTCGAGTATTAGCAGTTGAGTTGTCATTTCGACCACACCTGAAAGACTTAGTATCTACAGCAAAGTTTCAGTAACAAAGTAGTATGATAGCAACAGTAGCAACGGTAACAATAGTAGTGACAGCAGTAGCGGTAACAATAGCAGCAGTGACAGCAGTAGGGGCAAAGTAACGTAGCAAGGACCAGTAGGAAAAACATGCAGGCATTGGATCGGTGATGGGTGATTATGCGGGATGACATTCATCATGTAACAATTATAACATGGGGAGATATGTAACTAGCTCCAGTTCGTCAATGTAATGTAGGCATGTATTCCATATATAGTCATACGTGTTTAAGAAAAGAACTTGCACAACATCTATTTCCATCCCTCCCGTGGCAGTGGGGTCCTAATGGAAACTACGGGATATTAAGGTTCTCCTTTTAATAGAGAACCGGAACAAAGCATTAACACCTAGTGAATACATGAACTCCTCATACTATGGTCATCTCCGGGAGTGGTTCCGGCTATTGTCACTCCGGGGTTGCCGGGTCATAACACATAGTAGGTGACTACAAGTTGCAAGATAGGATCAAGAACACACATATATTGATGAAAAATAATAGGTTCAGATCTGAAATCATGGCACTTGGGCCCTAGTGACAAGCATTAAGCATGGCAAAGTATTAGCGACATCAATGTGAGAACATAGTGGATACAAGGGATCAATCCTCATCAAAACTAACTCGATTACATGATAGATCTCATCCAACCCATCACCGTCCATCAAGCCCATGATGAGATTACTCACGAACGGTGAAGAGCATCATTGAATTGGCCATGAAGGAAGGTTGGTGATGACGACGGTGACGATCTCCCCTCTCCGAAGCCCAGAACGGACTCCAGATCTGCCCTCGAGAGGAAGAACAGGTGGTGGCCGCGCCTCCGTATCGTAAAACGCGATGAAATCTTCTCCTTTATTTCTTTTCCGGGCGAAAGAGACTAAATAGAGCTGGAGTTGGAGGCGGCGGAGCCCCGAGGGCCTCACAAGCCTGCCAGGCGTTGCCAGGGGGGCTTGCGCCTCCTGGGCTTGTGAGCTCCTCGCTCCACGTATCCAGTTGATTCTTGCGCCAATATTATTTATATATTCCACAAAAAATCCTCGTCAATTTCCAGGTCATTATGAGATCTTTTATTTCTGCGCAAAAACAACACGATGGCAATTCTGCTGAAAACAATGTCAGTCCGGGTTAGTTCCATTCAAATCGTGCAAATTATAGTCCAAAACAAGGGCAAAAGAGTATGGAAAAGTATATACGATGGAGACGTATCAGTGGACACGACTTACGAGGCATCCCCGAGTCGTATTAAGCTACAAGGACTCTTTAAGACACAACGAGAACCGCTGTAAGACGACCGTGAACAAACGTACCAACTGAATGTCGAATCCCAACCTCACATCATGCATCTGTAGGAAGATTGCCCTATAAGTCACTACTTGATATCCCAGCTATGAATTCCCAAAATATCTGGCATGCAATCTGGTATACGGATACTAGGAGTAATATGTCACACAACTCCTATACTAACCCGTCTAGTGTATCACATCCGCCAACACATAACCAGAATCTCAGACCTTCATCTACTACAGACCCTCGTGATCACAATGATACAAAGTGTGGCAACACATCCGGAACTCTCTGCACCAGTACTAGGAAAGCCGGACTCCTCTCATCACAACTAGTATTGAAGCAATTACGAACATCCTCCATCCTTGGATACTAAGAAATCTGAATGATGGCGGTGTGCACAAGAATCCCCTGGAGCTCAACTCCGCGGAAGAAATCAAGTCAGTCACGAGGCACCAAGACAGAACTCTGTCACATCGATGTCATAAAGATTTGAAAATACCCGCGTGATACTAAAATTTTTTGAGCGAGAAGAGGAGTAGAATTAACATTTCCTAAGTCGAGAACCTCACGAGAGCAGAGAAGAGGAGAAAAAAGAAACCTACTCTCCGATATAACTAAGATTCAAAACATTTTACTAGACTCGACTCGGCCAAGTTTGATCACGCAGAGGCTCCTATGGTCGTAAGGCTCTGATTACGAACTTGTAACGACTAAGATATGACCATTTCCTTATTTAGGGGTGAGGCCTTAAAAGGGGAAAGGGGCGTATCTACGCGTTTCGCAAACGGGATAATCATCACATTACATACATAAAGATTAACAAGTAGGGCATACACTTGCCATCTGTTAAGAATATATCATAGTTGCGGACTTTAAAACAGGAAAATAAAGAGATTATCTCACACATCCCGTATGCTAGCCCACGATCACGACCACGGTCTCAGTCTTCCGGATATTTCACATACAGACGGTCAGAGTCCTCATCGTACTCCCACTTCAGCTCGTTGCCATCAGGATCTCCTGCATCGGGCGTACCTGAACCTGTTGGGGTTTTGAAGTAATCTGTGATCCACGAGGACTCACAATCGAATGACCTTGGTACTGAATCTAGTCAAGTTATTAGGTGAGGAAGGTTTAGTGTATGGGTTTGCAGCAAGCTAAGCATATATGGTGTCTAATCTTATGATGAACAAAGTAGTTTATGTGGTGGACTACGCGAGCGATCGAAGAGTAGATGATCACTAAGTGACCCTGAACACCTACTTACATAAATCATAACCCCACCATGTTCCCGATCGAAGAGCGGTCTTCGAAGGAGATAGTCACGGTTACGCACACAGTTGACAATTTTATTAGAGTTACTTTAAGTTGTCAAGAACTGGATGTTAACAAATTATCCATGTTTGCCACATAACCGCGGGCACGACTTTCCGAAAGATTAAAACCTGCAGGGGTGCTCCAACTAGTCCATCACAAACTGCCACGGGCCGCCAAGTAATCCTCTATCACGAATCTCGTGATCTCGTCGGATTCCTTAGAGGAAAACCTCAACTTTGAGAAGACCCAAAGTTTCACCGGGATTCATATACGCAAGATATATGGCTAAGGTAAGACAAATCTAGCAGGACCTCCCGACGTGTCGACGACCCCGATAATAGCCGCGTATCTCAGTCTCAAGACACGCTGGATAAGCAAAGCGTACGGTGGCCTGATAGAAATCACCCGAGTTGCCCCGGATTGGCCCTGCATGGTGCTCTTGTTTGGACCAACACTCATGAGGAGCACTGGCCCGGGTTGTTCAATAAACCCTCGGGGTAGCTATTCCCTATACAAATTATTATTAGGTGATAGAAGATTAAAACCAATGTTGAGTCCTGCCGGACAAGTCTTAACACTACATGATTTACCGAGGGGGTCCCCATAACAACCCCGAACGTGTTAGGAGCGATCAGTTTTGGAATCAAACACCGGTAACCGAAACTAAGGCAGCAATAACGGAACAAATTACCCGGCAAAAGGCTAAACCTTCCATCATTTACCAAGTATATAGGTGCATTAATTAAATAGCAGTTTAAACATAATGATATGAAAATACTCATGTTATCACATGAGACAGCTGGCACCTGCAACTTGTACAGCTATCCATTAGAAGTTGAGCAAGCCTACTTAGCCAAACCACATTTGCTAGGAGAGGTAGGTGTTTGGGTTTCATGGCAATGACAGGTGGCATTATATCAAGTGGTAGGCAGCAAGCATGTATCGAAGGAAACTTGATTCTAAGCAAAACAAAGCTAGATACAGTATAAAGGTCAAGGTCATCTTGCCTGTGATGTCCTCAGCTTGGAACTGCTCTTGATCTTCCTGCACGTACTCTCCATAATCCACGTACTCGCTCTCCAGTCCTGATGCTACCCAAGACAAAATAACAGCCAATGAACACCAACACAACATGATGCAATAAACAATATGATGGATGAGTGAACAAGGAAGCATGCATCACTATTCTAGTCACTTTCATATGCATTAGTTGAGTTAATAGAATTCTGGACAAAACTTCATATTAAGTTATCTTGACATGCATGATGATGGCATGATCATGTGCATCACGAGAAAACGATGCAAAAACATATAAAGAACATAGATAACGGAGCTACGGATCAACCGGAAACTACGAAACAAGATATGGAGACATGCGGTTCAAATCAGCGACAAACACACTCCAATGGCACCCTCCGGGTGTTACCGGGTTGCCACATAATCAAACAATCAAATATAAGTGGGGTGGTGCATGGAAACACACCAAACCATCAACACTGCCCACACAAGCTTCAAATCAACAAAAACATGCAATCTGCTTTTAACAGCATCAATAGCAGTTTGTCTACAACATTTAAAGTAGCTACACACATCCAAATGAGCCAAACAATATATGAGGCAAAATCCATTCAAAAGCTCTACAACCCGGTGCAATAAGTTAATAAAAAGGAGTCACACATGAGCAGATCTACAGGCACTAACTTGGACAAAATATTACAGATTCTGGGACTTAGCGAAAATCTCAGATTTTCACCAGCTGCTTATGCTCTGAAGCATTTTGGCAGCCTCCAAAATGATATCTACAGGAATTGAATGAGCATGAAATTTAACAAGGAGCTAGACAAACATAAAAGCTCACAAACTTTAGTTTGTTGCACGGGCTGATTCCCAACACTTGAGGTTTTGCAACCAAGACAACAGGGGAAGAAAATAACATCAGATTGTCTGACTTTGTGAAAATCACAGATTTTTCACAAAGCTGTCAGTTTCAGCCAAGTGTCAACTTTTACAAGGCACAATAGGTGCATACAAATTCCTATAAACAAAACAAAGACATCACCTGATACAAAGCACTCAACATGGCATGATGACAGAAAAATGACAGTTTATGAAGTTGCTCTAAAGTGAAATCTGATTGCACCAATGTATTCCTAGGATGATTCTACAAAAACTCATATATAATACATGGGTACTTGCATGTAACATCTAGGCACAAAGCTAGCTCGAAAATCACATCTAGGATCCACTATGTCAAATAGGAACAAAATCACACGTTGATATAGCACAAGTAGCAACATCTACACCTACACATGCACACACACAAGCCCATACATCACTACATCACTCCATAGTGGCAAGCATGAGGGGTTAACCCTCATGCACAACTGCATATGTGCACCCATGCCCACACATACACATGCATGAGCACCTACACCCACACCATGTGCTCACACACACACACACCACAAAAGGAGCAACATGAGGGGCTAGGCCCTCTTGCACATGTGCATGTGCAACCATATGCACACACACACTCACATGTGTGCACATCTCACTCATGTGCACACACACACATCCACACATATCCACACACTCATATGCACATATACATACAAGTGCATACACACACTACATGCACACATACATGAATATCCTAGGAATTAAAAGAAATACACACCATGGTGTAGCTAAAAGAAAAACAAAGAAAAACTTGATGCCCAAGAAAAGGAATAGGACAAAAAATGAACAACAGAACAAAAAAATAAAATGGGGAGCCCCTGGACTCGAACCCGGGACCCCCTAGTACAACACACAAGCACACACCACTACGCTAGCACATTTCTCTCGATAGATAAGGGGAAGGAACCCACGTAAGACTTCTCTCTGCCAAGCACTGCTACTAGCAAAAACAAAATAAAAAGGGCCCTGCGGGGATTCGAACCCGCGTCGCGCCGTTCTGCGCGCAAGGGCCAACTAGTTGAGCTGGCGCGTGTTGCTGTCCCAGAGGGGGATCTCTAACAGTTAACACGAAGAAAAGGGCGGCCTTGGTCTGCTTTTGCAGAGAGGCGCCGGCGGCGAGCTCATCGGAGTGGGTCGACCTACACATGCACGAAATGACCGTGGGGTCTACTTCGGCTGCTCTACAACTGCGAGAGGGACGCGTCAGCCACGAATAGAGGGACTACGCCCATGCACAAGCAACAGCGAGCAACAGCAACAGCTGCATCAACCGGCCGGTGCAACTCCAGCAGGCCTAGAGCTCACGGCTCGGACGCCACTATGGAGAAGGGAAGCGGAGGAGAGCAAGGGCCTCGCTCACCTGGCGTTGGGAGGAGAGGAGCTCGCCGTGGAGGAAGAGGTGCCGACGACGAGGTGTTGCAGAAGAGGCCGCTGGAGTGGTAGAAGAGGAGGTCGTCGCGGTCGTCGACGTAGCAGCTCCCGTCGCTTCATGTTGTCGGGCATGGAACCCCCGCGTCCACCGCGTGCTCTTGATCCGGTTGGGGAAGAAGACTAGGCACCGATCCTGCCGGCGACGAGCTCACCAGGTTCGGGCATGGAGGTGGATGTGCTCGGGAATCAGCCCCGACGGTGCCAGAGAGGAGGGGAGGAGGAAAATGAAGCCCTAGGGTTGCGAGGAGGGGGCCTGGCCGCTTAAATGACCTCGGGAGGCGCACTTGGAGCCACAATATCGAAGGGGAGAAGAGATCGGCGGTGGGGCTTTGGTCGTACAGAGGTGACGACAGCCAGAGGAAGGAGAAGGTCGTCGGGTGGGCTGCGCGCATGGAGAAGGTGTTTTTGAACATTGTTTGAAAATAATCATGGTTTGAAATCATCATCACATCAACACAACACACTTGCACTCATGATGGATCCAGCAACAACATCATCGCAATAGAATTGACATGAATGCAATGAATGCCATGATGCAAACATGATGACATGAAACAAAGCCACATGAAATGACCACATGAAATGATAATTCTTATAGCATTGCAATCATGGTTCCAAATAGGAAAGGTTTCCAAATATGGCAAGGGTTACATCTGGAGCTTTACACTTATCCTTCTTCGGATGCCAATAATTTTGTCCATGTGTAGTTGATGGTTTCTTCTTCGGCTTGAAGCCGTTGTTGCTTCACCTGGAGGCTGCATTCGTTAGCTATGAGCTGCTGCCTGAATCGTTCCTGACCTTCAGGGTCCTAGGTAACTGTGAAGTCTTCGACCTCCAAGCTATCCTCCACGTCATTAGGAGGGAGGTAGTTGTCATCGTCTGAATCATCGGGGTCGTCGGTATTGGACTGGCCTTCGAGCTTGTTTGGATCGTGTAGTGGTTTCTCGGGTGCTCCGAGGTTATTAGTCTCCTGTTGGGTTGTGTTCTCCCAAGTGCCCTATATGGACTGCCTTCCCTTGTTTGGATTGTTTGCATTTATTTCGACCCTTTGATGGCTTGTTCCCGGACTTATCGTCTTTTTATGGTATGGTTGTATGACCGCCATTTCCATTAGGTGTGTCCACCATGTAGACATCGTAGACGCAGGTGGGAGTCCATCGTCCGGTGTTTATAGGAGCGGAGTGATCGGCCACTGTAGGATTGAAAGTATGTCTAGAGGGGGTGGTGATTAGACTACTTGACAAGATAAAAACTTAACCTTTTCCCAATTTTAGTTGTGGGCTAGTTTTAGCAATTATGGCAAGTCAAGTACACCCTACACATGCAGTTCTAAGAGCATAGCTACGGAATGTAAAACATACAAGTGTAAAGTGAAGGAGTAAGGTAGGGAGATCAAACACATGAGGTTGACATGGCGATTTTTGGCATGGTTCCGATAGGTGGTGCTATCGTATGTCCATGTTAGTGGAGACTTCAACCCACAAAGGGTAATGTATGTGAGAGTCCACAGAGGGATCCACCCACAAGGGGTCCACGAAGAAGCAGCCTTGTCTATTCCACCATGACTTCTGCCCATGAAGGACTAGCCTCACTCACGGTAGATCTTCATGAAGTAGGCAATATCCTTGACCTTATAGACATCTTGGTTCAACTCCACAACACTAAGTAGGAGGCTCTCAAGCGACACCTAACCAATCTAGGAGGCACCACCCTCCAAAAGGTAATAGATGTGGTAGAACGATTAACTCCTTGCTCTTGTGCTTCTAAACATAGTCTCCTCAACACACAGTCACTCTCTCACAGAATAGGTATGGGTAGGAGAGATTGGTTTGGTGGAAAGCACCTTGTTGGGGAGGCTAGCGATCAAGTTTAAAATGATTGGATTGGAATATCTTGGTATCAACACATGAGTAGGTGGCTCTCTCTCAGGAAAATGGATCTGGCAATAAAGTGTGTGTTGTGAGTGCTTCTATCTCGAATGAGAGATGGGTGGAGCGGTATATATAGGCAGTCCCCAAAATCCAACTGTTACACCTAATGTGACCAACTCGGTGACACCAAAGTCATGAACTCAATGGTAGCGACTTGCATTATAGGCAGCAAGTTTTGAGTCTCTGTGGAACCGATATACACAACTCGGTGACACCGAAAATGTAGATAACAGTCAGATGACAGAACTCATTGACACTGGTACCCAAACTCAGAAATTCGGATTGTGTGTACCGAGGCAACGGAAAGTTAGTCACCTAAACTCGGTAACCTACCGGTGCAACTCCGACAGGCATCAAGCTCACTGGCTACGACGCGGCTAACACAGAGGGGGAGCGAAGGAGAGCGGGGTTGTGGATCACCTAGGGACCAAAGAAAACAATTTGGCGTGATGGGGAGGAAGAAGCGCTACGAGCTGGTGTGGAAGAAGCTTGCCGGAGGTCGAGGAAGAAGCCGGCCGTCGTGGACGTCCGGGAAGAAGATCCTGGCGCCGAAAACCCACGAAAATAGAACGACAGAACATTCCGGATGCTTCTGGTCCACACAGGGGAAGGAGAGATCGACGGATCACCACGACATCGGCCTCTCACCGGAGCCGACCATGGAGTGGTGGAGCTGCGGGACTCGCCCCGATGGCGCTAGGAGGGGAGAGGAAGGGAGAGACGCGCAGTTAGGGTTAGCAGAGGTGCTAGGGTTGCTTATAACCCTCGGACAACGCGACAGAGCCATCTGATGGAGGAGGAGGTTCATCTGGTGGCTGCCCATGGAGTCATATGAAGGTTACGTCGAGAGGTGGGAGAAGGGACGCGTTGGTGGGCTCTAGGCCGAAACTAACAGTACTTGGGCCGCACTCTCTCTCTCTAGTTAAAAAGCTTCTCCCAAATAAAAATATCAGGGTTTTGGTTTAAATCGAGGTTCCCGAACCTTATCTTCTGGTGTGGGACAGGACATCCCATCTGGCCAAGGTTGTCGGTCGGGTCGGCGTGAAGCATGAAGCTACCGAACATGAGAACCTGCACGGGGATGAAGATGTCCCTGTTGCTGATTCGGTTGCTTATGATTAACCTGGCCATCATTCCTTGTGATGATCCCATAGTGGAACTCCCAATGAAAGCACCAATGTCGGTGTCAAAACCGGCGAATCTCGGGTAGGGGGTCCCGAACTGTGGACCTTGGATCGATGTTTTGCATGAGACGAAGGAGATAGTTTTTTCCTAGGTTCGGGCCCTCTTGAGGAGGTAAAATGCTACATCCTGCTTGATTATATTGATGGTGTATGAGGATTACAGATTTGATCTACCTAGAGATTGTATGGGCTAAACCCTAGATTAATCAACTTGGCTATGCGGACGAAGCCCTCCGGTTTATATAGGCACTAGGGGTCCCTAGGGTTACATACACCAACCTCCAGCCGGGGCTAGATGCGTCGATCTAGCCTAACAAACATGGATGATACGCCAGTCTTCAGAACTTTCCTTCCTGAATACGAAGTCATTTATGCATTTTGGTCTTCAATAATACGGCCCATATGGTTCTCCTCTAAGAGATGGGCTGGCCATCTGAGGACCCCTTAATCCAAGACTCCCTCAAATGCCCCCCGTTTGCCGAATTCTCCTACAACAATAGTTTCCAAGCAAGTTCAGGCAAGGCCCCATTCAAGATTCTCTATAGGAGGAAATTTTGTATCCCGCTAAATTGGTCTAATCCTTGGGAATGACATGATCCCTAAAAGTGAAGATATGTGCCGTGTCATTCGTAAAAATCTCAAAGATGTGCAATCTCGTTAGAGTAGCTATTATGATAGCACATATAAACACATGACCTTTCAAATCGACGACTTTGTTTATCTCCGAGAATCTCCCATGTAGGGCACTCAACAATTTGGCATCAAAGGGAAGCTTGCACACGCTTTGTGGGTTCTAAAAAATTGTTGGCAAAATAGGTGACCTTGCCTACCAACTCGAGCTCCCTTCCAATTTCTCCAATGTGCATGATGTATTTCATGTCTCCCAACTCCGGAAGTGTTTCAAAACTCCTAAGCGCACCATTGATTTCCAAGACATTGATATCCAAGAAGACCTATCTTATCATGAGCATCTAGTTGCTATCCTTGAAGAGTCGGAGCGCAAAATTTGCAACAAGTCTATCAAGTTCCTAAAAGTCAGGTGTTCACATCATTCCAATAAAGAAGTCACTTCAGAATGCGATGACGTTCTTCATTGCGAATATCCTTAATTCTTACGTTCCTAGATCTCGGGATGAGATCTTCTTATAGTGGGGAGAATTGTAACAGCCCAAGAGCATCATTCCAAACCTCGTAACCATTTCCATGTGTGAGCCTTGTATTCCTTGCCATCTCGTGATTTGAGTTAACAAAAATGTTGTTCTTCATGTCATTCATTTGTGCATCATGGCATCATGACATCCATTTCATTACTTCTTGCATCATGTTTTGTTCCGTGTGTCATGCCATTTTATAGAGTGGTTTTGTTTGATGTTAGTTTAGATGTTTGCAATCAACTAAAACAACTTCCCCCTTTTCATTATTTATATTCCTTCCCAAGTGTGCCTCCTTGCCATAATTTAAACTTCACCATTTCTCAAAAAATCCTAAATATTTCCGTCAAGGCCTCCTCCAAATTTGAGCCTTTTCAAGTTGTTTTAGTTGGATTATAAAATGCATCAAGTTTGAATTAAAACCGTCTCATTCCTCTAGCATTATTTTCTTGCTCTAAATGTTTTAAATAAAGTAAAACAGGTTTGAGAGAGAGAGAGGCAGAACCCATCAGAAGCGCAACCCACTTGGGCCTTTGCCTCATCCCTGGCCGAACCTAGCAGCGCCGTTGCCGACCCAGCTTGCCCTACTGTTGCATCTTTCTAGCGTGGATGCCCGCTGACCCCACCTACCAATGACTCTAGCATGTAGTCATCCTCCTCCCGGTCCCCCGTTCTCTCACGATAAAAACCCCTCACCAGCAGCGCAATGAGCAGAGCGACAACCAGCCGGGCCTATCCTCCCCTATAAATCTAGCCCTCCTTAGAGTTTCCCTCTTCCTTCCCTACCACTACCAGGTGAGCCTAGACCCCAATATCTACTGCAATAATCCGTACCAAGCAAGGAGAGATAGCACATACCATCACTGGTGTGCCCTCCGGCGATCCTAGGAGAGAGCAACGTGTCCAGGAGATGTGACTAGCTTGTCTTCTTCCATGATGTCCTCTACATTATTGCAGGACGTCAAGATGTCAACACTTCTTCCCAGTCTTCTACCTTGACAGGAGCTCGTGGCCGGCTAAATAATTATTCTTGAGGTTCTGTCCAGGAAGATATTAATTAAATAGTCGCATGAGATAGGTGACTAGTGTAGTATTTGCATGTTTCATTCACACCATGATCATGCATCATAATGCTTTGAGCATTGTGACTTGGCTGTGTGTTCATTGGATGTTGTTATTTATTTAGGGTAGCATCGGGTGATGTGTACGAGTACGAGGATCCCGTCGAGAACGTTCCTGAAGAGCAAGGGTGCTATCCCACTGAATAAGCTCAAGGCAAGATGATCACCCACCTCGATATCATTTCTACTTTTCATATGCCTAGTTGTCTCGTTTATATCATTATGTCTTGGTGCCTACCACTTAAATGTCAAGCCCCAAAAATGCCATGTTAAGATTGTAACCCCTCCATATCCTAGCAAAACATTGTTCGGCCAAGTTACCGCTTGCTCAGGACATCTTATAGCATTGCTAGTCGTAGGTGCAGGTTGATCCATGTGTTGCATGGATATTTTGGGATATCACCTTATTATTCCTACTTAATTTAATGCATATATATACTTGGTAAAAGGAGGAAGGATTGGTCTTTTGATTGGTGTTTTGTTCTGCCTTTGCCTCCCTAGTTTCCATTTACACGTGTTATTTTCCATATTGAGCGCTCTTAACATGCTTGGGTTTGTTATGGGGACCCCCTTGATAATTCGTTTTGGGATAAAAATCTTCCAGCATGTCCAAAATTTTATACTAGATTTGCTTAACAACTTCATAAAAATGCATATGGCATAGCTACCCCGTGGATAACTAATCAACCCCCGGGGCAGTGCTCCTCATGAGTGTTGGTCCAAACTAGAGCCGTGTGCGGGGCCAACCCGGGGCAACTCATGAGATTTCTATTAGGCCACTATATGCTTTGCTCATTTGGTTATGTACCAAGAACGAGATACGCGGCTCTTATCGGGTTCGTGGACACATCAGGTTTTCTTGCTTGATTTGTTTTACCCTTCTCAAATGTCTTGTGCACTGGATTTTGAGGTTACCTTGGGCTACCTCGAGGTTGAGATTTTCCACAGAAGCTTGTGGCTAGTTTGTGATGGATGTGTTGGAGCACCCGTACATGGTTAAATCTTTTGGAAAGTTGTGCCCGTAGTTATGTGGTAAACTTGGAAATTTTTTAACACTCGGTTATAGCAAACATGAAATAAACTCAACTAAAACACACCAATGGTGTGTGTAACTGTGACATCTCTTTTCAAGAAAATTCGGAAGGAGAACACGGTTGGATTATGTTTGAATCGTAAATAGATGTCCATGATCAGTTCTTGATCATGATTAGTATTTTATGGACTTGTGTAGATTCTCATGTCACTCTTGTACTTGTAAGTTAGCCACAAACTATATGCTTAGTGCTACTGCAACGTCAACACTTAACCATGCCTCACCTAATAACTTGATCAGTCTCAATATCTTGGTCAATGAGATTGTTGAGTCCCCATGGCTCACATATTACTACAACACCACACATCGAGGTACAACAGATATTGCTCAGTTTATGCTCCACAAATCTAGTGGGAGTATGATGAGGAGAGCTTGCATATGTACGTCACTTATCCAGATGAGTAAAGGGATCATTGTCGTCTCCTAGGCATAGCTAGATAGATGTCATTTGATTTCGTCCGTAGATGGAATCTTCTATTATGAATGATTGTATGGATTATGATATTTAGCATGTTTTGAGTGTAAGCCAACTGATATACTCATCTCCTCTATTACATATGTTGCAATGATGTCTATACTTGCGAAACAACGAGATGCGCTTCTATCATTATCAAGGCTTCGGTCCAAATATGGATAGTACCACATCTTGGACATTAAAAATTGGTAATTAGATCCATATCAGCCATAGGAGCCCTTTGCTTGATCGAACTTGGCCGAGTCGAGTCTAGTAAAAACTATTTTGAGTCTAGTTGTATCAAAGCGTGGGATTCTTTTTACTCCTTGATACGTCTCGAATGTATCTACTTTTCCGAACACTTTTGCTCTGGTTTTGGACTCTAATTTGCCTGATTTTAATGGAACTAACCTGGACTAGCATTATTTTCACCATAATTACATTAGTGTTATTTTTGGGTAAAAATAAAAGTTCTTAGAATTGTACAAAACTTTCTGTGAATTATTTCTGGAATAAATAAGGAATTTTGGAGCTAAGAACCACCAAAGGGGGCTTTGTGTGGGGCCCAAGGCAATAGGGCGCGGCCACTCACCTGGTCGCGCCGTGATGGCTTGGGGGGCCACCTAGATCCTCCGACCCTAATTCGAGTCCTATCAATTCACATATTCAGATAATAAAATCAGGTATAAGATTTCATCTTGTTTTACGAATTGGAGCCCCTCCACCTCATATTCTTCCCCGGGAGGGATAATTTGGAGTCCGTAAGGTGCTACGGAGAGGGGGATTCGTCGTCATCATCATCATCAACCCTTCTCCATCAAGAATTTCATGATGGTCACCACTGGGTGTGAGTCATTCCTTAGTAGGCTCACTGGATGTTGATGAGGTTTGGATGAGATTGATCATGTAATGAAATTAAGTTTGATAGGGCTTGATCCCTAATATCCACTATGTTCTGAGATTGATGTTGCTATGACTTTGGTATGCTTAATGTTTTTCTCTATGGCCCGAGTGCCAGGACTTAATATCTAAACTTATTATGTTCTCTCTGAATATGAAAAGTATTTTAATCCTTTCATGCAAGTTGTATGCACCTATTACGTGTCTTGATCCGCATACCCCAAGGTGACAATAATTAGGATTCTTTCTGGAGATTATTTTCGATAATTACGTGTTAATGCTTTGTTTTACTTCTCTTTTAAAAGAAGGCCTTAATATCCCTAAGTTTCCAATAGGAATCCGCTGCCATGGGAGGCTAGAACAAAAGATGGCATGCATGTTCTTTTCGCAAGCAGATAAGATTATATATGGAATACATGCCTACATTATATTGATGAATTGAGCTAGTTCTGTGTCGCTCTAGTGTGTAAGTGTTACATGATTGATGTCATCCATATATTTTCATTGCTGATCCACGTGCCTACGCTTTACAAATACTGAATCTTGCTAAGTTACAACTATTGCTGCTACTCTCACATGTGCTACTCAATTGCTATTGTTACTGGTGTTTCCAAAATTACTGCCATTTTTGTTTCCACTACTACTATTATTTTTCGTGCTACTAAATCTTTTGCTGCAGAGAGATATCCTAGGTGTGGTTTAATTGACAACTCAACTGTCAAGGCCTCTAAATATTCTTTGGCTCCCTTGTGTCGAATCAATAAATTAGGGTGAAATGCTACCCTTGAAGGTTGGCCCGATTCCCAATGCTTGTGGGTTATAAAGACCTTTTTATGGCTCCATTGCCAGGGAGTATAGCTATATTTATTGTGTTAACTTGAGGGTATCCAATTGCTACTATGAAGAATCTGAAAGATGCTTTATGGGGACCCCGACTGATAAGTCGTGACCACCGAATGCACACGTACAATGTTCCTAGGGATGAATGCTCACTCAAAATATAGGAGCTCAATAATAATAGGCTTACATCCATTCATAATTTTTGATACAAATAAGGACCATGGAGGTAAAGTATTACATAGATGGGACCATAATGGCCAGTTGCCATACACAAACTAGCAGCAGAAATCTTCAACGAAAGCATGAACCTATGCCATCTGCATTAACCCTATAGGCATTCTGACTGGGAAGCGTCCTTGTTCACATGCGCATCTCCAACGAAATCTTCATCAAACTCCTTCTCTTCCATGCCTGGCCAATTAAATAACTAGTGTCAAGCCAATGAGTACTTTGAATATACTTGCAAGCAACCCATGTTTGGAACAAGGCAATAATAATGCATGATATAACACTAAGTAGGTAAGTTGCAGAAAGCTAGTTTTAAGTGCAATGACATGATCAACATCATATGAAGGCATCCATCATGGGGTAACAGATATCCTTATGAGCAAGTCATAGATATGCACATAAACAGGGGAGGAACATCTCATGTTCCGTTATCATGCCAAGTTATCCGAGTTAGCTCATGTGTCACCTTTCCCACATTATCATCATTCTCACACGCACACCAAGTTTATGAAAACATCGGACGTAGTTTAAGAACCACCACCAATCTATCCTTGAACATGGACACAACTATTCGAATAGTTTTAAACTCTACGTAGGTTGCACACTTTACTCACAAGACTCGAGAAACTTCTGTGGCAATGCACGACTCGCGGTTTTTTCGTACCCGAGGTAAGTACCAAAACAATGCCTTTCCCATGATGATATTAACAAAGAGTCCACTCCTTGGTGCCATCCCTCGTGATGTAAATCACTAGTATCATCCACGAGGGCACGCAACAGTGTGCCCGGTGTCTATGAAAACAGCCCATGGTCGTCCTTTTCGGCCCGACCCCGTATCGAGACTGACCACGTCACTCCTGCCACTAATAATGCGGGCCCTTAGCTAGTACCAACCATAGTATTCAACAAAGTCGTGCCCCATAAGCGGTATCATGTTCGTACATGTAACGTTTGGATGGTGGATAAATCTTAAATTTCTCCATTTTTGAAAACACACAGACATCTTGCCTGCGTAACCCACTTCTTTTTCAAGTGGCCACCTAATCCCAACACCACCACCTCCCTTGGGCATTAATGGCACCTGACAGGTTTTCGATAAGTCTTTGAAAACACATAGCTATTTCCATCACCATGCATAGTCCCATCTCGTTTGCATAGCAACAACATAGCAACCTATCTACTTCCCACCCACACAACTCTAAGAATGACTAGAGTCATGTCATGCAAGTATCAACGAAGAAGTAACGGAGGGAATTGATACTTGTGACTGCGTTGGGTTTTCCGTGAAGAGGAACAGATTATCGCAGCATAATATGTGTAAGTATTTCCCTCAGTTATGAAACCAAGGTTTATCGAACCAATAAGAATATCAACCAGAACCGTATTCAGCGGCTGCACACAAAAGAATAAACAACTAGCACCCAAGACATGCAAGAGGGTTGTAAATCCTCTTGTCTTGATATTTGCAAGAAAGTGAGGTGTGTAGATAGTTGTAAATTGCAAAATAAAAAGAAAACAAATAAATGGCAGCAAGGTATTGAATTTGTTATCAATTTGTTGTCAATAGACCAGGGGGGCATAGCTTTCCCTAGTGGCATCACTCATGAAAAATAGCATACATTGGGTAAACAAATTACTGTTGGGCAATTCATAGAAAAGAGGATAGTTATGCGATTTTCATGGCAATGATCATGTGGATATAGGCATCACGTCCGTAAACAAATAGCCCGAATCCTACCAGCACCTATTACTGTTACTCCACTCATCGACCGCTATCCAGCATGCTTCTAGAGTATTAAGTAAAAAAGAGTAATGCTTGGAGAAAGATGACATGGTGTAGACAAAGTAAATTCAACCAATATAAATAAACCCCGTCATTTTATTCTTAGTAGGAGAAACACAAAGAGGCGTCTTGTCCCCTTCTATCAATAGGATATAGAAATTCACTAGGTTGAACATAGTACAATGCAACTCTCTCATCGAAGAAATATCAATCTAGGTGGCCAAACTGTTTCAATAGATGAGAGAGAATTACAAAGCTATTAAAATGGATCACATAAGAATCATATATGCTATCAGAGAGGACTCAAATATTTATCATGAATAATATAAATATAAATCAACTATTCATCGGATCCCAACAAACGCACCACACCAAAGTGAATTACATCAAGTGGATCAATGCAAAGATGCGATGATCATTGTACTGAAGATCAAAAGAGAGAGAGGTTGCTTTCTAGGTACTGCCATGGACACGTAGATCTATGGTGAACTACTCACACATTATTGTTAGGGAAGGAAGGTTTTATGTAGAGGCCCTCCATGATCGATCCCTGCTCCGGCAGTGTGCCGGAAGGGAGCTCCAGATCATGTCCCGTTGGAACAGAGACTTGTAGTGGCATAAAAAGTGTTTTGGGACTCCTTCTGATGTTTTTAGGTGAGATGATAATTTATAGTATAGAGAATGGAGTTGGGACGACCATGAGGGAGGCACAAGCCATCAGGGCGCCCCCGAGGCCGTGCCCTATTAGCTTGTCGGCCCCTCGTGTGTCCTCGAGCCTTCTTCCGATGCTCGTTGGTCTTCTTTTAGTGTAAGAAATCACAAATAGTTCCAAGGCAATTGGACTTCATTTGGTATTGAAAACCTCGAAAGTGAAAAACACGCAGAAAACAACAACTGGTACTAGGCACTGGGTCAATAGGTTAGTGCTCAAAAATAATATAAATCGGTAAATAAATACCCCAAAAGTACCCTAGAATGGTAATATATCAGCATGGAACAATCAAAAATTATAGATACGTTGGAGACGTATCAATCATCCCCAAGCTTAATTCCTTCTCATCCTCGAGTAGGTAAATGATAAAAAAATATTTTTTGATGTGACATGCTATCCATGATGTAATCTTATGCATTTGTGATCGTTGACAGAAGATGAATTAATATATATTAATACAACAATACTTATAGGTATAAGCATCAAATCATTAATTTTTCAAAGTATACAATCCTCAAAGTTTGTTTAACCCATATTTATTATATTAGCAAGGCATGGCTCCATATTCACCACATTAATACAAATTTCAAGCACCATAGTGTCCAACTTAAGCAATTGGATCGTACTGTTACAATATTCATCAACTTTTTATTCTTCAAGAAATACATGAGCGTGAGCCATTGGACATAGCATAAAGGTGGAATAGAATATGGTGGTAGGTTTCAAAGGGGTAAAAGTGGAGAAGATAGTCTCACATCAACTGGGCGTACCAACGAGCTATGGAGATGCCCGTTGGTATATAACGATTCAAGGAGTAGGGGTTGCGATGCAAATGATGCACAAGAGCGATAAGTGTATGAAAGCTCCACTGAAACTAAGTAGGGTGTGGATCCAACTTGCTTGCTCATGAAGTCCTCGAGCATTTGAGGAAGCCCTTTATCGGAATATACAAGCCAAGATTATTAAAACGTGATTCCCACTAGCATGTGAATGATATTATATGAGACTCTCTATATGAAGAACAAGGTGCCACTTTGAGGCACAATTGTGGTAAATGATAATAGCAAAGTCCCTTCTCTCTTTCTCTCATTCAATTTTTTTATTTTGATGGGCTCATTTGGCCTCCCCTGCTTTTATTTCCTCACTAGTACAATGCTATAATAATGGTGATCATGACACATTTATTTACTTACAACTCATTTACAACTCGATATGATGAACTATGAAGCGACATGACTCCAATATGAATGCCTCTGGCAGTGTACTGGGATGTGCAAGGATCTAGCGTGACATGTATTCAACATATGATGATGGTGGCTTTTCCACAAATGCTACAATGAATGGTGGCTTTGCCATAAATGCTATAATGAATGGTGGCTTTGCCACAAATACAATGTTAGCTCTATATGATCATGCAAAGCAATATGATGATGAACGAACTAGTCATGTGAAGTGACGATGGAAATTTCATGGCAATATATCTCAGAATGGCCATGGAAATTCCATGATAGGTCAGTACAAGAAGTATGCTAACTTGCGACCTTCAATATTGGTCACCGAATGGTCGTTGATTTCCATTCGCGACCTTTTTACGACCAAAAACAGACACTCAAAAGCTGAGGGTCTCTAATGAACTTTAACGACCTTTTTATGGAATGGTCGAAGACATTTACGACCAAACGAAAGGCCGCTGGTTCTACGACCAATTATTTTGGTCTTTGGTTGTCTGCCCAGGCCACGTCGGATCCAACGTGCCAAGCAGACGTGGCAAAGTTACGACCAATTCGATTGGTCGATGATAAGAATTATCCCGGTCCTGTTCGGTGCTTTAGATGGGCCGAGCCCATTAATTCGGCCTTTTTAATATATATTTTTTCCTGTTAATTTTCGCTAGCTATATGGGCCTGGCCCAGCAGTTTCGAATTTATTCTTTAGGATGAGGCCTTTTACAATCAATTTCTTTTTTTACAACCCATTTGTTTTCGACATTTTTATAATCCAATTCTTGTTTGGGCCTCGGCCTTTTTACAGTCATTTATGTTTTGCGACTTGGCCTTTTTCATTAATTTGGTCCAACTTGACAGCTTTCTATTTCTCACATTTTCGGAGTACACAAAATACAAATATTTCAAATGTTACATAAATAAATTCTTGAAATAATAGCCAAAATTAACATGTTACAGTCTTTACTACCTATTACAATATAACTAGCTACGAAGTACAACCACAACAAGGGCCCTTGCAAAAGATCCATCACTAGGTTCCTCATCATCCATTATTGAGTCTCTGCAAAAAAAGAACAACAAGCACAACATATGATATCACTTTATTACGAACCTATGCAACAACAACAGTGGAACGAAACACACCATATATAAAAAATATGAAACCATTTCAATATGAAGCACCATTGCCTCAGGCCATATTTAAACAACATATGAATTTTTGTTTTAAATAATTTCTACATAATAATTTCCGGTCAAATACTTGAAATTTTAACAAGGAAAAAAACGGCGATGAGCAAATTACAAACACAGGTAAACACATCAGAACAACTACGGTTGATTAAAACTGTAGCAGCATAGCATGATGATTGAAACTTCTTCTTAAGCATCAAGAAATATTACTTCTAAATTAGTAGGGAGAATCTACATATCATATAGTGCAAAATTTTGACACAATAGAATCTATCCCGCAAAGCTATATTATTGATAGACAACCAAATCAACATTGCCGACAACAACTACAGAATACAATTCAACAAATTAATGAAAAAGCCCCTAAATACTTGATTCAAAACTTGGCGCCAGGCAAATAAAAGATAATACAATGGAGGGCAGCAGAACTGAGGTAGAGCCGCACAAACATGTGTCTAGCTCGGCCACACCGGAGGATTACTATTGATGTTATATTGCTAGGCAAGTGTAAAGTTGGCATCGGTTCTTTGCATAACAAATTGGGGCAAAATCTAGCACATGTTGTTTACTTCAGAAATCACAAGGTTCATCCTGTCAATACGTTTTTCTAGAAATTGTAGATGCAATTATCTTTCCTTTTTAAGTAGTTTCTTGTGAGAAGACAATTTAGTTACCCACAATGATGGACTAAACCAACACATACTTATCATACTAGTACGATGCAACATAACGCATTACAGTGACTGAATTTTTCACATCCGATCTCCTTTGTTTCCTCCTAAGGTAAACACATTCAACAACCAACATAGAAAATAATTATTTGAGTAGAGCCATCTATGAGCATACATAAATGGCGCTTACTTGTGCTTGGATTCATCCTGCCTAAATGAATGCAGTGCTTCAACAGCCAAGGAGAAAGACAGGAACAGTAGGAACAGTTGTCTACATAAACAACCATATGAAGTGCGGTCAAAATGTTAGGACAAAAAAGATAGAAAGGCCAGAAAATGTGCCACCAAGTGTAAAGAAATTAAACAAATGATCCAAAGGGTCACTTAGTATATTATAATGTAAAGGCATCAACAGACTGTCAGAGTTTTGTGCTACAAAAAAATCTAGATGTTGTTGCTAGCTTAGTTTGGCACATATAAAATCATACATAAGAAGATAAAAACAAGGGTTGGGTTTGTTCTGCCTTGCAATTGAAGCATATGCTTTTATCATAGCATGGCGCTTGCACTGTCTTGTTTCTATTTGACACCGGTATCGTGGAGAAAACAGGGGACAATTGTGTTTGACAGACATACATATGGCAACACATGTAAGGTGGACTTGGCAGCACTGCTACTTGGTTTTTTCTACTACTACTACTGTACATACGTGATTTGCCACCATAAAATTCTATATATGCAAACAAAGGATGTTAAAGAGGAGTTTCATGCATGCCAACTATTCATCGAACGCTTATTTATTTTTTCCCCAAAAAAAACTTCGTCTTATTCCAGTTTGCTTAAATTAAGCTTAGCTTGGCTTGTCTACGATCACATCCAAACCTGCATTCCCCGGCCAACTCTCACGCCCTGAAAGGCTGAGATGTCATTATGGCGCAGTGAGCCATTCTCTCCATTCACACCCCTCCTTGTATTAACACCATTGTTGCTCTTCACTTGGAGCAAAAGATCACACACATAAATGGTATAAAAAGTACACGGGAACAAGAACTCGAGCACCGGCCATTCCAGTTACCTGGGTAGGTAGAGATGAAGGCAATGTCGGGGCCGAAGCTGCTCCTCGTCCGCCAGCCGTCGAGCAAGTACGGGAAGGCGGCGAGGACCTCCAATCTCTTGTACCTGCAGGATAGGATAGGACAGGATAGCAAAGAGAAGTCAGGGGCACAAATGAATCCAACTTAACTGAACCTAAAATTCATTGCATCTATCTAGGCAAAGGAGCAGGTAGTGCAGGCATGCCGCGGCGGTGTACTCACGGACGGTGAGGTTGGAGATGAACTTGTCCTGGAGCGTGGCGAGGAGCTGGTTGTAGGAGGCAGAGCTTGTGTAGCCCGTGTAAGTGAGGTCAACCTTGCGCAGGTAGGGCTCCTCCCCCGCTCGTCCTCCGTCGCCGCCCTGCCGCGGAGGCTCGGCGTTGTGGTCAGCGTCCTCGAAGGCGTCGGAGCCAGAGGCGTCGAAGCCCGAGGCGGACTCGATAAAGTCGTTGTGGTCGGTGATGGGGTTATAGTCCTAGGTTAGGGTCATAGGCCTGCCCTATAGGTCCTACCCCAGGACTACCCTTCATAAGGGACAAGGCCCTTAGTCAGTTCCGACTGAATTAAGGACTTCCCGTCATCCAGTCGGTGACGATTCCTCCGTCATCCAGTCGGAGATGAGCATTTGGAGCGTATCTAACTTACCGACTGGATTCCACACTGTACATCGTAACCCCCCTGGAGGGCAACGGTCATACGTTTTCATGTACCATTATTAGCATTTAAGGCATACATTACCTCTAACATAGACATTTATTCGCCACTACACAACCCCTGTGCACCGAACCGTTGTGAAGGGCAGCGCACTCTTTATAAGCCGCCCTTTCCCACTGGTGCAGGGGTTAGCATTTCACTGTAATCCATATTCCACTCGACATCAAGCTCCCAAGAGCACTGAGGCGTAGGGATTTTACCTCCACCGTAGAGGGGCCTGAACTCATACAACCTCGTCGTAGCTAAGGCTCTGCCCATCCTTTCGTACCCTACACATCTACTGTCAGACTTATACCCACGACAGTTGGCGCCCACCGTGGGGGAGGCGTCTAAGCGACTTCCGGCGAGTTTGCGACTACATCCTTTCGTCATGTCATCCGGTGGAGATTCGTGCATGGGTCGTGAGATCCTCTTCGGCGCACTCCCCTTCATTGTCGACGATTCGGCATGGCTTCAGGATGCGCCTCTCGACGTCGAGGCGCTCCCCAGTGGCGGGGCTACGCACTTCTGTGCCGGCGCCCGCGGCATCCTTCTTCTCCAGCAGTCGGCTCTGGTGTCGATCTTCGCCCCCGTCACGCGCCGCAACAAGATGTCTCGCCGTCCGTGGCTCCGACGTTGGGTGCGACACGCCCAGGCGCGCCAGAACGCGTCCTCTCAAGTGGCGGTCCTCGAGTCGGTTGTGGTTGCGCCGCCGTCCCAGCGCACAGACTCAGTTCCGACTTAGTTGCCTTCCGAGTACTTGGGTCACGGGCCTGCAGCCGAAGTTCACATGGCCAATTCCCATGAAAGTCCCTGCCAAACCGGTCGGAACAAGCACGAGGTCGGCGAGACGTCCGGTGCTCGCCGTAAGCCCCGCCGTACTGCCAGTCGACGCACTCGTCGGAGCAACATGGAGGTGTTCCGCACACCCGTCCTCAACTTGGCCGCCGCCGCCAAGATAGCCGATTCCCTCCAGCCGACTGATTCAGAGGCTGGCAGAGGGATCGAGCAGATCCATGCCCTGTTGCACACGGCGCAACAGCAGAATTCGGCGGTCTCCCAGTCGCACAACATGATCCACAATGGTTCTGTTCACGTGAACACGCATCGGTCAGTTTTCAGCCCCGATTCTCATCAACGACACAGAGGAGGCAGCCGTTCCATGAATCCCGAAGATCGTCGCCGTTCACGCACCCCTCCACGGGGTGGGCCCTACGGGCCCTGACATCATGATGATCGGCGTTCGGTCGGTGACACTTATGATCCAAGGCCCGATGCAAGAGGATACATCGCCCAGAGGAAGGTCGACAGGAGCCGAGCCCACCGTGATGGTCACGATAGAGACCGTCCGAGTGGAAGCAGGACCACTGTGTCTGGTCCCGAGTGTTTCAGTCCGGCCATCCGTTCGGCTGACATCCCTCCCAACTTCTGATTGGCAACGGGGATCAGCAAGTTTACAAGGGAATCCAAGCCAGAAACGTGGCTGGACGACTACCGAGTGGCAGTCCAGATCGGTGGCGGAGATGACCAGGTCGCCATGAAACATCTCCCCCTGATGCTCGACGGCTCGGCATGGGCGTGGCTGAACCAGTTAGCCCCTTCAAGCATCTACAGCTTGGCACATCTGGCCCGAGTCTTCATCAGGACCTTCGAAGGGACATGCAAACGCCCTGCTGGTCTCGTGGAGCTCCAGCACTGTGTCCAGAAGCAGAATGAGCCCCTGCGCGACTTTATCCAGCGTTGGACAACCCTCTACCACATGGTGGAGAACGTCACAGAGCACCAAGCAGTCTGCGCGTTCAAGGCAGGCGTGCCGTACAGGGATCTGTACCTGAGGTTCGATCGGACACACGACATCTCCATGAGCAAGCTGATGGAGATAGCAGCACGCTATGCCAATGGCGAAGAAGAGAATCGCATTCGTAGCGGCAAGCATAAAGCAGTCGCCGATGAAGATGGGAACAGCACCCGAAAGAGGAAGCAGAAAGCACCGTCCACTCCGCAGGCAGAGGCCGCAGCCGTTACCAATGCCAAGTTCAAGGGCAAGGGGAAGGCTCAGTTCACCCCCAAGAAGAAGCAGTTCGGAAACCACATCCTGGATCAGCCATGTCCAATCCACACGAAGATGGATGAACAAGGCAACGCCATATTTCCGAAGCATACCACTTGGCAATGTCGCCTCCTGATCCAAGGGTTTGGCGAAGGGCAGCCGAGTGAAAAGGACAATGAATAGGATGAGGAGGACAAGGAGGATCCGTTCCCCCAAGTCCATGCAACACTGATGATTTTTGCTGACGTGGAAAGCAAGAGTCGACTGAAGCTGGTGAACAGGGATGTGAACATGGACACCCCAACGGACCCCACGTTCCTCAAATGGTCTCAGACTGCGATCACCTTTGACCAGTCGGATCATCCAGCACACGTGCCCACCCCAGGGAGGCAGGCTCTGGTCGTCGACCCGGTGGTGGAAGGAGTCCGACTGCGCAAAGTCCTCATGGACGGCAGCAGCGGCTTGAACATCATGTACGCTGACACTCTCAAGGGGATGGGCATTCCGATGTCCAAACTTAGCGAGAGCAGCATGCAATTGCACGGAGTCGTCCCTGGATGAAAGGCCAAGTCACTCGGCCAAATCACGTTGGACGTCGTCTTCGGCTCCGACAAGAACTTCCGCAAGGAAAAGCTGACATTCGAGGTGGTGGACTTCCAGAGTGCATACCACGCGATTCTCGGCCGTCCGGCGTATGCGCGTTTCATGGCCCGTCCATGTTACATATACCTGAAGCTGAAGATGCCAGGTCCCAAAGGTGTGATCACTGTCACAGGCAATCGGCAGCGGGCCGAAGAGTGTCTGCAGCAGGGTTCGAGGATCGCCGATCAGCAAATGGCTCTCCTCGAGCTCGACGAGTACAAGAAGACAGCCGACCCCGATGACTTGATGCGTTCGAAGTAGCCAGCTTCGGAGTCCGCATTCCATTCGGCGGGAGAAACGAAGAAGGTCAGCATCCACCCGACGGACGACACCGCTGCCCCGACGAACATCTCCACCACCCTCGATCCAAAATAGGAAGCCGAGCTCATCCAATTCCTCCGTGAGAACTGGGATATTTTCGCATGGAAGCCCGGTGACATGCCAGGTGTACCCAGGGAGTTGGCTGAGCACCGACTGCATGTGGATCCTGCTTCTCGGCCTGTCCGAGAACGCCTGTGTCGGTCCGTCGCGCACAAGAGGAAGGCAATCGGAGAAGAGGTGGCTAAGCTTTTGGCAGCCAACTTCATTCGCGAGGTACACCACTCCGAGTGGCTCACGAATGTTGTCATGGTGCCCAAGAAGGACAAGTCTCTCCGAATGTGCATCGACTTCAGGCATCTCAACAAGGTCTGCCCGAAAGACCATTTCCCGCTCCCCCGCATTGATCAAATTGTCGATTCGACTGCGGGTTGCGAGCGTTTGTCATTTCCTGATGCCTATTGGGGCTATCATCAGATCCGTCTGTATGGCCCCGATGAATTAAAAACAGCCTTCATCACCCCATTCAGGTGCTTCTGCTACATCACTATGCCATTCGGTTTGAAGAATGCAGGAGCAACTTTTATGCGCATGATCCAAAAATGCCTCCTTGACCAGATAGGTCAAAATGTGGAGGCGTATATGGATGATATCGTAGTCAAGTCACGCAAAGGTTCCGACCTGCTGACTGACCTGACAGAAACATTCGCCAACCTTCGAAGTAACGAAATCAAGCTCAACCCAGCCAAGTGTTCATTCGGTGTTCCCAGCGGAAAGTTACTCGGTTTCTTCGTTTCCGAACGAGGGATCGATGTCAACCCCGAAAAGATCGGGACCATCGTCCGAATGGAGTGGCTGGTCAAAGGCTCACAGGTTGCCTAGCGGCTTTGAGCAGGTTTATCAGTCGACTCAGCGAGAAGGCACTACCTCTGTACCGACTCATGAAGAGATCAGATACTTTCGAGTGGACAGACGAAGCCCAAATCGCATTCGATGACCTCAAAGTCCTACTTTCCACCCAGTCGGTTCTTACTGCTCCGCTTAGTAAAGAACCCCTTCTTCTGGACATCGCAGCTACAAATCCAGTCGTCAGCACTATTCTCACAGTCGAACGCGAAGAAGAAGGCAAAGCATACAAGGTTCAGCGGCCAATGTATTATGTCCCCGAAGTCCTGACTCCTTCCAAGCAGAGGTATCCCCACTATAAAAAACTTATTTACGGGATTTACATGACTGCGAAGAAGGTGGCTCATTATTTCCAAGACCACTCAGTGTATGTCGTTTCTGATGCTCCGTCGTCGGAAGTCCTCCACAATCGGGACGCATCAGGCCGAGTGGCGAAGTGGGCAATGGAGATGTTATACTGCGACATCAAGTTCGAGGCCAAGAAAGCTATAAAGTCTCAAGCTATGTCTGACTTCATAGCAGAATGGGTAGAACCATAGCAACCGACTCACATCTACTTGGCTCATTGGACAATGTTCTTCGATGGGTCCAAGATGTTGAGTGGCTTCGGCGCTGGCGTTGTGATCATATCGCCAAAGGGTGACAAGCTCAAATATGTGTTGCAGATACATTTCGATTCCTCCAACAACGAGGGAGAGTATGAAGCTCTCCTTTATGGATTGCGCATGGCCATCGCACTCGGCGTCCGTCGCCTGATGGTCTATGGAGATTCAGATTTGGTGGTTAATCAAGTGATGAAGGAGTGGGACGTAAGGAACCCCACCATGACTACCTACTGCAACGCGGTGAGGAAGCTCGAGAAAAGTTTGAAGGTATGGAACTCCACCATGTTCCGCGACTGAAAAACCAAGCAGCTGATGAATTGGCGAAACTTGGATCCACCCGGAGACCAGTCCCGAGTGATGTCTGCCTCGAGCACCTACACCTTCCCTCAGTTAAAGAAGATCCCTTCACAGAGGAACCAGTACAACCAAAGAGCTCGCAGATCCGACTGAAGTTGAGGTCCCCGTTGTGGTTGATTTGATCATGGAGATTCTTGCTATCATCCCCGATTGGACTGTGCCGTTCATTACGTACATCCTGAGGCAAGAATTACCAGAAGACGAAGTCCAAGCCAGACAGATCGTCCGCAGGTTGAAGTCGTTCACCGTCATTGATGGCTAGTTGTACAAAGAAAGTGTTTCAGGTGTCCTTCAACGATGCATCTCCCCTGAGGAGGGAAGACTATTCATAGAAGAAATTCACCCGGGAACCTGCGGTCATCATGCCTCCTCAAGGGCAATCTTCGCCAAAGCATTCAGAGCTGGCTTCTTCTGGTTGCAGGCGAATGAAATGGTGAAGGATATGGTCGACCGATGTGAAGGCTGTCAGTTATACTCGAACAAGTCCCACAAGCCGACATCTACATTGAAGACAATCCCTCTTGTTTGGCCTTTTGTAGTATGGGGATTAGATACAGTCGGTCCATTCAGAACTGGCCAAGGAGGATTCACTCATCTGTTGGTGGCAGTCGACAAGTTCCCCAAGTGGATTGAAGCCAAACCCATCATGAAGCTCGACGCCCTTACGGCCAGCAAGTTTGTCAGGGACATCATCTCCAGATTCGGGGTACCGCACAACATAATCACTGACAATGGCACAAACTTTGACTCGGACAGATTCAAAGGTTTCTGTACAGGCCAAGGTATCCGAGTGGATTTTGCATCCGTGGCGCATCCCCAAACAAACGGGCAAGCAGAGCGGGCGAATGGACTTATTCTTCAAGGGTTGAAGCCTCGACTCCTGCGAGAAGTAGGACATGCTGCTGGCGCATGGGTCACCGAGCTGCCTTCGGTGCTGTGGGGTCTCCGCACAACCCCAAATAGATCTACAGGGCGATCCCCGTTCTTCCTCGTTTACGGAGCAGAGGCAGTCCTTCCGAGTGACTTGCTTCACAATGCTCCACGAGTCGAACTCTTCTCCGAAGCCGAAGCAGAGCAAGCCAGGCAAGACGGAGTGGATCTTCTAGAAGAAGAGCGCGAGATGGCACTGACTCGCTCAACCATTTATCAACAAGATCTGCGGCGATTTCACGCGCGGCACGTCAGGAGTCGTACATTCCAAGCAGGTGACCTGGTGCTCTGAGTGGATCAATAGAGACCTCACAAGTTGGCTCCCGCCTGGGAAGGACCCTTCATCATCTCCAAGGTGTTGAACAACGGTGCATATCGACTATAAAACCTCGACAGGGAACCGGATGAACCGCAAGCATGGAATGGAGATCTCCTGAAGCGCTTCTACACGTGACCGCCGAATGGGGCAATGTAAAGAACAAGTATCATTGAAGTAATACAAAGCAGATTGATTTTTTGCAGATTCAAGATTCTTCTGCGTTGGCTGACTCCGGTCTGGAAAAAAAAACTTAGCTGCGATCCAGAATCGCCTAAGTACAAACTTTCTCCGAGTGTGCACTAAACGTCACACTCGGGGACTTAGCTGCAATCCAGAATCGCCAAAGTACAAACTTTCTCCGAGTGTGCACTAAACGTCACACTCGGGGGCTTAGCTGCGATCCAGAATCGCCTAAGTACAAACTTTCTCTGAGTGTGCACTAAACATCACACTCGGGGACTTGGCTGCGATCCAGAATCGCCTAAGTACAAACTTTCTCCGAGTGTGCACTAAACGTCACACTCGGGGACTTAGCTGCGATCCAGAATCGCCCAAGTACAAACTTTCTCCGAGTGTGCACTAAACGTCACACTCGGGGACTTAGCTGCGATCCAGAATCACCTAAGTACACACTTTCTCCGAGTGTGCACTAAACGTCACACTCGGGGACTTAGCTGTGATCCAGAATCACCTAAGTACAAACTCTCTCTGAGTGTGCACTAGTCGTCACACTCGGGGACTTAGCTATGATCCTGAATCGCCTAAGTACAAACTCTCTCCAAGTGTGCACTAAAAGTCGCACCCGGGGACTTAGCTGCGATCCAGAATCGCCTAAGTACAAACTCTCTCCAAGTGTGCACTAAAAGTCGCACTTGGGGACTTAGATGCGATCCAGAATCGCCTAAGTAAAAAAGCATACTTTGAGTGTATCCTCGAGATCCACTCGGAGGCTTAGCAGACCCTCATCGAGGCTCATGTGCATGTCAAGACAACTGGCAACTACATGAGTATCAACTCGCTCCGAGTGCGCACGAGATGCCGGACTCGGGGACTTAGCTGCGATCCAGAATCGCCTAAGTAAAAAAGCTTCCTTCGAGTGTATCCTCGAGATCCACTCGGAGACTTAGAAGACCCTCATCGAGGCTCATGTGGATGTCAAGACAACTGACAACCACATGAGTATCAACTCGCTCCGAGTGCGCACAAGATGCCACACTTGGGGACTTAGCTACGATCCAGAATCGCCTTAGTAAAAAGCTTCCTTCGAGTGTATCCTCGAGATCCATTCGGAGGCTTAGCAGACCCTCATCGAGACTCATGTGGATGTCAAGACAACTACAACTACATGAGTATCAAATCGCTATGAGTGCGCATGACATACCGCACTCGGAGACCTAGCTGCGATCCAGAAGCGCCTAAGTAAAACGATTCCTTCGAGTGTAACCTCGTGATCCACTCGGAGGCTTAGCAAACCCTCATTGAGGCTCATGCAGATGTCAAGACAACTGACAACTACATGCTCCGCATGTTTGGCACTGGCTTCACCAAGAAATGCCAAACAGAAACCACGAGCCAAAATCGTGTCAAGAATTTTTTGGTGAAGGAAGAGCAAAATATTCGATTCGAATTCAAACTTGGTTCAACGATAGTCGGTTTGATGTAGATCAAGCTTATCCACACCGAACCACGAATGTGACGGCCAACAGCAGTGGCCAAAGATTGATACAAATACCACTCGGCATACCGAGGTTAAGTTTTTCAAGCGTCGTCAGGACTGGCACTAGGACTGGCAGGCTCCACGAAAGTGTCAAGGTCGATCCCGTCTGCGATGCGAGTGGTGCTCTCAAGGAAGGTCTCCATGAAATCTTCGAATCGAAGCTTCTTGGTGTTGGCGACCTACAAAGCCTTCAGCTTCTCTTCGTGAGCTTCCTTGCAGTGCACTCTGACCAGCGACAGCGCAACATCCGCACCACAACGAGCAGCAGACTTCTTCCACGCCCGCACTCGGTTCGGGACGTCCTCCAGCCTAGTCATCAACCCTTCTATCTCCCGCCGGGACTCGTCTTCGGGCCACAGCTCCTTGTCGATTCGGCCGACAACTTCTCTCAGGCGAATGATGAAAGGTCCCACTCTGCCAAGGCAAATGTGCGCTCGGAGCATGTCTCGATTGGCGTCGTCGCCGAGTGGAATGTTCGTAATAACCGACCACTCAATGTCAGTTGCTTCAGCCTCAGCGTCCATACAAAAATCTGCAAAGACTAGACGAGCAGAAGTAAGCACAGCATGAAATACAAAGTCAAGAAGCACTCGAAAAAATACTTACCACCGAGAAGCGCAATCATCTTCCTTGCCCAGTCACTAACGTGCTTCTCCTGTGATATGCACCGACTGTTCATCACCTTCATCTGCCCCAGCAGCTCACTCCTTTGTTTCCACATTTTCTCAATTTCGGCCACCAATGCCTTGTTTGCCTCACGGGACTCCTCCAAGGACTTCGCTCGTTCAGCAAGAGCACCCTTCACGCCAGCTAAGTCATGCACAACTGCCTCTAGTTCCACAGCAAGCTGAATCTTTTCAACCTTCAAAGCATTGTACGCTGATCCCATCTCGCAAGTCTTCTGCAAATCAGCGCGAAGAGAAGATCAGACAAATTCAACAAGGAAAACAATAAAACCTCAAAGTTCTTCAGACCCCTGCCGACGCAAGCAGTCGACAGCGGTCTCGGGGACTACACCCAGTGGGTTCACTAAGAGTGACCCCACTGTCATGAAGCTCAAACAGGTCCGCCCTATTGATCTACATAACAAAAAACAGGCCTATGAGGCTACTACTACCCGACTTGAGTAAAATTACTCTCGGGGACTACTTCCAGTAGGTGCACTCGGAGTGCACCCACTGGCACCATTCGGACAGATTAGTTTTCATCAGATCAAGTCAAAGACAATGTATATAAAGACAACTTCCGGTGCAAGCACTCGACAGAAGTCTCGGGGACTACACCCACTGGGTTCACTCAGAGTGAACCCACTGCAAAATAATCCTACTGTATCCGAGTGCATCGCTCAAACCCCTAGTGGGTTACAAGAGAAAAGCAAATACTTACTAGCGTACTTACTCGGATATCGTCCCGGAGCTCCAAGCTTCTCTTGTACAAAGATGCGATGGAGTCGTACGCCCCCTTCGCATCACCCGCCATCAACTCCAACTGCACCATAGCCTCCTTGGCGGCTCCCACTTGATCTTCCGGGAGGTGTCGGGCGTCGTACTGGACAGTCGACGGGCCCGGCACCATGGGAGACTCCTTGGGCATCCCAAGTCCTGCTCCAGTCGGTTCAGCCGCGATGAGCACTGTTTCAGTCGACGACATCGTCTCGGTTGGCGGCGCGTCCATGGCGGGAGCGGTAGGAGATAGAACGACCTCAGGGACAGGAACCGAAGCTTGCCCGGAGCTCTTCTGGTCGTCCTCCTCCAGATGAATCACCTCTGGAGGAAGCCCGACTGAACGACGTGAGACCACAGAAAAAAGGCAAGATCAAAGACAGAATTCGCGAAACAATAATTTGAGCTCTCGGAGTCGTCACGACGTATCTTGTAGGGATGTGGCAACGTTGTCCGTATCCATGGGATCGTTTTCCTGGCGTGGCGGAGAAGTGGCGGAGGTAGCAGCTCTGTTGAGTAAAATCCACTCGACCAATAAACATGAGTTCAATCAAATACTGAAAGAAGATAGGAGAACAAGACACTTACGCTGAGGCAACGGGAACGGCGATCCTCATCCGAGGCAAAGCCTTCTGAGGCTTGGATCCACTCGGTTTGGCCACCTTGGAAGGTTGGCCCGCGGGCTCAGCAGCAGCGTCCTTGGTCCTCTTTGTGCCCCGAGCACTCGGAACCACGGGAGTTGCTGGCAAGGCGCTCGGAACCACGGGAGGAGCTGGCGGGGCACTCGGGGCCGCTAGAGGAGCCGACGGAGTCACGAGTTCATGACGATGCTTAGTTCGAGGCTCTGGTGGTGGGGGTGGCGAGCTCTGCTCCCCATCTTCCCCCTCCTCCTCTTCGGAGTCCTCCTCTGTCTCCCCACTTTCGGAGACGTACTCGGCGCTCTCCATGCTACCCTCCTGGCTGCCTTCCTCTTCCTCAGCCGGATTCCCGTTCGAGACGGGAGAAAACTAGTTAGTCCACGCCTTCACGAGATAGAGTCGACAACATCAGACGTCAGACAGTGATGCAAGAAAAAGTGATAAATCTAAGAGAATTGTAAGCACTCGACAAGATGTACACACCTCATTCGGAGGAGGGTTGTCAGCGCGGAAGGGCTTCACTCGTCGGGCTCCTCTGGGGTTATCACAGGCGCCTGTGATGCTGCGGACCCACGCCGTCACAACCTCCCCGGTCACGCATTCGGGGTGAGTCCGAGTGGAGTCCTCAGGCCCCGTGTAGTGCCACATGGCATGGTGTCGAGCTTGCAAAGGCTGGATGCGCCGACCCAGAAAAATCTCCAGCAGATCCGTGCCGGTGACTCCCTTGCGGACGACATCTATTAGCGTGTCGACTAGAGGCTGGATCTGGATCTTCTCCATCTTTGTGAGCGCAAGCTGCCAGGGCGGAGCCGGTTGGTCTAGGCTAAAAGGTGGCAGTCCAGTCGCAGCATTTGGACAAGCAACGTCCTGGCAGTAGAACCAAGTCGACTGCCAGTTCCTAACGGACTCGGACAACTGGAGAGCGGGATAGCTACTTTTGGTTTTCTTCTGGAAGCCTAAGCCTCCGCAGAGTTGGAGGATATGAGTTTTGTCGTTCGACTGGCTAAGTCTTTTGAAGGTTTGGGATCTAGCGGAGAAGATGTACTTAAAGAGCCCCCAATGGGGAGGACAACCGATAAAGCACTCGCAAAGCACGATGAAGGCACAAAGATGAGCTATTGCGTTTGGAGGAAAATGGTGGATCTGCGCCCCGAAGTGGTTCATGATACCTCTGAACAAGGGATGAGGGGGCAGAGAGAAGCCTCGGTACACGTGACTGAGCAACAAGACGCGCTCCCCCTCCTGGGGCGCCGGCTCCGTCTCGCCCTCCGCCGGCAGCCTCCATGACTTGTTCTCGATCATACCTTGCTCCACCAGCTCCAGCATGTCGTCCTTCGTCACCGTGGAGGGGAGGAAATCCCCCTGGATCCAACCTGCCGGCAGAGCACGCTGTTGCCGCTGAGCAGGAGCCGTCGCCTTCTTCTTCTTCTTCTGCGACTCGAGCTTGCTCGTCTGCCCCTTCGTCATGGTGGAGGCTGCAGATCCGCAGGGGAGGAGAGGAAGAAGGAGGAGTGGAGTGCGCAGGAAGCTACGGGATAAGCGGGGCGAGTGCGAGTAATCAGGAGAGCACAACGAGAAACCCTCGCTGGGGAGGTTTAAACAAGCTTCCGACTGGGTCACTAACAGGTGGCCCCGAAATCTTATCCCCCGACCGGCTGCTGCGATATTAGTGGAGCAGATGAAGGCGCGGTAATCGAGACGGTAGAAACTACTCGATGACGATGTCGTCATCCCCACTCAGCGCGCGGCAACCGAAATTTGAGGATCCCCGAAAATCCGCCGCTGTCAGTTGACCAGTCACGTCGAAAGATTCCGCGGAAGCACTCGGTCTCTGACGGTTCGTTTCACACGTATATCCACTCGGATCACTGGTCAAGAGGATAAAATGGATCGAGGCAAACAACGCCAAAGTCGCATCCATACCAGTCGGATCCGTACTCCAAGCATCGCCTCGTCGTTCCAACCCTGATCCATTCGGGGACTAATGATGGGGTTATAGTCCCAGGGTAGGGTCATAGGCCTGCCCTATAGGTCCTACCCCAGGACTACCCTTCATAAGGGACAAGGCCCTTAGTCAGTTCTGACTGAATTAAGGATTTCCCATCATCTAGTCGGTGACGATTCATCCGTCATCCCGTCGGAGATGAGCATTCGGAGCGTATCTAACTTACCGACGGGATTCCACTCTATACATCGTAACCCCCCTGGAGGGCAACGTTCATACGTTTTCATGTACCATTATTAGCATTGAAGGCATACGTTACCTGTAACGTAGAAATTTATTCGCCACTACACCACCCCTGTGCACCGAACCGTTGTGAAGGGTAGTGCACTCTTTATAAGCCGCCCTTTCCCATTGGTGCAGGGATTAGCATTTCACTATAATCCATATTCCACTCGACATCAAGCTCCCAAGAGCACTGAGACATAGGGCTTTTACCTCCACCGTAGAGGGGCCTGAATTCATACAACCTCTCTGTAGCTAAGGCTCTGCCCATCCTTTCGTACCCTACACATCTACGGTCAGACTTATACACACGACAGTCGGCGTCCTCGGAGGCGTCGGAGCCGGAGGCAGACTCGATGCTGGATCCGGTCCCCTCCCTCTAGTTCTTCTCTCCCTTCTGGTGAGCGAAGGGGAGGGGTGAGAGGGGGCGGCCGTGGGGGAGGCCATGGGCGAGAGGAGGAGTACGGTGGCGGCGGTCTGGAAGGGAGGAAGGAATGGGGGAGGATGTGGGCAAGAGGAGGAGGACGGTGGCACCGGTCAGGAAGGGAGGAGGGCGAGACAGGGAGGTGTTTGTGGGGAGGGAGAGCGAGGGGTTGGGGTTGGGAGGAATCGAGAGGTGGATCTTCGGCCAGAAAGGAGAGGGAGGTGGCGCCGGCAGCCGCCACCGGTGCTAGGGTTTCTCGTCGGCCATGGTTGGGGTCGTCGACGGCTACTCCGTGGGGGGAATCAAATGTGGATCGGATCTGGAGAGACGACGATGAGGGAGAGACGAGACAAGGGGACAGGGTGGATCGGTCTAGGTGGGACGAGGGTAGGGTTTGCATTTTTTTCTTTTGCATGCAGCGTTTGGATCCGTTGGATTCGTTGGCTTTGATGGTTCAGATCAGCTCAAGTGGGGTTGATTCTCTTGCCACGTCATTAATCCGGGAGAAGGAGGTTTTAGCGAATATGGAATGAGCAAACAAATTTGTGTTTGTTTACCCTATTACTTTTGATAAAATAAACATGTTAATATTTAGGAACTTTTCTCAAATATTTTTCCACGCCTTCTAGAAATGATGAACCAATACCATGTCAAATGATGAACCTCATGTTCAAAAAAATAAATATTCATTATTTCCATTTCACAAGGCACAAATTGAGTTTTTTTATGAAGGACCTACCATATATTTATAGGAAAATTGGACCAAATCATTTTTCTAAAATACCAGGCCTATTTAATGTACAATTTACCAAATGGTTGGATGTCAAAAGTTTTTATCCATCTCTCGTGAAAAAGACAAATTTTCGTCGATTCAACCGGAAGCGGGTCAAATTTGAACTGTAGCTGCATTATAGTCTGCTCTTTATTTTTTCCAAAACTCATTTTTAGGTACACAAGTATCTATTTAATCAGAGAAACATCAAAAGTTTTCCAAGATTCAACCACTAGCTAGAAACAGTCATGCCCGCACTCTTGACTGCATTTTCAAACGAGCATGAAAAATTCACAAAAAAATCAAAAAACTCGAAAATCTTCTCATTGTGCCATTACATGTTACCAAGTTATGAGAAAAATAATAAACTTATAATATGGCAATTATATTTTTAAAGTGTTCTCAGAAATGAGCTACCATGTGTGAAGATTCATGGCTTTCAAGCCAAATGATCAATCATATGGCCACATGCATGTCTTAGTTTGTTCAAATGATCTCATATTGTGCGCAACGGTGTGCATTGGAATGGAAAACAATGTTGCCTAAGGAATTTTTCATTTTCTTTGGATGAAAAATTCATTTTCCATTTTTCAAGTACCCAAAATGAGTTTTTTTGTGAAGGTCCCACCATATATTTGTTGCAAGATTGGACCAAATCATTTTTCTAAAATACTAGGCCATATTTAATGTATAATTGACTAAAGGGTTGGGTGTCAAAAGCTTTGGTCCATCTCTCGTGACAAAGACAAATTTTCGTCGTATTAGTAGGAACCGGGTCAAATTTGAACTACAGCTGCCTCATAGTTTGCTCTTTATTTTTTCCAAAAATGATTTTTAGGTACACAAGTATCTATCTCATCAGAGAAACATCAAAAGCTTTCCAAGACTCAACCACTATCTAGGAACGGTCATACCCGCCGTTTTGACCGCATTTCAAAATAGCCATGAAAAATTCAAAAAATCAAAAAATTAGAAAACCTTTGCATTGTGTCATTATATGTCACAAAGATACCATGTAAAATAATAACCTTGTAATAAGGCAATTATTTTTAAAAAGTGTTCTCAGAAATGGGCTATCATGTGTCAAGGTTCATGGCTTTCGAGCCAAATGATCAATCTCATGGCCACATTCATGCCATAGTTTGTTCAAATGATCTCATATTTTGCATAAGAATGCATGTTGGAATGACAAACAATGTTTTCAAAGGGAGTTTTCATTTTCTTTGCACAAAAAAATCATTTTCCATTTTTCGAGTGCCTAAATTCAGTTTTTTTTGTGAAATTGGATGAAATCATTTAAAAAAATATTAGTCTGCATTCAATGCACAATTGACCAAATGGTTGGGTGCCAAAAGGTTTAAATCCACCTCTAGTGAAAAACACAAATTGCCACCGATTCAGTAGGAAGCGGGTCAAATTTGAACTAGAGGTGCCTCATAGTTTTCTCATGATTTTTTCCAAAAATCATTTTTAGGTAAAGAAGTATCTATTTAATCAAAGTTCCAACAAAAAATTGGCAAGATTCAACCCCTAGCTATGAACGGTCATGCCCGCCGTTTCGACCGCATTTTGAAACGGGCATAACAAATTAAAAAAATTAAAAAAATGCAAAACCTTTGCGTTGTGTCGTAATATGTGGCCAAGTTACCAGGAAAAATAATAAATTGTAATATGGTAATTATTTTTGAAAAGTGTTCTTAGAAATGAGCTATCAGGTGTGAAGATTCATGGCTTTCGATCCAAATGATCAACTTATGGCGATATTCATGGCATAGTTTGTTGAAACGATCTAATATTATGTACAAGGGTGCATATTGGAATGGAAAACAATGTTGATTAAGAAAGTTTTCATTTTCCTTGTATGAAAAATTCATTTTCCATTTTTCAAGTGCCCAAAATGAGTTTTTTTGTGAAGGACCTACCGTATATTTGTTTCAAAATTGGACCAAATGATTTTTCAAAAATACTTGGCCATATTTAATGTACAATTGACAAAATGATTGGGTGTTAAAAGCTTTTATCCACCTCTCGTGAAAAAAGACAAATTTATGTCGATTCACTTGGAAGCGGGTTAAATTTAAACTGCAGCTGCATTATACTTTGCTCTTTATTTTTCTCAAATATCATTTATAGATACATAAGTATAAATTTAATAAGAATTACATGGTGTGGTGGCTTGACGCCGAGGTTTGGATGGTGGTCGAGGGCCCCAAATCCAGAGCGCTTGAACTTGCATGCGAGCCGCGTGGTCACCGTGTTACCATTGCGTTGCCATGCGTTCTGGGTAGAATAGGCGTGTCTGGTGGGTTGGACACACACTCGGTAGGTGTCAAGAAGAAGAATACAATATAAGAATCTCACGAGGAGACCGAAGTAAGCTCAAACATGAATTAGCATCCAAGTGTTTGATTAGCAGTGCGGGTAATGCACATAGACAATGGGCCTCAATTTTGCCTGAGGATGATAATCTACTAAGGAGACTCTCTTGCCAAAATTTTAGCTCAAATGGATGAACCTAGGTGACACTTGCTTTGCAAAGTACCACACTGTGCAGAAATATGGATGTTGAAGCTCGGATCAAATGAATCAATGGATTGAGCTGAAATTTGGTGTATGATGTTAATTTGGGCATATCAAGGCAGTGTAAAAAACTTATACCATTTGGACATGCCAAATTGACACTTCCTTCACAATGTGCCAATCTGGACAGAAAATGGTAATTGAAATTTGGCTCACATAGATGATTGGATCGAGCTGAAATTTGGAGGGGGATGATAATTTAAGCACATTAAGGCACTGTAAAAATTTCATAAAATTTGGATAAACAAAAGTTGTACTTCCTTTACAATGCTCCCTACAGAACAGAATAATGGGAAAAATATTGAGGGAAAATGGCTGAATTAAATGAGCTAAAATTTTGTGAGTGAGGTTATATGGCCAGTTTCATTCTGTGGTAAATTTCATCAACTATAAACCAATATAAAATGTAGTTGCTTAACAAACTAAAAATATTACGAGAAACAATGATTGGATGATGAGCTCACATGGATTGTTGGATGGGGCTAAAATTTTGTGGAGAGCTATGTTTTGGGCACATAGAAGATGTGGAAAAAATTCAACTCATTAGGATATTCCTATCTAGCACTTCCTTCACAAAGCTGTTAGCTGAACACAAACTTTGGAAATTTGCTGAGAAAAAATTACTAGGCTAATGGTTACGAAAGTTTTCATGAGGCAATGATTTGGTTAGGAAAGAGTGCCTAAATTTTTTTAGCGTAATCAAAGAAACAGAAATAGCACTTCCTTCACAAAGTGCTATTGTGAACAGAATAGGAAAATGAATATTGTTGAATTATTTTCGAACTATGGAAGGAAGGGTTTTCACATATTTGAGGAATATATGATCCAAAGTATTTATGAGATTTTTTCAAGAATTTTTGGAATGACAGAATAGTAGGTTGCTTCACAAACTTGGCAAAAATTGACACATGGACATGACACGTAGGCAAAACTGATGGTGTGTCAACTAGTCTTAGCTATGACCATCTATATTGGTCGTAATTAGCTACAAATTAGGAAGATGAACAGGGATATCCGCTTTATGAACAATTCCAGTAAGGAAGTTACGACCTTTCTGATGAAAGTGGTCGTTAGTTTTTGGGGTTAGGACACCTCTGGACAGGGCTATCCGCTTTATGACCATTTCGAGTAAGGAGTGTCACTGACAGAAGGTCGTTAGTTGACATATTTCTTGTAGTGGGTATATATGGTGGCTATTTTGAGGAGCACATAAAAAGGTTTATGTGCAATAGATTGTGTCTTGTTATGGGCTTTGGATCCACCGGTGAAAGTTGCACTGATCCTTGAGGTGAGAATGGGCTATGCAAGGTACCGAAGAGGCTAGCAACTATGAGAATGTGAGATTGCATATGTACATGGTGTCACATTAGTCATGAAGAACCCATATACCTATTGCAAAGCTTTATTAATTTTATCAAAAATCAAAGTACTACTCGCATGCCTCGACGGAGAAGATTGGTAGGAATTAACCATCATGCGACTCCGACTCAAAACAACAGAAGGATTTCTACGAGGAATAGAAATGCTCACACATCATCACCATGTCTTTTTAATTTTTAGATGGACCAGAAGTTTAACACCTCTTAATATCAACAGCTCTCTGAATTAAAAATAATGCACTCACACGTTTTCATATTACCCCATCAATATCATTAATCCACAACTTCTCTATGTGTGCTACATGATGGTTACTATCATCATTCATTGAATACTCATTATTTTCATCTAGAATTATGACCCTTGAAAATTACCATCACTATTTGTCCAGATCTAAAACAAATGTAAGTGAAGAAAGAGAGCATAATATTTCTATAAAATCTACACGCCACCATGCTCAAAAAGATATAAGTGAAGTACTAGAGTAAGTGCTAAGTTTAAAAGATATAAGTGAACTACATAGAGTACTATAATAAATTGTGATGATTTGGTGTCTCTCTTGAGTAGGTGTGTCTAGAAAACGATGATTGTGGTAAAATAAAAGTAAAAGAAAACAAAAGAAAACAACGGTCCAAGCAAAACTCATATCATGTGATGAATAAAAATATAGCTCCAAGTAACATACCGATAGATTGAGGCGAAAAGATGGGATGCCTTATGGGGCATCCCCAAGCTTAGAATCTTTAGTATTCCTAGAATATTACCTTGGTGTGCCTTGGGCATCCCCAAGCTTAGGCTTTTTCTGCTCCTCAATCCTTTGCCCATCGAAACAATACCCAAAACTTGAAAACTTCAATCACACAAAACTCAACAAAACTTTGTGAGATCCGTTAGTATAAGAAACATATCAACATACTTTAAGGTACTGCTATAAGTCGATTCTTATTTTATTTTATCATAGGGTACTGTATTTTAACCCCTCCATGGCTTATACCCCTCAATACAATCCTTAGTATCATGAAAACAAGAAAACTATACATGAGAAAAACAAATCTAACAAAAACAGAACAATGTGTAGTAATATGTAATGAACCTACACTTCTGGAACTACAAAAATTTGAAAAAGTAGCAATACCTAAGGAATTTGTATCGAAATAATGTGTAAAATATTCAGCTTAAAAATACATTCTAGTAAAATCAAAGAAATTCTCCATTGGACGTCAAAGTTTCTATTTTTGCACCGTACCAATTTTACTCATCATGCAAATTATCCCAAAGGCTTTGATTGGCACACACTAATTAAAACATAGAACACAATCATTGTAGTAGAAATAATCATGTTATCCCAAATTAACAGAAAGTAAAAAGGTATAAAATAAAGATAACTATTAGGTTGCCTCCCGACAAGCGCTAATGTTTTCTCCCCTAGCTAGGCATATTGCATAGTTTCAAGTGTTGTCATCTTTGACATCGAGCTCCTTAATAACACACCCATGAGTAAGATGAGGTTTAAGAATAGACTCCTTTGTCAAATTTACAAAGTTAGGGTGAACACTAATCGTTTTGAGGTATTCGTTTCTTTTGGTGAGAGGTGTACTAATGCTTTTAGGAATGTATATGAACTTGGGACTTTTGTCTCGAGAACTACTAGCATTAGTTTTGGATGGTTTAAAGGCACAACCTACTTTATCAATCACTTCCTCTATTTTATCAGTTCTAATCAAACGTCATTCTACCATCTCATCAATAATAGTGTGTTTATCCTTTAAGATTTTCCAAGTCATTCCTACACGTCACCCAAGTTGAGTGATATGATTATGCAGTTTTTTATCTAACTCCTCAATTTGTTTGTGATAACCATTTTCATTTCAATAGCATAAAGTCTATGCATAACATGTTCCAAGGTTAAATTGGTTTCATTAATGATAATGGGTGGTGTTCCAAGAAGATTTTCAATGGCATTATTGTCGGTGCACTAAAGACTGGGGTCTCCAGTACCCTAGACTAGTGCGTGGACATCGGCAGCCCCCTCCACAGCGGCAAGGCGTGCCGCTGGAGCATAGGGCAGAAGCAAGACTTGGAAGCCCGACAAGTACAGATTGCAATCCCCCAGCAAGCACCCGCTTGTTGGGAATGAAGAAGAGACCCCGACAGGAGTTCACTCTCGAGGAGATGGACACTACCAAGGAGAGATCCTCCCGCCAAGGAAGGAGGACTGAGCCCCAGCAAGCCAGCCTTGTCGGGAAGATTGACAGGGCATCGGCAGGCCATCACCTCCCTGCCGAGAAGAACAAGAAGTGCCCTCGGCAAGGTGACCCTGCATGGAAGGAAAAGAAGCCCCGAGGAGAGGCACGGGCCCAGGGCGCCTTCGCATCCTGTGAACGCCTCCACCGATGCATGGACCACGCGTCCGCCCACACGCCAGCGCAACACGCCGAAGTTGCCACGTGTAGGTACGTGTCCAAGCCCCCCCCCCCCGCCCACCCGACGAGGTCAGGGATGTCTTTCGAAGCATTTAATGCACCACAGTAACACTGTGGCTGTCGTTCGACGATGTTCCACTCGTGAACTCACCGTTCACCCGCTGAGCCACTGTGGTGACCCCTTCGCCTGTAAAAGGAGGGTCGAAGCTCAGTAGAAAGTACTTTTTGCTCGTTGACCAATCGAAAGGTTGTAAGAGGGATAGAACTACACTAAAACAAAACGAATAACTAAACACATGCAGGAGTAGGGTTTTAGGCACAACGCGGCCCGAACCTGGGAAATAACGACCTTGCCGGGCCCTCATTGTTGGTTCTGATCTTGCCGCGACCCTCTCCGCGCCAAACCAGCAAAAGGGGACCGTTGAGGCCCCCATAGGCGTCGATCCTGACACCGACAATTATAGGCATCCAAAGTGTGACACATTAAGAAATTCCATTGATGATGGTGCCGAGGACAAACCTATACCAAATTGTCACACCAACATAAAAAATATGGAGCAAGGTAGTAGTGGATAGCTTATTTGTTGTTTTATTTTGAGCGTAGAAAATCCTATACCAAACATATTTCAAACTTTCTCATCCCCTTTGTTTCAAATTGACAACATCATTACTAGGAGTAATGAGAACAAAGGAAGAACTAGCCATGACTTCAAACAAGAGGACAAGTAGTAAGCAAAGATAAATATTTTTTTGTTTATATTTTTCTAAGAGACAAACCGAAAATACCAGAAAATATAAAGAGGAACAAGTGAATGAAAATTTGTGTGGAGTTACTTTGTAGTTGGTGATGATATTCCTTGGCAACAGTGCCAGAAATCCTTCCTAATACTTGTGATCTACATTGGGGTTTCCATGAAGAGGAACGGGTTGTCATAGCACAATGTGGGTAAGTATTTCCCTCGGTTATGAAACCAAGGTTTACCGAACCAATAGGAATATCAACCACAACCGTCTTCAGCGGCTGCACACAAAAGAATAAACAACTTGCACCCAACACACACGAGAGGGTTGTCAATCCTCTTGTCTTGATATTTGCAAGCAAGTGAGGTGTGTAGATAGTTTTAGATAATTGTAAATTGCAAAATAAAAAGAAAAAAAATAAGTGGCAGCAAGGCATTGAAGGTTTTATGAATTTTTTGTGAATAGACCTATGGGCCATAGCTTTCCCTACTAGCATCTCTCATGAAAAATAGCATACGGTGGGTAAACAAATTACTATTGGGCAATTGATACAAAAACGGATAGTTATGCGATTTTCACGGCAATGTTCATGTGTATATATGTATCACGTCAATACACAAATAGTCCGACTCCTGCCTGCACCTATTACTATAACTCCACTCATCGACCACTATGCAGCATGCATGGTGAGTGTTAAGTACAAGTAGAGCAATGCTTGGAGAAAGATGACATGATGTAGAAAAACTAAACACAATCAATATAAGTAAACCCCATCGTTTTATCCTTAGTAGAAGGAACACAAAGACGTATCTTGTCCCCTTATGTCATTGGGATATAGATATTTGCCGGCCTGAACCTACTACAACGCACCTTTCTCAATGAAGAAATATCAATCTAGTTGACCAAACTATTTCAATAGATCGGAGACAATAACGAATCTACCATAATCATGCTCATAAGAGTCATATATGATTTCATAGAGACTCAAATATTTACACTGAATAATATGAACATAAACCCACAATTCATCAGATCCAAACAAATGCAAGGCACAAATGTGAATCACATCATGTGTATCAAAGAAAAGATGCAATGATCATTATTATATTGAAGATCAAAAGAGAGATGGCTTGCCATCTAGGTACTGCCATAGACGTGTAGGTCTGTGGTGAACTACTCACACATCATCATGAGGGCAGCAAGGTTTATGTAGAGGCCCTCCATGATCGATCCACATGCCACAACATGCCGCAATGAAGCTCCAGATGGCCTCCCATTAGAACAGAGACTTGCGGTAGAGTAAAAAGTTTTTCGGGACTCCTTCTGCTGTTTTCAGTGTAGATGAGAATTTATAGGTGAGAGAATGGAGTTGGGAGGTACACAAGGGAGTCACAAGCCTTCAGGGCGCCCACACACCGCGCCATGTTTGGTTGTGGGCTCCTCTTAGGTCCTCCAGCCTTCTTCCAATGCTCGTTGGTCTTCTTTCGGTCCAGAAATTTCACGAAAAAGTTTCAGGGAATTGGAATTCTTTTGGTATGGAGAACCTAATGTGAAAAACACACAGAAAACAGCAACTGGCACTAGGCACTAGTTCAATATGTTAGTACTCAAACATAATATAAATTGGTAAATAAAGACCCCAAAAGTATTCTAGAATGATAATATATGAGCATGGAGTAATACAAAATTATAGATACATTCAAGACGTATCAGCAACCCATAAAGGTAGTCACCATAGTCATCATGATTCAATGCAACAAGTAAGTGGTATATGACATGCAAAAAGGGTTTCAAATCATGGCGAAGGGGCTGCTTGTCTAGCTCAACAAAGTCTCCGAGGTCTTCAGAGTCTTCTAGTCCAACTCCTTCGTCCACAACGCAATCTATCGTCGCGATTATAACAAGAATAATAAGACCACAACAAAAAGAGAGAAAATAAAGTCCTCCTAAAATTGTCACACAATTTTTTTAAAATACTATGTGGAATATAAGCCTTGTAAAAATTATTAGGTTTTGGTTTTGAAGTGCAAAAAGTATCAAAAGGCATTTTAGCAGTTAGTTAAAATAATTCAAACAAGGTTCTCAAATAAAATAGTGTATAAAACTTTCTCTAAAAGTTGCACAAGTGGCACCATTAAATAGCTTGGTTTTTTTACCAAATTTTGAAATTTTAATTATTAAATTTAGACAAGTATTTAAGTCTAGGGTATTTTTGCAATATGTTGATAAATAAAAAGGAAAAGGAACACTGTTCCCTTGGGCCTCAACAGCCGCAGCCTAGCCGTCCTAGTGCAGATCCAACCTAGCACGGCGTGCCATGCGACTGTTTTAACCTGATCGCTAGGGTTGATCGATCAGTGGGAGAGAGGGGGAGTGGTTAAGATGGGAGGATCACATTTGTAGCCCATCTGTCATCTTTTTTCCCCACGAAAGGTAGAAGGCGGTGCTCACCAGCGGCGGAGGAGGTAACGACGAGGTGTGGGAGCTGCGGGGATGGATTCAGGGTTGATTCGCCGGTCGGGGGGGAGGCGATGGACTGGGAGGAGGAGCGGCTCGCTGGCGACGACGAATGTGGTGGAGGAAGCTTCAGGAGGGGGTCGCCGGCGCCGGCTCCGATTTCAAAACACGCGGGAAAGAGGTGGGAAAGGATCAGGGGGTTGTAAAGGCTCCAAATCGAAGGATTGCGATGATGGTGGAAGGCCTTACGGATTGAAACGACGACGAAAACTTTTGGCGGAGCTTGAGCACGATCTCGAGCTCGGGTGGCTTTGGGGTGACTCTAGTGGTCTATGGTGTCGATTTGGGGAGGAAGAGAGATTCCAGGGGAAGGAGGGAACCAGGGTGGCTTTAAGTAGTCGACCCGCGGTCCACTGTGCGCTCATGCACTGACAAAGCCGTGGCGTATGCCAAAGGGAGAGGGGCTCACGGGGGCGCGTCTCAGGTCTTTCTAGATGATGTTTAGATCCAGGGGAAGGAAGAGAGAGCAAGGGGAGGACGCCAGGGCGTCGCATGTGTGAGCACGCTCACTGGCTGGCTTGGGCGGTGTCGGCACGCGTTTGCAGGGGTCGTCGGATAGAGAAGTGAGAGGGGTCGTCGGCTTAGCAGGTTGCGGACGTTGAAAGGTTACCAGGCGGCAATATTCCCGATCCAAAGGTGGTCGAGGGCCTCGCGATGCTCCATCTATAGTGCGACACTGCACTGTAGCATGCTCCAAATCATGCATTTTGCATGCCATGGCATGCTTTGCATCCTCTAGACGCGTCTGTGCTACTGCAACAAAAGACCTTCCAACGGCGCCAGAAACACGTGCTGACGGGAGACTGTTCTTGTCTTGATTCTCCTCAGCAACGGCACCAGGAATCCTTCTGCTACGGCTACGCCTTTAGGGACTTCCTAGGAAAATATGCAAAGGATATCCCCGTGGCCTTGGAGCCTTGCGTTGGTGTTCCCTCGAAGCGGAAAGGGTGATGTAGCACAGTCGTGGTAAGTATTTCCCTCAGTTTTGAGAACCAAGGTATCGATCCAGTGAAGGAGTATCACAAGTGCCTGCACAAACACAAAGAACCTGCTCCCAACGCTATGAACCGGTTGTCAATCCCTTATAGATTGTTCGCAAAGTGAGAACTGAAAGCAACAAAGTAACAAAGCAAAGTAAAAGCGGAGGTGTAAACGATAGATGTGAATAGACCCGGGGGCCGTAGTGTTTACTAGTGGCTTCTCTCATGAAAGCAAGTAGACGGTGGGTGAACGAATTACTATCGAGCAATTGATAGAAGCGCGCAAAGTCGTGACGTCATCTATGGCAATGATTATATCTATAGGCATCACGTCCAAAACAAGTAGACCGATACTGTCTGCATCTACTACTATTACTCCGCACGTCGACCGCTATCCAGCATGCATCTAGTGTATTAAGTCCAAAAGAACAAAGTAGCGCCTTAATCAAGATGACATGATGTAGATGGACAATCTCATATCAACGAAAGAGCCCACCTTGTTACCCTTGATGGCAACTACTCAATGTGTGCCTGCTGCCCCTACTGTTACTGGGAAAGGTCACCACATGGTAAGAACCCAAAACCAAGCACTGCAAGTATCATACATCTAGTTGGCCAAACAAAACCCAAGACTCAGAGAGACTTACAAGGATATCAAATCATGCCTATAAGAAATCAGCAAAGACTCAAATATATATCATAGATAATCCGATCACAAATCCACCACTCATCGGATCTCGACAAACATACCGCCAAAGAAGATTACATCGAATAGATCTCCATGAAGATCATGGAGAACTTTGTATTGAAGATCCAAGAGAGAGAAGAAGCCATCTAGCTACTAACTACGGACCCGTAGGTATGAAGTGAACTACTCACGAGACATTGGAGGGGCGATGAAGTTGATGAAGAAGCCCTCCAACTCCAAAGTCCCCACCGGCAGTGCGCCGGGAAGGGCCTCCAGATGAGATCTCCAAGAAACGGAAGTTTGAGGCGGTGGAAAAGTATTTTCGTGGCTCCCCAGATTTTCTTCTGATTTTTAGGGAATATATAGGCGCAAGATCTAGGTCAGGGGGGCGCCAGGGAGGCCACAAGCCTGCCCACCGCCGCCTCCCCCTGGTGGCAGAGTGGAGGCTTATGGGCTCCCTCCAGCCCTCCTGGCTTGGCCCACAGGCCCCATGATCTTCTTATGTTAGGGAAAAAATAATTTTGGGGATTTTATTCCGTTTGGACTCCGTTCCGAAATCAGATCTGAAAACAGCCAAAAACACAGAAAAAACAGTAACTGGCACTTGGCACTGAATTAATAAGTTAGTCCCAAAAAAGATAGAAAAGGTACATAAAACAGCCAAAGATGACAAGATAACAACATGAAACCATCAAACATTATAGATACGTTTGAGACGTATTAGTCCCTACTTGTCCCTTAGTACTTCAGGGTTGTGGAGATGCTCTAGGAGCTCGGGAGGCTAAGAGAGATAGTGGTAATAGGAGGGAGAGGTAGAAATGGTGATGGTCTTAGTTTTCCAGAGGAAGAAATGAGGATTTTTACCCTGCTTCATGATTGAGTCTTGGCCCAAAATTATTATCGGGGGTAGAAGGTGACCGGTAGGGGCCGTGGTAAAAAGATGGGGTAAGGGGGAATGGAGGACGGGGGGAAAATGCAGCTTTTACCAAATCACCAGATGGTGTTTGATGTTGTTCTGATCAAGGAAAATTTACCTTGTTACTGTGAGACTTAACAGGATTGAATGGTGGGTAAAAACAAGGGTGATCACAAGGTTTGTGCTCATTTGAGCAAAGTTGACAATGTAAACATAAAAAACCATAGAAAAGGACAGGATAAGGTTACTGTAGATGTAACCATGCAAAACCTTTCCTCCTAGTGCACAACTTCTTGTGTAGGCATTATTTGGTGATTAGAGCATGCCCACAAAGTTTAGGATCAATTAGGAGAACTTGGCTATGTAGAGTTTCTCAAAATTGGTTTTGGCGAGAGAGGGTTTTGGACTATTTTGCTGACACAAATCAACTTGGATAGATATGAAACTTGGAAAGATCATCACATATATCATGTGTGATTTTATAGAATTTTTCTTCGAATTTATGGAGAAATTTTCTTATAGGAATATTTCAAAAGCTCGAAATAGGCACAAAGGGTTTTGAAGAGTTTTGTCCAATATTCGGAACATGACCATGTGTTCAAACTCTTATATATGGTTCTCAAATATTTTTCAAGCGATAAAATGATTTTTGTTCACAAAAGACCATTTGTGGCCTCAAACAGAAGTATTTAAATAAATAGTTAAATGACTTTTAAAATGTATTTGGTGGTTTTGGGAAGTCTTATATATGGTAGGTTCCAAATAAAGTCATTGGGACAAAACAATCCACCCAATTTGAGGACTTGTAGTACAAACCTCAGTTGAGTGGTTTTGGAGAAACCTAAATTGAATAAATGCTTTTTTGAAAAAATAATGTTTGCAAAAATAGCTTTAGGTCCCATACACATGGCATGGTCATTGGGAAAATATTTGGTGCAATAAGATGAGTCTTGAGAGAAGGAGAATTTTTGCAGATAAAAACCCAAATAAGCTAGCAAGCAAATGACAATCAATGCAATCATCATAAGCACAGAAGGATTTTTATTTGGTACGAAATTTTACAAAAACTTATTGTGGAAAATAGGTACACACACAAGGTCTAACAGACCTACGCTCCTTACAAGAATCTCATCCTCGAGATTCCTACGCTAAGCACTAATGACATAAGGGAACTCGGATCTCAGGTAGTCTTCACACTCGCATGTTGCTTTGGCTTTAATGTGGTCGCTCCATTGGACCTTGAAGTACTTGATGGTGTGGCTTCTGCTGCAATGCTCGGCTTCAACCAAGATGCGGACTGGGCTCTCACGATAAGAGAGGTCTGGCTAAAGGTCGATGGCTTGATGATCGATGTCGTTGTAGAGATCCGGACGGTTGGGAACATGGAGGCACTTCCAGAGCTGTGACACGTGGAAAACATTGTGCACATCTAAAAGCTCAGAGGGTAACTCTAGCTGGTAGACATCTTCTCCTCGCTTTGCAGTGATCTTCAAGGGGCTAACATACCTTGGTGCAAGCTTGCCCTTGAAGTGGAAGCGCTTGCTCCCCTTGATAGGTGTGACTCGCAAATAAACATGGTCTCCGATGCAGAAGTTCACTTCTCCGTGGTGTGAGTTGGCGTGGCTCTTCTCTCTTGATTTGGCGGCCTCCGGACGCTCTCTGACTAGTCTTACTTGCTCTTGGACTTCATGGAGAATTTTCGGTCCAAAGACTGGTCCTTCTCTAGTTTCTGACCAGTTGAGAGGAGTGTGACACCTGCATCCATACAACACCTCAAAAGGTGCCATCTGCAGACTGTCCTCATAGTTGTTGTTGTAGGAGAAATAGGCAAAGGGTAAACAGTCTTCCCATTTGGCTCCATATGCTAAAACAAAAGCACAAAGTATGTCTTCGGGTGTCTGGTTTACTCGTTCCGTCTGTCTGCCCGTCTGAGAGTGGAAAACAATGCTGAAGGATAGCTTGGTTCCCATGGCTTCTTGAAACTTCTTCGATGACCTTGAGGTAAACATGGTACCTCGGACTGACACGATCTCCTTTCGAACTCCGTGAAGGCTCAAGATGCGGTTGATGTAGAGATTGGCTAACCGGCTTCCATCATAGATGGTATTGACGGGGATGAAGTGGGCTACCTTCGTGAGGTGATCGACAATGACCCAAATGGAATTATGTCCTTTGCTTAATATGGGCAGACTTGTGATGAAGTCCATCACAACTTTGTCTCACCTCCATTCATGCACTTTGACAGGTTGTAACAGTCCGGTGGGCCGCTAATGCTCAGCTTTGCCCATGTGGCATATGTCACACTTAGCGACATAATAAGCTATCTCTCTATTCATGCCATGCCACTAGAATCTTGCCTTGAGGTCTTGGTATATCTTGATTCCTACAGGATAGACGGAATACAGAGTGTCATGGGCTTCTTGAAAGATCAGGTTCTTGAGGTCAACTTTGTTGGGTACTTAGATGTGATTCCCAAACTATACAAGGATTTGATCATCCACTGGGAGTCATGGGGCCTTGCCTTTCTTGATCTTCTTCTAGATGCCTTCGATGCTCTCATGTCCCTTCTGAGCTTCCTTCATATCAAGCATCAATATAGGCTTCACTTCAAGGTTGGCAAGATATCCTGCTATGACTAGCTCCAACCCAAAGCTTTCAAGTTCGTCATACAAGGCGGGTAGCCTTTCCTTGATCATAGCATTCAAGGAACAAGCCTTTCTACTCAAGGCATCAGCTACCACATTGGCCTTTCGAGGGTCGTTTTGAAAACTAAGGCCGTAGTCTTTGATTAACTCCAACCATCTTCGTTGCCTCATGTTCAATTCCTTTTGAGTGAAAATATACTTGAAACTCTTGTGGTTTGTGTATATCTCACATCACTTTCCTAGAAGATAATGTTGCCATATCTTCAGGGCATGAACCATAGCTGCCAACTCAAGATCTTGAGTGGCGTAGTTCTCTTCATGAGGGCTTAGCTGTTTGGGGAGATATGCTATGACCCTGAGTTCCTGCATCAGAACACTACCAAGCCCGGTTCTTGATGAATCACAATATATCACAAAATCCTTGTGAATATCGGGAATGTCCAAAACTGGGGTTGTGGTCAATCTCTTCTTGAGCTCGTGGAATCTCTCTTAAAACTTTGGTGTCCATTCGAACCTCCTGTCCTTCTTCAAGAGTTGAGTCATAGGTCGAGCAATGCTTGAGAAACCTTCAAGGAACTTGTGTTAATATCCCGCGAGTCTGACGAAGCTTCTGATTTCGTTCACATTGCTTCGAGATTGCCATTCACTCATGGCTTCAATCTGGCAGGATCCAAAGAAAATCCTTCTGTCATCAACACATTACCCAAGAATCCAACTTCATGTAGCCATAATTCACACTTACTGAATTTGGCATAAAGCTGGTGCTCTCAAAGCTTATCCAGGACCATCCTTAAGTGTTGCTCATGTTCTTCTTTAGACTTGGAGACGACGAGTATGTCATCGATGAAGACAACGACAAACTTGTCCAAATACTCCATGAAGACTTTTTTAATGAGCTGCATGAAGTAGGCTGGGGCATTGGTCAACCAAAATCACATGACTGTATACTCATACAATCCATACCTGGTTACAAATGTAGTCTTCAAAATATCTTGGGGTCTGATCTTCAACTAGTAGTACCCAGTCCTGAGGTCGATCTTGGAGAACACCTTGGCACCATTTAGCTGATTGAACAGGTCTTCAATCTTGGGGAGTGTGTACTTGTTCTTTATTGTGACCTCACTGAGAGAACAATAATCGACATAGAGTCAGATAGTTCGCTCCCTCTTTCGTACAAATAGAATAGGTGATCCCTAAGGAGAGGCACTAGGGCAAATAAATCATTTCCTGAGCTGCTCTGCTAGTTGCTTCTTCAATTCAGCCAACTCTTCGGATCCCATTATATAGGGATTCTTAGAGATGGGTCTGATACGTCTCCAACGTATCTATAATTGTTTATGGTTCCATGCTATTATCTTATCAACTTTGGATGTTTTGTATGCATGAATATGCTATTTTATATCTTTTTTGGGACTAAACTATTAACTCAGTGCCAAGTGCCAGTTCCTGTATTTTCCGTGTTTTTGACCTTTTCCAAAGGAGAATATTACACGGAGTCCAAACGGAATAAAACCTGCGGAATGATTTTTTCCATAACAGAAGACACGAATGAAACTTGAGAACCAAGGCAGGGGACCTCGGAGGAGTTCACAAGCCACCTAGGCCCGGCCTAGGGGTCCTAGTAGGCTTGTGGGCCCCCTGTGGCTCCCCTGCCGTAATTCTTCCGCCTATAAATTCCCTAAAAATATGAAACCACAGAAGAGAGCCACGAAAATACTTTTCCGCCGCCGCAAGCTTCTGTCTCCACAAAATCCCATCTGGGCACGTTCTGGTGCCCTGCCGGAGGGGGATTCGGACACGGAGGGCTTCTTCATCAACACCATTTCCTCTCCGATGATGCGTGAGTAGTTTACCACAGACCTTCGGGTCCATAGCTAGTAGCTAGATGGCTTCTTCTCTCTCTTGGATCTTCAATTCAAAGTTCTCCATGATCTTCATGGAGATCTATCCGATGTAATCTTCTTTTGCGGTGTGTTTGTCGAGATCCATGAATTTTGGATTTATGATCAGATCATCTATGAATGTTATTTGAGTTTCCTCTGATCTCTTATATGCATGATTTCGTATCCTTGTAATTCTCTTCGAGATGTGGGTTTTGTTTGGCCAACTTGATCTATAATTCTTGCAATGGGAGAAGTGCTTGGTTTTGGGTTCATACCGTGCGGTGTCCTCACCCAGTGATAGAAGGGGTAGCGAGGCACGCATCGTGTTGTTGCCATCAAGGGTAAAAAGACGGGGTTTATATCTATTGCATGAATTTATCCCTCTACATCATGTCATCTTGCTTAAGGCGTTACTCTGTTTGTTATGGACTCAATACACTAGATGCATGCTGGATAGCGATCGATGTGTGGAGTAATAGTAGTAGATGCAGAAAGTGTCGGTCTACTTATCTCGGACGTGATGCCTATATGTATGATCATTGCCTTAGATATCGTCATGACTTTGCGCGGTTCTATCAATTGCTCGACAGTAATTCGTTCACCCACCGTAATACTTGCTATCATGAGAGAAGCCTCTAGTGAACACTATGGCCCCCTGGTCTACTTCACATCATATTTTCAGCTCTACACTTTCACTTTGTTGCACTTTCCACCTTCAGATCTCACCTTGCAATCAATCGTGAAAGGGATTGACAACCCCTTTATAGCGTTGGGTGCAAGTTTGTTTGTTTTTGCGGAGGTACTTTGGAGACTTGCCTTGATACTCCTACTGGATTGATACCTTGGTTCTTGAATTGAGGGAAATACTTACTGCTGCTGTGCTGCATCACCCTTTCCTCTTCAAGGGAAAAACCAATGCAAGCTCAAGAGGTAGCAGGGTCCTGCTCCTTGCATTAGCTCAATGATGAACTCAATGTCGCAGTCAGGAGGCATTCCGAGCAGCTTATTGGGAAAGATATCTGGGTATACACATACCGCTGGTACTTCATCCAACTCAATTCCAGACAGAAATTGACCTGAGGGGCTTGAGCAGAGGTAGGGTTGGGAACATACTATCGGATTCTGGGCTCCGCAGACCAAAGAAGATGTTCAAACTCTAGGGTGCGCTTGCTCTCCTACCCTGTTCTACCTCTCAACTTCACAATGACTCCCCGGCGGAACGAGCTAAAGGAAGCAAACTGGGGCACACGGCAGTCTACCCAGGTTCGGGCCACCTTGCAGTGTAAAACCCTACTCCTGCTTGGTTTTGTGTTTGCTTGAGGTGGAAGACAAGTACAAAGGTGGGTTCTTGCCCTAGCAGGGACGATGGGCCTTCGAGCCCCCACTACGGAGGTTGGGCCTCTCTTTTATACTGGCCTTGGTCCTCTTCCCCTCCCCCATCTAAAACATTGGCGGGAAGGGTTGCCACAACGGCCGATTCGAAAGGGGACAAGACTACAGTCCGCCCTGACAAAGGTGGTCTTTGCATGCAAAAGCTTCTATTCATGACGCGCTCGTGGGCTCGGGGCAACCTCCATCCTACCGAGACCCCGGCTTTAGTCTTCATACACCGATCGGGAAACCCTTGTGTGTCACTTTGGGAGCATGCAACCGGCCTAACTGTCTCAGCATGGAAGAGGAAACCACCCCCCTATCCCTGTCTCCTGTCAACGCTCCTACGTTGCATGTGCACCCTGCGTCAACCACACAGAGGCGCAGGGCCGTGGGGCCCTGCTAATTCGCCGTCGGCGAGCCTGTCTCACGAGAGCCTCCGGGCTGGCCTCGAGACACGCCCTTGCTGGGGGCGTCCCCTCATGATCCTCGGCGGTGGTCCCTTGACGCGTGCTTCATGAGGCAGGCGTCCTCACGAGGGTCTTCCTCGTCGAGCTTGCTGATGGGCCAAACCAGGCTGGCCGCGCCGCATCGCGCACAGGGTTGGAAGCCGACGGGCTTGGGTACCCGCGGTCACAAAGGCGTGACAATAGCCCCCGGGACCGCGTTGTGCAAGATTCTACCTAGTGGAGAGCGAAGCGATGCGGGCCCTAATCACCTGCAAACACAACATGATGTGTGACACCCGACACGACGCAGGTCTCTCCCTTCCTACAACACATCGGGAACCGCTCTGAGTGGACTGACGCAAAGCCTCCACGCAACACCCACAATTATTGCTCTCTTGACCGGCGCCACTCACTCGTGCCATCATTCTTGCGTAAGACTGCCCCTAGGCCCGCGGCACGCACGGAGAGGCCGGTTGGGATAACGAGGCGAAGCAAGCCGCAACGGTCCGCGGGCCAGTCGTGGCATGGTGCAAGATGGAGCACATGCCACCTCCAGTTCCCATGACGCCTCAGGGAGCAGCCATGGCAATTAAACCTCCTCCCGAGGAGGGGCCACCACACTGCTTCGACTTTTGCCTAGGGTTTTCTTTCCCTTTCCTCTCGCATCAAGGATCATTCGCCCCCGAAAAGAGCGTTAGGTGTCATGTAATATACCTTTGTTTTGAGTAGTGGCTGCCGGCTATGCTTGGTGTGTCTTCGTTTCATTCTCGAGTTCCTTTGCTGCCCTTCGCGCATTTTCTATGTCCGAGCCCGAGGGCCCCATGGTGCATGGCCCCCAAGGCCTTCACTCTCGACGTGCGGCTAGGCCTCGGGGGGTGGAGTCAGCCCCCAAACGCTTCTTAGTACTTGCCCTTACCTGGCTAGGTCATTGCCTCGCGCTGATCTGGTCGTCCTTCCCCGCGAATCCTCTGGGGCAACTTCGCATCACGGTCCCGCGGGGGCGCCTCGAAGTTTTTGATGACAGTTGCTAGGGCGAGCCTTGCGAGGCTGGTGCTCTTGCGAGGGCCTTGTTCGAGCCGCTCGGTGGTGGCACTTCAGGAGCCCGATCTTCCTTCTTTTGTGTTGTCTCCCCTTTCATGTAATGCAACATGATGGCCCCGCGGGGGCGTATAAAAAAGGGATCATATCCTTCATGCTTTAAATCAAATGATATTTTAGGTCGAAAATAAGTTTCTCCATGGTACTCCTTGTCAAGCTTAAACCTCCTTCGTGGTCGCTGCGACGCCTCTTGGTGTTAAGGCCCAGCCCCCGAGCATGGATGTGTGGGCTCTCGAGGCACGATGCTCAGGGGCTTGCCTTCCCTGCGTGAGCGGCTCATGCGAGCGGTTGCTGCTTGTGGAATTTTACTCGTGAGGTCCTTGAGGGAAGTCCTATAGAGAAAACACCCTGTTTCGAATATTACGCACTAGCCCACTTGCATTTTAGCGTCCCCATTTGCATTTGGGCACGGTAAGATGACGGAAAACCAAGGAAGCTCTGCGGAAACCAGAAAACAAAGACCTGCACTAGAAAATCAAAAGGCAACTTGCTCGTTAGCCCAAAAAAGGAGAGTTGCGGCTGCCACACCCAACACAAGCCAGCCCGATGAGCTCGTTCGCAAGTCAAAAACAGGAATGAATAAAAGCGCCCGTCGTTCCTTGCACGGAATAACCTAAAAAGGAATGGGGACCCTGGGGTGTCTTCTTCGTCTTCTTCCCTAGCACAGAGCAAGAGGACTGCTACTTCGCCGTGGGGTTCATGTTGGGGGCCCCGGGCATATACAACCCACTCATTATTAAGTGAGAGTGTCACGGTATTCTTCCCTAGCACGCATCATGAGGACTGCCACTAGGCGTGGGAGGGGACCATCCTCCACGGACACGACGTGGCTCGTCATGGAATTCCACCTCGGAGGCCCACGCATATTCACCCACTAATTATTACGTGAGAGTGTCACGGTCTTATTCTAGGCGTTCGACTCCAAGCTCCCATCCTCCATCTGGAGGCAGGTTAGGCGGGGCTTGGAGACGCGTGCGGTTTTGAGGGGGGAGCCACCCTCACTCCCGAGGCGCGCGGCGTCTGGCCTAGGGATATGGGCGATTCTGAAGGGGCTCCCCACGCTCAGTATCCAAGCGTGCGACGTCCAGCCTGGAGACATGGGCACCTTTGGGGGTCCTTCCCTAGAGTGTTCTTCTCCGATGCTTCCCGCCCCTCGGCGAGGAAACGCATACGTCAGCTGATCTCTCCCATGGCCTAAGCGCGAGGGCCATCACGCCCCACACGACCTGAAGAGTTTGGTCACAAGCTGACAACTTGATACTAAAGCTTAGAATTAAGTCAAATAGCACCATCTCAAGTGAAAGTTAATCAAGTTTGTTACATATTCATGAAACATCCCCTTGGTGCGATATAAAACACTAGGAATTGCTCGATTCGAACTACTCAACAAGTCAGCTCGCGGTCCTGCTGTCGTGAGAGTATCAGGACACTTTACATTCCAGGCCGCAGTGGTCTACCCCCGTGGGTGGGGTGACGGCTTGATCCTGAGGATCCAAGGGCCCGTGAGGTCCCAACACCTTGCGAGGCATGCCCGGCCCGCATCGCCAACAGCTTGCCGGCATGCTGAGCGGCGAACTCCTGTGTCCCTAGCGCCTGGTGCCATGCTTGCAACGCATGGAGAAGCTTGCCAAGGTACACGATCACTTGGTTCTCGAGCGCCCACTCGTCCTCCACACGGGGCCAGGCGGTTCCCAGGCATGAGCCCCCGAGCCCAACCTGACCCGGTTGCTGGGAGTGGCACCCTATGCGGAAGGGAGTCGAGCGCCGGTTAGGGGGTGAGCACTAGCAATGGTAGTCTTTGTCTAGTCGGCACGGACACGGGCCCGACGCCGGATGCCGCGCTCATTGGGGGAAGACCTGACCGCCCGACAGTCCTCCGTGTCGTGAGTGCGCGTGTTGTGGTAAGCGAAAAACATCTCATCGTCTCTCTCGGGTGCGCCTCCGCACGTGCCCCGCGGCGGCCCAAAGCTGGTTACCGGGACCCAGAGGGGAAGGAGTACGGTGCTAGATGGACCCTGCTGTAACGCCCTGTGTTTAGCTTTCCTAACTAATTAACTTATTTCAAAAGTTAGGACCAAATTTTTTTATTGTGAATGCTTGTGATGCTTGAAGTGACTATTGTTTGCCTGCTTGCTTGTATGCATGTGCTTGCTCCCCAATAATTCTTGCTATTGTCCAACTCACCTGCTTAGCCCATGTTCTCCTGCCTAATGATCAAGCCATGTGTTTAGGACCAGTATCTATTTTTGCCAAATATTATTTTCACCAAAAAGCATTTCTTTGAATTAAACTTTCAAGCCCGTGAGATGATATTTGTACTACAATTCCTCCAATTAGGGAATTTATTTTGCACAAATTATTTTATTTCAAACCTAATATCAAAATGTCTTCCAAAAACCACAATATTATTATTTTAAAAGTTATTTTATTATTTTATTTAAATGCCTTTCTGTGAGGCCAGAAATGGTCTCTTATGAAGGAAAGTTATTTTTATCGCTTTCAAAATATTTAAGAAAATTTAGGGAAACTCAGTGGATATATTTATTCTATATATATGAGTTTCAACACATGGTCATGTTCAAAATATTGGGCAAACCCCTCCAAAACCCTTCATGCCTATTTCAAGCTTTTGAAATATTTCTATAATAAATATTCTCGATAAACTCGAGTAAAATTCTAGCATGTCTCCTATGATATGTTTGATGATCTTGCCAAGTTTCATCTCTATCCAAGTTGATTTTACTCCCCTAATTATTCGAAAACCCTATCTGTTCAGATACAAATTTGAGGAACTCTCCATTGTTAAGTATCTCCAAATGTGCTCAAATTTGCTGGACATGTTCTGGTACTCCAATAATGCATCCACACCAAGTGGTGCATCAAGGAGAATAGAAGAACTTGTCCCAAGCCCCTCAAAACTCTCTCTATTGATTTCTGACTTTGGGAAACTTTACATTATAAAGTTTATTGAAATGACCCCAAACTTTTGTGCATGCCTTAATGCTCAAATAATGCCCCCACACAAATTTGGGTTTTTGGGAATTGATTTGGATGGATTTGTAAGCAGAAAGCCATTTCTGCCCATTTCATGGGTTTTCCATGTCTACATTGGAAACCTTGTCCACCAAATCGCAAATTTGGTGTTCAAGCTTATTTTTATCTATTATTTGATCGTGTTAAGTTTCATGTCCATTGAAGTCCATCTGGTTGCTCTGCCACTCATCAAACACCTTGTGTGCATTCAGTTTATTGGCTACTTTGGCCCTTTCCACATTAACCCTTGAGCTCAACTTTCTACCACAGCTTCATATAGTTACATTTTACCTCCAATAGCATTTCCATGGCCACTGGTCAATTTCTGGAGAGAGGCTCCATGTAAATATTCCTCATTTTACCCTTGGAATCACCATCCTTACCCTCTTGCCTCACTTCTGCTTAAGCCAAAGACCCCACCTCTTGCCAGAGGGTTCCTAGCAACCCAACGCCTTGTTTCAAGCCAGGAGATGGCATGCTCATGTGGAGAAAATGAGAAGCACATCCTCAAGTTGAATTGTGACTGAAATGTAGCTTTGTACAGAAAGTACAAGCTACACTTCTTTGCTTCAGCTGAAACTTTGCAGAAATGTAGTCCTTCCATGCCTAAGGCTGCTAGACGTGCTTTTTTCCCATTATCTCTCGTGTTAGTGCCCTCATTAGTAGCCCTAAGTGTGCTGCTGCAAACTTAACACCAGTCAAAACCTATTCAAACCAGCTCCACTTGGGGCCAAACTTCACCAGTGCCTTGTGGCATGCATGCCTTGCATGTTTGACACCTTGGCGTGGCCAAAGGGTGGCCCGGGACACCTAGTGGGGTGGTGACCACCTCCGTGGAGTGTAGAAATGGTGCTTTGCATCTTGTTTCTCCTCTCCAGTCCATTTCCCGCCGAATCAAGTTGTCTCAGCATGTCTCAGCAGCATCTTTTGACCGTTCAACGGGTTTCCATCCATCAGCTAGCCTCCAAGCTCTATGTGGGGTGTGTGGCATCCATGCACAGGGAGCTCCAGAGAGCTCCTGAGCTCTCTCTCCCTCCCCTCTCGCATATCTTCTCTCCCCCGAGACTCCCTTGCCTCTCTCTTCCCCAAAGCATCTGCTGATCGTCTCCCAGAGCAGCCCCAAGCTTCTCTCTCCTCCAATGGCCGAGTGCCTCCGCCGGCCATCTCCTGAGATCCAATCCCCGAGCGCTTCCCCTCTCCTTGAGGCTTTCCTTAGCCACCCAAGGACCCGGGCCTCCCCTGATTCTTCCTCCCTCCCCTTCCTTCCCTCGACTAATAGCTGCAGCCAGGGCCACCGTCGGCCGGCCAGGGCCCTGCTCGCCCTCGTGCTGCCGGCGGGAACGGGATCCCAAACCGACGCGGCGTTTTCCCCGAGGTGCGCTGGTGGCCGGAGTGGCGCCAGCAATGGCCTGAGCCGCCAGGGCAAGCGCCGACGCGGCTGGCTCGCCTCCCCCTGTCCTCTTCTACTAGCGCGAGGTAGGGGGAGAACCTGGCGGGTAGGCCCCGCCCATCAGTGGCAGCCAAGTCGGGCCTAGCCCCGTAAGTGAACGTTGGATCCCATTTGGGCGCTTGCCCGCGCCAGAGGCGTAAAGGCAAAGTATGCATTCGGCGTGGCCTCCTCCTTGGCCCTGGGCGCGAAAGAACCCCCGAGGCTGAGCCCCTTTTCTCCTTTTCCTATTTTGGATTAACTTGAAAAATCAATTATAAATTATTTTGAGCTAAGATTGTAATGATTAAAATTTCTACTCGTTCCTAAATTCAAACCCTATCCAAATATGTGCATGGCACATTTTTCTAGAGCAACTTCTTGTGGAGTATCTATTTAAATCAAAATCTGAATATATTTGGCCCCACTTTGGGAAAATCCTATAGGGTTCAAATCAACTCCAAATGGAATGAATACAATATCTAGAGCCTTCTAATATCATTCCCTATTTTTAGAACCTTGATCAACATTTTTGTCAAGCTTTATTCTGTTGCATTAAATAAATAGCTTCCTATTTCTATTTATTCCATATTAGAAAATTCCTAGTATATTCATTTCAACTCCAAATCCAGTGAATCAAATTCCTAAATATTTCTAAAATTGTTCTCTATTAAATGAGTGCCTCCACTCATTTTTATCATAATAATTTCTGTGGGCTTCATAAAGAATCCCCTACTCCTCCTTTCCTCCATTCTGAAATCCCTGATGATCCAAACCTCCTATGGCAAGCTTCAGGTATTTTTCTTATGACCAAAGAGGTCCAAGAAAAATATAACTTCTATTTTTGTAGCACTTTTATTTCTGCTTGCTGTGTGGCTTACCGTGGTTGTTTCCGACGATAGTTGACGGGTAGACGGAGTACTCGGAGTTGGAGGGGAAGACCTCGAAGACCCGAGGACTTATGTGAGCAAAGGCAAGCAGCCCTTTGACCATGAGTGAGCATATGTTATATTGCATGATAAAATAGCAAGTATTTCCATTGCATATGATCATAAGTCTCGGTAAAATCACTACGGTGATGTTACCGATGGCTCCTCCGGAGCACATGCGTTGAGCTTGATCCTACCCCCTTTTTGAGGATCATGCTATTATCATGTTGACAAGTAATGCTAGGGTAAATAGCATGAGCATGTTGATGATATAATCAAAGATTTATGAAAACCCCGTCGGGTGCCACTAATGTCCGAGGGTGATGATGAGTTTGGTGGCCACTTTTGGTGAAGTGGTGCACCCAGTATTTGTGTGAGTAAGGTTTCGGAAATGGGATTATATTTATGATGTGTTGACCGTCCCAACCTTACTTGTACGACCATGTTACCCCTTATGGGACGGGGCTATGTTGATTACTCTGGTCGGTGCTAGCAAAGAGCCACATTATTAGTGGCGGGAGTGATGTGTGGTCACTCTCGTGATGGGGTCGTGCCAGGGAGGACGACTATGCCATTTTTATGAGTTCCAGGCACACCGTTGGTCCCCGCATCATTGATACTGTCCAGAGTCGATGCTCGTAAGATGTACAACATGTGGGTTGGGTACCAATTGAGTGGACCTCTTTGTCTAGCATCGTCAGGGGAAAGGCATTGATCGGGTACTTACCTCTGGTATGTTATATACCGCGAGTCATGGATGACACGGAAGTTTCCTAGATCTCGTGGTTCTAGCGTACTACCTCTGCAGAGTGTAAAACTATTCGAATAGTCGTGTCCACGGTCAAGGACAGTTGGGTAATCCTGCTTAAACTACGTCTAGTTATTTCCGCATAAACCAAGTGTGTGTGAGTTGTGATAAAAGGAGTTATTATGAAAGTAATCATATGACCAAGTTTGGTGACTTGGCATATAGGGTGAACCCGGATGGTTCAGCCCGTGATAGATATATTGATATCTGTAACGTGTTCTTCAAAAGTAGTTCTTAACTTATGATTCATACCTGTGATCATGTTTATTTACCACCAAGAGATATCCACCAAAGAAGCCTGCTATTGTTATCCTTCACTTCTATTGTTCATATCATGGGCTTTTTGCGAGTACAATCAAAAGTACTCATTGGCTTGCCACTGGTTATTTCATTGACCAGGTATGAAAGAACAGGATATGGTGAAGAGTAACTCGGTGACGTTCTTGCGAGCTAGGACGCTTCCCAGTCAGAATGCGTGTAGCTAGGTTAAGGCTGAGTGCATGGGTTCACGCTTTCGACCAATAATTCCTCTATTGGTCCGGTTTGGTGTGTTGGCCCTCAAGGCCCTATATATGTAAGACTCGGCCGCCATGGTCATTTATTGTAACAAATGATATGTATGGATGTAAGACTCTTAATATTCAATTTTTGTGTGTTCGGTGAGCATTGATCTTTGGGATCACTGAGCACGATCATTCGGCGATCTCGACTCGTAAGTCCGGGTCCCCACACCTGCTCAGGGCCCCCGAGCTAGGGATCGAGCGGGTCAGCGCGTGGTGGTGGAGGTGGTTCGCTAGCCGAGCACGTACCTCTAACGCTGGGGGCTAAAGCGGGGCGTAGGGCACCAGAGCCCTCCTGGTGACGGTGAAGAGAGCGACGATGCGGTCCACCCAAGCGTTGCACCCTCCGTTCGTAGGCGGTGGCAAAGCAGTCCACCCGCCATGAGGAGCACATCTTGTGCGTCCAGATCTCCCACATGGAGACAAGCTGGTTAAGATGTCGCGGGGACACGGCAAAGCTACCGCCTTGACCCATTCGGGGCCGCGAGAAGCCCTGCTTCTCGTGGGCAGCACACACGATGACGGTGGTGGTCGCGATGCTGGTGGGGTAGTAACGGTCGCCCGACACCGAGCACTCGAGGCACGTGCGGTGTGCATCGGCCATGGGGTCGGTGAAGCTAGAGCCGAAACTGGAGCAGAAGAGCGGCTGCGCACCCCTACCTGGCTTGCCAAATGTTGGATTCTGGGCTTCACAGACCCAAGAAAAGGTTCGAACTCTGGTGTGCGCTCACTCTCCTACCATGTTCTACCTCTCAACTTCACGACAACTCCCCGGCGGAACGAGCTAAAGAAAGTGAAATGGGACACACGACAGTCTACCCAGGTCCGGCCACCTTGCGGTGTAAAACCGTACTCCTTCTTGTTTTTGGGATTGGTTGAGGTGGAAGACGAATACAAAGGTTGGTCCTTGCCCTAGCAGGGACAATGGGCCTCATATCCCCCATTACGGAGGTCGGGCCTCTCTTTTATACTCGCCTTGGTCCTCTCCCCCCCCGAAAACATTGGAGGGAGGGGTGCCACAACGGCCTAATCGGAAGGG